>NW_018744239.1:8943772-10143772 GCF_001683475.1 Chenopodium quinoa
CATGTGTAAGGCGGCCGGGGCAAGGAAAATAGACGCCTGTTCTGATTCACAACTGATAGTGAGTCAGTACAATGGCGAATACGAAGCAACACATCCGGCCATGATCAAATATTTACAGGCGGTCCGACAAGCAGTCGGCTCCCTTGAGGATTTCCATCTGATCCAAGTACCGAGATCAGAAAACAACCAGGCAGATGCACTCTCGAAATTAGCATCATCCGCCTCCTCCGATACTCCTCGAACTGTGTTTTGGGAAGTAATGGAGAAGAGAAGCATCGAGGAAAATCCTATTGGAATTCTAGACAGAAGCTCAACCTGGATGGATTCAATCAGGGCATATCTGACAAACGGTACACTGCCGGATGATCCTCAACAGGCGGCATCACTGAAAAAACGAGCCTCCTGTTTTGAAATGATACAGGGGGAACTGCACAAGAGGGGGCACCTTCAACCCTTCTTAAAGTGTGTTACTCCTGAAAAGGGACGAGAGATACTAGATGATCTTCACTCTGGTTTCTGTGCTTCCCATATAGGTGGTAGGATGCTTGCTCAAAGGGCAAGGCGGCAGGGCTACTTTTGGCCTACTTTGGAAGCAGATGCAATGGAGATGGTGAAAAAATGTGACAAGTGCCAAAGGTTTGGCAAATTAATTCACCGTCCGGCTACTGACCTCACTACCATTCACAGCCCACTACCGTTTGCTAAGTGGGGCATGGACATTCTGGGTCCATATACGCCTGCTACAGGCGGCAGAAGGTATATACTTGTTGCCGTTGACTACTTCACTAAATGGGTAGAGGCGGAGGCTGTAAAGGGAATCAAGACGAAAGATGTAATTTCATTCATTTGGAAAAACGTCATCACTCGGTTCGGGGTTCCCATGTCTATGGTTTTTGATAATGGTCCCCAATTTGAGACGCCTGTTCTCAAAAGCTGGTTGGGAGACCAAGGAATTGGACATTACTTTGCATCTGTCGGCCGTCCACAAGCAAACGGCCAGGTAGAAGCCTTTAATAAAATCATCTCAGACGGTCTCAAGAAAAAAATTGAACGAGCAGGCGGCCTATGGGCAGATGAACTACCACATGTTCTTTGGGCCATTAGGACGACTGAAAAAGGGGCGACTGGAGAAACTCCATTCCTCCTAACTTATGGTGCAGAAGCTGTTCTTCCAATAGAACACTACGAGCCGACTCTTCGAGTAATGCTATATGACGAAGAGGCAAACTGGGAAGCTATGCGCCTGGCATTAGATTCACTTCCTGAAAACAGGGGCATGCCGTCTGTTCCATTACAGTCGGCTACTCTCCCTCGAGTATTTTACTCACAATACTTAGCTAAAAAGTTTAGGGCCTGGCCGATCCTGTAACTAACAGGCGGCTACCCTTCTTTTACTTAGCACATACGTTCACCAAGAACATACCAAGGCCACTGGCCGAATGATCAGACCAGGCGCCTAGTCAACTGATCTAACTTTTAAAAACTAATCCGACCTGTCCCAACATTATAGCAGGCGTCCGGCGGCATCCATTCGGATGAAATTCGTCGCAGAGAGCAGCTCCCTTTTGGGTGGAACATTGTTCTATAAACTAATTACACGGCACCTATACGACTGTCCCAAAGGGCAACCACGTAGCCGTTTTGAGACAAGGATAACTCTATCACTAACCAAACCAGTGGTAGCAGTTGACATCTGAGTCAGATAACCGCCTGTATTACTTGGGATAAATGCAGGGGGTACCTATTGAGTTAATAGCCAACAAACATTGGCGAATCAAGGGGTCTAGCCGGCCTACGCCGCCTGGTACCTCTACTTCTCAAACAAAAGTGACGGCGACTGAGTAACTCCAAAGTTAACTCATAGTCACTCCTTCAAATTTGGTATGGAACCTAAAAAGTTTGAGACGTCCGCCTGTTTTATACAAACAAGGGCACTCGAACCCCTATTCCTACTGGATAACCTATTGAGTAAATAGCCAACAAACATTGGTAAATCAAGGGGTCTAGCCGGCCTACGCCGCCTGATACCTTTACTACTCAATCAAGATTGTGACGAAGACTAAGTAACTCCTATGTTAACTTAATAGTCACTCAAACTTAGTACTGAGCCTAAAAGGTACGAGTCGTCCACTTGTTTTTAATAAACAAAGGCTCTCAACCAATACTCTTGCTAGGTTAACAAATAACAAATTAGAGGCCAACATTGGCAATAAAGGGAAACAACCGGTACCCGCCGCTTGTTTTCCTACTTAAATTCCTTGGCTACTTGGTAATTCTATTTACTTGGTCAAATTGAATAAAGAGTTCGAATACCGATTGATTAAATGGCCGACTGATCATCTATCCTGGAAACAGACAACCAGTCGTCCAGGGGCATAGGCGGCATACTTACTATTTGTACCTGTCTTAACGTTCGGCCATACACAACAGTCTGTCTAGTGAGCAAATTTCAAATACTTAGACAAATTTGAACAAAAACAAAAAATTTGATTAAAATGAGCCGGCCATAAAGACCAGCAGAATATTCAAAACCCCGGCCCCCTGGCCGGGTAATTACAAAGCAAACGGCACGCAGGCCGTGAAAAGAAAAAATATACTTAAAGCTTAAGAAGGGGGCAGTTCAGTATCAGCAGCAGCCGCCTGGTCAGCACTCTTCTTGCTGGACTCGGCCTTCGCTGCATCATCTTTTGATGCCTTTCCCCCAAGTGGCACAAGCGCCACAACCGGCTCTTCCTCCTCCAACGCAACGTCCATCGCCTCTTCTTCAGCAGCCGCCAGGATCTGTTGATTATATATTTCCGAACACTGGCGGTACGTTCTTTCCCATGAGGCAAAGTCGGCACTGGGGAACAGTCGTTCCCAGGTCATGCGTTGGATTTGGGCGGAGTCTTCCACCATCTCCCGGACGAGCTCTTGTTTTTCTTGCTCGGCCTTGTCCGAGAGCTCTTGGGTAAGACTCTTCTCCTGGTTCACCAGGCGTTCTTTTACGTTAGCCAAAGATTTCTCCATGGCTTCGTAAGAGTGCATTTTCTGACGAAGGGGCTTCAGCTCGGCTTTAAGTTTGGTGACGGTCCCCTCCAGCTCGTCAACCTTCTTTTGGGCCGCCTCTAGCTGAGCCCGAACAGCGGCGGTCGCCTGCGCCTGATAATAAAGAAGATCAATGGTCAGTACTTCATTTTGGGCAATTTGAAACATTGCTTTATCACAGCTGGAGGCGGCCATAGCCTTTGCGGCCTTTACCTCTTTGTTTTTTCGATCAATCGGCTTGCGAAGGCTGTTGACTCGGAGCAGGGCCTAAGTACAAAGAAAAACAGGCGTCAGTTTCCAATCATAGGGGTTAACAGGCGTCCTGGAACTTCAAAAGGGTATACCTCAGCTAGGATCCCCGAAATTCCATCGAGGTCAAGGGTGCCGGCACCCTTGACCGCCTCCCTGTCAGAGGGAGGAACTACTTTAACCATTGACTTGGCTACCTCAACCAAGTCAAGTCCCTGGGGGCCGGCTGCATTAAGCAGAAGGAAAAACAAGTTAGACCTAATCAAGAAGGAAGCAAGAGTGAGTTTTTACAAGCAAGGGTCCATACATCTAGGCGGCCCCGCTTGGGTTTTTGAAGAAGTGGCCGGCTGCTTCTCAGCCGCCACTGTTTTCCTGGAAGACCCAGGAGAGCTTGCAACAGTCGTCCTCCGGGCCTTGGGGTCCGGCTGTTGCGAGGAAGAAGCCCTTGGAGTGCCAGACTGAAAACAAAAAGAGTTAGTATATGCATAATACAACTTAAAGGGGAAGAGTTTTCAAAGCTTACCAAGGGTGCCTCCTTGCTGGGGGAGTCGGCATACGACTGCTTCATTAGCGAGACCCGCAGCATGGCCGCCGCAGTCTTAGATGCTGTTATTTTACTCATGGCGTCGGCTGAAAGAAATAAACAGCAAAGTTAGTAAAAATCCCAAGTAAACAAGGCGTGAAAAAACAGAGTATTCGTCAGGCCGGCTACCTCTAGAGCACCGACTGCCGAGGCCACAGGCGGCCAAGAAGTACTCATCATAGAGCCACTTGAAGCTCGGGACGCAGTGTAGGGGTACTTGCTCTCGTACCCCTGAAGTAGAGTTCACCCTAGTCTCTACTTTGAAGAGTCCTTTGTCTAGGATCTCTCTTTTAGCCTTTGGGGGAACAGGCGGCATGCTGCGGCCGCCTGCAAGAAGAGGCGGATCCCTGTTCCACTTGTTAAATCGTTTGTTCAGCTCCGTGTCTGAACTCTCGATAATAAGGAAGGTGTTCCGCCAATCCTTCCATTTGTTTGCCTTACCTCTCGTCATGAGGTAACCCCTGTGGCTTGTTAGTTGATACCAGCCGGTACCTCCCGACTTAGGGGTCCGGCTGAGATAGTTCATGTGGGCGAAAGCCTCAAAACTTGGCTCCACCCCGTTCAGTTCGCACCCGGCCACATAGCCGAGTACGTTTACCCAAGAGTTGGGGGCTAACTGCCATAACCCCAGATCATACCCATCTAAAATCCGCTGAACAGCCGGATGTAATGGGAAGCGCAGACCAGCTTTGATGGCCGCCACATAGCAGCCAAAACAGCCGTCACCATAGCTGGTACCAGCCGGCCAGACGACAGTATCTTCTGGATCCGGCACAAACAGTAAATACTCCGGGCTCATTTTGTGGTTAGCAATAAAGCTCGCCACGTTGTCTCGCATGGTTGCGATCCGGCCCCGGGGCACCCTGCAGTAGTAGGGGGTGTTTTCCTCTCTGTAAGAGGCGGACGGCTCTGCCCAATTATCCCCCTTCTCCACTGCATGGGAACTTCTCGCCTCTTGTAGGCGGTTATGTTTTTCTTCTGAGTCAGAGGAACTATGGTCAGAAGAGCTGGAATCGGACTCGTCCCCTGACGAGTCCGAAGAGGACGACTCCTCCCCTCTCCTAGAGGGGCCCGCCTCCTCTCCCTTAGAAGGAGCAGAAGGTAAATTAGACATGTCCACGGTTAAATGAGAAGGGAACACCTTGGTCCCTCTCTCAGAACTGTCAGCTTGACAGTCGCCTCGTTCCACATCTGGCGCCTGGTCAGATGTTTCGCTAAGGAGTACCCTTTGGGAGGAGCCGTCTGAGTTTGATATTCTAGCAGTCTTTTTTGTTCTGGCCATCACGTTCTGCATAGACACAGATTCAGTCGGACTTTGTATAAAGGGCAAAGATGGGTCCAGAAAAGGGCAGGCGGCACTCCTAGTCCTAGATTCAGCCGTCCCCGGTGACCGGCTGATCACTAACTTAGGGCGTGTCGTGTGCTTCCATGGTGCCATTTCAAAAAATAAAAAGAAAATTAAGAGTAAGAGAACTGAGTTACCTGAACGGATGACAGTTGATGAAGTCCTGAAAGTTCGGGTCAGTCGGCTTGTCAGAACAGGCGGTAGGCAAAAAAAGTCCGAAAATGTCAGAGCAAGTTCAGGGGTCCGAATGTTCTCGCAAAAATTCTCAAATGTGAAAATGACCGAAGTCAGCACTTCCTTTTATAGGCAAAATGAGAAGGCGAAGGGTCGCCTCCGAATTCAAATTTGGGCGGGAGAGTCTCCCGGCCGTCTGCAAGGTGACACCTGTAACGGGCCGTCGCCTGTCACCGTGCGACACCTGTCACAGGCGACACGTGACCAGTCGCGTGCCACCTGTGAGGGGCAAATGATTAGGGGATTTTTATCCACCAAGCGCCGTTTGACAAGTGGACCAACCAGGTTCCGCCACGCGTCCTCCACGGACCACTTAAGACACGCCACGTGTCCACCCATGCCAAATGGGACAACCGGCCATCAAGGCCCATTTCAGTCTAGAAGCCCGTTCGGCCCTAGGTTTACCTTAAACCTAGAGAGTTGCACGCTTCCCAAGGCTATAAATACTCGATTAATCCTCATTAATCGGGGGACCGAATAATTGACAGAACACACTAATAACCGGCTGATCTCGCTAGCAAAGCAGATTACCTACATTAAATACTCTCACCTAGAGAGACCTTATTACTCTAATTTCTGTATTAATTACTCCTTAATCAGGTACTAACTTGACCGTTGGAGGCGGAGCTCTCAGGAGTCTCCGTTATTTTGCAGGTACAGGCGTCCGGTTCCAGTCTCGGAATTGTAACTCTCCCGCAGGACATCAGAAAACCCAGAAACACTAAGTATACCTCAGAGAGGAGACCCATGATTTCGTCTAAGTCAAGGGTGCCGACTCCCTTGACCGCATCCCTCTCCTCTAGAGGGATGGCTTTAACCATAGACTTGTCATTTGGACCAAGTTTGGTTCTCGAGGACCGCCTGAATTCAAAGACAAATTGTTAGAACAAGAGGAGAATTTCAAAGGAAGAAAAATTTAACAAGGGTCGAAGGAGCCAGTTATACCTCTTAGAGGCCGGCTGTCCCTAGGGACTTGTGTTTGTTTACCCCCACTTTGTGGGGTGATCGGCTGTTTGTCAGCCGACTGTTTTCTGACAGAGCCAGGCGTACTCCCAACTATCTGTTTCCAAACCTTTGAGTCCGGCTGCTAGGAGGAAGAGGGTTTGGACGAGCCCGCCTGCAGAAGCTTAGAAAAGTCAGTACTAGCAAAAAGAGGAGTTCAAAGAGAAACTGGAAAGATCAGAAACTCACTATGGGCGTCTCCTTGGCAGGAGAATCAGATTAGGTCCGCTTGAGGCTCATTATGGAGGTTCGAAGAAGGGCAACTGCCTTCTTTAATGCAGAGATTTGATCCATAGCCTCAACTGAAAATAGGCGACAAAGAGTTAGTTAAACTTGAACAAATAAATCAAGTAATGCATGTAGAGGCACAAGAGGCCGACTACCTCTGGAGGTCCGACTGCTAAGGCCACAGGCGGCCAAAAAGTACTCATCGTATAGCCACTGAAATCTGGGAACATAGTTTAAAGGCACCTGCTCCCGTACCCCAGTAGTAGAGTTTGCCCTAATCTCTACTTTGAAGAGTCCTCGATCAAGGATCTCTTCCTTGGCCCGGTGAGGAACAGGCGGCATACTACGGCCGCCTGCAAGAAGAAGTGGATCCTTGTTCCACCTATTATACCGCTTGTTCAGGAGTTTATCAGGGCTGGAGACTAGGAGGAAAGTGTTTCTCCAATCCTTCCACTTGTTCTCCTTCCCCTAGTCATCAGATAGCCTTTGTGGCTCGTTAGCTGGTATCAGACGGTACCACTGGCCTTGGGGGTTCGACTTAAATAATTCATATGGGCGAACACCTCAAAATTCGGCTCCACCCCATGCATTTCACATCCGGCTACATAGCCAAGGATGTGAAACTAGGAATTAGGGGCTAACTGCCATAGCCCCATCTCGTACCCATCGAGGATTTGTTGAACGACCGGCTGCAAGGGAAATCGAAGGCCGGCCTTAATGGCCGCCTCGTAACAGCCAAAGTAGGCGTCCCCGTAATTGGACCCCTCGGGCCAGACGATTGCATCTTCAGCATCCGGCACGAATAATTGAAAATCCGGACCCATCACATGGTCCAACAGAAAAGTCTCTATTCTTTCTTTCATGGCCTTGATTCGGCCCTTTTGGACGTGACAGTAATAAGGGGTATTCAACTCCCTATGGGAGGAAGATGGCTCTGACCAGTCAACCCCTTTTTCGACTGAGTGAGATAGTCTCGCCTCATCTAAGCGAGAATGCCTCTCTTCCGAACTTAGAGAAAGGCGACTTGAAGAACTGGCCTCGGACTCACTATCAGAGGAGTCCGACTCCCCTCTCCCTGAGGGGGCCGACCCCTCTTCTTCAGAAGGAGCCGATTGCTGACCAGCTAAGTCAAATGTAAATGGGAAGGGACCACCTTGGCCCCCTCCTCAGAGCTCTCGGCAGCAGAGCTGCCTCGGGTCCTTGCGGTGTCAGGCGTCTAGTCCGACAGCTCACTAATTTGAACCCGGAATGAAGAGCCATCAGATCTTTCAATCCTCTTTGTTCTTTTTGTTCTTGCCATACTGTCATGCATAGATACAAAGACAGTTGGATTCTGGGACTTGCGCAAAGTTTGAAGTACCGCAGGGCAGTCGGCACCCCTAGTCCTAGACTCAGCCGTCCCCGGTGACCGGCTGATTGCTAACCTAGGCCGTGCCGGATGCTTTTGAGGCCTCATTTTCAAAAAGAAAGAAAAAAGTGCAAAATCGAAGCAGAAAAGGATAAAGGAACAAACCATTACCTGAAACTTAAGTTCTGAAAGGGTGCTTGATTGAACAAGCGTTTAAAAAGCAGGCGGTTGGTGAAGTCAGTTGTCCAAGAAATCATAGCTCAAGTTCAGGGGTCCGAGAGTTCTCTTGCAAAGTTCGCAAATGGGAACAAAAGACCTGGTCAACATACCCTTATATAGGGCAAAATGAGAATACGAAGGGTCACTTCCAAATTCAAAAGATTAAGCGAGAAAAACGTTTGGCCAATCGCAGGACGACACCTGTAGCAGGCCGCCGCCTGTTACAGGCCGACACCTGTCACAGGTGACATGTGACCAGTCACGTGCCACCTGTGAGGGGCAAATGTTTAGGGGGTTTTCCCCGCCCAATCACTGTACGACACGTGGGCCAATCATGTCTTGCCAAGTGTCCTCTATTTGGACCCCTCAGGGCCTGCCACATGGCACACAACCATTTGTCCACCATGGACCAGTCAAGCCACGCCATGTGGCCTATTGATTGCTAGCTTGGAAGGAGGCCACCTAAGCCCACTTTCCGGGAGAAGCCCAGTCAGATCTAGGGTTTACCAAAAACCCTAGAATTAGGCACGCTTCCCAAGGCTATAAATACATTAATTAATCCTCATTAAAGGGGATTTAGCAATTAATTACTCTCACCGAGAGAAGCCAAAACACATTGATCACTCCTCACCTCGAGGGACCAGATCTCCCACCTTTACTTTTCCGCACTTACTTCCTAAAACAAGTACTAACTTGACCGTCGGAGGCGGAGCTCCCACCACCCGGAGTCTCCGTTGTTTTGCAGGTACAGGCGCACGGATCTAGTCCCGGAATTGTAACTCTCCCGCAGGACATCAGAAAACCCCGAAACACTAAGTAACATTTTGGCCCGATATTGACCCTACCTAATAAGGGCCCTATCCGTTAAAGGCAGTGACGGAGCCAATTAAGGGACATGGGGTGACAGTTGTCCCCCCAATTTAAAAAAAAAAATTAAATAAAAAAGAAAAGAAAAAAAGAAAAAAAGAAAAAAAAAAAAAAAAGGTGGCCCGTTCATTTCTCTTCTGCAAGCCGCTCGACGCTCGTTCATTTCTCTTCTTCAACCTCGCTCCTCCCTCCTCTCCATAAAGTCGTACCTTGAATTATTCATTGAAGCCGTACTTTAAATTCTCCATTGAAGCGGCTTCTGAGCCTTCCATTCTGCAATGAATCAGCTTCTCAGGTGAAACAGGTATATCAATATTAATTTCGAAATTTTGGTGAAATAGTTCTGTCAATATCAATGTCGAAATTTTGCTTGAAAAACCCTAAACTACAAATTCGTTCCAATTTGGTGAAATAGGTATGTCGAATTTCAATCAGTGAACCATATAATGTGCCGAAGCTTTCATCCTCGCAATTAGGTAAAGTTCTCTGCTCAAAATTCGTGTTTCGCTGAATTTGCCCTTTTAATTTGTCAACGAACCCATCTAATTTACTGAAAATCGGTAAATGTACCCAAAAAATTAAAATTATAACATTTTTGTAGATTAATATGGGGTTCTCTAAAAGAAAAGACTGATTTGTTATTTTTGTGAATTTCATCAGTTAAGCATCATTTGAAGAA
The DNA here is from genome assembly GCF_001683475.1 of Chenopodium quinoa. Lineage (NCBI taxonomy): Eukaryota > Viridiplantae > Streptophyta > Magnoliopsida > Caryophyllales > Amaranthaceae > Chenopodium > Chenopodium quinoa. Next base: position 8,953,554 of record NW_018744239.1, read on the forward strand.
TTTCCCATCATAAAGAAAGAGATCGAGAAATAAGAGGTTTATGTAGGTATATTTACTGCATGTTTGTCATTATATATACTGCATAGTTTTTAATAATTTTTTCATCAATATTGAGTTTTGTACCCGGGTTTTAATATATTATCATGTCTAGAGCAACATTTTAAATCTGCATTGCCTAGTATTTCTCTTAAGAATTGAAACTTGAATGTTGGGTTGAATCGCAAAAGAAGACTCATGAGAGCATCAACAACATATTGGCTCTTGTTATGAAGAGTGGAAAGCACACTCTTGGTTACAAGGCTGTTCTCAAAACCCTCAGATCTTCTAAAAGTTTGTTTTCTATAAACCCTAATAACCTAATTTTTTTTGGGTGTTTGTTAATTTGATATGGGTTTATCGTATTTTTGAGGGATGCTTTGATTTTTAATTTTTTGTTTAAATTTATAGAAATTTTAGGTATTTTTGATTGTTTGCAAAATGACTTGTAGTAAAATTCGAATGTATAGGTTGTTAATCTGAATTTGTGTATTGAGTTTACTTTAGTTTAATTCACATTTATGCTAAGATGATAGGTAGATGATCAAGTAGTTGGAATGAGATTAATGTTCCTGTTTTTTTTTTTTTTGGTTAAGATTTTTGTCTAATTATATTATATCCATAATCCGTCCCCCCAATTTGTAAATCCTGGCTCCGCCACTGGTAAAGGCCCTGTCCATTAAAGCCCCTTAAGCTTGACTCTGACTCCATTATCATTGGGCTTACCCAATAACCAGCTTTACTAACAAGTAACCCCATTTTCATTAACAAGTAATTCTTATATTTACACTACTACAAAAAGAGCATTTTCTAGACGCTGGACCTTCGACGCTGGGCTAGCAGCGTCAACTATTAATTATACTATGCGTATTATCTCAAAGCTTTTGTAGGTCGAAATTAATTTTCGGCGTTAAAAAGCGTCGAGAACATAACACGTGCCCCACACGTGACTGCAAAAAACCCTCAATTGTAGAATTTAGGGTAAATGAAACCACCGAACAAGAACACACAAAAACAAAAACCTCTAGTTACTCATCAACCAAACTACTCTTCTCTCTTTCAATCCGAATTCTACAAAGACACTTATGGAATCATTGTTTCCAAACTCAGATCTTTGTTTTTCTCGGAGTAATTTCAATGTGAGGAATATCATTTTGTGAACCAGATTCTTCGAATTGAGGTACATCAATTTCAATTTCAGATCTTTGTCCTTCGTGGATTCAATTTCAAATTTAGGTAAATCAATTTAAAATTCAGATCTTCGTCTCTCTTTGAATCAATTTATAGATCTTGATCCAAAATTGTAATCTATGTCGTCCCTCTGAGTGCCGATCGATAATATTAAGGTACAGACTAAATTTGTTTTTTTAATGTTATATTTTTCAATAATCTCACAGATTATGTTTAGATATGGGTTAGCTTCATGAGTAATTGAGATTTTAGGGTTTTGTTATGTTTCATTTTGTGCTTCTGGTTTAATTCAATTCAGAAAATTGGCCTTTTATTTCATGTTTTTGAATGAGCATGATCGCATTGTTTTTCGTCTCACAATTCCATCACACTTCGCATTGATTTTCGTAGGAGCTGCTGTGAGTGCTGACTTCGTTTGGCTCGTTCTCCTTCGTTAGAGAAGCTTTTTAGGTGATTCTTTTTTTGAATTTGGGTGTTTTTCTGTCTACTTTCTGCCTTTAAAATTTCAGAATTTTTGGAGTTTATTTGCTATTAAACTGGGCTGTTTTATTCGGACTGGTCTGTTTTGGTTCGAATTGGTTTATTCTTGCTGTTTGGGTGGGATTTTAATAGAGTTGTTCTGTAATTTTCTCTAGGGATTTCCTGTGTGATTTAGGGTATATTGAGGGTGTTTGAAAATATTATTGCACTTTTTATTCCCCTGTGTTTCTTGCTGCTACTATTTTCTTGTGCGTTCATTTCTCCCTTGTATGTGATTACTATGGCAGAGGAATTGGTAAGTAAAAAACTTTTGGATGATTTCCATCAAAAATGCGAGTTACTGAATTTTGTGTATATAGTCATTCAATCAAGAAGATTTTCCCTTACTTTATAACATATAGAAATGGTATGAATCAAGAGTTACTGAATTTACTGAATTATGCATTCTGTTAATTGAAATGGTATGAATCCATAGAACTAACAACATTTTGAATTAGTTTAATTTATTTTCATGTGCCAATTTAGAGTAGCAAACAAAGACCGTCTTTGATTTAGCTCTTCTGGTGTTCCCTATGTTACTATAGAGACATATGATTGTATATTAGGTACTTGCAAACTGAAATTAATGTCTTGTTGAGCAGTTGGAAGCTAATTAGGATATGAGCCAAGTAATATTCATGTGGATTACATGCTATTAATTATTAACTTATTTGCGTTATGTTGACCAAGAGTTGTGGTCAAAAGGTCAGTGTTACTGTTTAGACTATAAATTTTAGTTTGGTGACTAGATGAACTGCGTTTTAGATCTTTTGATAAAGATAAATTCTTGTTAAAAATGATTTATATAGCCTCTTATGATCACTTTGGTAATGTTGACCTGTTTCTAATTAGTGATTTCCTTGTGCAGTTTGTCCCTTGCGTATGGACAGCAAGGTTTGTACTTTATCTTCTCTGAGCTGTGTAATTTAAGATAACATGTATTGACTATGATGTCTTTATAGATTTCCCCAATGGATTTTCAATATGTTTGTTTGGTTTTGCTGAAAGGTTATACATCATGAACTTCCAAACAATTCTGACTACTTTGTTCACCAATCCCTTATAGTAAAACAAATCATTGCTACTATTGATATTGTTAAATCTTGCTGCTATTGATACTGCTGGAAGCTGTTGCTGCCTATGCTTAACGTTGTTACATGCTGCTGCCACCGCCTATGCTTGACGCTGCTGCTGCTTCCTCTGCTTAGCTGTTGTTGCTTCCTATGCTTGCTACTGCTCATGGGGTTTTCTAAGCTAAAAAAAAAGGGGAACATTTTCTGATATTACAGTTTTTTTAAGCGTTCCTTTTTTAATATTTTTTTTATATGAGTCGGGTTATTGATGTTTATGTCTATCTTGGTTGTTCCTAACAGATTTCACGTTTTTTTCTTGGATGATGGCTATTGTAGACTTATTGGGTTCGAAGTGAGAATAGAAGCCTCTTGGTTATATTTGTGTGAATTGATTGACAATTCAATGACTGTAGCTAGTAGATTATTGATTTTTTTACTAGATGGGTGTTGCTAATTTTAGCGGTTTGGGTGTATGGAGGTGTAGTTGGTTTTACATCCTTTGGTGTTATGAGTTTCGGTTTCATGTTATGATGAGCTTTAGGTCCTTTCACAGTAATAGGTTCTAACTATAAAAAAATGAAAATAAAAAATCATTGAATAAGGTCATTGTTAAATATTGTAAAATGGTATGATGAGCTTTAGGCAATTGTTTGTGTCTTATGGATGTTAGAGTTTCTCTGATGTGTAGATATGCGTATGAGATTAACTTTTGAGTTGTGTTTGTTACATAGTACTTTCTCTTTGTACCAATTAAACTTATTACTTAGCTGAAATTCTTACTGCTGGAGTGCTTTGATGCTCTTTGCCTGATTCTTTTCTCCCGTTTCATTTGGATTCAGAAAGAGAAAAGAAGGGTGAAAAAAGTGTGATGTTTTAAGATGGATTTTAACAAAATTTTGCTTATGTGCAGATACAAGGGGATGCCTCGAAAACCACGAAGAAGTGGCCAGCTGGTGCCTCGACCTTTTGCGTTTTCACAATTTGCTCTTTCAGTAACTAGAACTGCCACAGCTTGCTCATCAAAGCACAAAGTTTCTAATTCAAAATCTGACAGAACATCTTTCTCAAAACTAATAGGTGTTTTCTCTATTATAAACATTGTCCTATATAGGTGCCCTGTGTTTTCTATTTATGATTAGCAATTCATGTGCTGATCTAACATGACTTTTGGAAATCTTTTCTATTATATTTTCAGCCAATAGATCTAGTAGGAAGCACAACTTGAAGGAGAACAGTTCTGAAGAAGAAGCGCATGAAGTAAGCATTTAATTGTTGTTGGTCGTTGTGAATGTCCATTCTAGGTGAATGATTCTATTCCAGTTGTCTTTATTTGCTCTAATTATTTTCTCCGTTTTGATTTCTTCTCAAAGGAATTAATTCAGGCAGATTTTGCCTTTTTTGACCCCATGACTTTCATGGAGTAAAGATGTTGCTACAAAGCTATCTTGATGATAAGGTGTGGGACTTGAGTGGTTTTGTAGACTTAATATTAGCACAAACAACAGTGGGCTCTGTGGTCAAGATAGAAGATGATGAAGATGAGGGATTGTTTGCACTTCTTACAGCTTTGAACTTAGGAAGATATAAGGTACAACAGGTGTCTCATTTTCAATTGTCAGTGTGGCTTGTCCCTTTAGAATTTTATTAAGGACCCTTTAAATTGTTTGATCTGTCAAATTGCTCTATATTGATTATACTCGATCAATCAACTAAGTTAATGATTCTGGGTTCTTGTGATGCCAGGATAATAAGTGTATCACTGAAATAAGAGACTACTTGCTTAAAGTATGCGAGGAAAAGAATGTAGTTGGTGAGCTAAAAAGACTTCTAGAAGACCAAGCTGATCATGTTGGTCTGGTGGTTTCCAGCATAACCAAAAAAAAAAAAAAAAAAAAAACTTTTTAATCTGGTGGTGAACATTTTTCTTTTGTAAGAAATGGAAGCCGTTTTCTCCTCCAGATAGAGCAGTCAATTCGGGTAAACCGATTGGGTTTGGGTCGGGTAAGTGTGGGTCGGGTCAACTCGGGTCGGGTCATTTCGGGTTAATGTCGTAACCTATACGGGTCGGGTTTGGGTTGGGTCATGCTTGAGTCGGGTAACGTCGTGTCATACATCTTATCGGGTTTGGGTTGGGTTTAGGTCAGGTTAATGACAGGTCGGTTTACATTCGGGTCGGGTGAATGATGGGTCGGGTTTAATTCAGGTTTTCACGGGTAAAAACGGGTTAGGGTCATTCTCGGGTTCGATTCAAGTTAATATTTTACGGGTTATATTCGTGTCGGGTCATCTCCAGGTTGGTTCATGTTCGGGTTCGGGTCTCAAATACTCTGGTTAACTCGGGTCTAGGGTTGGTTTCATGTCGGGTCATATCGGGTTCGGGTCATCATTTTTCGGGTTTAGACGGGTCGGTTAATAATCGGGTTCAGGTCAGGTCAGCTTTTGACAGCTCTACCTCTAGACTCCTTATCTTCCTTTTTCTCTCCTCTATTCCTATTGTCCTCCATCACCGCTTCTTCTATTCGTTCTCTCTATCACTTTTCTTATAAAGAGTCAAACAAAGAAAAATCGTTTTTCGTTGAAAATAATTTATTTGGTTAAAACATGTTTTAAATACCTTGAAAAAAATATATATGGTGTGATTGTGTAAATTGTGAAATTAAATGAGTATTTTTTCTCGAGAATATACAAAGTAAATTGTTTCATGTGAGTTTATTTAATAGAAATAGAATATACCGCCACTTTCAATTGGCTTTCTTGGATTGGTATGGGTATGAATTCTAAGTTCTGAATTCTGAATTTCTGATGATATGATTCATAAGAATCTCTAAATTACATCAATGTCCAAACAACAAAGCTATGCAATAAGATATTTTATACTCATACTGGCTTAGTATATCTTATCCATTTCTTTTGAGCAAATCAATAATTTTAGAGTTTTAAAAGGACTCCCTTGAGGTGAAAACACCCTCAAACCTTAATCCACAAAAGCATTGCCCAAAAATTCAAGTACCTACAAAATAACAACCAAAGACCATAAAACAAAAACACTTAAATCGACTAAATGAAGAAAATAAAGAACAAAAGAGTTGAGAACTCGGATTGCCTCCCGAGAAGCTTGACCATGAGAAATTTTCATCCAAAGGGTGGCTCAAGATCCATCGGATCAAGCCTCATACATTCAACCAAACCAACTTCATCCTTGCAAAAGTAGTGCTTCAAACGATGACCATTAACCATGAACCTGTTGTCACCCGCCTCCAACTCAAAAGACCCATAAGGAGTAGTCCTTAAAGTCACGAAAGGCCCCGACCATTCGGATTTGAGCTTTCCGCGAAACAAACGAAGCCTAGAGTTGAACAACAACACTTTGTCTCCAACCTTGAAGCTCTTGTTCCTTATATGTTAGTCGTGCCATTTCTTGGTTTTCTCCTTGTATAACCTAGAGTTTTCGTAGGCATCATATCGAAGCTCCTCAAGTTCATTGAGCTTGAGCAATCTCTTCTCACCGGCCAACGACAAATCCATGTTAAGCTCCTTGATTGCCCACCAAACTTTATACTCTAACTCAACCGGCAAATGACAAGCCTTCCCATAGACCAACCGATTGGGGGTTGTACCAATTGGAGTCTTGTACGCCGTCCGCAAGACCCAAAGTGTGTCGTCAAGCTTGAGGGACCACTCCTTCCTAGACTTGTTCACCATACTTTCAAGAAGGTTCTTGATCTCTCTATCTGACACCTCCACTTGTCCTTGAGTTTGAGGATGATAAGGTAGACCAACCTTGTGATGAACTCCGTACCTCTTGAGAAGAGCCTCGAATTGCTTCTTGGCGAAATGAGAACCTCCATCACTAATTAGCACCCTAGGGACCCCAAACCGCGGAAATATGATTTTCTTGAGAAGTTTAAGCACAACCTCATGATCATTGGTAGGGGAGGGTATAACTTTAATCCACTTAGTCACATAGTCCACCGCTACCAAGATGTATAAATTCCCACATGATGAGACAAAAGGCCCCATAAAGTCGACGCCCCAAACATCAAAAGGCTCAACTTCAAAAATGTTTTGTTGAGGCATTTCATCTCTTTTAGTTATGCCACCACTTCTTTAGCACTTGTCGCATCTTGAAACAAACCTTTGGGCATCCTTATGCATCGTCGGCCACCATAGGAGAGATTGAGAAATCTTTGCCACCGTCTTATTAACTCCCCCATGTCCTCCACATGGCAACGATTGGCAATGCTTAAGAACTCCTTCGATTTCATGGTCCGGAACACATTTCTGGTAAAGGCCATCTCCACACTGTTTAAACTAGTAGGGATCATTCCAAAAGTACATGCTCACCTCCTTGAAAAACCTCTTCTTTTGTTGAGAAGAAAACTCCGGGGGAATGACCCCGCAAGCAAGATAATTGGCTATATCCGCATACCATGGGCTAGATGTTGAAGCCATAGCCATGAGAGTTTCAAATCCTACTTCTTCATTGATTGGCACATCCTCCTTGTTCTCAAAAGGAAGCCTAGACAAATGATCCGCCACATAGTTCTCCGCTCCCTTTTTATCTCTCATCTCCATGTAAAAATTTTGAAGCAAAAGAACCAAACAAATGAGGCGTGGCTTTGCTTCCTTTTTGGTCATAAGATAGTGACCGCTATGTGATCCGTGTACACAATCACCTTGGAGCAAATAAGATAGGACCTAAACTTGCCATGGAAAACACAACCGCAAGCATTTCCTTCTCCGTCGTTGTGTAATTTCTTTGAGCTTCATCAAGTGTTCTACTTGCATAGTAGATGAAGCCAGCCTTTCCTTAACCTTGCTCGGGATGAGGCTTCTTCACCCGGCCGGGCTTCAAAGTCAGAGTCGGAACAACTGAATTGAACCTCTTCCACTCGGGAAAGCTGCAGTCATGAGATCTTCCTTCTTTCTTTTGCCCAAGCACCGCACCTACTGCAAAATCACTAGCATCACACATTAGTTCAAAAGGCAAGCTCCAATCCGGAGTATGCACAACAGGAGAGGAAATGAGAGCTTCCTTGAGTTTTTGAAATGCCTCAAGACAAGCCTCATCAAAGCTAAACACAACATCTTTCTTGAGTAATTCGGTCAAAGGTTTGGCGATTGATGAAATTTTTTTGATAAACCTCCGGTAAAAACCGGCATGCCCTAGAAAAGCTCTCACTCCCGTAACGGAAGTAAGAGGGGGCAACTTTGCAATCATCGAAACTTTGGCCGAGTCAACCTCAATGCCTTTCTTTGACATTTTATGGTCTAGGACAATTCCCTCCTCAACCATAAAGTGACATTTCTCCCAATTCAAAACCAAACTCGTCTCTTGACACATTTTCAAAACTTTTTCAAGATTATAAAGACAAGTGTGAAAAGACGAGCCACCAACACTAAAATCGTCCATAAAAACTTCAATCTCATTTTCAAGAATTTCCGAAAAAATGGAAGTCTTGCATCGTTAGAATGTTGAAGGAGCATTGCATAACCCGAATGACATTTTTTCGGTACGCAAATGTTCTATATGGACATGTGATCTTTCATACTTCTTTAGTATTGGAAGGCTATATTGGTAAGATTTTTCCTTTATTTATTCCGTCTTCTTAAACTAAACCTTTCTAGTCTATGCAGAAAATCTAATAAAGATTGATATTATAAAGACAATAACCCTAAATTATTACGTTTCCACATTAAAGTGAAATAGAGTACTTAATTTTTTTCTTTCATTTAATGCCTATTGGTGTTCCAAAAGTTCCCTTTCGAAGTCCTGGAGAGGAAGATGCAGCTTGGGTTGACGTATAGTGCGGCTTGTCAGGTATCTTGGGTCATATGGGATTTCCTCGTTCTCTCTCCCGATTGAGATATCCTCCCTTTCACCCAAGAAAGATTGATTGAATCATCCAAAATTTGGAGCGTGAAATGGAATTAGATCTATTTTTAGTTTTCGGAGGATTCAAATTAATATTATCAATTAATAAAATTTATGGTTGGCTCGGGTGGACCAATAAAATCAATTAGTAAAGATTTCCGTTATCGTTGTATAAACAGATTCATCTAGTTCTTCCTTAAGGAAGGACTTCAACTCCTCCAATAAGCATGAATAGATATCTTGTATCCCACCACCGCCCTCATTAATGAGGTTGGTTCTCATAGCCATTATGTCGTCCAACATGAAATAACTCATAAGTTGATATGTACTTGCGGAAGCATCCTGGGTAATAGGAAAATTATATAAAGTATTTGCAGCCTCTCTATTATTTTCTTCATATTTATAGTGAAAAAGATTATGTACTTTTGATATGAACTGAATAGGATTTTTAGCTTCTATACCCCGTTCGGTTAAACGAGTGATTAATTCAACTTCATCTATCCCACCATCAGGCTGAACAGGCATATCCTTTCCTAATATCTCAATATTTTCTAACATCCAGTTATATGCTTTAGCATATGTATTGAATGATGAGTTATAATGAAAGGCCGCAGATATGTAATGGAGTGTAACAGTATAGGTATTAAGCAAATCACCCATCTCATCGCCGCTATCAAATAATATCAGGCTTCGAACAAGATCGCATTCATTAAAATTCAAGCTACCACAGCGGTAGGCTCTTCCTCAGAAGTCAAGAAACACTGGTAAATAAAATTTATAGCCCTGGTAGGCTTCGGCCATTTATAATATTCTTTGCTCATAACGAGCGCGCTGGATATTTTTTGATAAAACCTCTAATAATTTCTTATAAGTACATATTTCCTGTACGTCCTTGTTATTAACATAAAATTCTCTAAGCAAGTTATTCAACCGCGCATCATTCATATCTATATAGTTAACAAAACGAGGCTTGATAATACCTTTAATAGCATACAGCGGTTCCGCCATAGTAAGATTATGGAGAAAAGCTTTGTTGATCTTAAAAGCCTGACGCTGAAGTTTGTTCATTACTGAACACACTTTATCGGCTTTTTCAAAAGTCTTCTTATCCATTTTCTTACCGAAGTAAATATATAATTGATTGACGTTCCAAGAACTTAGTAATCGACACCGCTCATATACTTCATTGGAAAAAGCTAGAAAGTAACCACCATATAGATCGCTTATGTTTAGCCAAGTCTTATCACAGGGGTCATAGCTCCAATCCATAGGGGGATGAACCATAGGAAGGTTCATCTGTACAGGAAGAATGGCAGGATTGAATAAGCATTCGGCGTGAAGCGATTTTACCAAATAAAAAGATTTATTCTTCTTTTTGGCTGTTTTAGATGAATCACCCTCTTTGTTTACAATTTTTATCATTTTCCTTTCCACTAAAGATTCAACTAAGGCTGTACCGAAAGGGTGTCGTAACCCTTTACCCGCAGTTTTGGCTAATTTCTTTTTATCTCCTTGAGAAGCAAATATCATTTCAGCATGACTTCGAACGACGTATTCAATATGCTCGACTAAAGTAGCTACTGAAATGCTATTCTCACTCCAAAAAACGCGGCTCATAATGTGAATCAGTAAAGCCTCAATTGTATGATGACCAAACACCGAGATAATTTCTTTTTCCTTGGGTGTTAAGACATCTTTATATTCAGGAGCATCCGCCACCACTTCATCCCGAACTCACCTACGAACCTCGAATATAGGCCTCCGCCGTAACCAACCGTTTACGTATATAAGAGCTGGATACATTGCCTTCTTCTTTTCTTACCTTTCTTTCGAGTCTGGTAAGAGAGTCTATCTTAAATATGGGCTAATTATCTTAATGAAAGACCTCTTTTGGCTCTCGTGTGAGGGTTGTCATAACTTCTGTCTATCTGCAGTTAAGTTAAATGACTTTCGTCAGTCCTAAGGCTAGTCTAAAAGAGAAGGGATTCAAGCCATACTTGTATCCAAGTAAGCAAGTATACTACCTTACCTTGCTCCATATATCCCAACCTTGTTCTCATACTGCCTTTCAACAGAACTTAACAGAGGGATGCTACTACTACTCCTCTATCTATACTATATATAAGGAAAACAAACTAGAATATAAAATAGAAAAGGTACAGGCTTAACTTGATTCCCTTATTCCTTCCGGATACCTATCTTAGTTCCTACTTTTCATTCTATAAGGAGAATAGTAGAAGAAACTAGGGATTCTATCAGGACTGAAACAGAATCAGCTAACTGAGACTGAGAATAAAGAAAGAGAACAGAGAATATGCTTTCGGTTAAGCTTCCGCTTCAACCGCCTTATCCACAGGTACCAGTTCAACTTCCTTTCCTGAAACTGATAATGCTACAGCTACCTTCACATAAGGATTTCCCGCTCTTGGTTTACTTATTTCTTCTGGGAGAATCCCAACAACAACTACTTATTCAAAGACTGCGGGTATCGGAGAAACAACAACAACCTATTTACAATACAAGGGTTTGTCTCTGACTCTCTTTATAGTTCACTCGTTGCATCGGCATAAGGGATACCTTTAAGTCTCCTTTCTTTATTTCTATATATATATATATATATATATATATATATATATATATATATATATATATATATATATATATATATATATATATATATATATATATATATTCGATTTTACAAAAAAACCGAAATTCAAACTGAACTAAATGATAAATGAAATGAAATCCACTGAAGTGTTGGATTCCAATGAATAATGAAATGGGTTGTATATACATCATATACAAAATATATAGAATATTCTATATTTTGTATTAAAATATCTAAGTAAAAAGAAAAAGGAAAAGAAAGAGTTTTCCCGATTTGATTTGGTCTGTCGAGCTTGAACCCTTTTCTTTTTATTCCTAGGTGGAAGTTTCTACAACATAATCGATCATTATTTTTTTCTTTGTTCTTCGATTTCAAAGAAAAAAATATATTAAAAGCACAAATCCAAATAAAAATCGAAAAAGCCGGCTATCGAACTCGAACCGATGACCATCGCATTACAAATGCGATACTCTAACCTCTGAGCTAAGCGGGCTCCCGGAAATTATACATGCACTGGCATTCAATAAACTACATTTTAGTGTAAGCTTATTCATTTTTATTATTTTATGATATAAATTTGTTTTTGAAAGAAATAGTTCAAATCAAATATCAAATAAATAGAAATATTTACTTTAGTTTTTTTCTTTCTATATAGATTCTATTTTTCTTCTAGAACGATTCGATTCTATTTCAATTAGATTTATAAATTCTATGAAATTTTATTTTTCAAATCCATTTCAAATCGAAATTAAAACAAAAATTCATTATGACAATTTTCATTATATCTATAATTCTAAGAAATGGATAACTATTAGAGTTATAAGAGTCTGCCTTAAGAAAACCTAAAATAAACAAGAATAAAAAAATGAGAATCGATAAAGAAGAACTCTGGATTATATTAACATAATAAGATATTCTTCTGTGTGCAGCCGTAGACTATGATGACAAAAAAAGAATCGACCCTTTGAGTATTCAAAATTGCATACAAAAATGAACGAGGCGAAGGATATAGATGGGATATATCCCTCGATATTGAATTGTAGCTACAGAAAGGATAGAACCATGTCTGACTAGACAAAATCAAAGTCAAATGGAGACTTCCGATAGAGATGAAGGAAGATAGAAAAAAAGGAAAATGGCGAAAGCATTTTTCGGTATAGTAATCCATATTAAATCTAATGAATTCGACGGTTCCGTCAGAAATGAAAGAATAAAAGGGAAGGACATCACATGGAGATCCTAATCTTAAAAAGAAAGGGGGGGGGATATGGCGAAATCGGTAGACGCTACGGACTTAATTGGCTTGAGCATTAGTATGGAGACCTACTAAGTGAAAACTTTCAAATTCAGAGAAACCCTGGAATTAATAAAAATGGGTAATCCTGAGCCAACTCCTTTTGTCAAAAGCAAAAAATAAAGATTCAGAAAGCAACAATAAAAAAAGGATAGGTGCAGAGACTCAAAGGAAGTTGTTCTAACAAATGGGGTTGACTGTGCTGTGTTGTTCTAAGAATTCTTCCATCGAACCCCCACTCCAAAAAGGTTGAAGAATATACTTTATCAAATGATTACTAAGACCCCGAATCTATTCTATATTTTTTTTTGAATTATTTCTCTATTCTAGATAGAGGAGAGAGTTTCATATTCTCTCTAAAAAAAATTTAGAATATGAAACGGAAAAATGGAAGAATTTTTTTTGAATCGATTTCAAGTTCAAAAAAGAATCAAATATTCATTCATCAAATCATTCACTCCATAGTCTGATAGATCTTTGGAAGAACTAATTAATCGGACGAGAATAAAGATAGAGTCCCGTTCTACATGTCAATACTGACAACAATGAAATTTATAGTAAGAGGAAAATCCGTCGACTTTAAAAATCGTGAGGGTTCAAGTCCCTCTATCCCCAAAAGATTTTTTTACTCCCTAAGTGGTTCTCTTTTTCATTAAAGGGTTGAAGGCGGTTATACCTCTTTTTCTTTTCAAAATGGATATGAACGGAAATGTTTTTCTCTTATCACAAGTCTTGTGATATATATATGATTAGAAATAAATATTTTTGAGCAAGGGGTACTCAGTTTAGTGATTCACAATTCATATTATTACTCGTACTAAAACTTAAATCAACTTAATTATAGAAAAATTTGCAAAACCCAAGGAATTCTGGTACGCATATAAGACTTTGTAATCCTTTTTGTGCGTTTAATTGACATAAACCCGAGTTATCGAGTAAAATGAAATTAGAAAATGGTGCGCCAAAACGGTGAATGAACCGTCGGGATAGCTCAGCTGGTAGAGCAGAGGACTGAAAATCCTCGTGTCACCAGTTCAAATCTGGTTCCTGGCACATCACATGCTTTTTTTGATGGATTGATATACATATTCATTCCTAGCTGAGATCATGGCACATACATAAGGTATTTCGCTGGTTATCCTGCGATATACCCCATCTATTTTATAGATAGATGGGTAGAGAAAATTAAAATAAAGAATTTTGTTATGTTTTCAATTTTTCTTATTTGTTTATAATGATACAGAACTTTTTAGTTCATTCTATCGGCTCTTAGCTCATCCAAAAGACACCTTTTTAGAATCTTAATGAATTCCTAACTTAATTTCATTTGTCTTTTCTTTTTTTCTTTATCCATAATAGAATACCGATGGGCCATCAATTCTTCTGTTTCATCTAGAGCAGAACATATAAAGAATCTTTATATATCTGATGTTGTAGAAGTGAAAATAAATTTCTTATCATTTAATAAACATCTTGTATTTCATAAAAATTTGGGACAATATAATCCTTACGTAAGGGCCATCCTATCCAACTTTCGGGCATTAAAATACGTTTTAGGCGTGGATGATTATCATACGAGATTCCCAGCATATCATAAGATTCCCGTTCTTGAAAATCCGAACTTTTCCAAACCCAGAAGACGGACGGAATTCTAGGATTTTGCCTTGGAGCAAATACTTTTATGCATACCTCTTCCGGTTGATCCACACCGTACTCGATTCTTGTAAGATGATACACACTAGCTAACAGCCCGCCCGGTGCGACATCATAAGCACACTGAGAACGTAAATAATTGTAACCATATACATATAAAATAACAGCAATGGAATGCCAATCTTCGGGCTTTATTTGTAAAGTTTCTATTCCTTGGTAATCAAAGCCCAACGATCTATGAACTAGCCCGTATTTGACTAGCCAAGCGGACAAACGACCCTGCATTTTGTTTCTATCTCCCTCATTTGTTTATTTGTTTGTATAAATATTTTATTGCCATTTACTTTACGATATGCTGAAATTTCTTAAAATTGACCTGTTGCTTACAATTTCAAAAAAAGAATCCTGTTTAATTCACTAATTTGGGTGAAGATGCGGAGCTTTTGTATTTGAAAAATGTTTCAGGAGGAATCTCGGAAGTAGATGGAAATTTATACAGTAATCCTTGATCATAATTTCCGGTATGAATACTACGCCCAACACGAAAATTGTGATTGATAGTAAAACACCGATTCTTCGTTTGAGACTTCATTCTCTCTTCATAGAGTTCCCGAGATATTTTCTTACGAAGTTTTGTTATAACATCTATAACTGCTTCGGGTTTAGGTGGGCAGCCCGGCAAATAGACATCCACGAGAATTAGTTTATCGATTCCTCGAACAGTACTATAAGAATCGGTACTGAACATACCCCCTGTAATTGTACATGCCCCCATAGCAATAACATATTTTGGTTCAGGCATTTGCTCATATAATCTCACTAAAGAGGGTGCCATTTTCATTGTTACGGTACCGGCTGTTAAAATTAGGTCCGCTTGTCTAGGGCTCGATCTTGGTACGAGTCCATAACGATCAAAGTCGAATCGCGAGCCTATTAATGAAGCAAATTCAATGAAACAACAACTGGTACCGTAGAGAAGCAGCCATAAAATTGAGAGTCTTGACCAATTTGAAAGATCATTTGACGTAGTTGAAATAACAGAATTTTTGGCTATTCGATCAAGTAGTGGAAACTCAATGGAATTCATAACTGTTTCAATCTTATTTTTTTTTCTTTTTCTTGTCGGAATATTCGGGAATTAAGACCATTCCAATGCTCCTTTTCGCCATGCATAAACTAAACCAACAATTAGGATAAGCACGAAAATTAAAGCTTCTATAAATACGGATACACCCAATATATCGAAACTCATTGCCCATGGATAAAGAAAAACTATTTCAACATCAAAAACAACAAAAACTAGAGCAAACATATAATAACGGATTCGAAACTGTAACCAAGCATCCCCCATAGGTTCTATACCCGACTCGTAAGTAGAAAGTTTCTCGGGTCCTTTGTTAATCGGAGCTAAAATTCCGGAAAATAGAAATGCTAAAATAGGAATAACACTTGATATTATTAAAAATGCCCAGAAAATATCATATTCATAAAGTAGAAACATAGACGGACTCCTTATGATTGCGGAAAATATGTCGAATTAGTTGATTCGAATTAGAATTGTCAAGTTATCCATAACTCGTTAGTCAAAACAACAATTCATTTTGTTTGAACCAACTAAGCCCAGACCAACCTACAAAAACGAAACGGTCCCTCCGTAACCAGTCATCCATACTATCAAATAAATCTTTTTCGTCTTTAGTAAATTGACCAACGACTATAGTCATAGTGATCCTCCTATTCAACTACTTCAACCATTTCCGAGCACCCCATAGCATTTTTTGGAATCCGAGAATTCGATCATTTAATTTATGGATGATTTGATTTCTCGTATAATATTAGCTATAAGGTTTCGAAAAAAAATTATAATTAAAATAAATTCCGAAATTCAATTATTCCTTAATTTGAACTTATTAGACTCAACTATTAATCTTTTGAAAGATCTCGTCAAGGAACAACCAATCTACTTGCTCGTTACCGACTGATCCTCAAATCGACCTTTTCTTTCTATCAACGAATTCAATTAAGCTTATTGTTGCATCTTGTTCATAAAACGGAGCAAAAGAAATAAATATCTTTCGAGATTATTCTCTAATAAATATATGTTCGTTTTTGTCTATTTATAGTTAGTTTTTTCCTTCCGATCAATCAGAAATGTCAGAATATATCGTTTCATTTTCACGGATCGAAGAAAGATACAGAGAATTTTCGATTTTTTACTTAATTTGAATTCCATATGATATTCACAATAAAATACTAGGAAACTTAAAATGAGAGCTTCTTTCACGCATGCATTCTCTATCCCATTGTCGGAACAAAAATATGGGTTGCATGGATATAGAAATAGTTGGTACAGGAAACCACACTATCATCGCAATCTTATTTGATAGATAAGATCGAAATGCATTCCGTTTTGGAATCAAAGAAAACAAAGATATGGAAGATGGCTTTTTTAGGTTGTGATTTGAAATAACCACAAAGTTTTCTCTAGCCGGAAGAGACTCGCCAATTTATTCCTATGGAATAACTAGGAATACAAAGATTAAATTGGAAATATCGACAAATTCAAGCCGAGTTTAAAGAAAAAAAAGGTCAACTATTCCAATTTAATCTCTATCAAATTTGAATATCAGAATAGCGGGTATATTCATGATTCAATAGGCCAGGTCCACTTACTTTTCATTTGTTGATTTCGAACTTTTCCATTCCAAGAAATTTGATTCAAATAATCAAAAATAGGAATAGTTGCTGATTCGAGAAACCGCTTATCATTATAATATAATGAATAGTAGTTCAACTTTATAACTACTACTAATAAGTATAACTTATTATACTTAGAAAGTTGCTTCTTTTGTACTTTCAAAATATCAACAAACAATATTTCTATTCCCCGCTCAAATAGACTGTAGTTTTATGAAAAACCTAAAAAGCCCCTTATCGGACTTGAACCGATGACTTACGCCTTACCATGGCGTTACTCTACCACTGAGTTAAAAGGGCCCTTTTAGCCAATTCTTGGCTTAGTCATTATGTATATCCACCAAAAATATATCTATGTACATATATTACATACAATAAGTTATTATATACTATACATTAAGTAACCGGATAGCAGCTAGGGACTCGTTTCGACATGCGTTAATGGGGTTTGTTTAAACTCCCTTTTTTCTTTCTATTCGACAACGGAAAGTATTCTGTAATTTCATATTATCTCGCGTTCTATATTAGTATTAGATAATTAGATTAATATTAGTATTCGATTAATTATTAATATTCGATTCATTTTTAATGAATAAATTAGTCTATATAAATATTTAATAATTTTTGATTTTCTAGCGAATGAATGATTCATAAATGAAATTGAAATGACAAAACAATTCTATGGAATTTTGTAAGACGGAAAGATCTTTTAAATCTGATTATTCGATTATATTGACAATTTCAAAAAACTGCTCATATTATGTTCATAGTATGATGGAAGTTTAGCCCGTATGCCCCCATCGTCTAGCGGTTCAGGACATCTCTCTTTCAAGGAGACAACGGGGATTCGACTTCCCCTGGGGGTAGGGTACTACAAAAGGAAGTTGATCATAGATTAGCAATAAGCTTCAAATTGAATTGATTCTTCCTGGGTCGATGCCCGAGCGGTTAATGGGGACGGACTGTAAATTCGTTGGCACTATGTCTACGCTGGTTCAAATCCAGCTCGGCCCAATAATCCGCTCATCCATTATGAGACGAAGGTTTTTGTCTTCCCGAAACGGCTGATACACGTAAAAAAATAATCCAATTTTTTGTTATACTTTCTTTTTTCTATTTGTTTGCTTTATTTATTTGTTTCGGGAAATTGAAATTTTGATCAGAATAATGATCTAGATTCATATTATGGTATGGTCTTTAAGTTAAAATTGTTAAAGTATAAATAGAAAAAAAATAGAAAGAAAAAAAGAAAACTCTTTTTCTTTATTTTATCAATAGATTTTGAAATAAGAAAAATTTACTAGCAATTCGTGTCGTTCTCACTAAAGAAAGTCCATATTCATGTGAAATGAAGATAAATATATCACTCGCGTCTCTGTTACAACACAAAAATTCTACCTAGAAATGCTTTGAGTCAAATCATATAAGAAAGTAAAGTATAGATACTGTATACTTTAGTTCCCTGGGATTGTAGTTCAATTGGTTAGAGCACCGCCCTGTCAAGGCGGAAGTTGCGGGTTCGAGCCCCGTCAGTCCCGACGGATCCAATAATCCATAAATATATCAATGGATCTTTCCACTTTTTTGGAAAAGAACAACAATAGAATTTCACTTTCAATAGGGAGTCTTTAGATGATTCTTAGGTCTTTTTTTTTCTTTTTGAGTTTATTTTCTTCTCATTTTCAAACAAATAGAAAAATTTCCATTACTTGAACTAGAACTAATTCCTAAAATAGATATGTGGCTTAGTACTAGAAAATTTTTTGATTGGTAAGATTCTATTTAGGATTTCAAAAGATAACATAGTAGGTCTGGTTTTTCAATTTCTCGCGTCTATCTAATGGAATCGAATTCCAGATGTTTCTTGGGAGTACATGTATAAATCGAATTTGTTTCTTGTACAACACCCAATTTTTTATTAAAATTACCTTGACAAAATACTTTTCAGATTGATCCCGTTTCCTTCTATTTTTTGTTTTTGGATTTTTGTAACCAGTGGAAGTGGAAACGAAAAAGTGAAACTTCATTAGATGATTGATTGTAGAAGAAAGACGTCAGGTTCTGGAAAAAAGAGTAAAAAAGAAAGATAACTTAAGGGAATTCTTGATTAGATAACAAATTCCATTTTTCTTTTTTTGGATTCAGTATGGATAAAAGATCTTCCTATGGTATACTATTCAATTCGCGACGGCGAATTGATATGATAGCTCATATATTGTTATTCCTGATATTAATCTGATTCAATATCATCAACAGATAAAATTTGGATCATCTCTATGGAATTAAATCCCGAGTTAATGGTACGTAAAAAACGATAAGGTTATGGAAGTAAATATTCTCGCATTTATTGCTACTGCACTATTCATTCTAGTTCCTACTGCTTTTTTACTTATTATCTATGTAAAAACGGTTAGCCAGAATGATTAATTTGAATGAAACTTGATTTCGTAGTTCTTTGACGGATTCCAATTGCGTTTCTTAACTGAAACGAGCAGGAGCGAATCAGCAATATTCGATGAGAGCTGATAGTATGGTAGAAAGATTCATATGAATCTTTCTACCATACTATCAATTAGATTAATCTTTTTTCGTGTAAGACGCTGTACTATAAACTATAATTTATTATAAAGATACAAACTTAATCCCAGTACCTGCCGAAAGAATCAACGAATAAAAAGTAAAGTTTGGTATATATTAAGAAAAAACCAAATTAGTAATCTTTTTTTTATCATTGCCAACCCAAGAAGGAAAGTAATTGAATTGATTGGCTGGTGGATAGATGCTCGAAAGAGTTCGATGGTATGAAAACTTCTTTGAATTTTGCAATCAAATATTGAAACAAAAGAGATCCGATGTTCTCCATTATAACAAAACTTATCTAATTGAATTTTGATAAGAGTCCATTCGTGGAAATTTCAGAAAAATTCAATTAGATAAATTTCCTATCATCTATATCTCCGTTCGAAATATAAACGTGGGAATTATTGAAATATCTTTTTTATTGACATTATTATCTTTAAATACACTTTGCGAAGGGATCGATAAAACAAATGATAATGATACAGTTTTATTCCTCAACGAAACTCAATTAGTATTTCTAGAGTCCACTTCTTCCCCATACTACAAGCGAAAGAGAAAATGTAAAGACTACCATTAAAGCAGCCCAAGCGAGACTCAATATCCATGTGAATTATGTCCCCTATTTCTATGAATATGAAGGAATTTTTCCATTATTGTTTCATAATAATAGTGAAATCCCTGGTACAGAGTCAAAATTTTTTGGGATTATTCCTTTAATGAACTAATCCAATACCTGAATACTCAGCTCAGAGACTCTTTTGAGTTTGTATACAAACTATATTACGCTTTTCTTTATCCACAATTGGAAATTGGTTAGATATTCCCTCCCGCCGACTTCAAGGCCCAGTCAGTAATCACGTCAATAGGGCTGGAAGGGAATGGAGAGTTTTCGATAGTCCTTCTACTACTTACTAAAAGTCAAATCTTTTCTTGAATCCTAGACACAAAAATTTTCAGAACTTTCTAGTTTTCTCTTGGTCATTTGGGTGGATAGGGATTTGGAAAAATCCGGAATATCCATCCAAGAAATAAAAGAAATCATGGTGAGAAAGTCTCTCCAACATTTGGTCCATGAAGGGGAGAGGAAAATGGCTTTTCTTTGTATTTTTGTTTAACTTCCTATAATTAATACGCATTCTCCCACCCGGTCACCGTCCAGGTGGAGATTTTCTCTCCTCCTTCTCCCTTGACAATGGTCATTCCACCTTTCTTTGGAACCACGTGAACCGGGCTAACCCACTTGCTATCGGAGATAGCATAAATTATGCCCGCTTCACGCAATTTCAAGATTTCCTTCTTGACAAGCTCTTGGAGGTTGGGGTTCAACCTCCTTTGAGGTTCAATCGAGGTGGATTGATCATCCTCAAGATGAATACGATCCATGCACAAAGAAGGGCTAATACCCTTGATATCATCAATGCTATACCCTATCACATTTCTATATTTTCTCAACACAACAAGCAATTTTCCAAATCAAGACCATCAAGGGTAGCATTGACGATAATAGGGTATTCCCCTTCATATCCAAGATAAGAATATTTCAAAGAGGGGGAAGGGGTTTGAGTTTTACCTTGGAGGAGGCTTGGAACTCTCCTCCATTTTCTCCTCTAGTTCAAGCTCTTCTTTATCTTCTTGTTGTTCATGGTCTTCTTCCATTTGGATTTCTTCCATGGCCATGACAAACTCCTTTGCTTCTTGATAGTGATACTTCCTTGCATGTAAGAGCTTCAACCATTGGATCTTGAGGCTTCATCATAACCCTTCCCAAGCAATCTAACTCCTCATTCACAACATCAGCCCTATAGCATTTTTCAACCATGGGGGTCTTGAGCAACTTAGAGAACTCAAACACAATCTTTTCATCGGCAACCTCACATGTAATGGTGTTGTTCTTGCAATTGATCACCGCCCCCAAAGTCTTAAGAGCTTCACGACCCAAAATCAAAGGAGTATCGACATCTTCTCCATATCCATCACTACAAAATCGCAAGGTACATAAATATGCCCAACTTGAATGGGAACGTCTTCAAGCTCACCACAAGGTAACTTCACCGAACAGTCGGCAAGTTGGATAGTCTTCCTTGTAGGGATAATCTCAACAAGCTTTTGGGCAATGGATACAAGAATCAAACTAACACTTGCTCCAAGATCGGCTAAGGCGCCCCTAGCTTCCATGTTCCCAATCTTTACCAGCAAAGTGAAACTTCCCGGATCCTTTTGCTTCTTAGGCATCTTATGTTGAACAAGTGCACTCACTTGATGGGGAAGAGTGATGAGCTCATTATTGAGCTTCCTCTTATTGGTGAGAATATCCTTGAGGAACTTGGAGTATGAAGACATTTGTGTGACAACTTCGATGAAAGGGAGGTTGATGTGAAAATTCTTCATCGCACTAAGGAACTTTGCAAACTTGTCATTCAATTTCCTCTCCGCATGTCGACCGAGAAATGGAACCGGCCCATCAAGATTCCTAGACTCACTAGGAGTTGAAGTTTTTTTTTCTCATCTCTAAGCTTCTTCTTCTCCATAATTTTTTCTTTCTCAACAACCTTCTCTTCCTCAACTTCCTTGTCTTCACCCACACTCTCTTCTCCTTCCTTCTTTTCCTCACTATCCCCCTTCTTAGGACCCTCATAGGATGTGCCCGATCTCAATGTGATTGCCTTGCAAGAGTCGGGTTTCATAATGTTGGAAGGGTTAGTTTGTGATTGTCCGGGTAGAATAGAAGGTGAGTTGAAAGGGACTCTCTCGGCCAATTGAGCTAGTTGTGAATCAACCATCTTCTTATGAACCTTGACCTCTTGCATTTGTTGATTCATGGCTTGAAGTTGTTGAAGAATTTGGGTTTGTGTTGAATCAGGTTGAGATGCTTCCTCTTGGCTCCTTTGAGACGCTTGATTTTGATTGTTGTATTGGTTTTGACTATTGTGTTGGTTGTTTCTTGGGTAGTTTCCTCTTGGGTTTTGATTTTGAAATGGAGGTGGGTTTTGGTATAGAGGGTTGGAGTTGTATGATTTTTGAGCGTGTTGGTTCCATTGTTTAGGTTGATGTCCAAATCCGAGTGATGGTTGCCTCCAAGCTACTCCACCGCTACTTCCCTTATATCCATCTTGCCTTCTGGTTTATGCCGCTACATGCTCGGGGTTCAAACCTCCACAATAAGATGTATCGTGGTTTGTTCCACCACAATTTTGACAAGAGAAAGAATTGACTTGAGAGGACCTTGCCCACAATTTCTCAAATAGACTGTAGTTTTATGAAAAACCTAAAAAGCCCCTTATCGGATTTGAACCGATGACTTACGCCTTACCATGGCGTTACTCTACCACTGAGTTAAAAGGGCCCTTTTAGCCAATTCTTGGCTTAGTCATTATGTATATCCACCAAAAATATATCTATGTACATATATTACATACAATAAGTTATTATATACTATACATTAAGTAACCGGATAGCAGCTAGGGACTCGTTTCGACATGCGTTAATGGGGTTTGTTTAAACTCCCTTTTTTCTTTCTATTCGACAACGGAAAGTATTCTGTAATTTCATATTATCTCGCGTTCTATATTAGTATTAGATAATTAGATTAATATTAGTATTCGATTAATTATTAATATTCGATTCATTTTTAATGAATAAATTAGTCTATATAAATATTTAATAATTTTTGATTTTCTAGCGAATGAATGATTCATAAATGAAATTGAAATGATAAAACAATTCTATGGAATTTTGTAAGACGGAAAGATCTTTTGAATCTGATTATTCGATTATATTGACAATTTCAAAAAACTGCTCATATTATGTTCATAGTATGATGGAAGTTTAGCCCGTATGCCCCCACCGTCTAGCGGTTCAGGACATCTCTCTTTCAAGGAGACAACGGGGATTCGACTTCCCCTGGGGGTAGGGTACTGCAAAAGGAAGTTGATCATAGATTAGCAATAAGCTTCAAATTGAATTGATTCTTCCTGGGTCGATGCCCGAGCGGTTAATGGGGACGGACTGTAAATTCGTTGGCACTATGTCTACGCTGGTTCAAATCCAGCTCGGCCCAATAATCCGCTCATCCATTATGAGACGAAGGTTTTTGTCTTCCCGAAACGGCTGATACACGTAAAAAAATAATCCAAATTTTTGTTATACTTTCTTTTTTCTATTTGTTTGCTTTATTTATTTGTTTCGGGAAATTGAAATTTTGATCAGAATAATGATCTAGATTCATATTATGGTATGGTCTTTAAGTTAAAATTGTTAAAGTATAAATAGAAAAAAATAGAAAGAAAAAAAGAAAACTCTTTTTCTTTATTTTATCAATAGATTTTGAAATAAGAAAAATTTACTAGCAATTCGTGTCGTTCTCACTAAAGAAAGTCCATATTCATGTGAAATGAAGATAAATATATCACTCGCGTCTCTGTTACAACACAAAAATTCTACCTAGAAATGCTTTGAGTCAAATCATATAAGAAAGTAAAGTATAGATACTGTATACTTTAGTTCCCTGGGATTGTAGTTCAATTGGTTAGAGCACCGCCCTGTCAAGGCGGAAGTTGCGGATTCGAGCCCCGTCAGTCCCGACGGATCCAATAATCCATAAATATATCAATGGATCTTTCCACTTTTTTGGAAAAGAACAACAATAGAATTTCACTTTCAATAGGAAGTCTTCAGATGATTCTTAGGTCTTTTTTTTTCTTTTTGAGTTTATTTTCTTCTCATTTTCAAACAAATAGAAAAATTTCCATTACTTGAACTAGAACTAATTCCTAAAACAGATATGTGGCTTAGTACTAGAAAATTTTTTGATTGGTAAGATTCTATTTAGGATTTCAAAAGATAACATAGTAGGTCTGGTTTTTCAATTTCTCGCGTCTATCTAATGGAATCGAATTCCAGATGTTTCTCGGGAGTACATGTATAAATCGAATTTGTTTCTTGTACAACACCCAATTTTTTTATTAAAATTACCTTGACAAAATACTTTTCAGATTGATCCCGTTTCCTTCTATTTTTTATTTTTGGATTTTTGTAACCAGTGGAAGTGGAAACGAAAAAGTGAAACTTCATTAGATGATTGATTGTAGAAGAAAGACGTCAGGTTCTGGAAAAAAGAGTAAAAAAGAAAGATAACTTAAGGGAATTCTTGATTAGATAACAAATTCCATTTTTCTTTTTTTGGATTCAGTATGGATAAAAGATCTTCCTATGGTATACTATTCAATTCGCGACGGCGAATTGATATGATAGCTCATATATTGTTATTCCTGATATTAATCTGATTCAATATCATCAACAGATAAAATTTGGATCATCACTATGGAATTAAATCCCGAGTTAATGGTACGTAAAAAACGATAAGATTATGGAAGTAAATATTCTCGCATTTATTGCTACTGCACTATTCAATCTAGTTCCTACTGCTTTTTTACTTATTATCTATGTTAAAACGGTTAGCCAGAATGATTAATTTGAATGAAACTTGATTTCGTAGTTCTTTGACGGATTCCAATTGCGTTTCTTAACTGAAACGAGCAGGAGCGAATCAGCAATATTCGATGAGAGCTGATAGTATGGTAGAAAGATTCATATGAATCTTTCTACCATACTATCAATTAGATTAATCTTTTTTCGTGTAAGACGCTGTACTATAAACTATAATTTATTATAAAGATACAAACTTAATCCCAGTACCTGCCGAAAGAATCAACGAATAAAAAGTAAAGTTTGGTATATATTAAGAAAAAAACCAAATTAGTAATCTTTTTTTTATCATTGCCAACCCAAGAAGGAAAGTAATTGAATTGATTGGCTGGTGGATAGATGCTCGAAAGAGTTCGATGGTATGAAAACTTCTTTGAATTTTGCAATCAAATATTGAAACAAAAGAGATCCGATGTTCTCCATTATAACAAAACTTATCTAATTGAATTTTTATAAGAGTCCATTCGTGGAAATTTCAGAAAAATTCAATTAGATAAATTTCCTATCATCTATATCTCCGTTCGAAATATAAACGTGGGAATTATTGAAATATCTTTTTTATTGACATTATTATCTTTAAATACACTTTGCGAAGGGATCGATAAAACAAATTATAATGATACAGTTTTATTCCTCAACGAAACTCAATTAGTATTTCTAGAGTCCACTTCTTCCCCATACTACAAGCGAAAGAGAAAATGTAAAGACTACCATTAAAGCAGCCCAAGCGAGACTTACAATATCCATGTGAATTATGTCCCCTATTTCTATGAATATGAAGGAATTTTTCCATTATTGTTTCATAATAATAGTGAAATCCCTGGTACAGAGTCAAAATTTTTTGGGATTATTCCTTTAATGAACTAATCCAATACCTGAATACTCAGCTCAGAGACTCTTTTGAGTTTGTATACAAACTATATTACGCTTTTCTTTATCCACAATTGGAAATTGGTTAGATATTCCCTCCCGCCGACTTCAAGGCCCAGTCAGTAATCACGTCAATAGGGCTGGAAGGGAATGGAGAGTTTTCGATAGTCCTTCTACTACTTACTAAAAGTCAAATCTTTTCTTGAATCCTAGACACAAAAATTTTCAGAACTTTCTAGTTTTCTCTTGGTCATTTGGGTGGATAGGGATTTGGAAAAATCCGGAATATCCATCCAAGAAATAAAAGAAATCATGGTGAGAAAGTCTCTCCAACATTTGGTCCATGAAGGGGAGAGGAAAATGGCTTTTCTTTGTATTTTTGTTTAACTTCCTATAATTAATACGCATTCTCCCACCCGGTCACCGTCCAGGTGGAGATTTTCTCTCCTCCTTCTCCCTTGACAATGGTCATTCCACCTTTCTTTGGAACCACGTGAACCGGGCTAACCCACTTGCTATCGGAGATAGCATAAATTATGCCCGCTTCACGCAATTTCAAGATTTCCTTCTTGACAAGCTCTTGGAGGTTGGGGTTCAACCTCCTTTGAGGTTCAATCGAGGTGGATTGATCATCCTCAAGATGAATACGATCCATGCACAAAGAAGGGCTAATACCCTTGATATCATCAATGCTATACCCTATCACATTTCTATATTTTCTCAACACAACAAGCAATTTTCCAAATCAAGACCATCAAGGGTAGCATTGACGATAATAGGGTATTCCCCTTCATATCCAAGATAAGAATATTTCAAAGAGGGGGAAGGGGTTTGAGTTTTACCTTGGAGGAGGCTTGGAACTCTCCTCCATTTTCTCCTCTAGTTCAAGCTCTTCTTTATCTTCTTGTTGTTCATGGTCTTCTTCCATTTGGATTTCTTCCATGGCCATGACAAACTCCTTTGCTTCTTGATAGTGATACTTCCTTGCATGTAAGAGCTTCAACCATTGGATCTTGAGGCTTCATCATAACCCTTCCCAAGCAATCTAACTCCTCATTCACAACATCAGCCCTATAGCATTTTTCAACCATGGGGGTCTTGAGCAACTTAGAGAACTCAAACACAATCTTTTCATCGGCAACCTCACATGTAATGGTGTTGTTCTTGCAATTGATCACCGCCCCCAAAGTCTTAAGAGCTTCACGACCCAAAATCAAAGGAGTATCGACATCTTCTTCCATATCCATCACTACAAAATCGCAAGGTACATAAATATGCCCAACTTGAATGGGAACGTCTTCAAGCTCACCACAAGGTAACTTCACCGAACAGTCGGCAAATTGGATAGTCTTCCTTGTAGGGATAATCTCAACAAGCTTTTGGGCAATGGATACAAGAATCAAACTAACACTTGCTCCAAGATCGGCTAAGGCGCCCCTAGCTTCCATGTTCCCAATCTTTACCAGCAAAGTGAAACTTCCCGGATCCTTTTGCTTCTTAGGCATCTTATGTTGAACAAGTGCACTCACTTGATGGGGAAGAGTGATGAGCTCATTATTGAGCTTCCTCTTATTGGTGAGAATATCCTTGAGGAACTTGGAGTATGAAGACATTTGTGTGACAACTTCGATGAAAGGGAGGTTGATGTGAAAATTCTTCATCACACTAAGGAACTTTGCAAATTTGTCATTCAATTTCCTCTCCGCATGTCGACCGAGAAATGGAACCGGCCCATCAAGATTCCTAGACTCACTAGGAGTTGAAGTTTTTTTTTTCTCATCTCTAAGCTTCTTCTTCTCCATAATTTTTTCTTTCTCAACAACCTTCTCTTCCTCAACTTCCTTGTCTTCACCCACACTCTCTTCTCCTTCCTTCTTTTCCTCACTATCCCCCTTCTTAGGACCCTCATAGGATGTGCCCGATCTCAATGTGATTGCCTTGCAAGAGTCGGGTTTCATAATGTTGGAAGGGTTAGTTTGTGATTGTCCGGGTAGAATAGAAGGTGAGTTGAAAGGGACCCTCTCGGCCAATTGAGCTAGTTGTGAATCAACCATCTTCTTATGAACCTTGACCTCTTGCATTTGTTGATTCATGGCTTGAAGTTGTTGAAGAATTTGGGTTTGTGTTGAATCAGGTTGAGATGCTTCCTCTTGGTTCCTTTGAGACGCTTGATTTTGATTGTTGTATTGGTTTTGACTATTGTGTTGGTTGTTTCTTGGATAGTTTCCTCTTGGGTTTTGATTTTGAAATGGAGGTGGGTTTTGGTATGGAGGGTTGGAGTTGTATGATTTTTGAGCGTGTTGGTTCCATTGTTTAGGTTGATGTCCAAATCCGGGTGATGGTTGCCTCCAAGCTACTCCACCGCTACTTCCCTTATATCCATCTTGCCTTCTGGTTTATGCCGCTACATGCTCGGGGTTCAAACCTCCACAATAAGATGTATCGTGGTTTGTTCCACCACAATTTTGACAAGAGAAAGAATTGACTTGAGAGGACCTTGCCCACAATTTCTCAAATAGACTGTAGTTTTATGAAAAACCTAAAAAGCCCCTTATCGGACTTGAACCGATGACTTACGCCTTACCATGGCGTTACTCTACCACTGAGTTAAAAGGGCCCTTTTAGCCAATTCTTGGCTTAGTCATTATGTATATCCACCAAAAATATATCTATGTACATATATTACATACAATAAGTTATTATATACTATACATTAAGTAACCGGATAGCAGCTAGGGACTCGTTTCGACATGCGTTAATGGGGTTTGTTTAAACTCCCTTTTTTCTTTCTATTTGACAACGGAAAGTATTCTTTAATTTCATATTATCTCGCGTTCTATATTAGTATTAGATAATTAGATTAATATTAGTATTCGATTAATTATTAATATTCGATTCATTTTTAATGAATAAATTAGTCTATATAAATATTTAATAATTTTTGATTTTCTAGCGAATGAATGATTCATAAATGAAATGGAAATGACAAAACAATTCTATGGAATTTTGTAAGACGGAAAGATCTTTTGAATCTGATTATTCGATTATATTGACAATTTCAAAAAACTGCTCATATTATGTTCATAGTATGATGGAAGTTTAGCCCGTATGCCCCCACCGTCTAGCGGTTCAGGACATCTCTCTTTCAAGGAGACAACGGGGATTCGACTTCCCCTGGGGGTAGGGTACTGCAAAAGGAAGTTGATCATAGATTAGCAATAAGCTTCAAATTGAATTGATTCTTCCTGGGTCGATGCCCGAGCGGTTAATGGGGACGGACTGTAAATTCGTTGGCACTATGTCTACGCTGGTTCAAATCCAGCTCGGCCCAATAATCCGCTCATCCATTATGAGACGAAGGTTTTTGTCTTCCCGAAACGGCTGATACACGTAAAAAAATAATCCAAATTTTTGTTATACTTTCTTTTTTCTATTTGTTTGCTTTATTTATTTGTTTCGGGAAATTGAAATTTTGATCAGAATAATGATCTAGATTCATATTATGGTATGGTCTTTAAGTTAAAATTGTTAAAGTATAAATAGAAAAAAAATAGAAAGAAAAAAAGAAAACTCTTTTTCTTTATTTTATCAATAGATTTTGAAATAAGAAAAATTTACTAGCAATTCGTGTCGTTCTCACTAAAGAAAGTCCATATTCATGTGAAATGAAGATAAATATATCACTCGCGTCTCTGTTACAACACAAAAATTCTACCTAGAAATGCTTTGAGTCAAATCATATAAGAAAGTAAAGTATAGATACTGTATACTTTAGTTCCCTGGGATTGTAGTTCAATTGGTTAGAGCACCGCCCTGTCAAGGCGGAAGTTGCGGATTCGAGCCCCGTCAGTCCCGACGGATCCAATAATCCATAAATATATCAATGGATCTTTCCACTTTTTTGGAAAAGAACAACAATAGAATTTCACTTTCAATAGGAAGTCTTCAGATGATTCTTAGGTCTTTTTTTTTCTTTTTGAGTTTATTTTCTTCTCATTTTCAAACAAATAGAAAAATTTCCATTACTTGAACTAGAACTAATTCCTAAAACAGATATGTGGCTTAGTACTAGAAAATTTTTTTATTGGTAAGATTCTATTTAGGATTTCAAAAGATAACATAGTAGGTCTGGTTTTTCAATTTCTCGCGTCTATCTAATGGAATCGAATTCCAGATGTTTCTCGGGAGTACATGTATAAATCGAATTTGTTTCTTGTACAACACTTAATTTTTTATTAAAATTACCTTGACAAAATACTTTTCAGATTGATCCCGTTTCCTTCTATTTTTTGTTTTTGGATTTTTGTAACCAGTGGAAGTGGAAACGAAAAAGTGAAACTTCATTAGATGATTGATTGTAGAAGAAAGACGTCAGGTTCTGGAAAAAAGAGTAAAAAAGAAAGATAACTTAAGGGAATTCTTGATTAGATAACAAATTCCATTTTTCTTTTTTTGGATTCAGTATGGATAAAAGATCTTCCTATGGTATACTATTCAATTCGCGACGGCGAATTGATATGATAGCTCATATATTGTTATTCCTGATATTAATCTGATTCAATATCATCAACAGATAAAATTTGGATCATCTCTATGGAATTAAATCCCGAGTTAATGGTACGTAAAAAAACGATAAGATTATGGAAGTAAATATTCTCGCATTTATTGTTACTGCACTATTCATTCTAGTTCCTACTGCTTTTTTACTTATTATCTATGTAAAAACGGTTAGCCAGAATGATTAATTTGAATGAAAATTGATTTCGTAGTTCTTTGACGGATTCCAATTGCGTTTCTTAACTGAAACGAGCAGGAGCGAATTAGCAATATTCGATGAGAGCTGATAGTATGGTAGAGACAAACCCAAACACTAACCGAGTAACCCCTTGCCATCCGAATGTACACCTCTCATGTACATTTATCTTTTGTATTCTCCTGGTGTTCTGCCTGTAGCAGACGATAGGACAAAAGAGGAAGGGATCTTCTAGCAGCAATGATGAGGATCTTATTTATGTAAAACCAGAAGATGGACTTTTCTTCGAGGTTTTTGTCTATCCTAGGTCTTTGTTTTAATTAAAATATATCAAATCTCTCCACTTGATATTGATGATTTATGTATGGGATTTTCAGCTTTGTTCGTGGTCGTTTATTTTCTTCATTTTCCTACTTATTCTTGTATGCCTCAGTTGATCTAGTTACTATAGTTATATAGGGATATTGTGATACATTCCTTCTTTTTCTTATTCACCCGTGCATGCTTTCAGTTATTTAGCCTATTAGAAGTTATATCATTGTCAATTACTAGTCTTGGAAGGTGTTTTCTCAAGAATAATTTGGCAGCAATGCTGACTATAGCTTGTTTATTGATAATTTTGAATGCAGTTAAAAAATTATCGACTAATGGGACTAGCGATGGCTGTTGAGGCAGACAAAGCACCAGCATTCCGAGAAAAATTGCAATCACTAATTGAAGACTCTTGATTTCTTTCCCTGCAGTCTCTTTTCTTGTAGTATCCTTCAGTTGAAAATTTTTGATAACCTTTCACCAAAATACACATCTATTTTGTGATCGTAGCTTGTAGTGAGAAAGCTTATATGGTTTATTGGTAAGATTTGTAAGAATGGATGAACGATTTTTCTATATGGAAATGAGAATACAACCAAAAAAAAAAAAAAAAAAAACCTATTTAATCTGGTGGAGAACATTTTTCTTTTGTAAGAAATGGAAGCCGTTTTCTCCTCTAGACTCCTTATCTTCATTTTTCTCTCCTCTATTCCTATTGTCCTCCATTACCGCTTCTTCAATTCGTTCTCTCTATCACTTTGCTTATAAAGAGTCGAACAAAGAAAAATCGTTTTTCATTGAAAATAATTTATTTGGTTAAAACGCGATTAAATAAATCAATGGTTAAAACATGTTTTAAATACCATGAAAGAAATATATATGGTGTGATTGTGTAAATTATGAAATTAAATGAGTATTTTTTATCGAGAAAATACAAAGTAACTTGTTTCATGTGAGTTTATTTAATAGAAATAGAATATACCGCCACTTTCAATTGGCTTTCTTGGACTGGTATGGGTATGACTTATGAGTTCTGACTTCTGAATTTATGATGATATGATTCATAAGAATCTCTCAATTGCATCAATGTCCAGACAACAAAGCTACACA
This sequence comes from Chenopodium quinoa, assembly GCF_001683475.1. Classification (NCBI taxonomy): domain Eukaryota; kingdom Viridiplantae; phylum Streptophyta; class Magnoliopsida; order Caryophyllales; family Amaranthaceae; genus Chenopodium; species Chenopodium quinoa. The sequence continues at coordinate 8,985,612 of NW_018744239.1, forward strand.
ATAAGATATTTTATACTCATACTGGCTCAGTATATCTTATCCATTTCTTTTGAGCAAATCGATAATTTTAGAGTTTCAAAAGGACTCCATTGAGGTGAAAACACCCTCAAACCTTAATCCACAAAAGCATTGCCCAAAAATTCAAGTACCTACAAAATAACAACCAAAGACCATAAGTCAAAAACACTTAAAAGAGATCAATTAAAATCGAATAAATGAAGGAAATAAAGAACAAAAGAGTTGAGAACTCGGGTTGCCTCTCGAGAAGCGCTTCTTTACAAGGTCACTAGCTTGACCATGAGAAATTGTCATCAAGAGGGTGGCTCAAGATCCATCGGATCAAGCCTCATACATTCAACCAAACCAACTTCATCCTTGCAAAAGTAGTACTACTTCAAACGATGACCATTAACCATGAACCTATTGTCACCCGCCTCTAACTCAAAAGACCCATAAGGAGTAGTCCTTGAAATCACGGAAGGCCCCGACCATTTGGATTTGAGCTTTCCAGGAAACAAACGAAGCCTAGAGTTGAACAATAACACTTTGTCTCCAACCTTGAAGCTCTTGTTCGTTATATGTTGGTCGTGCCATTTCTTGGTTTTCTCCTTGTATAACCTTGAGTTCTCGTAGGCATCATATCGAAGCTCTTAAAGTTCATTGAGCTTGAGCAACCTCTTCTCACCGGCCTACGACATGTCCATTTTAAGCTCCTTGATTGCCAACCAAGCTTTATACTCTAACTCAACCGGAAAATGACAAGCCTTCCTATAGACCAACCGATAGGGGGTTGTACCAATTGGAGTCTTGTACGCCGTCCGCAAGGCCTAAAGTCTGTCGTCAAGCTTAGGGGACCAATCCTTCCTAGACATGTTCACCATCCTTTCAAGAAGGTTCTTGATTTCTCTATTTGACACCTCCACTTGTCCTTCCTTGAGTTTGAGGATGAGAAGGTAGACCAACCTTTTGATGAACTCTGTACCTCTTGAGAAGAGCCTCAAATTGCTTCTTGGCGAAATGAGAACCTCCATCACTAATTAGCACAATAGGGACCCAAACCGCGGAAATATGATTTTCTTGAGAAATTTAAGCACAACCTTATGATCATTGGTAGGGGAGGGTATAACTTCAATCCACTTAGTCACATGGTCCACCGCTACTAAGATGTATAAATTCCCACATGAAGAGACAAAAGGCCCCATAAAGTCGACGCCCCAAACATCAAAAGGCTCAACTTCCAAAATGTTTTGTTGAGGCATTTCATCTCTTTTGGTTATGCCACCACTTCTTTGGCACTTGTCGCATCTTGAAACAAACCTTTGGGCATCCTTATGCATCGTCGGCCACCATAGGAGAGATTGAGAAATCTTTGCCAGCGCTTATCAACTCCCTCATGTCCTCCACATGGCAACGAGTGGCAATGCTCAAGAACTCCTTCGATTTCATGGTCCGGAACACATTTCCGGTAAAGGCCATCTCCACACTGTTTAAACAAGTAGGGGTCATTCCAAAAGTACCTCCTCACCTTGTTGAAAAACCTCTTCTTTTGCTGAGAAGAAAACTCCGGGGGAATGACTATATTCGCATACCATGGGCTAGATGTTGAAGCCATAGCCATGAGAGTTTCAAATCCTACTTCTTCATTGATTGGTACATGATGAGTGGCATTTATGCCACCATTTCACCCTCTTTCACTAGAAATTTCCCCCAGATTTGTCACTTGCTTATACCATTTCTCACCTCTTTTACATGAACCTATTTAAAACATCAAAAGGTCCTAAGCCAACGAGAGTTTCTGGAGATGGCGAGCCGCGGGCGAGGCGCAGAGGCCTGCGGGCGCGGCAGAGAAGATACGCGGGCGCGGCAATCTGGGTCTAGCGAACTTATTACCCAGCTTAGAGAGGGCACGGCAGCCTGTTCGGAGAGCCCTTTCCCTTGCCCATTTTCCTCGTTATGGTAGAAGACTATAAATAGTCTTTAGCTTGAGTTTTCAATTATTCACTATTCCATTGGCATCAAAAACACTTGTAGAGAAAGAAAATCCATGTCTTTTAGAGAGAGAAAACATTAGTCTTCAAGATTCAATCTTTGTAATAAAATATTAAAGGTTTCCTCTAGATTGTTGCAACAACTTTGATGATAGGGTAATCCTTCAACTTTTATAATAGTAATCTTTTCTCTTATTTCTCTAATACTTAGTTTTATTGTTTTTATTAATTCATGTTTTCCTCATAAATATCCATGCTTTATTAGTTTCTTTGATTTCTCTTTGACTTAGAATAATGCTAGGTTGCATTAGGATTGAATACTTGTTTAGCTTGGTTGTCATGGCTATTTTCCTTTCTCTAGCTTAGATTTTTAGCTAGGGAAGGGGGTGAAAATCATGTTTATTTGAGTTCCTATTGATTATTGATTGGATTCTACCTTGAGTTGATGATTTGTGCTTAAATATGCTTGGAGTTATTGTGTGCACCTATAACCCCAATGTTTTAGTCCTAGATTAGATGCATGAGAATGATCTAGTTTAGGGTTGATTGATTTCATCAACTTGCTTTGAGTAGTTTCATGAGAATGAATTGCTTTGAGTAGAGTTTGAACTCCTTGGTGTATTTCCTTATTGATTTTCATTAGTGTCTTGTTGGTCATGATTGGAACCCCCTCTCCCCAGTGCTTTTTGCAATTGATATCGCTATCATCCTGTCCTTTGTTTTCATTTAGAGTGCCTAGTTCAATCCCTTCTTCTTTAGTTTAACTCGGTCTCTTTTTGGTAATTAGATTGATCATAGAAATCTTCAACATCAAACCATAATAACCCCTTTTTGTCACTAGCAATTTATCCTAGATACGTGTTAATTGTGCTCAACCCCCGTTTCCTTGGGAATCGACCCTACCTTGCCACTATCTAAAGTAATAGAGTTAGGTTAGGAGATATAAATTGTAATTTTTATTTAGGATAGTAGACCAACGACTTATTGTCCCCTGATCAAAATTTTGGCGTCGTTGCCGGGGACACGGCTTGTTTTGCACTCTTAATTTGCGCTATTATTGGATTTGTTGCTCTTTACTTTGTTCTTTTTCCACTTGCTAGTCATTGCTAATAGTTTGCTTAGCTTTGGTGGATGCAATGAAGATCTCAAGGACCTCCTACTCACAGCATTGATCACGAAATTGACTGCACCTAGAGACAAGTCCATAGACTTTATCAAGAAGAGGGGCGAGGTCTTGGTGCTATTTTTGATAGTTAGAGTGATTCTTGGTCCTCACACTCCCAAAGCGAGGAAATGGCGGGACAACAAGTGGATGTTTTATTTCGTGAGTTTGGTAATCCGAAGGATTATGAGCTCACCGGTGGGATATTGCTACCCGTCACGGAGACCAACTTTACCATCCATCCACAATACACAAGAATGGTCCAAGCGGAGCAATTTTCGGGTTCCCCAAGTGAAGATCCTATTGAGCACTTTGATAGGTTCCTCGAGCTTTGTGCCATGATAAAAACCAATCAAGTTTCCCAAGAATACATCCGAATGCATCTATTCCGACAATCTCTTACGGGAAGAGCAAAGAAGTGGCTCACGCAAGTCAAGCCTAATTCTCTCACAGCATGGAGGGAGATTGTCTAAGCATTATTCTTGAAAAGGTTCATTTCCGAAGAGAAGACCGTCGAGATGAGGAGGAAGATTGCATCATTTGAACAAGAGGCGGATGAAAGCCTTAGTGAAGCTTGGGAAAGGTTTAAAGAGTTGGTGCAAGTATGTCCCCATCATGAATACAATCAAAGCTTGCTCATGAGGTTCTTCTATGATCACTACTACAAAAAAAACCCATAAGAAACCCCCTAAAACCTCCCTTTGAGACCACATAAGAGGGGGTCTTAAGGTCAGCGACCTCTTAGGTAAAGAAACCCCTTTTTGGAGGTGGTTTCTTAAAGACAATAAGAAACCCCTTTTCTTTCTTAGGTGGCTATTTATCCAACCCTTTAAATTTTACATAAAAGCTATATATGGAACCACATAAGAGCGAGAAGGGGTCTCATATATCACATTTTAAAAAACCCCCCTAACTGGAAAAGAGGTCTCTTATCTAGGCTCAAAATAATAATAATAATAATAATAATAATAATAATAATAATAATAATAATAATAATAATAATAATAATAATAATAATAATAATAATATGAATGAATTGCCGGCAAGATTTGTTAGACAACCGGTTTTTTATTTATTTTTTTAATTTTTTTTAAAGCAACATAATGTAACGAGTACCCAACAGGTGACAAACCTGTATATATATATAATTATAAACAAAAATATGAAAATAAGCTACTATACAAGATAAAATATTGCATACTTTCATTAAAAATAAATATTTTACTACGAGTACAAATTTAGAGTATTTATGTTGTACGTAGTACCAAAAGAAAAAAGACAATATAAAATACTAAAATTGTAATGGTAGCGTGATGCATATAAATTTACTCATCATAATCCACACCATCGTCATATTCTTCACTGACTTGCTTATGCTCGTTCACATAATTAACCCATAAGTCTTTTAGCTCGTCAATCTTTTTTTTTGAGAATAAGAAGAAGATACTGAAGTAAAGTACTACATATAAAGCATTAACAACATGCGTTAATAACTACAAATACATTGAGTTAAAGTACATTATGAAGAACATGAAAAAGACAATGTGAACTAACTTTACATGCCTTATTTCTGTTTAAAATCAAGCATGCATTATTTCATCGGAATGGAAAATTTTCTATAGTGTAAAAAAGCATTGAAGCCCACCACAAAGAAAACACACCATAATAACGCATTACTTGACCCTAGCTGATACATGATCGACAAATTGACCATAACTGAACCAGTTTAGTTCATGTGACTAAAGTTGTAATGACTGAATTTTCAAAACCACAATATTTATGTGCCTGCATCTTTTACTTATTCATGTCGTCATATGCCGGATACCCATTATAGTACAATCAGAATATAGCCAACACAAACAAAGTTGAGCAATTAAAAGCTTCTGGGTTCTTAACTGCTATTATAGAATGTATGACCAACTTCTTAATGAACAATCATAAAGGCCTTAAGATAACTAATGTTAGTTATGTGTACAACTTCCGGAAGTTAGTTTGACCAAAATTATTGATATGATCATTCTCACATCCATATAATGCAGTGGTTCAGACTCAATCAAACTTCCAGCCCATTTCCAGGGCAAATAAATAATGCATTTCTAACAGGCTGATAATCCTAAAGTAGCCTTCAAAGTTGGCTACAAAATCTGTTAACTTGCCCCAGAAACATGGAGTATGTTTCCCCCTGAAACATAATACAGAATACAAAAACAGAATAATATAGATAAAAACAAGTAATATAAATGAAAACAGAATAAAATGAAAGCAGAATAAAAAATTGAAAACAGAATAAAAAAAATGAAAACAGAATTTCTGATGACATACTTATGAGTAGTGGATGCTTGTGATGATGGTGTTTCAGGGATGGAGTAGTCAGGGGTTGATCAAGTAGTTTTGCTGTTTGTTCATCCTCCTTTAAAGTAAAAGCACAAATCAAAAAGAAAATTGATTAAAATAACATACAAACACGAGACTTAAATAACCACTTTGGGACATAATTTTGTAATATTATAAATTTTACCTTCATCATTGGAAAAATCAAGTGACTTGGCCAGGGAGCAAAACTACCCTTAGCTTGAGACACATACGTGAACTCTGAGGTTGGACATGGCATAAGAGCTGCTGGCATCACCACTTGATCAACCGAGTTAGAGACTAAAGCATGCACGTTTATGAAAGCACTGGAAAGTTAGGACCTTTTAATACTCACTGAATCTTGACCACTCAACCCGGCCAAAATACAAAAACAAATGACTCTCTAACATACAAAATATGGTCTACCATCTAATAATTTAAGCTTATCCTATATACTTTGAGTGACATCAGTATATAGCCATGAATGCATATAATACAAAAACATTCACACACGATATACAATCAGACAAACATATGGAGGGAATTTCTATTATAAATAAGCCCTTGATTGTAACAATTTATTGACAACAATTAATTAAACAAGACTAATGGAGGGAGGCTTTTAAAAGAGAAATTAGTTTTGTATTGGATAGGTATACATTCACACATGTTTAATACAAGTAATAATTTTTTAATACTCTGACATTATTTGTTATTAACAAGATATATTCTGTTAACTTGTGATAGCATGGAGAATTGCCTAGATGTTAGTGAAATTATATTAACTTTTGAGACTTTTGAGTTTGTTTTATTAACTTGTGATAACAAGACCATCAATAACACTTCAGACCATGATCCAAGAATGCTTGCAGCAGGTTTTCTGAGGTATGTGGCTAATTATAAGGTGTATTCTGCTAGAGTGTTTGGGAGAGTGGCTAGGGGTGTGCCAAGGCATGCTACAACCTAGAACTGTCCCCCTGCTGGTGTAGTGAAGATTAATACTGATGCTGCGATCTTAAATGAGAAATAAGTTGGCTTGGGAGTGGTGGTTAATGACTCGAATGGTGCTCTTATTGCTACTGCTGCAAGACGAAAACTGGGATCCAAGTGTTGCCAAGGCTGCTGCTCTTTGTTTGGGATGGAGCTTGCACAATGTCTTGGCTATACTAAAGTGTGTTTGGAGACTGATACATTGAGTGTGGGTCAGGAATTTAAGAGCAATCAACAGGGATACAACTATATTCATTTGTTTATTGATCGTGTTATTTTGTATGTTTAAGGAAAAGGGAATACATTAAAACTTAATAAACCACAAAGAGTTTGAGAGATGCTGCCATAGCAACTCCATTAACCGAGCAAAACATCGTTTAACCAAAGCCATAAAACAGATCCAAACCAAAATACATAGAAGCATAGGTACCATAAATTGAATTTAAAAAATTGAATAGATAACAATAATAGACACAACAACTATCAAGAAGCGCAGAACAAGTAAAGAAAGTAAAAGAACACAGAAATAAAAAAAAAATGGCTAAAATTCAAGGTTTTCAAGAACAAGGGATTTTAATTCTATCAAAAAGCTTTTAATATTTCAAAGCAGTAAGAACTGTTCTACAAACTTTCTGCCTTTTGAGCTGTTTTAAATAGGTTCATGTATCTGGTTCATGTATAATAGTAAATGACAAAAGGTAGCTAGAGAGATTGTAATTGTCTTTTTTTTTTTTTTTAAAAAAAAAAACATACACCGTACTTCATTAAATTTAAATGTTGGTTCGATACTCCTTTGTACATAAACTGATAAACATATAGCCATACACACAAAGAGTAAAAACTCAAGCTGAAGAAAGCATCAATATGATATTTTTCTTATTGATTGACAATATCACATTATCACCAATATCCAACGGTACAATTCCTTAGCAAGTTGGAAGGTCTTAAAATATTCCACAACAGCTTCTCTTGATTGAATTCCAACCAGGCCATTTCTAAAGTAATTGTCAATACTTGAATTATGTGAAAATACGTGTGGTTCTCAATGTGCAGTTCCTTTCCATTTATCGAATCTTTCTTCATAAAAAAATTTCACTCATTAATAGGAACGAGTCCAATTAGGAGCTAATCTAATAGTAGCACTGTTTAAAATAACACTCAAATGCTAGTCTACACTCATCATTGATATCAATCCTCCCGTCCATATTTCAGTAATCCACATGATCTAAATTGCCCCAGAATAAAAAAAAAAAAAAAAAAAAAAAAAAAAAAAAAAAAACACATTCACAGAATTTTTCATACCAAACAGAAAGAATTGACTAATAATGGCCTCTCTCTGAATCACATATATACAGCAATAAGCGTCACTTTAATTTAGAAGAGACAAACTTAATCTCAATTCTAATTTAGCCATACATGCATACCCAATTCTCAACAATTGGTTCTCTTAAACCCATCGCCAAACAGTATACAACAAGTCATATAATTTAAACCTATAATTTCAATGGTCCTATAATCTCGATTTTAATTTAGTCATACATGCATACCCAATCACATGAAATCGAAAAAAAAAGTACCAAATTAACAACAGAACAAAAATTAGGGTATTTTTATCATCAAATTAATTAAATTAAAAAGTCAAAAAATTAGAATTACCCAGTGGCGTTGGTGGTTTCGGTGGCTTCAGTGGCGGTGCCGGCAGTAGTTCAAACGACACAAAAACCAGAACAAATTAAAGTGGCTATGGTGGCAGATAAGCGAAATTGCAATGGCTTTTGTGATGGGCAAGGGCTTTTGCGGTTGCGATGGCGGTGGAGGGAAGCTTAATCGTATGTAATTGAAGGTACTGGAGGAAGATGGGAGGGTGATTGTAGTAGTGGCGGTAAATTAGCGTACGTGAATATCAATGAAGTAAATGAAAGAGTTATTACAGAGTTTTGCACTTAATTAAATTACCAATTCTAAATTTTCATTTTTTTTTAATTTAATAAATAAAAAATAAGAAACCAGTTTTGGGAATAAAAGGTTCCTTAAGTTTGGTTAAATTTTAAGACTAAATAAGGAACCTCATTTTTTAATGAGGGGTCTCTTATATCTCATTCAAAGAAACTCCTTTTCTTAGATCATAGGTTTCTTTTATTAAAAAACCCCCTATTTACTAAAAGGGGTTTCTTATTAGTGATACTTTAGGCCAAATTTGTAGTAGCGGATGGTTTGGAACGTATGTCTAGAGCTAACTTGGATGCGGGGGCGGGTGGACAATTGATCAAAATCCCTCAAAACCAAGTTGAAGCAACAATCGAAGAGGTAGTGAAGAAATACTCTTGGGGCGGTAGAAGGAGGAATCCACCGAAGAAGGGTGGAAAGTATGAGTTGGAAAAGGTCGATCAATTGCAACATCAAATTGAGCTTTTAACAAAAGGCCTTGCAAAGTTAAACACCAATGTCAATAGTGGTGCAAGCTCATCCCAAGTCAACTCTTTCTCTTGTCAAAATTGCGGAGGTACAAACCATGATACATCTTATTGTGGAGGTTTGAGCCCGGAGCATGTAGCGGCAAACAATACAAGGCAAGATGGATATAGGGGAAATGGCGGTGGAGTAGCTTGGAGACAACCACCACCCGGATTTGCAAACCAACCCCAACAATGGAACCAACAAGCTCAACAACCATACAATTCCAACTCACAATACCAAAACCCTCCTCCATACCAAAACCAAAACCCAAGGGGAAACTACCCAAGGAACCACTAACAAATAATCAACACCTATACCAAAATCAAAATCAAGCGACTCAAAGGAGTCAAGAGCAAGCATCTCAACCCGATTCTACTCAAACCCAAATTCTTCAACAACTTCAAGCCATGAATCAACAAATGCAAGAGGTCAAGGCTCATAACAAGATGGTTGATTCACAACTAGCTCAATTGGCCGAGAGGGTTGCTTTCAACTCATCTTCTACTCTACTCGGGCAATCACAAACCAACCCTTCCAACATTATGAAACCTGAATCTTGCAAGGCAATCACATTGAGATCGGACACATCCTATGAGGTCCCAAGGAGGGGGATGATAAGGAAAAGAAGGTAGGAGAAGAGAGTGTGATTGAAGATAAAGAAGTTGAAGAAGAGAAGGTTGATGAGAAAGAGAGAAGTATGGAGAAAAATAAGTCTAAGGAGGTGGTGACATCGTCAACTCCTATTGAGGCTAGAAATCTCGATGGACCGGTTCCCTTTCCCGGTCGGCTTGCGGAGAGAAAATTGAATGACAAATTTGCAAAGTTCCTAAGCGTGATGAAGAACTTGCACATAAGCCTCCCTTTTATCGAAGTTGTCACACAAATGCCTTCATACTCCAAGTTCTTGAAAGACATTCTCACCAACAAGAGAAACCTCAATGATGAGCTTATCACTCTCCCCCATCAAGTGAGTGCACTTGTTCAACATAAGATGCCCAAGAAGCAAAAGGATCCGGGAAGTTTCACCTTGCCGGTTAAGATTGGGAACATGGAAGCTAGGGGTGCCTTAGCCGATCTTGGAGCAAGTGTTAGTTTGATCCCTCTATCCATTTCTCAAAAGCTTAATATTGAGATGATCCCCACAAGGAAAACCATTCAATTGGCCGACCGTTCGGTGAAGCTACCTTGTGGTGAGCTTGAAGATGTCCCTATTCAAGTTGGGCATATCTATGTGCCTTGTGATTTTGTAGTGATGGATATGGAGGAAGATGTGGATACTCCCTTGATTTTGGGCCGTGAAGCTCTTAAGACCTTGGGGGCGGTAATCAATTGCAAGAACAACACCATTACATGTGAGGTAGCCGATGAGAAAATTGTTTTTGAATTCTCTAAGTTACTCAAAACCCCCATGGTTGAGAAGTGCTATAGGGTTGATGTTGCGAATGAAGAATTGGATCGTTTGGGAAGGGTTATGATGAGCCCTCAAGATCCAATGGTTGAAGCTCTTACATGCGAAGAAGAGTACCACTTTCAAGAGGCAAAGGAGTTTGTCATGGCCCTTGAAGAGGCCAAAATGGAGGAAGAGGATGATCCTAGGGATGAAGAGCTCGAACTAGCGGAGGAAAAATTAGAGGAGAGTTCCAAGCCTCCTCCCAAGGTAGAACTCAAATCCCTTCCCCCATATTTGAAATATGCTTATCTTGGAAATAAAGGGGAATATCCTATTATTGTCAATGCTACACTTAATGGGCTAGATTTGGAAAAATTGCTTGTTGTTTTGAGAATATATAAAAATGTAATAGGGTATAGCATTGATGATATCAAGGGTATTAGCCCTTCTTTGTGCATGCATCGTATTCACCTTGAGGATGATAAATCCACCTCAATTGAGCCTCAAAGGAGGTTGAACCCAAACCTCTAAGAGGTTGTCAAGAAAGAAATTTTGAAATTACGTGAAGCGGGTATAATCTATGTTATCTTCGATAGCAAGTGGGTTAGCCTGGTTCACGTGGTTCCAAAGAAAGGTGGAATGACCATTGTCAAGGGAGAAGGAGGAGAGGAAATCTCCACCCGGACGGTGACCGGGTGGAGGATGTGCATTGATTATAGGAAGTTGAACAAAAACACTAAGAAAGATCATTTTCCTCTCCCCTTCATGGACCAAATGTTGGAGAGACTCTCCCATCATGCTTTCTTTTGCTTCTTGGATGGATATTCCGGATTTTTCCAAATTCCTATCCATCCAAGTGATCAAGAGAAAACTACTTTTACATGTCCATATGGGACATTTTCATACCGAAGAATGTCATTCAGGTTATGCAATGCTCCCTCAACTTTCCAACGATGCATGACTTCCATTTTTTCTGAAATGCTTGAGAATGAGATTGAATTTTTTATGGATGATTTTAGTGTTGGTGGCTCGTCTTTTGACACATGTCTTTATAATCTTGAATAAGTTTTGAAAAGGTGTCAAGAGACGAGTTTGGTATTGAATTGGGAGAAATGCCATTTTATAGTCGAGGAAGGTATTGTCCTAGGCCATAAAGTATCAAAAAGGGCATTGAAGTTGACTTGGCTAAGGTTTTGGTGATTGCTAAGTTGCCCCTCCTACTTCCGTTACGGGAGTGAGAGCTTTTTTAGGGCATGCCAGTTTTTACCAGAGGTTTATCAAAAAAATTTCATCAATCGCCAAACCCTTAACCGAGTTACTTAAAAAGGATGTTGTGTTTAGCTTTAATGAGGCTTGCCTTGAAGCATTCCAAAAGCTCAAGGAAGCCCTCATCTCCTCTCCTGTTTTGCAAGCTCCGGATTGGAGCTTGCCTTTTGAGCTAATGTGCGATGCAAGTGATTTTGCAGTAGGTGCGATGCTTGGTCAAAAGAAAGATGGAAGATCCCATGTCATCTACTACGCGAGTAGAATGCTCGATGAAGCTCAAAAGAACTACACTACAACGGAGAAGGAAATGCTAGCAGTCATGTTTGCCATGGATAAGTTCCGGTCTTACCTCATATGTTCAAAGGTGATTGTATACACGGACCACATAGCGGTCCGCTACCTTATGACCAAAAAGGAAGCAAAACCGCGTCTCATCCGTTGGGTTCTTTCGCTCCAAGATTTGGACATGGAAATGAGGGATAAAAAGGGAGCGGAGAATTATGTAGCGGATCATTTGTCTAGGCTTCCTTTTGAGAATAAGGAGGATGTGCTGATCAATGAGGAGGTGGGATTTGAAACCCTCATGGCCATGGCTTCAACACCTAGCCCTTGGTACGCGGACATAGCTAATTATCTAGCTTGTGGAGTTGTTCCTCCGGAGCTCTCTTCTCAACAAAAGAAGAGGTTTTTCAAAGAAGTGAGGAGGTATTTTTGGAATGACCCTTACTTGTTCAAGCAATGTGGAGATGGCCTTTTCCGGAAATGTGTCCCGGATCATGAGATCGAAGGAGTTCTTGAGCATTGCCACTCATTGCTGTGTGGAGGTCACGGAGGAGTCAAAAAGACCGTGGAAAAGATATCTCAATATCTTCTTTGGTGGCCAACAATGCACAAGGATGCCCACAAGTTCGTTTCAAGATGCGACAAATGCCAAAGAAGTGGTGGCATAACCAAAAGGGATGAAATACCTCAACAAAACATTTTGGAGGTCGAGCCATTCGATGTTTGGGGTGTCGATTTCATGGGGCCATTTGTCTCTTCTCGTGGGAATCTATACATCTTGGTGGTGGTGGACTATGTGACAAAATGGATTGAAGCTATACCCTCCCCCACCAACGACCACAAAGTTGTACTCAAGCTTCTAAAAAAAGTCATATTTCCACAATTTGGGGTTCCTAGAGTGCTAATCAACAATGGTGGTTCTCATTTCGCCAAGAAACAACTCGAAGCTCTCCTCAAACGATATGGGGTTCATCACAAGGTCGACCTACCTTACCACCCACAAACTCAAGGGCAAGTGGAGGTGTCAAATAGAGAGATCAAGAACCTTCTTGAGAGGATGGTAAACAAGTCTAGAAAAGATTGGTCTCTCAAGCTCGATGACACGCTCTGGGCCTTAAGGACGGCATACAAGACCCCCATTGGTACAACCCCCTACCGGTTGGTTTATGGGAAGGCTTGTCATTTGCCGGTTGAGTTGGAATACAAGGCTTGGTGGGCGATCAAGGAGCTTAACATGGATATGACCTTGGCGGGTGAGAAGTGGTTGCTTAAGCTTAATGAACTTGAAGAGCTCCGATATGACGCCTATGAGAACTCAAGGCTCTACAAAGAGAGGACTAAGAGATGGCACGACCAACATATAAGGAACAAGAGCTTCAAGGTTGGAGACAAGGTGTTGTTATTCAACTCTAGGGTTAGATTATTTCCCGGAAAGCTAAAGTTCAAGTGGTCGGGCCTTTCACAATTTCGAGGACCACTCCTTATGGGTCTTTTGAGTTGGAGGCGGAAGGGAACAAGTTCATGGTCAACGGCCATCGTTTGAAGATCTACCATTGTAATGATCAAGTTGGCATAATCAAGTGCATGAGGCTCGATCCATCAGATCCTAAGCCACTTTCTTGATGATGATGTGTTATGGTCAAGCTAATGACCTCATAAAGAAGAGCTTCTCAAGAGGCAACCCGAGTTCTCAACTCTTTTGGCTTTGTGTTTATTTTGTTTAACCAATCTTGGATGATTTTTCTTTAAAATCTTATTGTGTTTGTTTGCTCTTCTAATAGGTACTTGAATTTTTGGGGATTTGGTCTACTAATTTGAGTTTGGAGAAGTTAAGGAGAAAGGAATAAATGAAAGTGGAGACGCCCAGGAGATGCCTAGGAGAGGGCACTCTATCAACACCCGCGGGCGCGACACTCAAGGTCGTGGGCGTGGACAGGCGACGCCGCAGGTGCGGTGTTTAAGCCTGTGGTCGCGTCGAGGCGCTCATCAAAAATTTCAGAAAGCTGGAGATACCAACCGCGGGCGAGACACTCATGGCCGCGGACGCAGGCAGGAAAACCCGCGGGCGCGACTATCCTACTCGCGGGCGCGGCCCTATAGGTCTGCGTATTTTCACCCCTTCTTCTCAGCAAAACCGAAAACCAAAAAAAAACCCCCAAATCTAAAATTTTCACCCTTTTCTCTCTCTAAACTTCACTCCTCCTCAAACCCTAACTCCTTCTACCTCAATTTCTCACTCCAAATCATCAAACTCCATCAAATTCCATCACTTTACTTTAAATTTTCTCAACAAAAATATGAAATTCCACCCTTAAAAACCCCTAATTTCGGTGTTCCTCTTTCAGGGGGATTTGTTTTCACCATTGAAGGGTTCTTGGAGGTGGGCTTGATTTCTTCTTCAAAGGCTAGTAGGAGTAATTGTTGGTACTCATTATTGGTATAAATTTCTCCCATACTCTAATTTTCCTTTGAATTTGAAGCATGTTTTTTATTGAGAAAATTTTGTGCTTGTGATTTTTCATGTTGGAATTCTCGATGGTTGCATGCCTATTTTGTACTCATTCATCATCTTAGTAATTACTAATTGTTTAGTTGTTGTTTGTGGTAGTTGTTTCTTGACATATATTTGCTTGGTTGTGAGTTGTGTTTGGTGATTCTAGGAGGTGTGCTCTTTGTGGTGGTTGTTTAGTTTTGGAGAATTGTTGTGGTGCACTACCACCAACCCACCACCACCAAGCTTGGCATCGACGAGGATTGTTGGTTCTTGTTCAACAACCTCAGGCTAGGCTCTTTTGTGACAAATGCCTATCAAACTTAGAAAGATCCGACCCTTGAGTTTCTTGCCTCATTCGAATGTCATGCCGTAGGGGATAAGGACCTCACCATCTCCTTCCAACTCTTTAACAAAAAAGAAACCCTCACCCTCCGCTAGTTTAACTAATTACTGGACCTAAACCCGGATGATGATATGTTCTTCCCCGAGCATGAAGGCCTCCATGCTTATGAGCTCCTTCATTGGTGGAAGGTCATCTCAAGGATGGACGCTTTCAACTCCAAGTATTCCTTGGCCAGCCAAATCATGCACCCAGCCATCAGACTTTTACATCGAATTCTCGGGTACATGGTCTTTAATAAGCAAGACTTGGGGAAGATTACAACTGAGGAAATTCGGATATTATGGCTAGCTACGCATCCAAAGCTATGGCACAGATTGAACTTCGGGTTTCTATTTACTAAATGCATTGAAGGCGTCCTCTCGGGTACAAGGAAAGGGGAGATCCATTTTGGCGGGATGATCACTCGGATAGCCGAGAAGTTGGGTTATATGGATAAGTTGGATTCTTGCACCCCCATGCATGGGGAAGAGCGATGGGAGTGACATTTGGCTCGACCTCGATCAATTGAAAACGGTGAAATTCATTGTGGATACGGAGGATCGAGGGAGGATTTGGAGTTTGCTAGTCTCCCACGAGCACCATTGCTTCCTCCCCAAGCCGGAGTTCACTTCCTTCACGAGGGAAGGGGTAAATTACCCTTGGTGGGTAAAGAAGGATTCGGGTATCCTCCCTAGTGCAAGAATGGAGATGGGTGAGGGATCCGGTGAAGGTTTTGAGCATGTGGAGGATGAGAACGTGATGAGGGCCATCCCTTTAAGTCAGCAACAGCAACAACAACAACATTCCCAACATCAACAAGGAAGAAGGCAACAACAACATCATCAACATCAACCAGACTACCTACGAAAAAAGGAGGCGATGCGGGCCCACATGGAAAGCATACAACTTGGCACGCAAGGTATGTTCGCCTCCCATCAACACATTTCTTTCCAAACTAATGCCTTTTACGATGCAAGTGTACGTAGAGGGGATGTCACTCCCCGGTTAACTACTCCTATGCCCCGGCCCAACAAGGGCCCATGCCATCTTGGGGGGGGGGGGTGACAACCAACCTACGTACCCCTATTGGCAAGGTCCCTCGGACCCCAATGTGCCACATCATGAGTTCCCCGATGAGTCCGGTCACTATGACTACCGGGTTTCGGGTGGGAGTGATTATAGGGGTGACCCCAACTACCCCTACGTTAATCCCTCTCACCCCTCACCTCTGGTCCAACCTAAGCCATATGACCAGTTATCCGCATCCCAACATGACCTTTTCAAAGGTCATTATGGGTGGCCCCCCGGCTACACCGGAGGTTGGGACCCCAATGCTCCCCCTCGGGTTTATCCTATGACAGTTGGAGTGTGGATGAAAATGGTGCCGGCCCTAGTGGCCACTAGTCTCCCTCTCGTTCTGTTTGTTCCCTCCCTTTGTTATCCCTCCCTTTTATTTCCATATCCATGTGAAGCATCGGGGACGATGCTTCAATCTAGTGTGAGGAGGGGGGGTGATTGAGTCAAAAGGGAGTGTTAGGGAATGCTTTGGGTAAGTGTGGGGGAAGGCACCTAGGACTCAAGGGAACATTTAGAGGATTTGGGTTTAGGTGTTGTTGGTTATCTTTAGGTAGCGTTGTTGTTGGTTGTCTATGATGATTGTTTTATGATGATTATGATGATGATGATATGATGATGATGGTGTGTTTGGGTAGTAGGTCATGCCCAAATATTTGAGTTCATGGATTTTTCTCTCTCGTACTAACATTTTTCTGTCTTTAGTGTTTGTTTTGTTTTTCTCTTCTCTCACTTGTAGCTCAGAAGGAACTTTGAAGCAACATATGGTGAAATCGTAAACGACATGGTTGCTTTATCCTTTTCTTCAAGAGACATGGGTGAGATCTTTCCCTTACTCTCTCTTTTCTTTCTTGTGTTGTATTTAGTTTAGGATGTAGCCTATGAAGGAGTTGAATGGTTCGAGGATGTTTGCATGCGGTTCCAAGGAACCTGGGATCGTTGGTTTTGTTACCGAACGATCACTTGTATGTCGATTGGGATTTATTTGGATCTTTATGCCTCATATGTGAACCTTCTTGATTTCTTCCTTCTCTTATTCCATTTTCTTTCGCTTGACAAGCATAATTATGGCATGATGATATGGTTGTGTTTTGGAACTTGCTTGCTATTTTTGGACTCTATCTCCATGATGATGCGCCCTAGAATGCTCGTCTTTTCTTAACTTTGTGATGAGATGCACATTTTGAGATTGCTTTTGGTTGAATTAGAGGAGCCTTGGCTAAGGTAGCGAGGGTAAGAACTTGTGAGGGCGTTTGAACCCCTAGTTCATGGGATGTGGTAAGATGGAGTTGCTCCCTGTAGTGGATTTGAAGCCCTCTAGTTGGTATTTGCTTACTTTTCTCGTCCCTTGTAAGGTTCATTTTGTTCAAGCCTTCATCAATTTGTTGAGCGGCATTTTAGGATCCTCGACTATGCATGTTTGAATTCTTCTGTTGATTACTAGCTCCCGAGATCGTGACCTAGGACTCTTAGGGGGGGAAACGGGCACTATTTCTCATTTTTGTTTATATTTTCTTTTATTTAGTTACAAATTTGATTTTCCTTTTTGCATCAACTTTCTTGCCAACCAATTTGAGCCTAATGTTTCCCATTCTTTTCTCAACCTCATTACAAGCCTAACGACCTATGTTTACCAACCCTTTTAGTTAGTGAAGCATTTGGCTTGTGAGACTAGTGTGAAGAGCGTCATGAATATGAGCATGAATCATTTATGGAATTGGTTTGGAAACAAAGATTTGAAAAGTAAGCCTACATATGGGCATGCAAAAAAAAAAAAAAAAAATGAAATGAGAGAATTATTTATTTTGTATACACTTGAATTAGGTTGGTAATGCAATGAAATCGAAATGACGGATGTTCGTTTGAGTTGTGGTTGTTTCTTAAGTTTTGTCTATTAGAGTTGGGCGTTCTCTTGCTTCACTTAGGACTTGCCACCACTATTTCAAATGTTCTCCCTACCTCTACCTTGAGCCGAGTCATTACAACCCTTGTGAAGACCCTTAGACTTTAGGAGTGCGTGGTCAATAACCGGTGGAGGGAGATGGTTTCGACCCTATGGAGAGAGCGTGCATAGTTGAGATGTCGGGATGATCTTTTACCTCCTCAAAATGAATCTTTTTCCAGTTCCTTCGTGGAATCATGAGGAGCCATCTAGGGGGACGATTTGAAGCTAGTGGGGAGAACGCGGACCGTTTTAGAGGGGGCTAGGGAGGAGAATGACTCACTAGTTCTCTATGCTTAACTTAGGCTTGACTCTTACAACCATTAGCATCTCGAAGCGTGCATGCATCATGTAATTAAAAAGGGCTAGTATTCTTTGACGTTTGTTTATCATGGTTAAATCCGAATGAAGCATTTGTCCACCTAGAAATTTGATGTTGCTTTTCTAAGCCCTGCCATTGTATGTTTGTCATTGTAGTATTTGTTTTGTCTTTCTCTTCTTGGTTTTTGCTTGAGGACAAGCAAGAGGCAAGTGTGGGGGATTTTGATGAGTGGCATTTATGCCACCATTTCACCCTATTTCACTAGAGATTTCCCCCGGATTTGTCACTTGCTTATACCTTTTCTCACCTCTTTTACCTCTATTTTAGTCACTTTAGCTCCCTCTCGTGTTTTCCCTTCCCCTTTGTCTTTTCTTTTAGTTTTCACCTCCTTTTTGTGTGTTTTGGTAGCTCCTAGCACTCGTGGGCGAATTATGGATTGCTAGATCGAGTGGAGATGCTAAGGAAGCTTGCCAAGGAAGTAGAGATGCCAAAAGGGAGAGAGCGTGCTGATACGCAAGGCCGCGGGCGCGGGCTTCTTAGCCGCGGGCACGGACAGGGAGGTCCTGAGCCAACGAGAGTTTGTGGAGATGGCTGGGAGATGGCGAGCCGCGGGCGCGGCAATCTATGTCTGGCGAACTTATTACCCAGCTTGGAGAGGGCGCAGTAGCCTGTTCGGAGAGTCCTCTCCCTTGCCCATTTTCCTCATTATGGTAGAAGACTATAAATAGTCTTTAGCTTGAGTTTTCAATTATTCACTATTCCATTGGCATCAAAAACACTTGTAGAGAGAGAAAATCCATGTCTTTTAAAGAGAGAAAACATAAGTCTTCAAGATTCAATCTTTGTAATCAAATATTAAAGCTTTCCTCTAGATTGTTGCAACAACTTTGATGATTGGGTAATCCTTCAACTTTTATAATAGTAATCTTTTCTCTTATTTCTCTAATACTTAGTTTTATTGTTTTTATTAATTCATGTTTTCCTCATATATATCCATGCTTTATTAGTTTCTTTGATTTCTCTTTGACTTAGAATAATGCTAGGTTGCATTAGGATTGAATACTTGTTTAGCTTGGTTGTCATGGCTATTTTCCTTTCTCTAGCTTAGATTTTTAGCTAGGGAAGGGGGTGAAAATCATGTTTATTTGAGTTCCTATTGATTATTGATTGGATTCTACCTTGAGTTGATGATTTGTGCTTAAATATGCTTGGAGTTATTGTGTGCACCTATAACCCCAATGTTTTAGTCCTAGATTAGATGCATGAGAATGATCTAGTTTAGGGTTGATTGATTTTATCAACTTGCTTTGAGTAGTTTCATGAGAATGAATTGCTTTGAGTAGAGTTTGAACTCCTTGGTGTATTTCCTTATTGATTTTCATTAGTGTCTTGTTGGTCATGATTGGAACCCCCTCTCCCCAGTGCTTTTTGCAATTGATATCGCTATCATCTTGTCCTTTGTTTTCATTTAGAGTGCCTAGTTCAATCCCTTCTTCTTTAGTTTAACTCGGTCTCTTTTTGGTAATTAGATTGATCATAGAAATCTTCAACATCAAACCATAATAACCCCTTTTTGTCACTAGCAATTTATCCTAGATACGTGTTAATTGTGCTCAACCCCCGTTTCCTTGGGAATCGACCCTACCTTGCCACTACCTTAGGAGATATAAATTGTAATTTTGATCTAGGATAGTAGACCAACGACTTATTGTCCCCCGATCAGTACATCCTCCTTGTTCTCAAAAGGAAGCCTAGACAAATGATCTACCACACAGTTCTCCACTCCCCTTTTATCTTTCATCTCCATGTCAAAATCTTGAAGCGAAAGAACCCAACGGATGAGGCGTGGATTTGCTTCCTTTTTGGTCATAAGATAGTGAACCGCTATGTGATCTGTGTACACAATCACCTTGGAGCAAATAAGATAGGACCTAAACTTGTCTATGGAAAACACAACCACAAACATTTCCTTCTCCGTCGTTGTGTAATTTCTTTGAGCTTCATCAAGTGTTCTACTTTCATAGTAGATGAAATGAGATCTTCCTTCTTTATTTTGCCCAAGCACCGCACCTACTGCAAAATCACTCGCATTGCACATTAGCTCAAAAGGCAAGCTCCAATCCGGAGCATGCACAACAGGAGAGGAAATGAGAGCTTCCTTGAGTTTTTGAAATGCCTTAAGACAAGCCTCATCAAAGCTAAACACAACATCTTTCTTGAGTAATTCGGTCAAAGGTTTGGCGATTGATGAATTTTTTTTTGATAAACCTCCGATAAAAACCGGCATGCCCTAGAAAAGCTCTCAATCTCGTAACGGAAGTAAGAGGAGGCAACTTTGCAATCACCGAAACTTTGGCCGAGTCAACCTCAATGCCTTTCTTTGACACTTTATGGCCTTGGACAATTCCCTCCTCAATCATAAAGTGACATTTCTCCCAATTCAAAACCAAACTCGTCTCTTAACACCTTTTCAAAACTTTTTCAAGATTATAAAGACAAGTGTGAAAAGACGAGCCACCAACACTAAAATCGTCCATAAAAACTTCAATCTCATTTTCAAGCATTTCCGAAAAAATGGAAGTCATGCATGTTAGAATGTTGAAGGAGCATTGCATAACCCGAATGACATTCTTCGGTACGTAAATGTTCCATATGGACATGTGAAAGTAGTTTTCTCTTGGTCATTTAGGTGGATAGGGATTTGGAAAAATCCAGAATATCCATCCAAGAAACAAAAGAAAGCATGGTGAGAAAGTCTCTCCAACATTTGGTCCATGAAGGGGAGAGGAAAATTGCTTTTCTTTGCATTTTTATTTAACTTCCTATAATCAATACACATTCTCCACCAAGTCACCGTCCAGGTGGAGATTTCCTCTCCTCCTTCTCCCTTGAAAATGGTCATTCCACCTTTCTTTGAAACCACGTGAACCGGGCTAACCCACTTGCTATCGGAGATAGCATAAATTATGCCCGCTTCACGCAATTTCAAGATTTCCTTCTTGACAAGCTCTTGGAGGTTGGGGTTTAACCTCCTTTGAGGTTCAATTGAGGTGGATTGATCATCCTCAAGATGAATACGATCCATGCGCAAAGAAGGGCTAATACCCTTGATATCATCAATGCTATACCCTATCACATTTCTATATTTTCTCAACACAATAAGCAATTTTTCCAAATCAAAACCATTAAGGGTAGCATTGACGATAATAGGGTATTCCCCTTCATATCCAATATAAGCATGTTTCAAAGAGGGGGGAAGGGGTTTGAGTTCTACCTTGGGAGGAGGCTGGGAACTCTCGTCCATTTCCTCTTCTAGTTCAAGCTCTTCTTTATCTTCTTGTTGTTCATGGTCTTCTTCCATGGCCATGACAAACTCCTTTGCTTCTTGAGAGTGATACTTCCTTGCGTGTAAGAGCTTAAACCATTAGATCTTGAGGCTTCATCATAACCTTCCTAAGCAATCTAACTTCTCATTCACAACATCAGCCCTATAGCATTTTTCAACCATGGGGATCTTGAGCAACTTAGAGAACTCAAACACAATCTTTTCATCGGCAACCTCACATGTAATGGTGTTGTTCCTGCAATTGATCACCACTCCCAAAGTCTTAAGAGCTTCACGACCCAAAATCAAACGAGTATCGACATCTTCTTCCATATCCATCTCTATAAAATCGCAAGGTACATAAATATGGCCAACTTGAATGGGAACGTCTTCAAGCTCACCACAAGGTAACTTCACCGAATGGTCGGCCAATTGGATAGTCTTCCTTGTAGGGATCATTTTGAACAAGCTTTTGGGCAATGGATACAAGAATCAAACTAACACCATCTCCAAGATCGGCTAAGGCGCCCCTAGCTTCCATGTTCCCAATCTTTACCGGCAAAGTGAAACTTCCCGGATCCTTTTGCTTCTTAGGCATCTTATGTTGAACAAGTGCACTCACTTGATGGGGAAGAGTGATGAGCTCATTATTGAGCTTCCTCTTGTTGGTGAGAATATCCTTGAGGAAATTGGAGTATGAAGGCATTTGTGTGAAAACTTTGTTGAAAGGGAGGTTGATGTGAAAATTCTTCATCACACTAAGGAACTTTGCAAACTTGTCATTCAATTTCCTCTCCACAAGTCGATCGGGAAATGGAACTGGCCCATCAAGATTCCTAGCCTCATTAGGAGTTGAAGTTGTTTTCTCATTTCTAATCTTCTTATTCTCCATACTTTTTTCTTTCTCAACAACCTTCTCTTCCTCAACTTCCTTGTCTTCACTTATACTCTCTTCTCCTTCCTTCTTTTCCTCACTATCCCCCTTCTTAGGACCCTCATAGGATGTGCCCGATCTCAATGTGATATCCTTGCAAGAGTCGGGTTTCATGATGTTGGAAAGGTTAGTTTGTGATTGTCCGGGTAGAGTAGAAGGTGAGTTGAAAGGGACTCTCTCAGCCAATTGAGCTAGTTGTGAAGCAACCATCTTGTTATGAGCCTTGACCTCTTGCATTTTTTTACTTATGGCTTGAAGTTGTTGAAGAATCTGGGTTTGTGTCGAATCGGGTTGAGATGCTTGCTCTTGGCTCCTTTGAGACGCTTGATTTTGATTGTTGTATTGGTTTTGATTATTGTGTTGGTTGTTTCTTGGGTAGTTTCCTCTTGGGTTTTGATTTTGAAATGGAGGTGGGTTTTGGTATGGAGGGTTGGAGTTGTATGATTGTTGAGCTTGTTGGTTCCATTGTTGAGGTTGATGTGCAAATCCGGGTGGAGGTTGCCTCCAAGCTACTCCACCGCCACTTCCCTTATATCCATCTTGCCTTCTATTGTATGCCGCCACATGCTCGGGGTTCAAACCTCCACAATAAGATGTATCGTGGTTTGTTCCACCACAATTTTGACAAGAGAAAGAATTGACTTGAGAGGACCTTGCCCACTATTGACACTCGTATTCAACTTTGCAATCCCTTTTGAAAAAAGCTCAATTTGATGTTGCAATTGATCAACTTTCTCCAATTCATACTTTCCACCCTTTTTTGGTGCATTCCTCCTTCTACCACCCCAAGAGTAGTTCTTTACTACCTCTTCAATTTTTGATTCTACTTGATTTTGGGGGACCTTAATCAATTGGCCACCCGCCTCCGCATCCAAGTTAGCTCTAGACATAGGTTCCAATCCATCATAGAAGAACCGCATGAGCAAGCTTTGATTGTAATCATGGTGAGGACATGCTTGTACCAACTCTTTGAATCTCTCCCAAGCTTCACTAAGACTCTCATCCGCTTCTTGTTCAAATGATGAAATCTTCCTTCTCATTTCGGTGGTCTTTTCTTCGGAAATGAACCTCTTTAAGAATGCCTTGACTATCTCTCTCCATGTTGTAAGAGAGTTTGGCTTGACTTGTTTGAGCCACTTCTTTGCCTACCCGAAAGAGATTGTCGAAATAAGTGCATACAGATGTATTCTTGAGAAACTTGATTGGTTTGGATCATGGCACAAAGGTCAAGGAATCTATCAAGGTGCTCGATAGGATCTTTACTTGGAGAACCCGAAAATTGTTCCGCTTGTACCATTCTAGTGTATTGAGGATGAATGGTAAAGTTGGTTTCCGTGACGGGTAGCAAAATCCCTCCCGTGAGCTCATAATCCTCGGGATTCCCAAACTCACGAAACAAAACATCATTTTCTTGTCCCCCCATTTCCTCGCTTTGAGAATTTGAAGACCAAGAATCACTCTTACTATCAACAATAGCACCGAGACCTCGCCCCTCTTCTTGATAAAGTCTACGGACTTGTCTCAAAGTGCGGTCGATTTCGTGGTCAATGTAATGTGTAGGTGGTCCTTGAGATCTCCTTTGCATCCACCAAATCTAAGAAAACAATTAGCAATGACTATCAAGAGAGTAAAGGAACAAAATAAAAAGCAACAAATCCAATAATAACACAATGAGAGTGCAAAACAAGCCGTTTCCCCGGCAACGACGCTAAAAATTTGATCGTGGGACAATAGGCCGTGTCTAATATCCTAGGTCAAATCAATAATTTATATTTCTAACCTAACTCTATCAAGTTTACACTAAATAGTGGCAAGCTAGGGTCGAACCACAAGGAAACGGGGTATTGCACAATCAAGGTGAAATAAAGAATCTATTGCAAGTATCAAGGGGTATATTGGTCTGTTTTTTAGAGTATCTAAGGTTAAACTAATTACTAAGAAGAAATTAAAACAAGCAAAATAAGGAATAAAACTAGAATATTAGGGCTAGAGGTGCACAACAATAGCTCCAAACATAATAAGCACTAAATCATCAACTCTTGGAAAAACCCTGTCAATCATCAATATAAACTCAATTAATCAATCATGATTTTCACCCCCTTCCCTAGCTAGAAATCTAAGCTAGAGAAAGGAAGATACCCATATCAACTAAACTAAACATGTATTCAATCCCAAAAAAACTAAACATGATTCAAAATCAAAGGAAAAGCAATGAAATAAGTAAAAGCAGGGAACTTTATGGAAATAAACAATATTAAGAGCAATAAAACCAATTAAAAGATAAGGGATAAAAAGATTACTACTATTAAAATTGAAGGATTAAGAAAATATTGACTAGTTGTATTGAAAAGATGAAAACTTGAAGGAAGCTTGAAAAGGTCTTGATTACCACAATGGAAACTTGAAGGTTAAGCTACTTTGATTCTCTAGAATGTTGAAATTCTCTCTCTACAAAGTATTGCAATGGAATAGTGAATAATAGTTCCCCCATGTCATGAAATTCAAGCTAAAGACTATATAAAGTTTCTTGATAAAACAAAGAAAATGGATGAGGGAGAGGCCTCTCCAGCAAGGCTGCCGCTCCCTCTCATTTGTGGGTATGTAGTTGGAAAAACCCAGCTCGCTGCGCCCGCGACATTGAACGCTGCACCCGAGGCATTGAACGTCGCGCCCGCGTCATTGAACTCCGCGCCTGCGGCCACCTATGTCGCGCCCGTGGCCTTTAGATGCCGCGCCCTCTCTTGCCATCTCCAAAAACTAGGTGTTTAGCTCAGGATCTCTGTTCGCGCCCGTGGCAACGGCACCCGCGCCCGCGGCATAACACTCCTGTCCGCGCCCGCGGCAATAGAGCTCGCGCCCGCGACTTGCTGTTGTAGTGTACCCTCTCCCTTTTGCATCTCCTTTCCTTGGAACAAGCTACTCTAGCAACTTCGACTTTGCTTAGCAATTCCAATTTCGACCACGAGTTCTAGGAGCTATCAAAGCGAACAAATAGAAGGGAAAACGCAAAAGAAAAGATAAAAGAAAAGGCAAAACACGAGAAAGAACGAAGTAACTAAAACAAAGGTAAAAACGGTAAGAAGAGGTACAAACAAGTGATAAATAAGGGGAATTCACTAGTTAAAAAGGGTTAAATGCTGGCGTAAACGCCACTCATCAGTAACCCCTAATTTCTAATAACCCATAATTTCAAGTAGTAACCCCTAATTTCAAGTAGTAACCCCTAATTTCAAGTAACCCATATTATAGGTAACCCCTAAATTCAAGCAACCCACAATTCAAGTAATCCCTAATTTACTGACCAATTAAGTAACCCCACTATTACTAGGTAACCCTACTATTACCGATCAAGTAACCTCATAAATACTAAGTAACATTTTGGCCTGATATTGACCCTACCTAATAAGGGCCCTATCCGTTAAAGGCCCTGTCCATTACAAGCCTTTTAAGCTTGACCCTGACCCCATTATCATTGGGCTACCCTACCCAATAACCAGCTTTACTAACAAGTTAAGAAACAAGAAAGAAGAAATGTCACTTACTCACTTTGTTAATACACAAGAGGAAGTCAGGAGTTAAAAAATCTATATATAAAAAACAAGAGTTATAACGGTGCTCTCACTGCTCTTTAATGGAGTCCGTTATAACAAATTGGATTGCATGCTTCATGCTTGGGTCTTATATACTGTGGCTATATAAAAAATTGTGTTGAACACTTTTAGGTTGTCCTGGTCCTAGGGACGCTTGTTAGTTTTGCCTAAAAATCTAATCTAATATATACATATATAAAGGGGAGTTTTTTCCTGAGTTATTAAAACACCACGAAGGATTCTATTTTTTAAAAAATTATTAGAGCGCCACTTAGGATTAATATTTTTAAAACGCTACAATCAGATTATGCCACGTAAGATTATTTTTTGTAAAGCGCTATATAGGATTATGATTAAAAAAGGAAAAATTGTCATAAATAATATGACCTTTCAGCGGTCTGCCAAAAATAAGTCAACCTTTTGATTATTTATGAATAATACAACCTTTGGGGGTTGTCCGCTTTAAATAAGTCATGACCTGTTGTTGACTTGATTAATAGGTATATGGGACACGTGTTAATGTTTGATTGGGTTAAAAAAATTTAATTTGTTTTCTTATTTAATATTTTAATTTTTCGTAGGTAATAATAGTAATTATTATTATTATTTTTGTAAAAAAAAAAACCCCTCCCTCACCAGCCACCCCTTCCCCACCCTGCCAAGGCTGCCAGCACCTCTTCCTGGCAACCACTAGGCCACCATAGCAAACCTCATCCTCGTTCCACCATACCCCAACCGTCATTCCTAGATCCGCACCACCGTCAAATTCTCTCTCATCCGCTGCAAGCCCGTAACCAATAGCCCACCATCGCCAACCTCAACCTTGACCTCTTCCTTCTTCACTTTTGGAAGATCCGCCTTAAGCACGTGCACTCCAGATATCTTCTTCCAGTCAATTTGAGGTTGAAGAAAGCAGCGGTGTTGCGAGCACAGATATTAAAAAGTGTTTGGGGTTTGGGGAGTTGAGAAATTAGAAAGTTAGGTTCGATAGTTTGTTTAGGGAGTTGAGATATTAGAAAAATTGGGATTGTAAATTTGTTTTATTATTGATGATTTGAGTAGTGAAATTGGTTTTCTGGATGAAAGAATGTGAATTTTCAGTGGTGGTCGGATTTTTGAGGGGAGGAGGTTATGCCGTTAGGGTGGTCGGATATTGGAGGGGATAGGGTGGGGGTTGTCGGATTTTGGAGGGGACTGGGTGGTAGTGACTGGTGGTCGAATTTTAGAGGCGAGGGGTGGTGGTGGAGGTCGGTTGTGGAGCTGTTGCATTATTCATGGTGCATTCATGGAGGTTTGAAGGGAAGAAGAAGAAAGGGAAAAAAAATTTAATTTAAATTTTTTTTTAATTGTAATTAACAATCATTAAGTTGTTATTAATAGTTAATTACATTATTAAACGAAGTTATTAAAAAGAAAAACGAAATTTAACCGGTCATTCAGGTTGCAGGTTAAATAACTTGTTTAAAGCGGACAACCCCAAAGGTCGTATTATTCAGAAATAATTAAAAGGTTGACTTATTTTTGATGGACTGCTGAAAGGTCATATTATTTATGACAATTTTTCCATAAAAAAATGTTATGTAGGATTAATAATTTTAAAACGCTACAATAAGATTATTCCACGTAAGATTAATTTTAGAGCGTCACATAGTTATATATTAGTCAATGAAAAAAAAATAATTGGAATTTATTTTAGATCAATAATTTTAACTAATTGTAAAAATAAAATTAGCGCGTTTTTTTGTGTGGCTGGCCATATCGTGTGACCGAGTGAGACAAACCCAAACACTAACCCAGTAACCCCTGGCCGTCCGAATAACCCTTGATCGATTGAGTAACCCTTAATCAACCAAGTAACTCCTGACTAAGTAATCCCGACCACATGGTAAAGTTAATAATTCACTTTATAATTAAAAATTCAAGTAGTAAGCAAGCGAATATCAAAAAGTTTATTAGATAAATATATATTTATTAATATTTTATTTGAAAAAAATACAAACAAACATAAATCGCACGGGGTTCATTAGTAACAATAAATTAGGAGATAAAAATCTTTAATGTTGTCGAACAATCAAAATTAAACTTTTGGAAACTTTACTATTTAAACACAATTAAAAATTGCATAAGTTTTATAATCCATATTAATTTTTTTTTAATGTGGTAAAATACATTTTTTTTAGGTGGTTAAAAACAATTTGATTTTTTCATAATTAAAGCCCCGTTCACCTCACCTTATTGTTGTTGAGGTGATTTTTCCTTTTATTTCATTATCATTAATTATCGATTCATCATATATTAATTTCCCAATCAAGGGTTTAGTTTTAGACTATCAGTAATTTAATTGTCATTAGTCAATTTAGGGTTCTTCTAAAGTGTATTATTGAACTATTGATTAAAATTACTCTAGTTTTACTGTGTGCTATTTACGTTTGATATGCTTAAAAGAGAAGAATTTTGTGTGGTTTTTTAGGAGTAATTTGATAATTGAGTCAAATTTTGTTGTTACTTTGTTGTAGGCATCTGTTTATAACCCTTTAATGTTAGGAGGGAACTATAAAATTGGACCTTTCCTCTTGGGGCTAAATGCAGCCGCCCCTCTTGCCCTAGCTCGAGGGCGGGGCTGGTCGTATTGGTTAAATTGGGATTGTTGTTTTAGAGTAATATGGTAGACTAGCTGTTATGTGATAGTTCTATGTGGGTTTGTTTTGCTTGCATAAGTGCATTACAAATTACTACGTATATTGATTTGAGGGGATCAAGAGGTAAGGTTTTGAGGAGTTGGTTTGATGGGGGTGTTTGAATTCGATGTTCGTTCTTATGGTGTTGAGTTGTTTGGAAGACAATGATTACTTTTGTCTTATTAATGCATTCTCTTAAGCAATAAAAATAATTTTTGAATGAGCCTAATTATTGGAGATTGGAGTTTCCAATTCAATGACTGTAGCTAGTAGATTATTGAGTTTTTACTAGATGGGTGTTGCTAATTTTAGCGGTTTGGGTGTATGGAGGTGTAGTTAGTTTTACATTCGTTGGTGTTATGAGTTTCGGTTTCATGGTATGATGAGCTTTAGGTCCTTTCACAGTAATAGGTTCTAACTATAAAAAAATGAAAATAAAAAATCATTGAAAAAGGTCATTGTTAAATATTGTAAAATGGTATGATGAGCTTTAGGCAATTGCTTGTGTCTTATGGATGTTTGAGTTTCTCTGATGTGTAGATATGCGTATGAGATTAACTTTGTCTTTGTACCAATTAAACTTATTACTTAGCTGAAATTCTTACTGCTGGAGTGCTTTGATGCTCTTTTCCTGATTCTTTTCTCCCCTTTCATTTGGATTCAGAAAGAGAAAAGAAGGGTGAAAAAAGTGTGACGATTTAAGATGGATTTTAACAAAATTTTGCTTATGTACCATAAAGGGATGCCTCGAAAACCACGAAGAAGTGGCCACCTGGTTCCTTGACCTTTTGCATTTTCACTATTTGCTCGTTCAGTAACTAGAGCTGCCGCAGCTTGCTCATCAAAGCACAAAGTTTCTAATTCAAAATCTAACAGAACATCTTCCTCAAAACTAATAGGTGTTTTTCTATTATAAACATTGTCCTATATAGATTAGCAATTCATGTGCTGATCTAACTTGACTTTTGGAAATCTTTTTTATTATATTTTCAGCCAATAGATCTAGTAGGTTTCACAATTAGAAGGAGAGCAGTTCAGAATCTAAATCTTCCGAAGAAGAAGCGCCTGAAGTAAGCATTTAATTGTTGTTGGTTGTTGTGAATGTCCATTCTAGCTGAATGCTTCCATTCCAGTTGTCTTTATTTGCCCTAATTATTTTCTCCGTTTTGATTTCTTCTTAAAGGAATTAATTCAGGCAGATTTTGCCTTTTTTGACCCCAAGCCTGATGACTTTCATGGAGTAAAGATGTTGCTATATAGCTATCTTGATGATAAGGTGTGGGACTTGAGTGGTTTTGTAGACTTAATATTAGCACAAACAATAGTGGACTCTGTGGTCAAGATAGAAGATGACGAAGATGAGGGATTGTTTATACTTCTTATAGATTTAAACTTAGGAAGATATAAGGTACAACAAGTGTCTCATTTTCAATTGTCAGTGTGGCTTGTCCCTTTTGAATTTCATTAAGGACCCTCTAAATTGCATGATTTGTCAAATTGCTCTATATTGATTATATTCGATCAATCAACTAAGTTAATGATTCTGGGTTCTTGTGATGCCAAGATAATAAGTGTATCACTGAAATAAGAGACTACTTGCTTAAAGTATGTGAGGAAAAGGATGTAGTTGGTTAGCTTAAAAGACTTCTAGAAGACCAAGCTGACCATGTTGGTCTAGTGGTTTCCCAGCGTGTTATGAATCTTCCTCCCCAGCTTCTGCCACATCTTTACAATGCCCTTTTTGATGAAATTTCGTGGGCTACTGAAGATGAGGTTAGATGAAGTTTATCTTATCTATAGAAGCTTGTGTTTCTATGTGTTTTGAATGGTAGTGATCTAAATAAACTGATCATTTTGTTTTGCATTTGCTGAAGCTAACAAAAGATCTCCATGAATCTTTTCGCTTCAAACATTGTCTACTGGTCACTAGAATATATAAGGTAATTCAATTTTGTTTTCATCTTTGTCCTCTTGGTAACTTCTCAACAAACAATTTAAATGTACATCTCTCATGTACATTTATCTTTTGCATTCTCCTAGTGTTCTGCCTGTAGCAGAAGATAGGACAAAAGAGGAAGGAATCTTCTAGCAGCAATGATGAGGATTTTATTTATGTAAAACCAGAAGATGAAATTTTCTTCGAGGTTTTTGTCTATCCCAGGTCTTTGTTTTAATTAATATATATCAAATCTCTCCACTTGATATTGATGATTTATGTTTGGGATTTTCAGCTTTGTTCGTGGTCGTTTATTTTCTTAATTTTCCTACTTATTCTTGTATGCCTCAGTTGATCTAGTTACTATAGTTATATAGGGATATTGTGATACTTTCCTTCTTTTTCTTATTCACCCGTGCATGCTTTTAGTTATTTAGCCTACTAGAAGTTATATCATTGTCAATTACTAGCCTTGGAAGGTGTTTTCTCAAGAATAATTTGGCAGCAATGCTGACGATAGCTTGTTTATTGATAATTTTGAATGCAGTTAAAAAATTATCGACTTATGGAACTAGCGATGGCTGTTGAGGCAGACAAAGCACCAGCATTTAGAGAAAAATTGCAATCACTAATTGAAGACTCTTGATTTCTTTCCCTGCAATCTCTTTTCTTGTAATATCCTTCAGTTGAAAATTTTTGATAACCTTTCACCAAAATACACATCAATTTTGTGATCGTAGCTTGTAGTGAGAGAGCTTATATGATTTATTGGTAAGATTTGTAAGAATGGATGAACGATTTTTCTATATGGAAATGAGAACACAACAAAAAAAAAATACTATTTAATCTGGTGGAGAACATTTTTCTTTTGTAAGAAATGGAAGTCGTTTTCTCCTCCAGACTCCTTATCTTCCTTTTTCTCTCCTCTATTCCTATTGCCCTCCATTACTGCTTCTTCAATTCGTTCTCTCTATCACTTTGCTTATAAAGAGTCGAACAAAGAAAAATCGTTTTTCCATTGAAAATAATTTATTTGGTTAAAACGCAATTAAATAAATTAATGGTTAAAACATGTTTTAAATACCATGAAAGAAATATATATGGTGTGATTATGTAAATTATGAAATTAAATGAGTATTTTTTATCGAGAATATACAAAGTAACTTGTTTCATGTGAGTTTATTTAATAGAAATAGAATATACCGCCACCTTCAATTGGCTTTCTTGGACTGGTATGGGTGTGACTTCTAAGTTATGACTTATGAATTTATGATGATATGATTCATAAGAATCTCTCAATTGCATCAATGTCCAGACAACAAAGCTACACAATAAGATATTTTATACTCATACTGGCTTAGTATATCTTATCCATTTCTTTTGAGCAAACCAATAATTTTAGAGTTTTAAATGGACTCCCTTGAGGTGGAAACACCCTCAAACTTAATCCACAAAAGCATTTCCCAAGAATTCAAGTACCTACAAAATAACTACCAAAGACCATAAGACAAAAACACTTAAAAGAGATCAATTAAAATCGACTAAATGATGGAAATAAAGAACAAAAGAGTTGAGAACTCGGGTTGCCTCCCGAGAAGCGCTTCTTTACGAGGTTACTAGCTTGACCGTGAGAAATTGTCATCTAGAGGGTGGCTCAAGATCCATCGGATCAAGCCTCATACATTCAACCAAACCAACTTCATCCTTGCAAAAGTAGTACTGCTTCAGACGATGACCATTAACCATGAACCTGTTGTCACACGCCTCTAACTCAAAAGATCCATAACGAGTATTCCTTGAAATCACGAAAGGCCCCGACCATTTGGATTTGAGCTTTCCGGGAAACAAACGAAGTCTAGAGTTGAAAAATAACACTTTGTCTCCAACCTTAAAGCTCTTGTTCCTTATATGTTGGTCGTGCCATTTCTTGGTTTTTTCCTTGTATAACCTTGAGTTCTCGTAGGCATCATATCAAAGCTCTTCAAGTTCATTGAGCTTGAGCAATCTCTTCTCACCAGCCAACGACATATCCATGTTAAGCTCCTTGATTGCCCACCAAGCTTTATGCTCTAACTCAACCGGCAAATGACAAGCCTTCCTATAGACCAATCGATAGGGGGTTGTACCAATTGGAGTCTTGTACGCCGTCTGCAAGGCCCAAAGTGTGTCGTCAAGCTTGAGGGACCAATCCTTCCTAGACATGTTCACCATCCTTTCAAGAAGGTTCTTGATTTACTATTTGACACCTCCACTTGTCCTTGAGTTTGAGGATGAGAAGGTAGACCAACCTTTTGATGAAATCCGTACCTCTTGAGAAGTGCCTTGAATTGCTTCTTGGCGAAATGAGAACCTCCATCACTAATTAGCACAATAGGGACCCCAAATCGCGGAAATATGATTTTCTTGAGAAGTTTAAGCACAACCTTATGATCATTGGTAGGGGAGGGTATAACTTCAATCCACTTAGTCTTATGGTCCACCGCTACCAAGATGTATAAATTCCCACATGAAGAGACAAAAGGCCCCATAAATTCGACGCCCCAAACATCAAAAGGCTCAACTTCCAAAATGTTTTGTTGAGGCATTTCATCTCTTTTGGTTATGCCACCACTTCTTTGGCACTTGTCGCATCTTGAAACAAGCCTTTAGGCATCCTTATCCATCGTCGACCACCATAGAAGAGATTGAGAAATCTCTGCCACCGTCTTATCAACTCCCCCATGTCCTCCACATGGCAACGAGTGTCAATGCTCAAGAACTCCTTCGATTTCATGGTCCGGAACACATTTGAGGTAAAGGCCATCTCCACATTGTTTCAACAAGTAGGGGTCATTCCAAAAGTACCTCCTCACCTCCTTGAAAAACCTCTTCTTTTGCTGAGAAGAAAACTCCAGGGGAATGACCCCGCAAGCAAGATAATTGGCTATATCTGCATACCATGGGCTAGATGTTGAAGCCATAGCCATGAGAGTTTCAAATCCTACTTCTTAATTGATTGGTACATCCTCCTTGTTCTCAAAAGGAAGCCTAGACAAATGATCCGCCACATAGTTCTCCACTCCCTTTTTATCTCTTATCTCCATGTCAAAATCTTGAAGCGAAAGAACCCAACGGATGAGGCGTGGCTTTGCTTCCTTTTTGGTCATAAGATAGCAAACCTCTATGTGATCCGTGTACACAATCACCTTGGAGAAAATAAGATAGGACCTAAACTTGTCTATGACAAACACAAACACAAACATTTCCTTCTCCGTCGTTGTGTAATTTTTTTTGAGCTTCATCAAGTGTTCTACTTGCATAGTAGATGACATGAGATCTTCCTTCTTTCTTTTGCCCAAGCACCGCATCTACTGCAAAATCACTCGCATCGCACATTAGCTCAAAAGGCAAGCTCCAATCCGGAGCATGCACAACAAGAGAGGAAATGAGAGCTTCCTTGAGTTTTTGAAATGCCTCAAGACAAGACTCGTCAAAGCTAAACACAACATCTTTCTTGAGTAATTCGGTCAAAGGTTTGGCGATTGATGAAATTTTTTTTGATAAACCTCCGGTGAAAACCGGCATGCCCTAGAAAAGCTCTCACTCCTGTAAAGAAAGTAAGAGGGGGCAACTTTGCAATCACCGAAACTTTGGCCGAGTCAACCTCAATGCCTTTCTTTGACACTTTATGGCCTAGGACAATTCCCTCCTCAACCATAAAGTGACATTTCTCCCAATTTAAAACAAAACTTGTCTCTTGACACCTTTTCAAAACTTTTTCAAGATTATAAAGATAAGTGTGAAAAGACGAGCCACCAACACTAAAATCGTCCATAAAAACTTCAATCTCATTTTCAAGAATTTCCGAAAAAAATGGAAGTCATGCATCATTAGAATGTTGAAGGAGCATTACATAACTCGAATGGCATTCTGCGGTACGCAAATGTTCCATATGGACATGTGAAAGTAGTTTTCTCTTGGTCATTTGGGTGGATAAGGATTTGGAAAAATCTAGAATATCCATCCAAGAAACAAAAGAAAGCATGGTGAGAAAGTCTTTCCAACATTTGGTCCATGAAGGGGAGAGGAAAATGGCTTTTCTTTGCATTTTTATTTAACTTCCTATAATCAATACACATTCTCCACCAAGTCACCGTCCAGGTGGAGATTTCCTCTCCTCCTTCTCCCTTGAAAATGGTCATTCCACCTTTCTTTGAAACCACGTGAACCGGGCTAACCCACTTGCTATCGGAGATAGCATAAATTATGCCCGCTTCACGCAATTTCAAGATTTCCTTCTTGACAAGCTCTTGGAGGTTGGGGTTTAACCTCCTTTGAGGTTCAATTGAGGTGGATTGATCATCCTCAAGATGAATACGATCCATGCGCAAAGAAGGGCTAATACCCTTGATATCATCAATGCTATACCCTATCACATTTCTATATTTTCTCAACACAACAAGCAATTTTTCCAAATCAAAACCATTATGGGTAGCATTGACGATAATAGGGTATTCCCCTTCATATCCAAGATAAGAATATTTCAAAGAGGGGGGAAGGGGTTTGAGTTCTACCTTGGGAGGAGGCTTGGAACTCTCCTCCATTTCCTCCTCTAGTTCAAGCTCTTCTTTATCTTCTTGTTGTTCATGGTCTTCTACCATGGCCATGACAAATTCCCTTTCTTCTTGAGAGTGATACTTCCTTGCATGTAAGAGCTTCAACCATTGGATCTTGAGGCTTCATCATAACCCTTCCCAAGCAATCTAACTCCTCATTCACAACATCAGCCCTATAGCATTTTTCAACCATGGGGGTCTTGAGCAACTTAGAGAACTCAAACACAATCTTTTCATCAGCAACCTCACATGTAATGGTGTTGTTCTTGTAATTGATCACCGCCCCCAAAGTCTTAAGAGCTTCATGACCCAAAATCAAAGGAGTATCGCCATCTTCTTCTATATCCATCACTACAAATATGCAAGGTACATAAATATGCCCAACTTGAATGGGAACGTCTTCAAGCTCACCACAAGGTAACTTCACTGAACGGTCGGCCAATTGGATAGTCTTCCTTGTAGGGATCATTTCAACAAGCTTTTGGGAAATGGATACAGGAATCAAACTAACACTTGCTCCAAGATCGGCTAAGGCGCCCCTAGCTTCCATGTTCCCAATCTTTACCGGTAAAATGAAACTTCCCGGATCCGTTTGCTTCGTAGACATCTTATGTTGAACAGGTGCACTCACTTGATGGGGAAGAGTGATGAGCTCATTATTGAGCTTCCTTTTGTTGGTGAGAATATCCTTGAGGAACTTGGAGTATGAAGGCATTTGTGTGACAACTTCGATGAAAGGGAGGTTGATGTGAAAATTCTTCATCACACTAAGGAACTTTGAAAACTTGTCATTCAATTTCCTCTCCGCAAGTTGATTGGGAAATGGAACTGGCCCATCAAGATTCCTAGCCTCACTAGGAGTTGATGTTGTTTTCTCATCTCTAAGATTCTTCTTCTCCATACTTTTTTCTTTCTCAGTAACCTTCCTCTTCCTCAACTTCCTTGTCTTCACCTATACTCTCTTATCCTTCCTTCTTTTCCTCACTATCCCCCTTCTTAGGACCCTCATAGGATGTGCCCGATCTCAATGTGATTTCCTTGCAAGAGTCGGGTTTCATGATGTTGGAAAGGTTAGTTTGTGATTGTCCGGGTAGAGTAGAAGGTGAGTTGAAAGGGACTTTCTCGGCCAATTGAGCTAGTTGTGAAGCAACCATCTTGTTATGAGCCTTGACCTCTTGCATTTTTTTATTCATGTCTTGAAGTTGTTGAAGAATCTGGGTTTGTGTCGAATCGGGTTGAGATGCTTGCTCTTGGCTCCTTTGAGACGCTTGATTTTGATTGTTGTATTGGTTTTGATTATTGTGTTGGTTGTTTCTTGGGTAGTTTCCTCTTGGGTTTTGATTTTGAAATGGAGGTGGGTTTTGGTATGGAGGGTTGGAGTTGTATGATTGTTGAGCTTGTTGGTTCCATTGTTGAGGTTGATGTGCAAATCCGGGTGGTGGTTGCCTCCAAGCTACTCCACCGCCACTTCCCTTATATCCATCTTGCCTTCTGTTGTATGCCGCCACATGCTCGGGGTTCAAACCTCCACAATAAGATGTATCGTGGTTTGTTCCACCATAATTTTGACAAGAGAAAGAATTGACTTGAGAGGACCTTGCCCACTATTGACACTCGTATTCAACTTTGCAATCCCTTTTGAAAAAAGCTCAATTTGATGTTGCAATTGATCAACTTTCTCCAATTCATACTTTCCACCCTTTTTTGGTGCATTCCTCCTTCTACTACCCCAAGAGTAGTTTTTTACTACCTCTTCAATTGTTGATTCAACTTGATTTTAAGGGACCTAATAAGGGCCCTATCCGTTAAAGGCCCTGTCCATTAAACGCCCTTTAAGGTTGACCCTAAACCCATTATCATTGGGCTACCCTACCCAATAACCAGCTCTACTAACAAGTAACCCCATTTTTGTTAACAAGTAATCCTTATATTTAGTCATAGTGCAACAAAGAATAAGATTTTTTTTTTTTGAATAAACGAAGAACAAGAATTTAGAGGAGAGAGAATTATAGAAACATACAATGGAGGAGAGAGAAATTCAAAACATAAAATGGCAGAAGCTTGAATTTCAACAAAGAATCGTAAAATATAAGGGTATTCAACCCCTACGATATAGTAACCCCATACGAAATACACTTATAACAAATTACATATAACTCTTACAAATTATTGAATTAAACATTGAAAAGCTTGAGTTTCAACAGAGGTCGACAATGATGGTGCGCCAAAAATAAGTCAACCTTTTGATTATTTCTTAATAATACGACCATTGGGGGTTGTCCGCTTTAAACAAGTCATGACCTGTTGTTGACTTGATAAATAGGTATATGGGACACGTGTTAATGTTTGATTGGGTTAAAAAAATTTAATTTGTTTTTCTATTTAATATTTTAATTTTTAGTAGGTATAATATTAATTATTATATTATTATTTTTGTAGAAAAAAAAAAAACCCCTCCCCCACCAACCACCCCTTCCCCTCCCTGCCTAGGCTGCCAGCACCTCTTCCTGGCAACCACCAGGCCACCATAGCAAACCTCATCCTCGTTCCACCATACCCCAACCGTCATTCCTAGATCCACACCTCCGTCAAATTCTCTTTCATCCGCCGCAAGCCCGTAACCAACAGTCCACCATAGCCAACCTCAACCTTGACCTCCTCCTTCTTCACTCCTGGAAGATCCTCCTTAAGCACATGCACTCCAGATATCTCCTTCCAGTCAATTCGAGCGTTGACGAAATCAGCGGTGTCGCGAGCATATGGGAACGGTTTCAAGGGGAAGGGTTTGGGGTTTGGGGAGTATAGAAATTAGAAAGTTGGGTTCGATAGCTTGTTTAGGGATCGGAGTTGAGATATTAGAAAAATTGGGATTGTAAATTTGTTTTATTATTGATGGTTGGAGTAGTGAAATTGGTTTGCTGGATGAAAGAATGTGAATTTCCAGTGGTGGTCGGATTTTAGAGGGGAGGGGGTTAGGCCGTTAGGGTGGTCGGATTTTTGAGGGAATAGGGTGTGGGTGGTCGGATTTTGGAGAGGATGGGGTGGTAGTGACTGGTGGTCGGATTTTAGAGGGGAGGGGTGGTGGTGGAGGTCGATTGTGGAGCTATTGAATTATTCATGGTGCATTCATGGAGGTTTGAAGGGAAGAAGAAGAAAGGGAAAAAAAATTTAATTTAAATTTTTAAAAATTGTAATTAACAATCATTAAAGTTG
Organism: Chenopodium quinoa; assembly: GCF_001683475.1. NCBI lineage: Eukaryota > Viridiplantae > Streptophyta > Magnoliopsida > Caryophyllales > Amaranthaceae > Chenopodium > Chenopodium quinoa. Next base: position 9,023,984 of record NW_018744239.1, read on the forward strand.
TTATTAATAGTTAATTACATTATTAAACGAAGTTATTAAAAAGAAAAAAGAAACTTAACCTGTCATTCAGGTTGCAGGTTAAATAACTTGTTTAAATCGGACAACCCGAAAGGTCGTATTATTCAGAAAAAGTTAAAAGGTTGACTTATTTTTGGCGGACCGCTGAAAGGTCGTATTATTTATGACAATTTTTCCATAAAAAAAAGCTACGTAGGATTAATAATTTTAAAACACTACAATAGAATTATGCCACGTAAGATTAGTTTTAGAGCGTCACATAGTTATATTTTAGCCAATGAAAAAAAAGAATTGGAATTTATTTTAGAACAATAATTTTAACTAATTATAAAAATAAAATTAGCGCGTTCTTTTGTGTGGCTGGCCATATCATGTGACCGACTGAGACAAACCTAAACACTAACCTGGTAACCCCTGACCGTCCGAATAACCCTTGATCGATTGAGTAACCCTTAATCAACCAAGTAACTCTTAACTAAGTAATCCCGACCACATGGTAAAGTTAATAATTCATTTTATAATTGAAAATTCAAGTAGTAAGCAAGAGAATATCACAAAGTTTATTAGATAAATATACATTTATTAATATTTTATTTGAAAAAATACAAACAAACATGCATCACACAGGGTTCATCTAGTAACAATAAATTAGGTGATAAAAATCTTTAATGTTGTCGAACAATCAAAATTAAACTTTTGGAAACTTTACTATTTAAACACAATAAAAATTGCATAAGTTTTATAATCCATGTTAAATTTTTTTTTAATGTGGTAAAATAAAATTTTATCTTTGTTTAGGTGGTAAAAAACAATTTGATTTTTTTATAATTAAGGCCCCGTTCACTTCACCTTATTTTCGTTGAACTGAAATTATTTTTACTGAACTGAAATTATTTTTGCCGGACTTAAATTATTTTTACTGAATTGAAATTAATTTTACTGAAATGAAATTATTTTTTTGAATTGAAATTATCTTTACTGGTTCTATATTATATTTCTTCTTTAAAGTTACTGATTTTAACTGAATTAAAATTATTTTTACTGAACTGAACTTAATTTTACTGAACAGAAATTATTTTTACTTAACTGAAATTGTTTTTACTGAATATTATTTTTTTTAATGTGAAGTGAACAGCGCCTGAGTGATAAAAAAAAATATCTTAGAGTAGAGAGACGATAACAAAACTAAAATGAAAATTTCCTTTTAAAAAAAAGGAAAAAACCTAAGATGAAAATTAATTATAATGTCCTCGGGCGCTGTACACCCCTTCCTCTTCCATTGAACCATACTCTGTGTTCTCCATTGAAGCGGCTTCTGAGATTTCTCTCCTCCATTGAAGCTGGCTTCTAAGGTAAGCTGATTTTTCCTTTTATTTCATTATCATTAATTATCGATTCATTGTATATTAATTTCCAAATCAAGGGTTTAGTTTCACACTATCAATATTTTAATTGTCATTAGTCAATTTAGGATTCTTCTAAGGTTTATTATTGAACTATATTGATTAAAATTACTCTAGTTTTACTGTGTGTTGTTTACGTTTAATATGCTTAAAAGAGAAGTATTTTGTGTGGTTTTTTGGGAGTAATTTGATAATTGAGTCAAATTTGGTTTTTACTATGTTGCAGGAATCTGTTTATAACCCTTTAATGTTAGGAGGGAACTATAAAAATGGACTTTTTCTCCTTGGGCTAAATGCAGCCGCCCCTCTTGCCCTGGCTCGGGGGCAGGGCTGCTCGTATTGGTTAAATTGGTATTGTTGCTTTAGAGTAATATGGTAAAATAACTGTTCAGTGATAGTTCTATGTGGGTTTGTTTAGTTTGCATAAGTGCATTACAAATTACTACGTATATTGATTTGAGGGGATCAAGAGGCACGGTTTAGAGGAGTTGGTTTGATGGGGGTGTTTGAATTCGATGTTCGTTCTTATGGTGTTGGGTTGTTTGGAAGGAAATGATTACTTTTGTCTTATTAATGAATTTTTCTTGAGCAATAAAAATAATTCATGGATGAGCCTAATTATTTGAGATTGGAGTTTCCAATTCAATGACTGTAGCTAGTAGATTATTGATTTTTTTTTTACAGGTGTTGCTAATTTTAGCAGTTTGGTGTATGGAGGTGTAGTTGGTTTTACATCCTTTGGTGTTATGAGTTTCGGTTTCATGGTATGATGAGCTTTAGGTCCTTTCACAGTAATAGTTCTAACTATAAAAAATAAAAAATAAAAAATCATTAAAAAACGTCATTGTTAAATATTGTAAAATGGTATGATGAGCTTTAGGTAATTGTTTGTGTCTTATGGATGTTTGAGTTTCTCCGATGTGTAGATATGCGTATGAGATTAAATTTTGAGTCGTTGATGTATGAGTTTTATACCATGTTTTATCCCGGTTTTACAATGTATATTTGCATGGTTTTGGGCTCTTTGGAGCCATTTCTTGCTAAAAATCTCTTCTCTAGTGTGTTCAATCTATTTTTGTGAGTTTCATAGGAATACAGAGCTTCGTGGATGAATCGGATGTGTTTTGGATAGTTATAAAAGAGGTTAGTATGCGAAGATGGATATTTCTCCCATGCCTTGTTGACCATGGCTTGCCCGGTCAGACAGGGCAAAGAAGGATGAGCTAGATACAGAGTATACACTGCAACCCCTGCATGCCCGGTTGGGCATGGCTTGCCTAGTGGGACCGAGCACTGAAGAGTTAGAAGTCAAGCAATAAAACAAGAAGGTAGCAATTAATTTGGAGGCCGCCTTATGCGCCCAATCGGGCGTGGCCTTCCCGGTGGGACCGGGCGCAGGGAGGAAGAAGAATAACGAAGAACTAAAGAAGTCGTATTCCAGCCGCCCGATCAGGCATCCCTTGCCTGGTTGGACCGGGCACTGTTTCGCGGAAGACGATTTGCTTATTTTCACAATGCTATCTTTTTGGAGGTATAAATACCCTTTGTAATCACAATTAGAATACACTTCATTATATCCTCTAGTATTAGTTTTCTCTAAGAACCCTAGTTTTACTTTTCTTTTAGCATTTTAATTCTTCTCTTAGTTGATTATTGTTCATCAACAATTTGAGTTCTTTCCATTGAAGAAATTTTGGTATTCACCTATCTCACTTCTCTTTCAATTAGTATTGCTTATTGATTATGTCTTCTCCGTTAAATCTTGTTATTTGTTTTGCTATTATGTGTGAGTAAATTCATAATCCGGGATCTTGCAAAGCCCGGATATGATTAATGCTTAGATTTAATCTTTAAATTCTCCAATAATATTTCCAATTGACATGCTTGATTGATTGTGTTTATGCCAATACTAGATTAGGAATAATTGGTATTGTTATCATCCCTTTGTTTTTATTGCAACGGAAGTTGAATATTAACAGGATTTGGGTATTTCAATTAAGGTTTGAAGGTCATCACGGAAGTAGATGATTGAATGATTAGGAAGTTAAGTATTGTGTTTAATGTCCCTTATTTTCTTGATTCCATGGAAATAGGCTTGATAGTTGATTTGGGAAGCCATTGATAACTCGGGAGAGACCTTTGGTATTGATTAGGGAATGCTTTTCCTCTTGTCGATTGAATTGTTATTGGGGATAGAATTATTTATGCATTGATTATATTCGTGGTAATGCTTGATCTTGGATGCTTTAATTCATTGATCACTAGTAGAAAAAATGAAATAGGCACCGTACTCTTCGCACCGGTTCTTGAAAACCGGTGGGAAAAGAAATGAGCGGGATTGAGAAAATGACTTTTCGCATTGGTTCCTAAGAAACCGGTGCAAAATCATCTTTTTCGCACCGGTTTGAACCGATGCGAATTAAAAAAGAAAAAAATAAAAAATAAAAAAGGGAGAAAGGGATTTCGCACCGGTTCAGACCAAACCGGTGCGAAATAGTGATTTAGCACCGGTTCAAACCGGTGCGAAATTTAAAAAAAAATCGGCCTGCCCTTCTTCTTCTTTCCCTGTTTCATTCTCTTTCCCGTTCTTTTTTCATTTCCGTTCTCTCTCCTCTCTCCTCATATGCTCTCCTCTCTCTCCTCCATTAAAACGAATCACGCTGTACTCCTTCCTCTCTTTGTACTCCTTTATATCTTTCTCGCTGTACTCCTTCCTCTCTCTCTCCTCGATTTAAGCATTACTCAAAATTCTCCATTGAAGGGGCTTCTGAGCTTTCTCTCCTCCATTGAAGCAGTTTCCAAGGTTAGATGCTTGTGAAAAGAATGGTGTCCTTCCAACAAGTGTATTCTTCCAATAGAGGGTTCAGAATTATTACGGAGCTAATTCTTCAGTAAGGTCAAGTGATCGGAATGCCTAGGTGGAGGCCGCTTCCGATCAGTAATATCAATGTGCAATTGATGTTACAGCTTAATCTTAACTGAACCCTTCGGGTCAAACCCAATCGAACCACCGATCCAAGACGACGAATTAATCCAAAAGGATTTAATGAGTAAGCAGAGTTTTACGAATACAGACGTCGGAAATCGAGCCTAGGGCGTCGAAACCGAGCGTCGCAAAATCACAAGCGACAAGTACGAGTGTAGCCGTAGCACCACAATGGTCTAACCATGTGGATGTTAGGCTAGTTCAAGCTAGCATGCACCTAGCATGGCTAGGCGCACCATCGCAAGCTCAAGGCGCATCATCGCAGCCTAGGCATGCGCATGACAGCCTATCGCAGAGCACCACAAGCCCCAGGCAGCCCATCGCAGCTAGCAGCGTGCTAGCCTGGGTGCCTGGGTGCGCATGGCAAGCCATCGCAAGCGCCACAAGCACCAGGCAGCCCATCGCAGCTAGCAGCGTGCTAGCCTGGGTGCCTGGGTGCATATGGCAGGCTATCGCAGCAGCATAGCACCACGCACGGCACCATCGCAGTGCTAGGCACATGCGTGTGTGCATGTGCGTGTGCACCATCGCCCAGCAGCACGCACCTGTGTGCTTGTGTGCGTGCCTTCGCATGGCAGTACAAGCAACACGAGCTAGCAAGCAACGCTGGCCTTGCGTGCATGGGCACCATCGCAGGCCACGCACCAAGCACAGCGCACCTATGTGTGTGCGTGCCTCGCACCAAGCATAGCAGTGCTAGGCACTGGCTGATGTGTGTGCGAGCGTTGCGTGGTGCATGGTGCGTGGTGCGTAGGATGATGCGAGGGAAGGGCCAGCATGCGTGGCTCGCTAGCAGTACGTATGCTGGCTGTGCTAGCAATGACGCGCAAAGGAGGTGTGCGTGGGCTGCTAGGGACAGTGCCATCACTATGTGCTAGCAGCGCCCAGCGCCAGCACACAAGCACCAGCACCAGCCCAACAGCAGCACGCACTGGCTGGCTGGGTGCTGGGCAGCAAGGCACTGCTAGCTGGCAGCCAACTAGCCCTCCCTTAACCCAGTTTTGTGCAAGGTTGTGGGGACCAAACCACGGCCTTGGGGAGCAAGGCATATGGTCCCCCACCTAACCTTGGCCACCACTCCTTTGCATGAGAACATGCCACTTGTCGCAATATGATTAACTTGATTATTTATTTAATTTGGAAATTAAATAAATGATTGATTTTCAACACTCCCACATTGGTGGAGGATGAAAAACCAAGGGTTCATTTCCCTGTAAATACCATGCTTGGGTATTGGGAAATGAACAACCTTGAGTGGAATTAAAAAGACAACTCTAAATAAGAGTAAACCTTTGATTCGCAAAACTCATAGTTATTTTGTCCGGGTCTTGACTAACCTTCAAGACTTAGGACGCTCAGGTCGGGTCGAGGGTACGATCCGTCGGAGATCTCGTCTTTTCGGGATTTTGAAATAAGAGCTCTTTGGGAGCGAAGCATGCGTCAAAGGTATAATTCTTGTTCTTAATCTTGTTTAATTAAGTTTAATATGCTTGTTAATTGTTTTAATTAAGGGGCGGGTCTTGGTGGGTTTCTTTCCGCGTAGTGTTGGGTCACTACGAAACCCTACAACTTATTTTTCTTTAATCATCTAATATTAATTTTGACAATCTAGTGTTAATCGTGTATTTAATTGTCAGTATATACTCAATTTAGGGTTATTCGAAGTTGGATAATTGAACTATTGGTTATAGAAAGTCGAAAAATTTAACGTAATTTTTGGAGTCTAGTTTGATAATTGAGTCAATTTTGGTTGCTAATTTGTGAATTATAGTTTATTTATTTTATTTTATAGGAAAAACACCAATTCACAAATTCTAGGGGTAGGGGAATGGTTTTAGGGGTAGGGGTTTCAGGGGCTGGGGCGGGGGCGGGGGTTCTATTGCACTCATGTGGCTTTGGAAGGAGGGTGGTTTCGGTGGTGGTGTAGGGGGAGGGGGTGGCTGTCGGGGCTGGGCTAGGCTGGGGAGTGGCTGTCGAGCTGGGTGGGGAATTATTTAATTAATTTATTTGATTTTAGGGTTTGTGAATTTTAATTAGATAATTGAATTTCTTTTAGATTTTGGGATTTCATTGTTGTATTATCGAAGTTAATTTGTTGGATTTTAGGGATTTTTGAATTCAAATCAAATGAGTAAGCAATTTAATTTTTAGTTTGAATTTAAATTTTATTTATTTGTAATTTTATGTAATTGAGATTGGATGAAATCAGTTTTTTAGTGATAATTCGATGAAATTAGGATGAAATCAGTTTTGGGAGCTGATGTTCGAGTTGTTATTGTTGGGGTATTGTTTACTTGTTGTTAGAATTGGTGTTCGGATGTTGTTTACTTGTTGTTTGAATTGGTGTACGGGTGGGGATGTTGTTTACTTGTTGTTATTTGAATTGGTGTTGGGCTGTTGTTTACTTGTTCGAATTGGTTTTGAGGTGTTGTTGGATTGTTGTTGTTGTTGGTATATAATTGAAGAAGTATTTGATTATTCTTCTTTATCGTCATGTGGGGTAGATTCAGAGATTGAAATTTTTTTCTCCTATTCTTAGGTAGACATAACAAATCCAATACCAACATATATGATAGTCAGCGAAGTCTAGTAGTCTGTTATCAAGCTACTTGTGTTCGGCTTGAAAAGCTTGCGAGTCGTGAGCAAGTTCTATGTAGTACTCCGTATACATTAAGAAATACTTCGTATAAGCTGAGTTATCATGACATATGAGTTAATATTAGATTACTAAAATACTTATAAGAAACTGAAGTTGGTGAAAAGTTCAAAAATATTACTGAATTACTATAGCTTAGTTGATAGGTGTTGCAAGAAGCTAGTTCTCACATAACAGTGGGAATTCATTTGTCAAGCTGAGGTACGCATGAGCTCGAATGTGAATTGGTGCAAGCTAAGTCGAGCTGCCCAAGCATGAGCACAACTAAGTGTTTAATGACTCCTAATTACCGCCTTGTCAGTTTCAATTTCATAAACAAATTAGTTGAATCATGTGTGCACGGCATAAACTGTTTGAACAAGAAATATATCTTATTTACAAATTCAGACAGCTTATATTTTCCAAGAACATTGTATATATTTCGATGCTTAAATGAACACAAGCATTACAGTAACTACTCCCAATTTGTATTAACTTGATGAGTGTGCTTAAATAACAAGTTAAAATCACACTTTAATCAATTGTTTTTATTACAGATCTTTTAACAAGAATATAACATCCAAATCTTGTCCACCATCCTGTTCCTATAAGAAACAGAAACTTTCTGAACCAAGAGATGTGTTGACAATGTGTAATTAAATGAAGAAAACTTGAGCAAAATCAAAACTTCAGATGGTATTCATGGTAAGCAACCTAACTTGCGGCCTCTGGCGTCAGTACTCAGATACATGGTGATCCGGAAACCAGCTCAGAATTCAGACGGCAACAAAGAACCTGTGAAGAAGGAAGATATTTCCCCTTGTAGTGGACTTCAATCGCTTTGTTAGTATGACAGCGAAGATGAATAAGAAAACAGAACATAATAAGGTACAATAGTCTGAACACTTTCCCGATTCTATAGGATATCTAACATGAATATATGGAAAATCACTTTTGAGTTTGTTATATAAATGAAACTCCGTATTTGATTAATCTTCTTATTATCCTGTGGGGTAGTTTCAGAGATTAAAATTTTGTTCCCCTGTTTTTAGTCTTATATGGGTTACAATAGATTTTATTTTGCTAGCAGAAATATCCAGATGTTAGTTGATACAAGAAGTTACAAATCCAAAATCAACCTATGATAGTCAGCCTAGCGAGCCTGTTAATGAGCTACTTGTGTTTGGCTTGAGAAGCTTTTGAACTAGTTCCTTTATAATACATAAAGCAACATAAACTGAGTTTTCATGATATATGAGTAATTATAAGATTAAGTCTTACAAAGTTAGTGAGAAGTCCAATATATAATTGTAATTCTATGGCTATACTACTTCAAGGTTCATTTTCTTTGCTTTAACATTACGAGATCATTACTCAAGTTGAGTACTTGAGCAGTTGAACTCAAACTTGAATTGGTATATTCATGTTAAAGCAGTAACAAACAAATTTCTTAAGCGCCCTGAACTCATTGCTTATAATAGCAGAAAAATTTATCTCTAGATTTTCCATCTCATGACGATTTAATGATTTACCAATATAACTTGTTGTCTTGTAGACTTGATTTATATGATTCTGTCCCATGTTCTGAACCTTTAACTGCTAATTCCAGGGATACTGCTGGACAGGAAAGATTTCGGAGTCTTATTCCCATGCTAGATACATCAGAGATTCTTCAGTTGCTGTTATCGTCTATGATGTTTCTAGTAAGTGCTTTGTATGCTAATGACTTAATAAGGCTCGTGATGCAGGGGTAATTTTCCTGGAGACCAGTGCAAAAGCAGGATTCAATATAAAGGTATGTTAATTACTCAGTCATAGTCGCTTAATATTCTAGGATGTCCAGTAAAGGGGTTATTTCTTATGTAGAATTTCTTTATGACTAAATTAGCAAATATGCACAACTTAAGTATTTTTTTTTTCTATAGCCAGCTTAAGGTGCCAGGATCTCTTTTCTTGCTTTAAATTGTTGGCATTACAGGTAGTAGGATCCTGTGACCACTATTCTGTCTGGCATGTATGCTCAGCTCTAGTGTTGATGGCTGCTCCCATTAAGGGTAACATGTCAGCTCTAATTTCTGTATCTTGTTAGAATTGTTATATACTAATAGCATCAATGTATGGGATTATTCAGGATTGTGAAGTCTAGTGGCCTTTAATAGTTAACATGCCTGGCATGTATGCTAAGTTCTAGTGTTAATGGGTGTTCCTATTAAGGGTCACATTTCAGTTCTAATTTCTGTATCTTGCCTGAATCGTTATATACTACTAGCATCAATGTATGGTATTATTCAGGATTGTTGAGTCTAGAGGCCTGTAATAGTTAACATTGAGCACTCACAAGTTACAAACCAGCCCGTATCTACAAGAGTTAGAAATGAGTTTCAGATATTTACAAGATTTGGTAGCTAATGGATCAACTTATAAAAATAGAGAATTTTTAGATTCTTTTGATTTATGCCTGATGTTTATTTGTATTGATACAGTTAGATGTGCACTTTCGGAATTATCATGCTACAGTTAACTCTAGAGTTAGCTTGAATCCTTCCCCTACAATGGACATCAATGCTGCCATCGGCAATAAGGACACCACCTTGGGTGGGGAAATGGCATTTGATACTGCATCCGGTTCATTCACCAAGTACAATGCACTTTTGGCACCGGTTTTGGTAAAGAACCGGTGCAAAAAAAAATTTAAAATATTTTGGAGACTTTTGGCACCGGTTCTAAGACAAAACGGTGCAAAAAGTCCTTTTTCCCACCGGTTTTGAACCGGTGCGAAATCTATGGGGTTTTAGCACCCCCAAAATACAACCCGGTTCAAAACCGGTGGGAAAGGGGGGGTTTGAACCGGTGGGGAATTCGTTTTTTCGCCTAGTGGATTATCTCATTCTTAATTAATTGTGTTCTTTAGTATTTCAGTTATTAGTGTTCTTCATTCTTGATTTGGTTACTTGCTTAGTGATTTCTCGAGTCTATTTAATTAGGTAGACCTTAGTCTCTTGGGATTCGACCTTTACTTACCCGACTACATAGTTAGGAGGAATTGTTAGGATATTTTTGTTAGGTACGCGACACGCCTATCAGTTGTGTTTGTTACATACTACTTTCTCTTTGTACCAATTAAACTTATTAATTAGCTGAAATTATTACTGCTGGAGTGCTTTGATGCTCTTTACCTGATTCTTTTCTCCTCTTTCATTTGGATTTCAGAAAGAGAAAAGAAGGGTGAAAAAAGTATGATGTTTTAAGATGGATTTATACAAAAATTTGCTTATGTGCAGATATAAAGGGATGCCTCGAACACCACGAAGAAGTGGCCAGCTAGTGCCACGACCTTTTGCGTTTTCACCATTTGCTCGTTCAGTAACTAGAGCTGCCACAGCTTGCTCATCAAAGCACAAAGTTTCTAATTCAAAATCTGACAGAACATCTTCCTCAAAACTAATAGGTGTTTTTTTCTATTATAAACATTGTGCTATATAGGTGCCCTGTGTTCTCTATTTATGATTAGCAATTCATGTGCTGATCTAACATGACTTTTGGAAATCTTTTCTGTTATATTTTCAGCCAATAGATCTAGTAGGAAGCACAATTTGAAGGAGAAAAGTTCAGAATCTGAATCTTTTGAAGAAGAAGCGCATGAAGTAAGCATTTAATTGTTGTTGGTTGTTGTGAATGTCCATTCTAGCTGAATGTTTCCATTCCAGTTGTCTTTATTTGCCCTAATTATTTTCTCCGTTTTGATTTCTTCTTAAAGGAATTAATTCAGGCAGATTTTGCCTTTTTGACCCCAAGCCTGATGACTTTCATGGAGTAAAGATGTTGCTACAGAGCTATCTTGATGATAAGGTGTGGGACTTGAGTGGTTTTGTAAACTTAATATTAGCACAAACAACAGCGGGCTCAATGGTCAAGATAGAAGATGATGAAGATGAGGGATTGTTTGCACTTCTTACAGCTTTGAACATAGGAATATATAAGGTACAATAGATGTCTCATTTTCAATTGCCAGTGTGGCTTGTCCCTTTAGAATTTCATTAAGGACCCTTTAAATTGCTTGATCTGTCAAATTGCTCTATATTGATTATACTCGATCAATCAATTAAGTTAATGATTCTGGGTTCTTGTGATGCCAGGATAATAAGTGTATCACTAAAATAAGAGACTACTTGCTTAAAGTATGCGAGGAAAAGAATGTAGTTAGTGAGCTAATAAGACTTCCAGAAGACCAAGCTGACCATGTTGGTCTAGTGGTTTCCCAGCGTGTTATGAATCTTCCTCCCCAGCTTTTGCCACATCTTTACAATGCCCTTTTTGATGATATTTTGTGGGCTACTGAAGATGAGGTTAGATGAAGTTAATCTTATCCATAGAAGCTTGTGTTTCTACGTGATTTAACTGGTAGTGATCTAAATAAACTGATCATTTTGTTTTGCATTTGCTGAAGCCAACAAAAGATCTCCGTGAATCATTTCGCTTCCAACATTATCTACTGGTCACTAAAATATATGAGGTAATTCAATTCTGTTTTCTTCTTTGTCCTCTTGGTAACTTCTCAGCAAACAATTTTAATGTACGGCTTTCATGTACATTTATCTTTTGCATTCTCCTGGTGTTCTGCCTGTAGCAGAAGATAGGACAAAAGAGGAAGGGACCTTCTAGCAGCAATGATGAGGATTTTATATATGTAAAACCAGAAGATGAACTTTTCTTCGAGGTTTTTTTCTCTCCCAAGTCTTTGTTTTAATTAAAATATATCAAATCTCTCCACTTGATATTGATGATTTCAGTATGGGATTTCAACTTTGTTCGTGGTCGTTTACTTTCCCCTTGCACATATCATTCAGCCTCTAGCAAGCCAAGAGGTTAGTTTGGAACTTCCTTTCTGTCTTGGCATTCACCTTTATATTCTTCATTTTCCTACTTATTCTTGTATGCCTTAGTTGATCTAGATACTATAGTTATATAGGGATATCGTGATACATTCCTTCTTTTTCTTATTCACCCGTGCATGCTTTTAGTTATTTAGCCTACTAGAAGTTATATCATTGTCAATTATTAGTCTTGGAAGGTGTTTTCTCAAGAAAAATTGCAATCACTAATTGAAGACTCTTGATTTCTTTCCCTCCAGTCTCTTTTCTTGTAGTATCCTTCAGTTGAAAATTTTTGATAACCTTTCACCAAAATACACATCTATTTTGTGATCGTAGCTTGTAGTGAGAGAACTTATATGGTTTATTGGTAAGATTTGTAAGAATGGATGAACGATTTTTCTATATGGAAATGAGAACACAATAAAAGAAAAAAAAAATAATAAATAAAAAAACTGTTTAATCTAGTGGAGAACATTTTTCTTTTGTAAGAAATGGAAGCTGTTTCGGGGTTTTTGATGTCCTGCGGGAGAGTTACAATTCTGAGACTGGAACCGGACGTCTGTACCTGCAAAACAAACGGAGACTCCGAGTGATTGGAGTTCCGCCTCCAATGGTCAAGTTAGTACTTGTTTAAGGAGTAATTAATGCGGAAAAGCGTAAATGATTCTCTCTAGGTGAGAGTGTTTAATGTGCGTAATCCCCATTTAATGAGGATTAATGAAGGTATTTATAACCTTGGGAAGCGTGCCAATACCTAGGTTTAGGTTAAACCTAAGGCTGATTGGGCTTTCCCCAAGGATTGGGCCTTGGTGGCCGGTTGTCCCATGTGTCATGGGGTGGACACGTGTCGTGTCGTAATTGGCCCATGGTGGACAAATCATTGCTTGACACGTGGCAGGCTCCTATTGGCCCATGTGGAGGGCACATGGCGGAACCTGGTTAGTCCACTTGTCAGATGGTGATTGGTGGGGAAAAATCCCCTAATCATTTTCCCCTCACAGGTGGCACGTGACTGGTCGCATGTCACCTGTGACAGGTGTCGGCTTGTAACAGGCGACGGCTTGCTACAGGTGTCATCTGGTGAAAGGCCGAGGGTTTTTTCTCGCTCAAATTTTGAATTTGGGAAGTGACTCTTCGTCTTCTCATTTGGCTATATAAGGGCATGTTGACTTCAGATATTTTCACACTTGAGAACTTTTATAAAAGAACACTCGGACCTCTGAACCTGTTCTGACATTTCGGACATTTCCAGCCTACCCCCTGCTCTGACAAGTCGGCTGATACTCAGACTTTCCTGAACTTCGTCAACTTCTCACTCATTCAGGTAACCGTCTGTTCTCTCATTCTTTTACTTTTCTTTATTTTTTCTTTTTGAAATGGCACCACAGAAGCACACGGCACGACCTAGGTTAGTGATCAGCCGGTCACCGGGGACGGCTGAGTCTAGGACTAGGAGTGCCGCCTGCCCCTTTTCGAACCAATCTTTTCCCTTTATACAAAGTCCGACTGTCTCTGTGTCTATGCAGAACATAATAGCCTGAACAAAAAGAACTGCTAGGATCACAAATTCGGACGGCTCCTCCTTCCAGGTGCCGATTAGTGAAACATCTGATCAAACGCAAGATGTTGAAGTGAACCAAGGCGGCTCGACTACCGACAGCTCTGAGGGAGGGATCAAGGTGGTCCTTTCCCATTTTACAGTAGACATGTCCACATATTCTCTGGATCCTGCTGAAGGAGAGGAGGCGGGCCCCTCGGGGAGAGGGGAGGAGTCGAACTCTTCGGAAGACGAGTCCGACTCCAGCTCTTCTGGTCACCTTTCTCTCGACTTAGAGGAGGGGCACAACCGCCTACAAGAGGCGAGACTTTCCCATTCAGTAGAGAAGGGGGACAATTGGGCGGAGCCATCCGCCACTCAAAGAAAGCAAAACACCCCTTACTACTGCACCGTTCTAAAAGGTCGAATCAAGGCCATGCAAGAGAAAGTGGGCAGCTTTGTAGCAGACCATGTAATGGGCCCTGACTTTTTGGTTTTTATGCCAGATCCGGAAGACACAGCCGTCTGGCCGGCTGGGACCAGTTATGATAGCGCCTGCTTTGGCTGCGATGCGGCGGCCATTAGGGCTGGGCTGCGTTTTCCTTTACATCCGGTTGTTCAACGAATCCTTGACGGGTATGAGTTGGGGTTATGGCTGTTAGCCCCAAATTCCTGGTTCAGTGTTTTTAGCTATGTAGCCGGGTGTGAAATGTATGGGGTGGAGCCAAATTTCGAGGCATTCGCCCATATGAACTATCTCAGCCGGACCCCTAAGGCAGGCGGTACCGACTGGTACCAATTGACGAGCCACAGAGGCTACCTCATGACAAGAGGTAAAGAAAACAAATGGAAGGATTGGAGAATCACCTTCCTCATCATTGAGAGTTCAGACAAGGGGCTGAACCAACGCTTTAATAGGTGGAACCGAGACCCGCCTCTTCTTGCAGGCGGTCGTAGCATGCCGCCTGTTCCCCTCAAAGCTAAAAAAGAGATCCTGGACCGTGGACTCTTTAAAGTAGAGACCAGGGTAGACTCTACTACAGGGGTACGAGAGCAAGTACCCCTGCACCGTGTCCCGAGCTACAAATGGCTCTATGACGAGTACTTCCTGGCCACTTGTGGCCTCAGCAGTCGGTGCTCAAGAGGTAGCCGGCCTGTCGAATACATGCTTTTGTGGAAATTATTTTGTGAACTTCCCTAACTTTAGCCTTCAATTATGCAGCGGAAGCCATGAGAAAAATTACCGCCTCCAAAACAGCGGCTGCTATGTTGCGAGCCTCCATCATGCAGCAACATTCTCCAGCTGACTCTCCCGACAAGGAGACGCCCTTAGTAAGTTCCCAGCTTTCGCCTTTCCCTTTTTTGTTAAAAGTTGTGTTTGTACACATACTAACAATTTGTAGTTTTTTTTTTTTTTTTTTTTTTTTTTTTTTTTTTTTTTTTTTTTTTTGTGCAGGCGGGCACACCAAGAATTTCCTCCTCCCAACAACCGGACTCCAAAGCCCGGAAGATGACTGTGGCGAGTTCGCCTGGTTCTGCCAGGAAACAAGCGGCCGCTGACAAACATCCAGCCACTCCTTCTCAAACTCCCAGCAGGCCGCCTAGAAGTATGAAAATGCTCTTCTAGACTTTGACCTACTTTTCTTTCGCCTTGTCTAAAATTCTTGTTCTCTCTTGATGCAGCCGACCCTCAAGAACCGGACCTGGTCGAAGTGGCCAAGTCCATGATCAAAGTCGTCCCTCCAGCAGAGAGAGACGCGGTTCGGGGTGTCGGCACCCTGGACCTAGATGGAATTGCAGGACTCCTTGCTGAGGTATACTTAGCGTATTTTTGTTGTTTAATTCCAGGACGCCTGTTTTTTGTTTGAAATCTGACGCCTGTTTTCTTTTATTCAGTCCCTGCTCCGAGTAAACGGCCTTCGCAAACCCATTAGTGCGAAGAACAAAGAGGTAAAGGCTGCTAAAGCCATGGCCGCCTCTGAATGTGATAAGGCAATGTTTCAAATTGCCCAAAATGAAATTTTGACAACTGATATTCTTTATTATCAGGCGCGGGCCACTTCTGCTATTAAGACTGAGTTGGAGGCGGCCAAGAAGAGAAACAATGAGTTGGAGGCGGCCAAGAAGAGAAACAATGAGTTGGAGGCGACCATCCAGAACCTTAAAGCCGAGCTGAAGCCTCTTAGGCAAAAGATGCTCCACTACGACACCTTGGAGAAATCCTTGGAGCGTGTCAAGGAACGCCTGGTAAACCAAGAGAAGAGCCTCACTGAAGAGCTCTCGGCCAAGGCTGATCAAGAGAAGAAGGATTTGGTTCGAGACATGATGGAGGACTCGGCCCAA
Organism: Chenopodium quinoa; assembly: GCF_001683475.1. Classification (NCBI taxonomy): domain Eukaryota; kingdom Viridiplantae; phylum Streptophyta; class Magnoliopsida; order Caryophyllales; family Amaranthaceae; genus Chenopodium; species Chenopodium quinoa. The sequence goes on from NW_018744239.1 coordinate 9,039,780, forward strand.
ATCCAGCGCATGACCTGGACTGGCCTCTTTCCAAACGCCGACTTTGCTTCTTGGAAAAAACAATTTCGCCGATGCTCTGAAATGTATAACCAAGAAGTCCTGCTGGCGGCTGCTGAGAATGATGCGCTGGAGGAGGAGAAGGAGCCGGTAGTGGCCCTGGTGCCGAAAAAGGGTGCAGCTGATGCCGAGACCAGCAAGAATGCTTCTCTGAAGCAGGCGTCTCTTGCTGATTAGGCGGCAGTTGTTGTTGAAGATCTGCCCCCATCTTAAGCTTATGTCTTCTTTTTTCTTCGGCCTGCGTGCCGTCTGTTTCTATTTTACCCGACCAAGGGGTCGGGGTCTGAATATTTTGCCGGTCTTTTATGGCCAGCTTATTTTTGTACCTTTACCCGGACAAGGGGCCGGGATCTTGAATATGTGTTCCGGTATTTATGGCCGGCTGTTAATAGAATTTCGACGACCATCTTTTTAGGTCGCCTTAGCTTTCAAATTTCGAATTGTGCTCTTATTTTTGCTAAGTGTCGAAAATCTGATATCCACTTGCATGCCATACCGACTGGTTTGTGTGGCCAACTGATTGTAGGGACTGCCTATGCCCCTGGACGACTGATTGTCTATTTCCAAGCTAGGCGATCAGTCGGACATTTATCCAACCGGTCTCTAACGTATCATGGTGACGGGTTCCCCTTTAGGCAGGCGGTTCCGTCATATTTTTTGAAATTTGCTAAGTAGGAGAGTGATTACCCACTTGCCATGGTTATTGTTTAAGTAATAGAGGCACTAAGCGGCATAGGCCGACTGGTCCCCTTACCAAATTTTGTTGGGTTTTTACTCAAGGTGTGATAACTTAGTAAGAACAGGCGATATATGAACACCTTTCTTAGTTTCAAACTAAGTTTTAAGGAGTGACTATAAGTAACATGAACGTTGCTTAGTCGCCGCCACTATTGTTTGAGTAGTAGAGGTATCAAGCGGCGGGAGACGATTCTTCCCCTATATTCGCCAATGTTTGTTGGCTATTAACTCAAAAGGTACCGGCTGTACTTATCCCAAGTAGTACAATCGGTTATCTGACACGGATGCTAACTGCAAACACTTGTTGGACCAGTGAGAGTTATCCTTGTCTTAGAGTAGTATAGGTGTCGTGTAATTAATTAATAGAACAATGTTCCACCCAAAAGGGAGCTGCTCTCTGCGACGAATTTCATCCGGATGGATGCCACCGGACGCCTGCTATGAGGTTGAGACAGGGCGAATTAATTTAAAAGTTGGATCAGTTGGCCTGGCGCCTGTTCTGATCATTTCGGCCATAGGCCTTAGATAGTTCTTGGTGAACTATGTATGGGAGAGTAGCCGGTTGTATAGAACAAGCGGCATGCCCCTCTTAATTAAACTCGTAAATAAAAAACTTGGAGAGTAGCCGACTGTTTTACCAGTAGGCATGCCCCTCTTTGTAAAAAACAAATAAAGTGAACAAGTGGAATTTAATTAGGTAGCTCTCGGCTATTTACATTATTAAAAAATAATACTTTTTGAGATTATCTACATTCCAGATTCGAGGCAAGGGCTGCCCGTCTGGTGTTTCCAGACGATAGGTGCCGTCCCGGACTTCTTCATAGATTCGGTAGGGCCCTTCCCAGTTGGGTGTTAATTTGCCGGACTCATTTGCCCTACCGACTGCTTCCATCTTTCTTAGTACAAAGTCCCCCACTTTGAGTTGACGCCTGTGTACTTTTTTGTTATATGATCTGGTCATTCTCAGGCGGTAAATTTCATGGCGCAAGACTGCATTGCCCCTCCTTTTTGGGAGTGAGTCCAGGTCCAGGCGCATGGACTCCCAGTTCGCCTCTTCGTCGTATAACATTACTCGAAGAGTCGGCTCGTAGTGTTCAATTGGGAGAACAGCTTCCGCACCATAGGTTAGGAGAAATGGAGTCTCTCCCGTTGACCCTTTTTCAGTCGTCCTAATGGCCCAGAGAACATGTGGTAGTTCATCTGCCCATAGGCCGCCTTCTCGTTCAATTTTCTTTTTGAGACCTTCTGAGATGATCTTATTGAAAGCTTCTACTTGGCCGTTTGCTTGAGGACGGCCGACTGATGCAAAGTAATGTGAAATACCTTGGTCTCCCAACCAGCTTTTGAGAACAGGCGTCTCAAATTGGGGACCATTGTCAAAAACTATAGACATGGGAACCCCAAACCGAGTGATGATATTTTTCCAGATGAATGAAATCACATCTTTCGTCTTGATTCCCTTGACAGCCTCTGCCTCTACCCACTTAGTAAAGTAATCGACTGCCACAAGTATGTACCTCCTGCCGCCTGTAGCAGGCTTATAGGGACCCAGAATATCCATGCCCCACTTAGCAAACGGCAGTGGGCTATGGATAGCAGTGAGATCAGTAGCCGGACGGTGAATTAGCTTGCCAAACTTTTGACACTTGTCACATTTTTTCACCATCTCCATTGCATCTGCTTCTAAAGTAGGCCAAAAGTAACCCTGCCGCCTTGTCTGTTGGGCAAGCGACCTGCCGCCTACATGGGAAGCGCAGTAACCAAAGTGAAGATCTTCTAGGATCTCTCGTCCTTTTTCTGGAGTATAACACTTCAAGAAGGGTTGGAGGTACCCTCTCTTGTGAAGCTCTCCCCTTATAATTTCAAAATTGGACGCTCGTTTTTTCAATGTGGCCGCCTGGTGATGGTCATCCGGCAAGGTGTCGTCTGTCAGATATGCCCTGTTTGATCCATCCAGGTTGAACTTCTATCTAAAATTCCAATAGGATCTTCCTCAATGCTTCTTCTTTCCATAACCTCCCAAAAAATAGTTCGAGGAGTATCACAGGAGGCCGAGGATGCTAACTTTGAAAGAGCATCCGCCTGGTTATTTTCAGATCTTGGTACTTGAGTCAGATGAAAATCTTCAAGGGATCCAACTGCTTGTCGTACCGCCTGTAAATACTTGATCATTGCCGGATGGGTCGCTTCGTATTCACCATTGTACTGACTCACTATCAATTGTGAATCAGAACAGGCGTCTATCTTTCTTGCCCCAGCCTCTTTTCACATGCAGATTCCGGCTATTAAAGCTTCATATTCTGCCTCGTTGTTCGAGGCCAGAAAATTGAAGCATAGAGCATACTCATACCTATCGCCCTCTGGCGACTGACATATGACACCTGCTCCGCAACCATTTGAGGTGGAGCTCCCGTCCACATATACCTTCCAGACTTGGTCTGGAACTTGAGAATCAGGGGGACGAATCATCTCTACAATAAAATCAGCAAAGGCTTGCCCCTTCACTGCTTTCCTAGGCTCGAATGTGACTTTGAGGCTCTGAATTTCTATTGCCCATTTGATCATCCGGCCTGACGATTCCATGGTTGTCAGTGGCCGCTTGATTGGTTAATCTGTATACACAACAACCGCACGTGCCAAGAAATAGGGCTTCAATTTTTTGACAGCCATGAAGAGAGCAAGACCGAATTTTTCCACTAAAGGATATCTTAACTCAGCATTTTTCAGTACATGACTGACAAAGTAGACCGGGAGCTGGTAGCCATCTCTTTCAGCAAGAAGGATAGCGCTTAGAGCATGATCAGAGACAACCAGGTATATGTAAAGCACTTCTTTGGGCAAAGGACTGACCAACCTCGGCAAGGAATGTAAGTGAACTTTTAATTTTTGGAAGGCTGCCTCAGCATTCGGCCCCCATTCAAACCTTGTCTTCTTCTTTATAGCTTGGAAAAAGTAAAGGCACTTGTCGCCTGATCGGCTTAGAAATCTTCCCAAAGCCGCCAGATAACCTGTTAACTTCTGAACCTCTCGGACGGTGCGAGGCGACTGCATGTCGATGACCGCCTGCACTTTCTCAGGGTTCGCCTCTATTCCTCTCTGATTGATGAGGAATCCGAGAAATTTCCTAGACTCAACCCCAAATACACATTTCTTGGGATTGAGCATGACATGGTGCCGCCTGAGTGTGGCGAAAGTTTCTCGGAGGTCCGACAGATGATCTTTTGAAGCTTAGACTTAACAATCATATCATCAATGTATGCCTCGACGTTCCTCCTAATCTAGTCAAAGAAGATGGTATTTATCATTCTTTGGAAGGTGGCCGGGGCATTTTTCAGACCAAACGGCATGACCGTGTAGCAATATAGACCTTGATCTGTGACGAAGGCCGTCTTCTCCTGATCTTTTTTCCACAAAGGAATCTGATGGAAGCCAGAGTAGGCATCCATGAAACTCATCAAAGCATGGTCGGCTGTTGAGTCGACCAGATTGTCAATTTTGGGCAGAGGATAACTGTCCCTGGGGCACGCCTTGTTTAGGTCCGTGTAGTCTACACACATTCGCCAGGTACCATTCGGCTTTTTAACAAGCACAACATTTGCAACCCAGTCTGGGAAGTAACATTGCCGAATGAACCCCGCGTCAAGTAGCTTCTTAACTTCGGCGGCTGCCGCCTGACTCTTCTATTCACCATGGTTCCGCTTCTTCTGCCTTACCGGCTTCTTTTTTAGATCCGTGGCCAGTTTATGTACCGCCAGGTCAGGACTGATGCCTGGAATTTCATGGACTTTGAATGCAAAGATGTCTTTGTATTCTTTCAAAAGTTGGTGAAAACCTTCACCCAGAACTCTAAGAGCAGTCGTCCCAACCTTGATTGTTCGGTCAGGGCGCGAGTCGCCCAGGACCAGGTCCGTATGCTCACCAGCCGCTGAGGGCGGAATTCGTCTGAGCGCTCCTCTGCCAGTGATTGCTATCTTTTTTCTTTTCGTGTGGCCCCCAACTGGGCAGCTTTTCTTTTCTTGCCGCCTGCTTCTTGAGCAGGCGCATCCTCCTTGACAACGTCAAGATCCGATTTTTCACCATTTGACCCAGAGGCCATGACAGTGGGTTTGATATCCGAGAGATAGCACTCTCGGGCCATCTTCTGATCTCCCCTTAGGGAGCCGACTGTTCCATCATCCTTCTCAAATTTGAGCAACATAAGAGATGGAATAATAACAGCTTTTGAATTATTTAGGGTTGGTCGTCCCAGAATCATGTTGTAGGCCGAGAGTTCCTCAACTACCAGGAACCAGACCACCATGTGACGACCCTCCCCCTTTTCACCCAGGCGGATGGGTAAATCCACTCGCCCTACAGGGTGGACGACTCCTCCTCCAAACCCTACTAGAGGGTGGGATACCAGATGTATGAAATCAGTCTTGTATTTGAGCTTTGACAGACACGTGCTACTGATAAGGTCGGAGGAACTGCCGGTATCTATGAGGATTCGGCCAACTCTTTGGTTGGCCACTTTGCATTCAATAACAATGGGGTCATCATGCGGCCCCTTAACCCCTCCTAAATCTTCTTCTATGATGACAATTTCAGGGAATGAATTTTTGGAGGGTCGTTCTTGGTGAACGGAATTGACATAAAGCCGCCTGATATTGTCTTTATTGCCCCTGATAGTAGGGTCGCCTCCTGAGAAGCCGCCTGAAATTGTGTAGACGACTGCATCATCTGTATCGGAACTATCGGCTTGTTGATTCTTTTTGGCCGACTGCTTATTTTTTAAGGAAGTATTCCCCTTAGACTTCTTGACATAAGATTCAAGGTCGCCTTGTTCAGCCAGGCGGTCTAGATATCGCATGAGACTTATGCATTCGTTGGTTTCATGACCAACGTCTTCATGATAATGGCAGAATTTATCTTGGTTCCGATTGCTCGCAGAACCCTTCATGGGGGCCGGCTTCTCGATTAAGATCCGACCCTTGATTTCTTTGAGGATAGCTTGACTATCCTTGCTGAACGCATACTTTGGAGAGTATGGTTTGAACTCTTTCTTCTTCTTCTGGGCCGGCTGTTTAGAGGAATCGACCGCCGAGACCTCTTTCTCTTTTTATCATCTTTATTGGCCGACTGCTTTGGTCGGCCTTCTTTTTTGTCGGACCTCCTTCCGTCCAACTGCTTTCCAGTACTACAGAGATCAGTCGCCTGTATATAGGCTTCTGCTTCAATTAAGGCTTCTTGAAGAGTCGCAACCCTCTTTCGAACCAAGTCAAACTTGAAGGTCGACCCGACCTTGAGACCTCTGAAAAAGTCAGTATAGGCCACCTCATCCGGTAGCCCTTGAATCTGTATCCTCATCAGGTTGAACCGCCTGATGTATGAACGGAGCCCCTCCTTCTCGCCCTGCTGAATCGTCCCTAAATCAAGAGTCGTCTTCTTTGCAGGAATGTTCATGGCGAAGTTAGAGGTGAATAAGTAAGCAAGCGTCCTGAAGTTGTTCACACAACCAGTCGGTAGGTTGCTGAACCATTGCTGCGCGATTCCTTTGAGAGTCGCTGGGAAACACTTGCACCAAGTGGGATCATCCAACCCTTGGAGATACATTAGGTTGGTGAACGCCATCAGATGGTCTTCAGGGTTAGTGGTGCCGTTATAGGCGCCTACTAACACATTTTTAACTTTGGCTGGCTGAGCGGCTTCAGTAATCTCCTTGGAGAAAGCCGACGGCTGTCCTCCAAGTCTCAGCAACCGTAGTTGCCAGTCCAAAGGCTGGACATTTTTTGCCGCATGTCCTCCAAATAGAGGTGGCTGCAGAAAATATTGTTGTTGCGGTACAAATGGTAAGTTTGGTACCACTTGGTCGTTATGAAATCCTGACCGACGGGAGGTGCCATCTGTCTGAATCTCATGATTTAACTGAGTATACCTCATAGAGGTATTGTGCAAACTATCTTGGAAATCTGAAGTGGAGGCTGACTCTGACAGTCGGTCGTTCTTCTTCTGCTCTAGCAGTAGCAGAGCGTCTGAGTATGTTTTCTTTGACCCGTCCGCCTGTATATGATGAACGGGCTTCCTCTTCCCTGGTGTAGGAAAACGGTACTTCGTGAAGTCAAGCACAGGCGGCTCCCACTTCCTAGAGTTGGGATGCGGGGTCGCCTCTCGTCCTTGAACAGGTTTCCTTCTTCCTAAATGGGAAGGCTTTTTAGCCGACTGCTCCTTAGACAGAGCAGGCATCTTCTTGTTGATCAGTTCCTGGATCTCCCCCTTGAAGCCCCTCATGAAGGTCATGAGTTTGTTTCCTGTAATGGGAGCAGATCCTTCAGCCGCCTGTTGCTGATCAGGCGGTGTGCCGACTAGATCACTGAGTCCAGTTTGATGATCTACCCGTTCTCTCCGTTCGGTGTGACGGGTACGTCGGGCCCTTAAGGTCCCGTCTGAGGCTATGCGTGCTTCAACTTCAACCTCATTTTCGGTATCATGATCTGAATGAACTTGAGGGTCGTCCAGGGGACGCCTCTCTTCTGGAGTCGGTACAGACGTAGATGCCATTTCAAAAGTACTCTCCCCACAGACGGCGCCAAAATGTTTCGGGGTTTTTGATGTCCTGCGGGAGAGTTACAATTCTGAGACTGGAACCGGACGCCTGTACCTGCAAAACAAACGGAGACTCCGAGTGATTGGAGTTTCGCCTCCAACGGTCAAGTTAGTACTTGTTTAAGGAGTAATTAATGCGGAAAAGCGTAAATGAGTCTCTCTAAGTGATAGTGTTTAATGTGTGTAATCCCCGTTAAATGAGGATTAATGAAGGTATTTATAACCTTGGGAAGCGTGCCAATACCTAGGTTTAGGTTAAACCTAAGGCTGACTGGGCTTTCCCCAAGGATTGGGCCTTGGTGGCCGGTTGTCCCATGTGTCATGGGGTGGACACGTGTCGTGTCGTAATTGGCCCATGGTGGACAGATCATTGCTTGACACGTGGCAGGCTCCTATTGGCCCATGTGGAGGGCACATGGCGGAACCTGGTTGGTCCACTTGTCAGATGGTGATTGGTGGGGAAAAATCCCCTAATCAGAAGCCGTTCTCTCCTCCAGACTCCTTATCTTCCTTTTTCTCTCCTCTATTCCTATTGTCCTCCATTACCGCTTCTTCTATTCGTTCTCTCTATCACTTTTCTTATAAAGAGTCGAACAAAGAAAAATCATTTTTCATTGAAAATAATTCATTTGGTTAAAACGTGATTAAATAAATCAATGGTTAAAACATGTTTTAAATACCATGAAAAAAATATATATGGTGTGATTGTGTAAATTGTGAGATTAAATGAGTATTTTGTATCGAGAATATACAAAGTTAATTGTTTCATGTGAGTTTATTTAATAGAAATAGAATATACCGCCACTTTCAATTGGCTTTCTTGGATTGGTATGGGTATGACTTTTGAGTTATGACTTCTGAATTTCTGATGATATGATTCATAAGAATCTCTACAACAAAGCTACCAAGATGTATAAATTCCCAAATACAGAGACAGAAGGCCCCATAAAGTCGACGCCCCGAACATCAAAAGGCTCAACTTCCAAAATGTTTTGTTGAGGCATTTCATCTCTTTTGGTTATGCCACCACTTTTTTGGCACTTGTCGCATCTTGAAACAAACCTTTGGGCATCCTTATGCATCGTCGGCCACCATAGGAGAGATTGAGAAATCTTTGCCACCGTCTTATCAACTCCCCCATGTCCTCCACATGGCAACGAGTGGCAATGCTCAAGAACTCCTTCGATTTCATGGTTCGGAACACATTTTCGGTAAAGGCCATCTCCACACTGTTTAAAAAAGTAGAGGTCATTCCAAAAGTACCTCCTTGAAAAACCTCTTCTTTTGTTGAGAAGAAAACTCCAGGGGAATGACCCCGCAAGCAAGATAATTAGCTATATTCGCATACCATGGGCTAGATGTTGAAGCCAAAGCCATGAGAGTTTCAAATCCTACTTCTTCATTGATTGGTACATCCTCCTTGTTCTCAAAAGGAAGCCTAGACAAATGATCCGCCACATAGTTCTCCGTTCCCTTTTTATCTCTCATCTCCATGTCTAAATCTTGAAGCGAAAGAACCTAACGGATGAGGCGTGGCTTTGCTTCCTTTTTGGTCATAAGATAGTGAACCGCTATGTGATCCGTGTACACAATAACCTTGGAGCAAGTAAGATAGGACCTAATTTGTTTATGGCAAACACAACCAAAAGCATTTCCTTCTCCGTCGTTGTGTAATTTTTTGAGCTTCATCAAGTGTTCTACTTGCATAGTAGATGACATGAGATCTTCCTTCTTTCTTTTGCCCAAGCACCCCACCTACTGCAAAATCACTCGGATCGCACATTAGCGCAAAAGGCAAGCTCCAATCCGGAGTTTTTGAAATGCCTCAAGAGAAGCCTCATCAAAGCTAAACACAACATCTTTCTTGAGTAATTCGGTCAATGGTTTGGCGATTGATGAAATTTTTTTGATAAACCTCCGGTAAAAAATGGCATGCCCTAGAAAAGATCTTACTCCCGTAACAGAAGTAGGAGTGGGCAACTTTGCAATCACCGAAACTTTGGCCGAGTCAACCTCAATGCCTTTCTTTGACACTTTATGGCCTAGGAAAATTCCCTCCTCAACCATAAAGTGAAATTTCTCCTAATTTAAAACTAAATCGTCTCTTGACACTTTTCCAAAACTTTTTCAAGATTATAAAGACAAGTGTGAAAAGACGAGCCACCAACACTAAAATCGTCCATAAAAACTTCAATCTCATTTTCAAGCATTTCCGAAAAAATGGAAGTCATGCATCGTTAGAATGTTGAAGGAGCATTGCATAACCCAAATGGCATTCTTCGGTACGCAAATGTTCCATATGGACATGTGAAAGTAGTTTTCTCTTGGTCATTTAAGTGGATAGGGATTTGTAAAAATCCAGAATATCCATCCAAGAAACAAAAGAAAGCATGGTGAGAAAGTCTCTCCAACACTTGGTCCATGAAGGGGAGAGGAAAATGGCCTTTCTTTGTGTTTTTGTCTAACTTCCTATAATCAATACACATTCTCCACCTGGTCACCATCCAAATGGAGATTTCCTTTCCTCCTTCTCCCTTGACAATGGTCATTCCACCTTTCTTTGGAACCATGTGAAACGGGCTAACCCACTTACTATCGGAGATAGCATATATTATGCCCGCTTCACGCAATTCAAGATTTCCTTCTTGACAAGCTCTTGGAGGTTGGGGTTCAACCTCCTTTTAGGTTCAATCGAGGTGGATTGATCATCCTCTAGATGAATACGATCCATGCACAAAGAAGGGATAATACCCTTGATATCATCAATGCTATACCCTATCACATTTCTATATTTTCTCAACACAACAAGCAATTTTTCCACATCAAGACCATTAAGGGTAGCATTAACGATAATAGGGTATTCCCCTTCATATCCAAGATAAGCATATTTCAAAGAGGGGGGAAGGGGTTTGAGTTCTACCTTGGGAGGAGGCTTGGAACTCTCCTCCATTTCCACCTCTAGTTCAAGCTCTTCTTTATCTTCTTGTTGTTCATAGTCTTCTTCCATGGCGATGACAAAATCCTTTGCTTCTTGAGAGTGATACTTCCTTGCATGTAAGAGCTTCAACCATTGGATCTTGAGGCTTCATCATAACCCTTCCCAAGCAATTTAACTCCTCATTCACAACATCAGCCCTATAGCATTTTTCAACCATGGGGGTCTTGAGCAACTTAGAGAACTCAAACACAATCTTTTCATCAGCAACCTCACATGTAATGGTGTTGTTCTTGCAATTGATCACCGCCCCCAAAGTCTTAAGAGCTTCACGACCCAAAATCAAAGGAGTATCGACATCTTCTTCCATATCCATCACTACAAAATCGCAAGGGTACATAAATATGCCCAACTTGAATGAGAACGTCTTCAAGCTCACCACAAGGTAACTTCACCGAACGGTCGGCCAATTGGATAGTCTTCCTTGTAGGTATCATTTCAACAAGATTTTGGGCAATGGATACAGGAATCAAACTAACACTTGCTCCAAGATTGGCTAAGGCGCCCCTAACTTCCATGTTCCCAATCTTTACCGGCAAAGTGAAACTTCCCGGATCCTTTTGCTTCTTAGGCATCTTATGTTGAACAAGTGCACTCACTTGATGGGGGAGATTGATGAGCTCATTATTGAGCTTCCTCTTGTTGGTGAGAATATCCTTGAGGAACTTGGAGTATGAAGGCATTTGTGTGACAACTTCGATGAAAGGTAGGTTGATGTGAAAATTCTTCATCACACTAAGGAACTTTGCAAACTTGTCATTCAATTTCCTCTCCGCAAGTCGACAGGGAAATGGAACCGGCCCATCAAGATTCCTAGCCTCACTAGGAGTTGAAGTTATTTTCTCACCTCTAAGCTTCTTCTTCTCCATAATTTTTTATTTCTCAACAACCTTCTCTTCCTCAACTTCCTTGTCTTCACCCACACTCTCTTCTCCTTCCTTCTTTTCCTCACTATCCCCCTTCCAAGGACCCTCATAGGATGTGCTCAATCTCAATGTGATTGCCTTGCAAGAGTCGGGTTTCATGATGTTGGAAGGGTTAGTTTGTGATTGTCCGGGTAGAGTAGAAGGTGAGTTGAAAGGGACTCTCTCGGCCAATTGAGCTAATTGTGAATCAACCATCTTGTTATGAGCCTTGACCTCTTGCATTTGTTGATTCATGGCTTGAAGTTGTTGAAGAATCTGGGTTTGTGTCGAATTGGGTTGAGATGCTTGCTCTTGGCTCCTTTGAGACGCTTGATTTTGATTGTTGTATTGGTTTTGATTATTGTGTTGGTTGTTTCTTGGGTAGTTTCCTCTTGGGTTTTGATTTTGAAATGGAGGTGGGTTTTGGTATGGAGGGTTGGAGTTGTATGATTGTTTAGCTTGTTGGTTCCATTGTTGAGGTTGATTTGCAAATCCGGGTGGTGGTTGCCTCTAAGCTACTCCACCGCCACTTCCCTTATATCCATCTTGCCTTCTGTTATATGCCGCCACATGCTCGGGGTTTAAACCTCCACAAAAAGATGTATCGTGGTTTGTTCCACCACAATTTTGACAAGAGAAAGATTTGACTTGAGAGGACCTTGCCCACTATTGACACTCGTATTCAACTTTGCAATCCCTTTTGACAAAAGCTTAATTTGATGCTGCAATTGATCAACCTTCTCCAATTCATACTTTCCACCCTTTTTTGGTGCATTCCTCCTTCTACCACCCCAAGAGTAGTTCTTCACTAGCTCTTCAATTGTTGATTCAACTTGATTTTGGGGGACCTTAATCAATTGGCCACTCGCCCCCGCATCCAAGTTAGCTCTAGACATAGGTTCCAATCCATCATAGAAGAGTCGCATGAGCAAGCTTTGATTGTAATCATGGTGAGGACATGCTTGCACCAACTCTTTGAATCTCTCCCAAGCTTCACTAAGACTCTCATCCGCTTCTTGTTCAAATGATGCAATCTTCCTTCTCATTTTGGCGGTCTTTTCTTCGGAAATGAACCTCTTTAAGAATGCCTTGACTATCTCTCTCCATGTTGTAAGAGAGTTTGGCTTGACTTCTTTAAGCCACTTCTTTGCCCTACCCGAAATAGATTGTCGAAATAAGTGCATACAGATGTATTCTTGAGAAACTTGATTGGTTTGGATCATGGCACAAAGCTCAAGGAATCTATCAAGGTGCTCGATAGGAAAGCCGCCTTTTCCCTGATGATTGGGAGTGCCACGTGTCAGCATGTGATTGGTCCTTTTTGGACCTCTCTTAGGGTGACACGTGTCCTCTTCTGATTAGGCCACACGGATTGGGTATTTTTCTCCAAATCACTACTACTCATTCTTCATCACTTCCTAAATCAATTCATAGTTTCTCTGCCATTTAAGCTTCTATAAAGGAACAAAGCTGTGGAATGGAAGCTGATCGAATCAGTAACTTGCCACTAGATTTAACACATAAGATCTTACAATGTTTACCACTGCAAGAAGCCGCTAAGAAAAGCGTGTTGTCGCAACATTGGAGGTTTAAATTGGCCTCCATTCCACATCTTATACTTAGTGTGCCATTCTTTTATAGTATTCAAAAGGGAAGAAATGATCCTGCAGTCATTTCATCGACTTACTTAGATGCTGTCAACAATATACATCTTAGTCGCATTGGACCGATATCTAAGTTTATGTTTTATGTTCCCTCTTAGTTCCCAGGAGAAACATACAAGTGGATACAGAATGTTTATGCTAATGATGTCAAAGAGTTCACTCTGGAGTTTATCTTCCTCGAAAAGAATTTTCCTACATGTTTGTTTGCTTGTTTGAGCTTGACACATTTGACTCTAATTCGATGCAAACTTGTCTCTCTTCCTGTATCTTTTACAGGCTTTCCATACTTTATTTATCTTAAGTTTGAAACTTATTACTGTAATATAGACACAAAAGTTGGATCAAATCTTATTTCAAGATGTCCAAAACTAGAGAGCCTCCATCTAATGGTTTTTGAAGCGAAATATTTGACAGTTTACACTCCAAAACTTAAGAGCTTGTTTCTGACAGGCTACCTTTGTAGTCTATGCTTGGAAGGTACGACGGTCATCAAAACACTAGCCCTGGATGTTTACTTAGGTTATGGCTTAAATAAACACTCAGTTGCTTTAGCAACATTAAGAGTCTCGTTCTAAAGGACTCGTTTAGGTGAGTAAGTAAACTGAATTTAAAATTTCAACATCTAGCAGGCTAGCAGCTAAGCATTTCTGATTTCTTCACTCATTACTATTGGATTTGCAAACATTAATTGAACATGAGTCTACTGAAATAGTTCTAAAGAATTGGGATAGTTGCGTGTTAGGTTTTGCGGTGTCTGACACCGCGCAAAAACAAAACCCGATAACCAGATCGCATACATCATAATTACAACATAAATAAAAGCATGCAAAATAAACATAAACATAAGAGAAGGGAGAGAAAGAATGCTCACCCTCGTAGTGTGCTTCTCTCAACCGTTGAGCTCGGACTTAAAAGCTTCAAGATCCACAAGTGCGAGAACCTCTAACGGCTCACACCCTCGCTACCGAACCATAACCGATCCCTACCTCGAAGCTTAGTCGAGGCTAAACCAAAACAACTTAGAGTTAACAAACAAAGGTTTTCTCTCGTATGGAGATCCCTTAAAGTTCACTAACTCAAGCGAAAATCCCAATACCCCATGATGGGTATTTATAGGGAAGTCTCCCCAAGAATTCCCACCATCTTTCAATATAAGATAGTTGGTAAAAAGAAAAAATAAGTTTAAATTTAATTCCAAATTAAATTAAAATGCTAAAACAATCACCAAACGACAATTGGCGCAAGGAGAACAAGGGGTTAGGTGAGGACCACAAGGAAAGACCACCTTTCCTTGCTCCCTAAGACAAACCACCTCACATAGCCATGTGTCGCCAGCTGGCGCCCAGCCTTAGGCACCAAGGCACACCTTACTGGCTTCCTGGTGCTCGGCTAGGCCTGCTAGCCAGCCCACACACATGCACAGCCCAGCTAGCAAGCCTCGCACGCAATGCGGGCTTCTGCACTTTTTGTTGGGCACTGCTATCCTTCAGCAAGGCCCAGCAAGCCTCGGCTGGCTGCTAGCATTACTGGCGCACCACGCATGCATTGCTAGATGGCCTTGCTGCCGCGCCATGCATGCTTGGCCTTGATGGTCGTTGCACGCTAGCAGCCAAGGGCTGGCTTGCGGCAAGGCCTGCTAGCCAAGCCATGCCTTACGGCAGGTGGCTATTACTAGCCTAGCCCTTGCATGGCTAAGCCAATGCGAGGCTACGGCTTAAAGTTCACTTGTCGTTTGGATGATTTTTCTGTCTCGTCTATTACTAAATTCGACGCTTGGTGTCGATGCTCTAAGCTCAAAATCCGACGTCTTAGTTGGTAAAATCTCTATCAACTCATTTAATCCTTTGGATTAATTCGTCTCCTTGGTTCGGTTACACGATTGGGTGTGACCCGAAGGGTTCAATCAAAATTAAGCTGTAATATTAATTATTCATTAATATTACTGATCGGAAGTTGCCTCCAGCTAGGCATTCTGATCACTTGACCTCACTGAATAATTAGATTTCTAATTAATTATGAACCCTCTATTGGAATAATACACTTGTTCGAAGGACACTATTCCTTTTAATCTCGAAGGACAAGTTTTCCGTATGTGTATAGCCTGTTTCCTATCAATTGTTATCTCTTCGTGAACTATAAGGTAAGATTTTTCATCATCATTATTACGTCCAAAAGTGTTTCTCGATTTTCGAGTTCGACTGTCAAGAAGCAGATGATTTCTAAAATCCATCTGAGCACGACCATGCATTTTCACAGTCTCGCTCTTCGAGAGGCCTTTTAAACAACAAAGACATGTTCCCTACTGTTAATTGGGGGACATTCCCAGTCTTGCATTGTAAGCTTCCCTTACTAAGAGGCCCTTATACGGCAGACATTTGACAACATCAAAGCGGACTAGTACTCAAACAAGATAACTAACAATACACATGGTCGAGGAACGAGTTTTCGATAGCCATAATGAGTAATATACTTATGATGATTGTTAAATCTTTTAAAGTATTCTCATAGGTCGATCCAGTATAGTTCCAAACTGATACATATGCAAATGATTTATGACAATTTGTCCTTATAGCACAAGAAACGGTGCTATAAATCATACTACACACTAATCTCATGCAGTCATTAGTTGTCCAACTTTCAAATGACCTCGATTAGGGTTAATTTCGATATGATATTCAACGTTCACTTAATCGGTGTTTCGTTATCCAAGACATGGTCTTGATACCCTTTTGAATGGACTCATTATTTAATTCTAAACCACAATTAAATAGAAATGGAATAATAATTTACAGAAAAATTAAATTACTCCATAAATGAATGGTTTAACATAGTGTTTTAAATCAAGATCTCCACAACTTAATTAAAACACACAAATAGGGAAATCAAAGCCAAACTCCAATATGCCTGATTCCCATTTCCTCAACATGCTTGTTGTGTTTTACTTAAGCCAAAGGTTTAGTGAGTGGATCAGCTACATTGTCGTCCATTCCAATCTTGCAAATTCTGATTTCACCCTCGGACTTCCATTCCCTTATCATGTGAAATCTCTTCATGACATGTTTGACTTTTTGTTGCTCCCTTGGCTCTCTGGCCTAAGCAATAGCCCCAATATTATCACAGTAGAGTTCTATTGGTCCCTTTATTAAGGGACAACACCAAGTTCACCAACAAACTTACGAATCCAAATTACCTCCTTAGCTGCTTCTGAAGCTTCCAAGTATTCGGCTTCAGTTGTAGAATTTGCAATCGTGCTTTACTTAGCACTCTTCCAACTGAACGCTCCTCCATTAAGACAGAACACGTATCCTGATTGTGATTTGAAGTCATCTTTGTTAGTCTGGAAGCTTGCGTTGGTGTAACCTTCAACAACCAAATCCTTACTCCGACCATAGACCAGAAATTTGTCCTTGTTCTTTTTCAGGTACTTTAGGATATTCTTGGTCGCAGTCCAATGCGCCTCTCCTAGGTCAGATTGGTATCGGCTTGTAGCACTCAAGGCATACGATACAACTGGCTTAGTACATATCATGGTGTTCGGTTTCGTAGAGTCCGACTCTACGCGGAAGAGAAACCCGCCCAAGACCCGCCCACTAATTAAGGCAACTAAGCATGCCATCACAATTAAACAACAATTAAGAGATAGAGAAGTAAAAGACGTTCATACCCTTGGCGCGTGCTTCGCTCGATCCCGAGCTCTTACTTCAAAACTTGAACCCCGCAAATGCGAAGGTCTCCAACGGCTCATACCCACGAACCCGACCGGAACGGTCCTAGTCCCGAAGGTTAGTTAGGACTAAACTAATAAAAACTAGAGTTTTACAAACTTAAGGTTTTCTCACTTTTTTAAGGAGATGCCTTTTTAGTTCCACTCAAGTGTTCTTTCCAAATCCCAAAACTTGGGTATTTATAGGGAAATGAACCTTGATTTCCCATTCTCAATCAATGTGGGAGATTTGCAATTTTCCCCATTTTATTTTAATCAAAACAAAATAAAATTGCAATTCAATCACCAAGTTACAAGTGGCAATAGGAGGAGAGGGAGAAGGTGAGGACCACCAAGGGAGGGGACCAACCCACCTTGCTCCCCAAGGCAAAGACCAAGCTTTGGTCCCCACTAGCAAAACCGGACCACCAAGCCAAGTGGCTGGCTGGCAGCCTGCCTTGGCTGCCAATGCTGCCAGCTGGCGCCTAGCACCAAGGCTACGCAGCCTGGCCAGCCAGCCAGCACACACGCACAGCCAGCCACAATGCATGCGCAGCCAGCTAGTGCATCCGTGCTGCTAGCGAGCCACGCATGCTAGGCTGATGCCTATGCGCTGCTAGCTAGGCTTCTACTTGGTGCGTCAATGCTGGGCGCTGCTATGTGAAGCACACGCACAGCCAAGCATGCCTAGCACGCTGCTAGCTGGTGCGTGGTGCTATGCGATGCTGTTGCTAGCAATGCGCCAGCGCCTAGCATGCTAGCAAGGCCTAGCCTTGCGATGCTTGCTTGGCCAGCTAGCACGCACAACCTTCCACACACGCATTGCTTCCGATGCTGTGTGTTGCGCTATACGACACTCAAGCTTGGTGCGTGGTTGCGATGGCTAGCTAGCACAAATGGCCCTAGCACGCCTAGCATGCTAGGCTTGCAGCTAGCATTGCGAGGGACCTTGCTTAGCCTAGAACTCACATGGCTAGGCCAATGCGAGGCTACGGCTAGGCTCGAATTTGTAACTTGATTGATTTCACGTCTCGTCGAATTCTAAATTCGACTCGACTTGCAACGCTCGGTCTCGACGCTCTAAGCTCGATATCCGACGTCTTTGTTCGTAAAACTCTAACGACTCATCAAATCCTTCGGATTGATTCGTCGTCTCGGATTGGTTGTTCGATTGGGTTTGACCCGAAGGGTTCAGTCAAGATTAAGCTGTAATATTAATTGTACATTAATATTACTGATCGGAAGCGGCCTCCACCTAGGCATACCGATCACTTGACCTTACTGAAGAATTAGCTTTCTAATAATTCTGAACCCTCTACCGGAATAATACACTTGTTGGAAGGACACCATTCCTTTCACATGGCATACATGATCGATCCAATAAACGAAGCATATGGAATCTGACTCATCCTCTCTCGCTCATTAGGTGTCTTGGATTTATGCCATGTGACAAGGGTAGGTGGCCTCTTTTGGCTTCCTCCATATTGAATCGTGCCAATACCTTATCGATATAAGTACTTTGGCTCAATCCAATCATCCTTTTAGATCTATCCCTATAGATCTTGATGCCCAATATGTTCTGTGTCTCTCCCAAGTCCTTCATTGAAAAATACTTTCCAAGCCAAGCCTTTACAGACTCCAACATTGGAATGATGTTTCCAATGAGCAATATGGCATCGACATTTAAGACAAGGAATGTGATGTCACTCCCACTGACCTTCTTGTAAACACAAGACTCATCTGGATCCTTGATAAAACCGAACTCACTAATGGCTTCATTGAATCGCAGATTCCAACTTCTGCTTACCTGCTTTAGTCCATAAATGGACTTCTTAAGCTTGCATACCTTCCCAGCATTGTTTGGATTTACAAAACCTTCCGGCTGTGTCATGTACACAGTTTCTTCCAAAATCTCATTAAGGAAGGCGGTTTTAACGTCCATTTTCCATATCTCATAATCATAATATACGACAATTGCTAGGATAATCCAGACGGACTTAAGCATGGCGACTGGAGAAAAGGTTTCATCATAATCAATGCCGTGAATTTTCCTGTAACCTTTGGCTACCAATCTAGCTTTGTATACATATACATTTCCATATTTGTCGGATTTCAACTTAAAAATCAATTTTCAACCGATAGGTGTGTAACCTTCGGGTAAATCAACCAAGTCCCAAACTTGTTTTTCAAACATGGAGTTCATCTCGGATTTCTTGGCTTCTTGCCAATTTTCAGAGTCGAGGCTCGTCATAGGCTTTATGTATGTCGCTGGCTCATCTTCATCCATAACTAGGATGTCTTGATTCTCGGTTAAGACAACACCGAGGTATCTATCTGGTTGAGATCTTGGCCTTTGCAACTTACGCAAGGTAATAGGTTGAGCATTTTCTTTGTCATCATGACTTTGACCATTTTCAACAGTTGCTTCCAAAGCATTTTGATTGTCAGTTTGACTTTGTTGCTCACCTTCTCGAACTTCATCAAGTTCGATTTTCCTCCCACTTGTCATTTTGGAAAGATACTCCTTTTCCAAAAAGACACCATCTCGAGCAACAAATATTTTGTTCTCAGATAGGTTGTAGAAGTAATACCTCTTTGTTTCTTTTGGATATCCCACAAAGAAACACTTATTAGATTTTGGTGCAAGCTTGTCAGATATGAGTCTTTTGACATATGCTTCGCAACTCCAAATCTTAAGAAAAGGCATCCATAATTCATATGGAGTCTTTTTTACAGAGCGCGGTTCAATGTAAGTGTCGCGGTTAGAAGTGCGTATCCCTAGAAAGAGATAGGAAGATCGCTGAGACCTATCATTGATCGAACCATGTCTAACAGTGTTCGATTTCTCCTCTCGGACACTCCAATCCATTGTGGAGTTCTGACAAGTGTCAGTTCTGAGAGAATTCCATGTTCTTTCAGATGATCGTCGAATTCGTAACTCAAATACTGGCCACCTCGATCCGATCGAAGAGCCTTGATTTTCTTGCCAAGGTGATTTTCCACTTCACTCTGAAATTCTTTGAATTTCTCAAAAGATTCAGATTTGTGCGACATAAATAGACATAGCCATATCTACTAAAGTCGTCCGTGAAAGTGATAAAATAGCGATAACCATTTCTTACGGTTGTGCTCATTGGTCCACATGCATTCGTGTGTACAAGATCCAATAAGTCGCTAGCCCTTTCTCCCAACTTGGAGAATGGTTGCTTTATCATCTTGCCTAGTAAGCATCCTTCGCAGTTTTCAAACCACTCTAAGTCGAATGAATAAAGAATCCCTTCATGAAGAAGTTTCTTGATGCGTTTGATGTTAATATGGCCAAGCCGACAATGTCACAAGTAGGTTTTATTCGACTCAATGGTCTTAGCTCTTTTGGTGGTATCATTAACATTATAAACCTGTTTGTCTAGTCAAAGCACATAAAGACCATTTTCTGAATGTGTCGTACCATATAAAACATTATCAAGATAAAATGAACAACTTTGTCTTTTATCCAAAATTAAAAACCCTGGGCGTCCAACGCCGAAATTGAAATAATGTTTTTGGTAATGTTTGGAACATGATAACAATCTTCAAGTTCTAAAACAAGCCTAGAGGGAAAAGACAAACTAAGTGTCCCAACAGATACGGTCGCAATCCTTGCTCCATTTCCAACCCGGAGTTTCACTTCTCCCTTCACTAGCCTTCTACTTTTCCTTAGTCCCTGAGCATTGGAACAAAGGTGTGAGCCACATTCGGTATCAAATACCCATGAATCTTTGCTAGTAAAGTTAAGGTATATAACATATATTCCTGATCCAGAAGCAACAATGCCATTCTTCTTATCCTCCTTAAAATTGAGGCAATCCCGTTTCCAATGTCCCTTCTTCTTATAGTAGAAACATTTGGAATCGGATTAAGAAGAGGCTACCTTCTTTTCCTTGTTGCCCTTGGTAGCTTTTGACTTAGGCAGAAAAGTCTTCTTACCCTTCCCCTTAAAGCCTTTCTTCTTGCCCAAGCACTTGATGGTTCGCCCTTCTTGACCATAAGCATATCATACTTCCCCTCATCCTTAGCGTTTGCTCGGCTTGCTTCAACATTCCATGAAGCTCAGTGAGAGTTTTATCCATGCTATGCATATTATAGTTCATCTTAAAATGATCATAGCCTTTGTGTAGCGAGTGGAGAATAATGTCAATTGACATCTCGGTTGAATACCCAGCGTCGAACCTTTCCATGTTCTCAAATAATCCAATCATTTTAAGTACATGTGGGCTGACCGACTCTCCTTTCTTGAGCTTGCTCTTAAGGATCTACCTATGGGTCTCAAACCACTCAGTTCGGGCCTGCTCTTGGAACATGTTCTGAAGTTCAAAAATGATCTCTAAAGTCGTCTCCTTTCCAAAGAAGGTCTTTTGGAGATTCGGAGACATTGTGACCAACATGATGCATTTGACATCCCGATTGGCAGCGTGCCATCGATTTAGGACAGCTTGAGTGACCTCCTCATTAGGAGCGTCGGGCATTTCCTCTCAAGGACGTATTCCTTTTGCTCTTTCATGAGAACTATACGCAAGTTCCTTTGCTAATCAAGGAAGTTTGTCCCATTCAACTTCTCTTTATCAAGAATAGAACGGAGTGAAAACTGGCTGTTGGTGGTGTTAGTTGCAGACATGTTTCTACAATTGAAAGAATTTGCAATGAAAAACCATTCATAAAACCAATAAGTTTGAAATTTAAAGCATACATGCATATTTTCAATCTTATTAAGTGTTTTATCCACACATTTAAAATTGTCCCTTTAGGCGAGAATAAAACGATTACAGGACCCCAAAAATCAAAAAGTGATTAAGCATGCTTTGGCTTGTCTTAATACTTAATATTTTAAGGTAAGCAATCCAATTGCTAATAGCTCTAAGCTACTCTTGGTTCGATGAAACGTCGCATCTAATGCTTTCTTGACGTTTATCTCCATTGCCAAGACATCTAAGGACTCTTTATTGATATCGTTGAGTTTAACCAAAACTAATGTGTATATGATGCCTTGCTTTGGCAAGCGCACCAACATACCTTACTTCCCTAGGAAAGTAATAATGCCTTGCTTTGGCATAGTCCCTTACTATTCTCATTAATTTCGTAAGTGTCGTTTTGGAATGGCAGATTTAGCTTAATATTCTTTGGGACTTAGGGTTTCTATGTTGGTTGATTTAAGTGAACCAAACTAATCATTCAACATTCAAAATCCTAAACCTTACATCTAACATCGCAATTATATATATAAGCAATATATATATAGGGCATAAATAAAGATGTACTTTGGCAACTAGCATGACCCCTTGAAACTTGAGTCTTCAAACCTTCAAGGGCCTTCGTTGCATCTTCTTGGCTTCGTCTTCTTAGAAACGCCATCTTCGAGACATCACCACTAATAATACAACTACTAGAAAAGCTAGGACTAATCTAAATAATTTAAGTACAAAAATACTTAACGGCACGCAGTCCGTATTCAGATTTACAAAAATACAAAATGGAACGCAGTCCGTATTTACTATCCTAGTCGGGCCCCACAAGTTGCCATTTTGTAAAACCTGCATTAGAATATCTATTCCATTCATCCATTCACTAACATGAATGGCCCATGCATTTTACAAATAATTCAAGCAACAATTCAAAACGAGCGCAAAACTAGTTACTAACTTAGGTGGTTAATCCAATTAACGCGCCTAATTAAAACTAGTCAAAGTTGTTTTCCAATTATGTGAATTAACGCGATAATAATTGCTCAAAACGATTAATGAAGCTCCCACTAAGTTCCACATCCTACTTAATTAAAATTAATCCAATTAAAATAAATTAAGCCGGTTAACCCAAAAATTTGCCAAAATATTTTGCAAATGCCAGGAAAAAATCGAGGCTTAGCCTCGTTTTAATTAAAACAAAAACCGCAAAAATGCAAAATTAATAGCCTTTCAATGGTCGAGTGCCTAGCATCCAAGCCATAGGGCTAGGCGGGCTAGGCACCAAGATCAAGGCTGCGTGTGGGTGCTGACATGCTTAGCTGGCAGCGCATGGTGCGCCTGCTGGCACCAGCAGCCTCGCGACATGTTACGCATGCTCGCATGCTGCTAGCGCTGGCAGTGCGTGGTTGGCCTGCTAGTGCTTGCAAGGTTCGCTGCCAACAGCTCTTGCGGGCTGGCTGCCACACCCACGCACATCTAACCGCATCACCGTACCAGCTACTCACATACATAGCGCACACACACACACACCTGCACAATGCACTCCCTCGGTAGCAACATGCAGGCTAGCCAAGGGTGGTGCTCGAGGCTTGGTGTCTCATTTCACGTGCTTATGCCTCGAAATTTTATTCCCCTTTTTCTATGTATGACTTTAAAATTAATTCAAAATTTATTTTAGAACTAATTTAAGCAATATTGAAAATAAAATAAGTCCAACTTAATTAAATTCAATTTTTAGTGCACAAACCAAAATTAATTCAAGAACCATTCTTAAAATTATTTTTGGCTTAACTTGATGCTACAAAAACTGAGGGCTATTCTCACAATTAATTTAACCAACATAAATTAATAATGAGATTTGACAAAAATAGTTGAATAAATAATCATTCATCTAATGAAAAATTTTATCCAACACTAACTTGTGCATATTTGAATATTGTAATCTTTCAATATGAAGAACAATAATTTTTCAAGCACAAGTATGAACATTTTAAGATTCTAATTAACTCAAAAATGATTAAGACCAAAAATTTGTTCATTGTGGATTTTAGAAAGTTAAGATCCAACCAAATAAACAATTAAAGATTGAATCTTTAACATTTTAGGGGCTTCAAAAATACATTTTCACCATAAACATTCACACTCCAAGCAATTAATTTGCAAAAATGTGAAATTGCAAGTTTATGTGAAAATAAGAGCTAACCAAATTAAGCATCAATTATGACTTCATAAACATGCTTAATGAGAAATAAAATTGCAGAATATTAATGGTATAATCAAACACATAATCCAACAATTGCATGCCATAATTAATCAAGGTTTAAAGATTTAAAAAATTTCGTCAAAAATGAAAAACCACCTTCTGGGTGGATTTTGGTTTCTGGAAGGCCATTTTAAACAAGTTGTAGATAAAGAATGATTTAGAACGTCGATTCTGAAAGGAATGGTGTGCTTCCAACAAGTGTATTATTCCGATAGAGGGTTCGAAATTATTAGAAAGCTAATTCTTCAGTGAGGTCAAGTGATCGGAATGCCTAGGTGGAGGCCGCTTCTGATCAGTAATATTAATGTATAATTAATATTACGGCTTAATCTTGACTGAACCCTTTGGGTCGAAACCCAATCGAATAACCGATCCGAGACGACGAATCAATCCGAAGGATTAGATGAGTCATTAGAGTATTACAGGCAAAGACGTCTGATGTCGAGCTTGAACCGTCGAAACCGAGTGTCGCAAGTCGAGTCGAGTTTGGAATTCGACGAGACGAGATATCAAGCAAGCGACAAGTTAAAGTTAAGCCATAGCCTCGCATTTGCCTAGCAATGCGAGAGCTAGGCTAGCTTAAGATGCCATGCGCATCACTAGGCGAGGGCACCAACCGCATGCATGCTAGCGTGGTGGGCCTCGCACCCAGCCACACGCATAGTCGCAGCTAGGCTGCACTTAGCATGCAAGCATCGCAAGCATGGTGCCTTGCGTATGCATGCTATGCGTGCTTGCCAGCATGCTAGGGCCTAGCGCCCAGCTCTTCGCAGCCTCGCACCAAGCAGCGTACTCGCACAGCACACGCATCGCAGCAGGGTGCTGTGTGTGCATGAGTGTAGTTGTGTGTGCTTGCTAGAGAGCAGAACCAAGAACCCCGCCACTCGCACAGTAGCACGCACCAAGCAACAGCAACAACAACAACGCATGCGTGTGCTGGCTGGCTACATGCTGGCTGGTTGCGCATGTGATGCGTGCTGGCTGGCTGGGCTGCAGAACCTTGGTGCTAGGCGCCAGCTGGCAGCCAAGGCAGGCTGCCATCCAGCCAAGTGGCGAGGTGGTGTGCGGTTTTGTGTGGGGACCGATTTCAAGGGCTTGCTTGGTGAGCAAGGGGATTTGGTCCCCCCCCCCTTGAATGGTCCTCACCTACTCTCTCCCTCCATGTGACACTTGGAGCTTGTTAATTGATCTTGCATTTTTATTTTGTTTTTGATTAAATTAAAATAAAGGAAAATGCAAATCTCCCACATTGATGGGAGAAGGGAGATCAAGTCTCCATTCCCTATAAATACCCAAGTTTTGGGTTTGGGAAAAATCACTTGAGTTGAACTCAATAAAGCATCTCATCATTAGTGAGAAAACCTTTAAGTTCGTAATACTCTAGTTTTATTTGGTCAAGTCCCGACTAACCTTCGGGATTAAGACCGTTCGGGTCGGGTCGAGGGTGCAAGCCGTCGGAGGCCTACGCACTTGCGTGGCTCGAGCTTTGAAGTAAGATCTCGTGAATCAAGCGAAGCACGCGTCAAGGGTAAGAATGTCTTTTCTCTTTCTCTCTCTTATGTTATTAATTATGTGATTGCATGTTTAGTTGCTTTAATTAGTGGGCAGGTCTTGGGCGGGTTTCTCTTCCGCGTAGCGTTGGACGCTACGAAACCCAACAGATTCCACCCAAAATTCACTAGTTTTAAGTCAAAATCAGAGTTCGTAAGCCAAAAATAGCAAAAAAATGATTTTAATCTAATTATAAACGAGCTCCTAATCTAATTACGAAGAAAAACCAGAAAATTAAATCCATTTTAAATCACTTAAATTAATTTTTAGTTGTAAAAATTAAATGCAAGAGGCTCTTATACTGCTGTTGGGTTTTACGGTGTCCAACACCGCGCGGAAACAAAACCTAATAACCGGATCGCATGCATAATAATTACAACATAAATAAAAGCATGCAAAATAAACATAAACATAAGAGAAGAGAAAGAAGAGAGAAAAAGAATGCTCACCCTCGTAGCGTGCTTCGCTCAACCGTTGAGCTCGAACTTGAAAGCTTCAAGTTCCGCAAGTGCGAGAACCTCCAACGGCCCACACCCTTGCTACCGAACCGTAACCGGTCCCTACCGCGAAGCTTAGTCGAAGCTAGATCAAAACAACTTAGAGTTTACAAACAAAGGTTTTCTCTCTTATGGAGATCTCTTAAAGTTCACCAACTCAAATGAAAATCCCAATACCCCATGATGGGTATTTATAGGGAAGTCTCCCCAAGAATTCCCATCATCTTTCAATATGGGAAGTTGGTAAAAAGCAAAAATAAATTTTAATTTAATTCCAAATTAAATTAAAATGCCAAAACAATCACCAAACGACAATTGGCGCAAGGAGAGCAAGGGGTTCGGTGAGGACCACAAGGAAGGACCACCTTCCCTTGCTCCCCAAGGCAAACCGCCTCACATAGCCATGTGTCGCCAGCTGGCGCCCAGCCTTGGGCACCAAGGCGCGTCTTGCTGGCTGCCTAGTGCTCGGCTAGGCCTGCCAGCTAGCCTACACACACGCACAGCCCAGCCAGCAAGCCTCGCACGCAATGCGGGCTGCTGCGCTATGTGGTGGGCGCTGCTATCCTTCAGCGAAGCCTAGCAAGCCTCGGCTGGCTGCTAGCCTTGCTGGCACACCACGCATGCATTGCTTAATGGCCTTGCTGTCGCGCCATGCATGCTTGGCCTTGCTGGCCCTTGCGCGCTATCAGCCAAGGGCTGGCTTGCGGCAAGGCCTGCTAGCCTAGCCATGCCTTGCGGCAATTGGCTATTGGTAGTCTAGCCCTCGCATGGCTAGGCCAATGCAAGGCTACGGCTTAGCGTTGACTTGTCGTTTGGATGATTTTTCTGTCTCGTCTATTTTTGAATTCGACTCGACTTACGACGCTCGGTTTTGACGCTCTAAGCTCGGAATCCGACGTCTTAGTTCTTAAAATCTCTATCGAGTCATTTAATCTTTCGGATTAATTCGTCTCTTCAGTTCGGTTACATGTGTGACCCGAAGGGTTCAGTAAAGATTAAGATGTAATATGAATCATTCATTAATATTACTAATCGGAAGGCATTCCGATCACTTGACCTCACTGAATAATTAGCTTTCTAATTAATTTCGAACCTTCTACCGGAATAATACACTTGTTCGAAGGACACTATTCCTTTCATTGCGTATTTTGAATTTGATAGATACGGAACTATATAATCATTACAACATTTCTTTTGTTCTACACTTGTTTGGAAGCTCCCCACAGTTGGAGAGACTACCCATTAAAGTAAGTTTAAGGAATTTTCTACTCATATGATCTGTTCACTCTGTTATCAATTTCATTGTTATGATTGATTATTTTATTCTTCGACGACTTATCTGATTTGCCTCTGTATCATCTTTAGGCTAAAGAAAATACCTTAGATATGGTCAACTCCTTGGTATCTCAGGGTCGAGCAGCAAGTTACAGCTATTAAAATATATTCTAGCCTATTTAGAAATGATTATTGAGCTTAGTGCATGTATGGGAGGAGCTGAAGAAATATTCAAATTTGCAATGAAAGCAATGTGTTATCGTCGAGCCTCACTGAGATAATAATTAAGATTAAGTAAGGTCTTCAATAGATAATTTTTACTGTCACATTTGGACATCTCTGAAAAATTATAGTACTTTGTAATGTACATAATTATGCGCTTAAGGCTGGCTTGCAACAACTCTAATGAGACCAGATATTTATGTACTGTCCCATTTCCTTATATGGTGTATATGCTGATAGCGGTAGAAACTGTCCTGACTAATGAGACCAGAAATGCTGTAAAGGTACAAATCCTGATTGTAATGGAAGGATACAAAACCCGAACAGATGGTAAATGGGTTGTATATCTTGGGTAGACCTGTTCAATGGTTTAGGGGCCCATTTAAAGTCCTGACTCAGCCCTTTTATAAAAGGATTTTATCCCTCCAATACTAAAATAGGGCGGGCTTTTAATGGGTTAAATAATGGGCTTCTAAAGGTTGAGTCTAAGTTAAAAAGGACTGAAATTGGATAACTCATAAGGCCTTTTTTTATCCTAATTTTTCTATTTGTAAAAATTCCTAACATCAAATTATGATTCCTTAAAATAAAAATTCTCAATTTCCCTCAAATTGTGAACCCTAGAAAAAAAAATTTCCAAATTCTAAATCCTAAAAAAAATCTACTCACGTCAATATTGTTGCTGCTCCTCTCAATCTTCAATTTATCACCCTTCTTCTTGCTCGCAACTGCAAAATCTCACAAGTCAAGAGACACTTTCGCCTTCAATTTTGTCGATTGGTGAGAATTCTCACTCCATCATCGGTAAGTTTGTTCTTAATTCAGTTTGCTTACACGAATTTGGTACATTCTAAATTTCTGATTCAATTTGGAATTTTCACCTGCCTGTTTATCATTTTTAAACTCGAAAACTCCATATTTTACGAAAATCAATTTATATACGTTCAATTTAATGTCTAATCAAGAAGAAATAACTTATGGGTATTGCTAATTTAGACTTCTGTTGCTTTTTTTCTTATTTGGAATTATGACCACCACCTGTTCGATGAAATGACAGTGGTTCTGTTTTGCCCAGTTTCATGGTATTGGTTTTGAATGGTTAAAAAGGGTATAGCTTGAGAATTTGGGATTTGGGATTTGGGTGATTTTCTTTGTAATGAGTAGACCCTTACTAGCAAAACATGTAGCAGCTGTTATAAAACATCAGAAAGATCCTTTGAAGGCGCTCGAAACGTTTAAATCAGTTAAAAAAGAGGAGGGGTTCAAGCATAATTTGCTGACATATAAATGTATGATACATAAGCTTGGTTCACATGGGAAATTTGAAGCTATGGAGGCTTTGCTTTCGGATATGAGAATGTATGATAGATAAGCTTGGTTCACATTTATTGTTGTTGTTCAGATGTAGTTCAAATTGTTGATTTGGTTATATTATTTGATCTACTTCTATTTTCTTTGGTTTTGGTTATTGTCTTTACTACTGATATGACCTGTAGTAAATGAAGATACAACAATTAGATATTATAAGTACTATACATCAGGGGATATTCTGATCCTTATTGGTTAGTGCGTCTTTCAATAACATCAGAATGGGTTAAAACATCAGTGTTCCAAAATGTTGCCTTTAAGTTTTCAGTGTCGTATATTCAGAAAATATGTTGTATATCTGATTTTGGTTCAACAGTTAAAACAACGTTAAAACGGGTAATTTCATGATCTCAGTAGAAGTTTGAAAAGGACTAATGATAGTCATTGGATGTCTGCTTTGCATTTCAGTTTCTGTACGAGAGGCCATTAAAAGGCAAGAAGAATGGTGGTGGATGATATGTATTGCAACAGCAAATTCAACTCCCTGATGTGGTGTTGAAACAGTTGAAAAGAAATTTGTATATGAGGATTAGTTCTGTAATGCCTAGGAAAGTTAGTGCAAATGATGTAAATTGCAGACTTGCACTTTTGAGAATGTTTTGAACTTCTTGCAGCCTTCATCTTGTTTGTTGGCTAAGGTTCTTTATAATTCTCTTATATTGTGTTTATTTCATGGTTGTTGTAGTTTGTTTTTACATTTTAAATAGATCGGGCCGGGCTGGGCTTAATGGCCCATGGACAAGTTCGGCCCATTTTGTATTATGCTTGGCTTGCCCGACCCGTTGAACAGGTCTAATCTTGGGTTTGGATCAACAGGCTACAAATATCTCCAAAGTGCTAAATCTTTCGGCTCCATTTAAACAATTTTCAAGGGAAAACACATTTGTAGACATAGTTTTCTTTTGTTTGTTTCTATTTTTCTTAGAAGATAAATTAGAGGAACATGAAAATGGGACTATGAGGAGAAGATTGATCATGGATGGGAGGAGAATATAGGGATAATAGGGTAGAGAATATAATGCGGCATTCCTTATTTTCGAAAGGAAAATGCTTTTTTTTACCCTTCTTCACAAACCAAGCAATGAAAAATGTACCAGTGTCTAATGTTCTGCTTTCAATGGAAACCAAGAAGGGATATAAAGAACAAATCTATCAATAGGGCCAGTGTGACGAAGTAGTTCTAATGTACACTCTTACACTTTAGTAGCAAGTTGCTGATAATATGATTGCTCTCATAACAAAGCTGCTCTCTGATTCCTGCAACTATGTCATCAGCTTACCAGGAAATGGAAATTGCTAGTAAACCGAGCTTAAACTGCTTCTCGTTCTTACAAAAATCATATTTATCCAAATACCCATCCACAACTCATTCCAAACACACTGATAAAGTACAAAGAACGATGAAATAATTCAGTACAAGTAAAGCTTGTAACCAATAAAAAAGAAAGTACTTACATAGTTATATAGTACATTGAGCATTTGTTCCCAAAAAAAAAAAAAATACATGCATAATCCCTGGTACCATCTATGCAAGTATCTCTTATTCTATCCAACATTAATTGAGAAGAGACACTCACTACAACAAAGTAATTAGCACTTTCCTTTCATCTACTCTGTTGAAGGTTGGACAAGACAATAGTGGATACATAATTTCTAATAAACATGACATACAAAATTTACTGAATGCTTTCAGATACTTCTGTCGAAACTGTATATGTAAGTTACTCCATGTGTCGTCTGAAGAGTGAAGAGCATACAAGAAACGACTAAGATATTCGACAATCTTCAGAGGCCAAGTTTGGTGAGCAACTCACACCATCTTGGAGTTTCTTCGTCAAATATATAGGTGAGAGGTGAGACGAGGACTCCACTGCCACCAATCTACATCAGACAATTGTTGAGTATTAAACAATAGTTGTGAGGATATCAATTGAAGAAAGATAACAATGGCAGCCTGAGGTAATTTGGCATTGAAGTTCAAAATGAACTAAAATTTACAGTTATAAGTGATTGTTTGATTTGATTCAAATTCAATAAAATCCAAAAGCAATCAAAGGATTTTGCGGTATAATTGCACCCTGATGCTTTTCCAACTCATTGAGCAATTTAATCCTAAAACAAAATGGAGAAGTGTGGGCTATATGAAATTGTAATACAGGCAAGGTGTTCAAACACATGTTATCTAATCAATTATTAAAGAAAACAGTTATCTTGGACAGCATGTGAGATGCATATATCCCTAATTTAGGAAAAAAGAAAAAGAAAAAAAAAAAGTATAGAGGAACAGAGTCTAGTACCACAGCTCACAGATTTTAATAACTAAATAGACTGGAACTAGATTACTAAGAATAGCATCTTTCAAAAAAAAAAAAAAAAAAAAAAAAAAAAAAAAAAAAAAAAGATTACTAAGAATAGCATAATTTAAGAAGTGCATAGAACAGTAATATATTAAGTAACTCGATCCACTCTAAGTAAGCCTCAAAATATAATATGGAGTAATAAACTTCCATCAACATTTAATCCAAATGTCCGAAAGATAGAAGAAATATGAGGGCAAAGTTATCCAAAATGTCAGTCAAATATCAACAAACACAGTGTAGACACAAAAATTTCAACTCCAACCATGAATCGAGCCAAGGCAGAGTTTGATAAGATCGTGTCTCAAATAGTTATTCCGGCTCACAAATTTACATAGTTGATTTAGAATCGAAAGTGGTCCCCAAATGATCCGTGTTGCAAAGATGATTAAGATGATGTACGAATCAAAGGATAAGAGAAATCTGCTAAAGATCTTGAAGTTATTCTTTTAAAGCCTTATTGTAATGAGATTCCTAATTCTAGGCCTTCTAATTATTTCCTACATATTAATTGTTTGTATTTAGAAAATTTTGAAAGGAAAGGTGTATCTAGTTGAATCTAGGAAAGTTGTTCAGTTCACTAATTTTAGTTAATCTACAGTACAGTTTGGTGTTTGCAACCCCATAAATACAGATTCAACGCTCATTAAAAAGATGTCTCGGTTGGGTTTGAATGTTTCCAATAAGCCTTAAATGAGTTAAATTTAAAAGAGTTACTCTACTGGGAGCAGTATTCAAGTCCTTGTAAGTGTGGAAAGTGATCACAATTCTTTCATTAGTGTTCTCCATTACAATAGTAGATTCGTTCTCTTCCTCCTACATATCATTGGGTCTTATTCTCGTTCATTGTCATCTTTATTAATCTCACATATCACCAAGTAGGAGATATCAATATGGTTCTTGCCAGAATCATTTACACATATCACAACTATACATCCATTTGGGAAGAATCAGAGTTTGGCAAGCAATATGAATCATAGCATCAATATCAAAGGGTGAAAGAAAAATACTTACAGTTCTAAGTTGCTTAACAGATGTATAGAGGTCCTTTTTTGGTACACAGATACATATAGCATAATAATCTGCT
Organism: Chenopodium quinoa; assembly: GCF_001683475.1. NCBI lineage: Eukaryota > Viridiplantae > Streptophyta > Magnoliopsida > Caryophyllales > Amaranthaceae > Chenopodium > Chenopodium quinoa. Next base: position 9,071,762 of record NW_018744239.1, read on the forward strand.
GACACCTTCCCATCCTTTTTGCAAAAAACAGGACTAATAGTGGGCCCCTGCATGAAAGTATAAACAGTACTGAGAAGTATGGTATTACAAGCTATTTCACCGGTGCTAAAATTTGATTGCCACATCTTTCAGGAAATAAATGATAAATGATTGGACTTCACAAAAAGTCACTATATAAAATGGGTGATGGAGAATCTATAAAGATGGTCAAATTATTGTACGAAAATCATATTCTTAATTATATAAAATGGGTGATGGAGAACTATGTGATGACAATTTAAAGAGGGAGACATATTCTCAGTTTCTCTGTTTATAGAAACTGGCCCATAGTCAAGAATAAAAACATCACCTGCAGTCCAGATAAAGATGATTGGCTAAGTATTCTCTCAGCTACTTCCTGTGCACTACTGCCCCTCATGTTTGCAACAACCTGTTAAAAAGTATTAGCAATAAAAAGAAAAGAAAAAATAATTGTGAGACAGGAATAGAGGGACAGCATGCACACCGTAAATTGACCTTCTGCCCTTAGGTGTGCCTCAAACCTCTCTAATATCTCATGAGTTGTGTCAAGAACACCTTTACGATTAACCAAGGATTTCCTGCTTGCAACAAGCACAGCCTGAATTTTGTGTGTCAATGTGAGATCTTTGGAAGCAAGGAAATATATATAAAACAGTGAATATCTTCACAAATACAAGACAGTACCTGGCTCTGCAACACAACCCCACCTTCAATTTCTTTCAAATTATTCTCTTTTAAGGTTGTCCCACTACTTACAAGGTCCAATATTGCGTCAGCTATCCCCATCTGATAGTCAAGGAAGGATGTTATGCCTTGAGCAAATCACAAAAGTCAAGCAGCTTTAGGGAACTTAAAATATACATATGAGTAGTATAAAGCTCATAACAAGTATGCATTGTGTATTGACTTTAGTAAATTCTTTTGGGACTTTAGTAAATTCTTTTGGTACAATTTGTAAATTGCCACTTTACATGTTACACGTCAATATGACATAATTCTAATGTCTATAAAGAGGCTGGCTAAACAGCTTTACCCCTGAAACAGATTGCTTGTTTCAAATTGAGTCTCGATCCAAAATGTAATAGCTGATATAGCTTTCATGTATCTCAAAATACATTTACAGTTCAAAAAGCTACTCGATTAGTTCTGTCATAATAGGCTAATAGAGCCTTAGTCCTACAGTTACAGGGAGACTGTTAAATGAGTTTGACATCAAGCATATCATAATTTTTTTTAAAGAGATGACAGATATCACAAGTAAATAACTGCCAAAGGCATGTGAGCATATTTTTTTATGATGTACAAAATGTTAATACTAGTATACTACTATGACCTAGAAAATGATGGGGATCCTGAAGATAGCTGGAATGCTCAAAATTTGTATAGAAAGGAAAATTATATTAAAATAAAAGTGCTGGATACCCAGAAGCCATATGGCACCGCATTCTATAAATGCTGGATTATTACTTCAACAGAAGACCCATAATCATGTATACATGTCAAAGCTACCATATGTTAACAGTATTAGATCTTTTCCAGCTCCAGAGAACACAGAGATTTAGAGCACATCACAACAGCAGTCATAATATTTGTACACATTACATAGTCCATCAATAGAAAATAAGGGTTTGAACTTGTCCATATTAACATGTAAAGATCTATTGTTCCCACTTCCCAGATCCATTACTTCGGCCCATTTGGTTGTTGGTAATAAACGGTCACCATGGTAATGATTTTATAAGTAAATTTTGTAATGAAGATTCCATGCCAATGCCCATTGGTAATTCTAGCCCCTCTTCAAATACCACATTTTCTGCACAAATTTCCATTCCCATCCATTATCAATTTAGAGGTGGTATTATGTGGTAATGAAATTTTGTGTACAAATACACATATTTGTAGGTAGAGTTTCATTGACATGGTAATGACCATAGGATTTCCTAGCAAAATTACATACAAATACATTACCATTCTCACAATTTATACCTGCATACCAAACGTGCCATTAGAGTAAAAAATAACATTACAAAGAAAACCATTCGCATATCAAATAACAATCTTACAGCAGGGGCTGCCTCAAGTGCTCCATCTGCAGTTGAAAAAGTAACATGCTCCAACCCATTTTCCTTCATGAACTTTGGACCAAGCTGTATATTGAACATAACAAGGAAATTTTCAGTGACATAAATATCAAATTCACTCTAACTAAAACCATATAGTTGCAACACAAATTATATGATAGTCCCAAGACACATCCTGAAGCCATCCCCCCTCCCCCCCCCCCCCTTTATTTTTGTCCTATGTCAACATGACAGGTGTATCTACTTATTCCAACAGGATCACAAAAAACCAATGAAATTTATAACCAACAACAACAATTTTCTTACATAAGTAAAACCAGTGGCGACTCGCAGAGGTTTGTCAGCTGTCCATTGAGGCATTTCTGCAAGCTCCTTCAAGGAATTTATGTTTTCAAATATGCCGTATTTAGGAATCTGGAACAAAGACAGTATCAAATTAAGATCATCTAATTCCTCATGTAATCAGAATTAGAAAATTAAACCAATGAAACCTACTGCAATTGATAAGTGGCATTGCCCATAATCCAGAGCATTGTGAACAATAACAAGATCTTCACTGTCCTGCAGCATTGTTTTGAACAAAAGAATTATACTAAGTCCTTCAAGAAACTATGGCGATAAAAGGTACAACAACAGAGAAGCACATAAGATGTACACATATATATAGATATAAAGACCTTGTTTTGAACAGCAAACTAATACAAATAAGTCCTTCAAGAATGTACAACAACAAATGGTTTGTTGTTTTTGCAGTCCACTCCATGAATCTGAAATTAAATGCTGAACATCAGAAAGAAATAGAGCTAGCCGTTCTGTCCACCTCCTGATTGGCAGATATATATATGTGGCTTGGTGCATTAGTTGTTTAAAATTTAAATTTCTTTTGTTGGGGATTGCTCTTCATTTGCATCAGAAAACCTAAGTGCTCAATGATGCAAATTGCAAATGCAACAGTGACTGTAATTTACTTCATACTATAGAGCAATTTTACTAGTAACATCTAGCATCTACACATGGACATTGTGGTTATTCTAAAGCAACCACCTTAGCACTTTCATGAGTTTACCTTTTGAAGTTCATAATTTGACATTAAGATTATCCACATTGGAATCCCATAAAAGAATTTTGGCAAACCATCCAGATAATAATGGAATTTTTGTTATGCTTGATTATATTTCATCTTTAAATCATACTTCGTACAATTTTGATGCACATACTTCCAGTAGATCTTCTGCACGACATGTGATAATTGGCATGGGATTTAGGGAACTTAGCCACGAGTCATACAACAGAGCTTATCACCAGAAAGATATTAGTATGAACTTGATATGTTTTATAATTTACTCCACAGAATCCAATTGTAACAATTCATAAACAATTCTAGCCTGACAAAAAATTTAAACGCATGTCCAAAACGCAACGTAGAATCAATCTGGTAGAAGCATCAAATCTGATTCCGTTTCAAAGTAGTGAAAATCACCTGTCCATACTCACTAAGTGTATCAAATCCTACAATACCAAGATCCAGATCTCCAGATAGCAACTTCCTCACAATGTCTTTAGGCCGCTGAAACCACACTTCCAAATCTGAAATCTAAAAAGGCAGATAATATCATGAGCATAGTTAACTTGGTTCCATTATATTTCAGAAGAATAACAAAAAAATAAAGTAAGAGAAGACAAATTTATAAAAAGAATAATAGGTAACAAAAGAAAACAAAAGTTACTGACTTTCAAATTCCCCCCATTTTTTTCTATGAGCTTGTTGTTGAGAGAGGGGTGTGAGCACTTTGCGCGTTAATATAAGTAATTAGTGAGGTTTCTTATTGAGCCTCAAACTTTATCTCCTATCTAATTTATATTGAACTGTCTCTCGTGTTAAATCCAATTCTTGATTGTTTACTCTAGAATACCATAAGTTAAAACTTATATTTCAAGGTTCTAAAGTTTTATAAAGTTCAATTAAAGGGTGCATCAAATTAAAATGATACACATGAATACTTGATTGGTAATCTTAGAAACTGCTCAAAATTGGCTTTTTCGAGCTAACCAAAACGACCATTATAATGACAATTGGCAACACTCAAAGCCTAAAGAGGGAGCTATGCACAAAAAAACTACTCAAATGAAGGCTTCTTAATAGCATGTCTACATATGTAATGAATATTATGTCATAAATACTCAATTTATCGATTGAGCATTAAGCTTTGAGCATAAAGATATAATTTTCTTGATTATACTGTGAATTTCAGTCTAATGACTCTAATTACATATCTTACGCCAAAAACCTTATAGAATTCATCCTTATGAGTTAATGCCTTTGAAAGGGTTAAACTTGGTGTGATAGCTTTAAAAAGATTGATTTGGTTTCAATAAACGGTGGAACTTCCGTATCATTTTTGCAACTTTTAATCATTCTTATAGAAATTTTAATCAATTCATTTTCATAAATAGGAGTTTCATGCAAAAATATTCTGTCTCTAACGCATATATCCTCAAGTTTAATTTCTGATTTTTTTCTTTCGAAACCAATCTATAATAGTTTTGGCTTTTAAGGATAAAGTTAAGTACATACCTCTTGAAACTCCATCTTGATAGGATACACTTATACACGGACATACTTCCTCCGTTCACTTTTAATTCCAACAGTTGAAAATTAACACTATTCAAATCCTTAAAATTGACCTACTTTATTGATTTATATGTTAGGCAAAATATATGCGGAATCTTGTTAGATTCTTTTCAATTTATATTTTCACAATATCTAATTTTTATATTTTTCACTCATCACAAACTCACAATTAAAGATACGGAAGATAAAAATTAGGCATTGGTAAGCGTGAAAGTCAAAGTGTTGCAACTAAAATTGAATGAAAGAAGTAGTTGTTTATCCTAAATTTGGTGAATATATTTAAGCTTTAGTTACTCATGTGCGACAATTTCTTAGGGTTGAATAAGGGCTCAAAAGGTACATCTTTGGAGTTGACCACCTCGAATCTTGTATGGAGGAATAAGTCACTCAAAAAGAGTTTGTCTTCTGTTATGCGACTTTCAAGACGAAATCAAGACTCAAAAGTTAAATTGGAGAAGTAAAGGCTAATCCACAATTCCACATATGGTTTGGCCTTCAATATTTTCATCTTAATCATATTGCATCAAAGGAGGATGTGAAAATTAGAACCATTATTAAGATGTACCCATAATTAAGACCACCACAATGTTAAAAGAAAACAATTGCACCAGCATGAATTCTAGCTGAACAAAGTTTTGAACTTAATCATAGACAGTTTTGATCATGGTCACAGCTATGGTGTATATTGCCTACACTATTTTGGCTTCATTGCCCTATAGGTGGTTTTAGTCCATTCTTGCGAGGTCTATGATTTCTCCTCAAATACAGTCTTCAACATTTATCTTTCCTTTTCAAGGTCATAGGCATTAGATCATGCATTCTGAATTTAAGGCTTATGTTATAACTTCATTACATATAGTAAAGTAGTTCTAAACCCTCACTGGCTTTTTCTATGCTTAATATGGAATCTCACTATGAACTTCACAACACTCTTTTCTCTAAAACTCCTTTGTGGATTTGCTTTGATGGCCTGCTTGTGTCATTAATCATTAACTCAATGATTTATTTAGTCCAGGTGCAGCTAACTCGACGTGGAGACAAAAACTAAGAAAAGGCTTCATTTACGGTCCTCATCCATCAAAATTGCAGTTTCGAAATACTTAAAATGTTGTTGCATTCTTATATTTTTCAAAAGGGAAAAATTGACCAATACCACCCTTTAACACTTAAACGTTCTAATGCCTTTGACTTTTAGGTAAGCTTCAAGCTAAAACACCTTGTCTTTATCTTACTCATAACCGGCAGTGAGCCCCACTTTCATCACTTTGAACTCAACAGACCTTTCATCAAGACTTCAATATATAAGCCTTCATTTAATGTTCCAATAGCGCACTTAAATACTTATGCACACAATCTTGTCCTTTCATCTGCACATCACAAGCCTCATTGTAGTTCTAATTTCTAAACACAACAAATAGTGATGAAACAAATAATCTTGTGCAACACAAACACAAGATCTACAACTATGAATTACTCTGGAAATAAATCAAGTTTGTTCTACACTCTATCTACCCAGCCTACAGATTTATAAACTTGTAGGAAAAATTGTTCAGATTTCATATAAAGTATCATAGAAACCCAACATATGCCTATTATAAGCAATTAAGAAACAGGTGTTATTTACTTAACCAAGAAAGTTACTTCTTCTTCCATATCGTAATTCAAGACTAAAAATCAGTCCCAAGAATTTGCTTTCTCAATCAATAAGGTTTCGGGTGTATGCATTAAGATCCTAAAAACTCCAATAGGTATTCAGACCTTCCAGTTATCTGCTAATTCTACCACACTTATCATCCATTGAAAGCAATATATCAGCAGGGCCACTTAAAAATTAAGTAAAATGTTTTAATTTTTCCTTGTATACTTATATAGAACAAGGCATTTCTGATGTTGACAAGCGACGGTACATATAATTGTTAGTAAATTGGAAAGTTATAGGATGCCCATAATGTTTGAGTCACCTTTAGAAAAACCCAAGGAAATCAAACTTATCATCATTTACTTAAGCAGTCATGTGATCAAAAGAGCATAATGGCATAGCATAATGTCACCCTTGTTGACTTGGAAGCAAGGATAACCATATCAAAAGCCAAAAACAAGTCCAACACCAACATTGTACAAGCATTAGCAACCAAAAAACCCAACAAAAAGATATCCACTATTCTTGAATATGAAGTGATTACAGCAATGGAGTTGTACACTTGTTAGTTGTCAATCCACAACATTGACTATTAACATCTCTATTAATCTATTTACAATAAATTATAAAAAGTTGATATTGTGAAAGTATACATTGAGACGATTCCAACAATGATTTACACAATAATATTTGTTCTTATATCTTGATGAAAATGAGGTCAAAGTTAGTTAATGAATAGAGGTAGATTCAAATTCACATAGCAAAAGAAAAACAAACCAAAAAAAAGTGTATTCCAGCACCTAATATATAAAAAATTAAAACCAAAAGTTCAAACCCAAAACACAATGCACCTAGTATCTCAAACTCAAAGCCATCAATAGCTACAATCTAACATTCAATGTCATTTCCTCGAAAAATCGAGACAACAGTATATATCTTGAACCGAAGCTCAAAATTTTTCCAGCATAACATGAACTAATGTAATCAAATAAAACACAGTAAATAGTATATCTTGAACCGAAGCTCAAAAATTGTCCAGCAAAACATGAACTAATGAAATCAAATAAGTAATTAACTCGAACCACGGCACGCCTTTAGTAATGACAAACAGAATAAACGAAAAAAAGGAAATTATAAGAAACATACAAACCTGAGGAATTTGAGCAACATATTGCCGTGGATTCACTTGCCTCACAGACAACTGACAATCCTGAATTCCAAATTTCCAATCAACAAACAAATAAACAATCAGAAATAAATAATTTTCACAACAAATTTTACAAAAATCACAGAAAAATTAACACAAACCTTAAGAAGTTCAAGAGTGTCAGAGGCCATACGACCTTTACTAGGAAGACCAAGCCGAATTTCGGCACGCGCAGTAGGCCGTAAATCAGCGTTTCCATTAACGACATTCAGCGGCGAAGGAGATGTTTGACAGCAAGCGTTTACAGAGAATTTCACACAAAAGCGAGAAGAGGAAGAAGGAGGAGGTAAGGAAATTGATGGCGGAGAATGAGGAAATGCGGAGAGAGACGGACATTGTTGAAGGAATGATTGTTGAAGCATCGTTGCATTTGTCGTTGCGGCCGCCATTGTTGAAGTGCTGGTGTTGCTGCTGTGACTGTTGCTAAAACAGGGAGATAGAAAAGGGTGGGTGAGAGATGTGAAGAAGAGAGGATGGAGATGTGAGATTTTGTTGTGTGTGTGGGTGTATGGTGTGGCTTATTATGTTTACCAAGGGACAATTACTATGGAATATGCTTTTGTCTTTCTATGAATACTTTAATAATTATTAATAATTAATTAAAGTTGGTAATGGAGGTAAGTCTTCGGATTCCGATTAAATAATATAATTAAAAGTTAGTAATAAAAATATTCATAATTGTAAGGTTTTTTTTATAGGGGAAAAGAGGGGCAAAGACTCGATACAATAAGATTGATAACAAAAATTAAAGTTCGACAAGAAGTGACAATTGTCAATCCTAGGATGTTGTGTAGTTGTTGGGTTTCTTAGGCTTTGAAGTGATGACAAACATGTTATGTGGTTGCTGCTTGTTTTGGTTTGTCAACTGTTTTTAATGTGCGGTAACAACTAATTTGGATTCTTGAAAAATGTTAGCCTTCTTGATTAGATCAAGTACGTTTTGACACCTAGTGCTAGGTGTGGGGATTGTTTAGCTCAAGTAGGTAAATGATCCTTTATAATTGCTTTTGTGTTTTCAAATGTAATTATTAAGAATAATTAGGGTAGGGAGGACATATGCTCTAAGTTGAACCAAAGCTTGGTAAATCTCAATGTTCTTATCACTTTTATTATTCTATTGTTCCGATGTGCAGGAACCAGGTTCTACTAAATCTCTTTTGATTAGAGAAAAAATTTATAAGTTCACCACTCGTTACTGTACTCAATTCAACCTCCCTTCTTCTTGAATACCAGTTGCACTTTTAGTAACCTCCATTATTGACAATTGTTGTACACAACAATTTACTAGCCAAGCTGTGATCTTATTTGCTTCACAATCACAATGAGATAAAGTGATGATTTACCCACTTCTTGAGATTAAAGATTTGCAATGTGTAGACACCAAAAAAAAGTGTATCCTCCATTTTGGCACCGGATGACGAAACAATTCTATACACAATTGGGTCGACTCAAAAGGTGAATCACAATGTTGCTAAGTTCAATGCATTTTTTCGACCGTCAAAACCCTCTGCCTAGCCTTGAAAAATCCAAAATACTACTTAAATTTAAAGTCGAAGTCACATCTACAACCCCTAAAAGTCAAACCCCAAACCTCCCTCACCTTTCCGTAAACCTCCAAACACCAAAATATCTTCACAAAACCTTCTGGAACCCTTTCTTTCTGAAATCCTTGGGGCAAAACCAAAGCAAAACTATCACACACACGACATCGGGTGTCAAATATATATGTGATCGTGCTTCAGATGCACGACATGTCGACATGTGCTTTAAACGCATAACCTGGGTTGCCAAATTATTTAATGAAAAGAATTAATTGAGTTTTTTTAGAAAGCTTATTCAAAAGCATGATCATTCATCATTGAATTTATTCCCACTAAGCGGAATTGGTAAGTAAGGCTATTAATTTTTACGGGGTCGTCATCCACCAGAAATGATTCAACATTCACCATTTCTTCGGGTCATTATGATCCAAAAAATTATGGGAGATAGATTGATAACTTCAAGAGGGGAGGTTCGTGATAGACAAGTCCATGTAGAATTGAAGAACGACTTGGTGGACCATTTATGGGCAAGGTCTAAGAACTCAGTTGCGGATTAGTATTTCACTTTTTTTTTAATTATGTATTTTACTTTGTGTTGCTTATTTTATTTTGTGTATTTCATGTTTTTAATTCATGTATTTTAATACATGTATTTGATCTTAGTTACTTATGTTAAGTGATGTATTAGTATTTAAAATTATTATTAACGTACTAATGTGCTTAAAAATTGTTCACGTTTTTTTATAAATGTTAATTACTTTTTTTATTAGTTAAAATAATAATAACTTAATCAACATCTTCTAAATACTTAATTAATAATTAAATATATTAATAGGAGAGAAAACAAATGTGGGGTACATGTAAGTAGGAGAGAGAATGGAAAAGGATCCTCATGTATGGAAAGAAGGAGACAGGAAGGGAGACAAAATCCTCTTTGATATGTGAAAAAATATAAGAAATAGGAAGAGGAAGATGAAGGAGATAGTGGGAAATGATGTGGAAGAAAGAGAATATGATGTGTCAAAATGAGGGAACATTTTATTTTTAAGCAAGAATAAAATATTCCTTTCTTCAATACTCTACTCGAACCAAATAGTGATAAAAGGTTTTACTCATCATTGGGTTTCGGTCGGGGAGATATATTTAGATTTCTACAGAAGCCCCCACTTTGACTGAGTTTGTAGAGACATAAGTCTTGAAAACGAAAGTCAAAGTAGTCGATAGGGATGGAGAATGATTTAAAATTTTTTGCGATTTTAAACACTCTATATACACCGATACCTGCTGAACAGAGTTAGTTCCACGGATAAAAGAGTAAAGGGATATAAATGCGTATTTGACACCAGTGCGTCGGCACCAAATACGTTGGTAGTTTTCTACGCCTCGAGAAATCTGTCGTGAGCTCCTACGCCCCGAGCAACTCACTAAATATGGATAAATGAATGATGAAGAGTGACGATTCGCTACGCCTATAGGACATCGTCGGATGAATGATTGAGTAGGATATTGTCGAAAAATTGTTGACAATTCGTTGCGCCTGCAGGACGTTGTCGGATGCATAAATGATTGGCAACTCGTTGCACCCATAAAATGTTACCGAAAAAATGGTTGACGACTCACTACGCTCGTAGGACGCCCCCGGATGAATGGATGACAATTCACTACGCCCGTAGGACATTATCGGGAAAGATGATGAACGATTCACTACACCCGCAGGACATCACCCGAAGAATGGAAACTCATTACACCCATCAGACGTTGTCGCAAAAACAGATTGACGACTCGCTACGCCCGTAGGACATGTCGGATGATTGACAATTCATACGCCTGTAAGACATTGTCGAAGAGATAAATCACGAACCTTTGTGCCTTGAGAAGCTCGCAACAAAGACGATTCACTACGCCTGTAGGACATCGCCTAAAATGACGACTGACAATTCACTACGCCTATAGGACATTACTAGGAGATGAGTAGTACTCCCTCAAATTATTTTTTTTATTTGCATCACTTGGGAATGCACAAAGTTTTAGGAAAATAATATAATATTGTGAGTGGGTGAATAAATTATTATAGTAAAAGTAAGATGGGAACCATGAAAGAGAAAGTATGTGAGAGAGGATATATATATTTTTATTATTTATGTGGGGATCATGGAAAAGAGAGAAATGATAAAATAATTTGAGTGGGGTTTAAAGTAAGGGGAGAAAAAATGATAAAATATAGTATAAAGTTACTAAATATAGAAGTGATGCATTTAAAAAAAAACATCCATAAAAGAAAAGTGATGCAAATAAAAAAAACGGAGGGAGTAATTCACTACGCCCGCAGGACATTAATTACTAGAGTGTTTGATTGTCTCTGAACAGAAGTTGTGGGTGATGATGATGGAACCTTCAAGTCATATGTGTCTGACTGTATAAGTGTATAGGCATTGCTCGATACCTTCAAGTCATGTGCATCTTCTGTACATATATTGAAATGATGATGATATTGGTGGTGACACCTTCAAGTCATATGTATCTGACTGTATAGGTGTTGCTCGATATCTTCAAGTCATGTGCGTTTGACTGTATAGGCATTGGTGATGATGATGAAAGTGATGATAAAGATAAAGATGATGAGGAAAGTGACGATTAAGATAATAATGATGATGAAAGTGATGACAATGACAATGCCTTGAAGTCAAGCGTGTCTGACTGTATAGACAATGATTGATGTACTCGAGACCTAAAAAAGGAGAGTTTTGTTGAGGGACTCATATGGATTATGGTTGACTCAAGACTCAACTGACCAACTCGACCTGGATGTACTTGACATGACTGACTTACGACTAACTTGTGTATGACTGTGTGTGTAGCGTGTTTAGACTGTGTATGACTTGTGATATGTGAAAGTGTATGTGTGTGTGCGCAAGCAAGAACAAAAAACAAACAAAAATGCAAAAAATTTCCCGTCATTTTTGTAACAAGTAAAGGGTACCGACTCTCTTCCGCAAAAGAAAGATGTGAAAACAGAAAAAGTATTAGAAAAACTTTTGGATTTTCTAAAAAGAAAAGATGATAAAAAATCGGGAAAAGTTTTTGACTTCCCAAAAAAGAAAATGAATGAAGAGGAAAAGTTTTTAAGCTTCCCCAAAAAGAAAAGAAAATGAAAATGAAAATGAAAGAAAAGTTTTATATTTTTTAAGAGAAAAGAAAATGAAAGAGACATGAGCCGAGCATGAGTGAGCTGAGTGAGTTGAATCGAATTGTACATGTTTCTCATCATGTGAGGACGAAGACTTTGCTGATGTGTGACTCGAAAGATGATGAGGCATGCCTAGTATTGAATCAAGATTTCATTAAAAAAAAGGTTCCTAAAGGAAGGATGATTTAGCTATATATGTATGTGTGATGTGTGTGAGATTGATACTAAGGTTAGACTACAAGGGCTATGGCTATGGAATAAATGACTTGAGAAAAGTCACAAGATGATGACTTTTTAGGCTAGGTAAGCTAATAATGTGGGTTCAAGCCCCCAAGTCTAGATCTAAATGAATAGGGATGAGCATGGGAAAATCGTTGAATATGATCATGAATGTAATGAATATGAATATGATATTGATTATGATTATGGTCGTACCTCGATGTGAGGTTGCCTACGTATCCTATAGGAATCAGGTCGAACGTAGCTCTAATAGAACCTCGCACAAGTGTATGTACACCTCAAAGAGGTCTTTTGAGGGTTGTTACGAGTTTAGGCTTAAGGTTAAAGAAGAAGGGATAAAAGGCTTAAGACCCGAGATAATCCCCCGAAGATGTGTAATTGTATTTTTGAATTTTGAACTTTGCAAGCTTTATTATCAATTTTTTGAACTTTGCTTTTGTTTAGTTTGCTTTGAAATTTCTTTTGCACAACTCTTTTTTATCAATGCAAAAAATCCCGAATCATGCGATCCATCACTCACTTAGAATTTATGTTTCTCAAGCACGGTACCAAGCACTCGATGAGAGACACAATTCGAGATGTGTTCATATCAAAGACATTGGAACACTTGCCCTTTTACATTGTTTTTCTTACTTGTTTTTTTTGTATATTACACTGATTGCAAACCTTCCTGTTTTGGGGTTTTCTATTTCCCTCAGGAGAGTTACAACACCAAGACTGGATTCTGGACACCTGTACTTGCAAAACAACGGAGACTCCGGTTGGGTGGAGTTCCGCCTCCAACGATCAAGTTAGAACGTGTATGGAGTCTGTAAAAAGTGCAAAAAGTAAAGTATCTTCTCAGATTTCGAGAGAATATCTGCAGTTAATGATTGCTCTGTTTTTTGTGAATATTTCTGAATGTGTCCCATGATGGGAACATCTCCCTATTTATAGGGTCTCGAAATACGTGCTGCTATCCTAGGTTACGAAAACCTAGGAATGGTGGGCTATCTCGGGAATTGGGCCATGAAGGCCACCGTTTTTCCAATGACTGGAGATGCCACGTGTCAGCGGGGGATTGGTTCTCTGTGAACCTCTCCTGAGGTGACACGTGTCTCCATCTCATTGGGCCATGTGGCCCTGGGTATTTTTACCCTAAACACTTACCATCCAAGGTTAGGTAAATGTGGGTTGAAAAAATGAAACGCCAATCATTAGACGAGTCTCAAAGTGGCTTAGAAAAAAGATGATATGTGTTTGAAAGGTTAAGATAAATAGTATGTCTATACTACAAAGGTCTCCTCAAATCATTGGTATACCTTGTGCTTAGTTCAACAATGATTTTTTTTTTTTTTGACTTTTTTTTTTCTTGCTAGTTGAAATGATCATATGCAAGGAAATAAATGCTCATATTATGGAAAGATGGAGGGTAAAAGAGAACTGAGTGTAAAATAGACACATAATGGAAGGACAAAAGGGGACCAAACTTTCCTGACAATGAAGCACAATATAAACTCAGGATAGCTTTTTGAATGCAATATTTGTCGTCTTGGATTGAATGCAATAAAAGATACTGTAGGGCTAAGGATAATCTAGAGTAAAATGCACTTAGGCTTCAGGCATCTCTTTTAGCTTCTAATAGCAATGTGTTGCTTTGGTTATTCCATTTGGATATTGATATTCAGCCATATACACTATTTTGAAGTTAGAATTGTGTTAGGTATTATCATTAATATACCTTATTTTAAGGAAGTCAATACTCTTGCACTTCCATATTTCAACAAAATCCATGTCAAGGTTTGCATTTCTATCAACTATAGTATTAAGACACAATTTGGTACTATGAGAAAATCAAAGAAGGGGATATCTCCGAGGCAAGAGTTGGTGTAGTTGAGGACTATGGAGCCTTACTCAATCTGCGCTTCCCTGATGGTATATATATGCTTGAACCTTTTTGTTACTGTGATTGTCTTTTTTATGGTATTTTTTGGCATCCTGATGTATACAACTTATTTTATGCAAGCAAATACCATCTTACTGGCTTAGTACATGTTTCGGAAGTTTCATGGGATTATGTTCAAGATGTCAGGGATGTATTAAGAGTGGGTGATGTTGTAAGAGTAAAAATTGTTAACACTGACAGGTAAAAATTAATATAAGTATTGATTTGGGTAAAAATACCCAGGCCACATGGCCCAAGCAGAAGGTGACACGTGTCACCCTAGAGAGGTCCTAAGAGGACTAATCATCAGATGACACGTGGAATCCCCTATCATTAGGGAAAATAGCGGCCTTCAAAGGCCCAAATCTAGAGGCGCCGTAAAAACGGCGCAACCCATTAACCTAGGTCGATAACCTGGAAAAGGAACGTTAATTCCCAATGCCCTATAAATAGAGACATTTACCCTATTTTGGGGGCACGTTCATTGATTACATTATTTAAAATTCTCTTACAACAGAGAAATCACCTGATCTCGGGATCTGAGAAGATCTACTTTACTTTCCGCACTTTTACTCTACTTTGACACTTTACTAACTAGATCGTCGGAAGCGGAACTCCGAATCCCCGGAGCTTTTTGACTGTAGGTACAACCGAAGAGGAATCAGTCTTGGTGAAGTAACTATCCCGTAGGATATCTCGCAAAAAACCCCAAAACATTTGGTGCCGTCTGTGGGGAGAATACCTCTAAGATGGTTTCTCTAGAAACTATACTGCCTCCTGAGGAGAAACGCCCCTCAGCAGAGGTGCATTTGGACCAAGATACAGAGTTTGATCCAAAGGTCAAAATTCATACAACCAAAGATTGATCCCTCATTTCTAGACGCATCAGTTCCAAGGATAATAGAGAACGGGGTGAAAACCAAGCCGGTCCGAGCAATACAGTCGGCTAGCCTCAAGCTACGGGACAGACTGCTTACATCACTTGTGATGAGTTTGTCAAATTTATGACGAACTTCAAAGGTGAGAAGAGAGATTTCATCAAGACCTAGGCGGCTGGTCCAAGTAAGGACAGTCGTCCAAGAAACCTTCTCACTCTAGGAAGACAAAGCCGGTTAAGGACAGGCAGCCCACTCTGCATCCCAAGCAGAAGGAGGGGGACCGACCCTTAATTGACTAAACTAAGTTCCGTCTCTTAGGACCGAACCAGAGAAAGCCCATCCGGCATATATAGCCGGATGGTAGCTAAAAGACTTACACTGATGCTTGACATCTCATCGAGCACAGGAGGAACAACCAACTGTCTAACACGGCTTCAAAGCTGACAATGCCAAATAGCTATGATGGCACCACCAGCCCAGAAGACCACCAGATGGCCTACACCAACCTCATGTACTAACAAGGGCTGGATGATGCTACCTGGTGTAGATGCTTCCAAGCTACACTGAAGGGCATTACCCAACAGTGGTTCGGTATATTGTCGTCTGGGTGCAAAAACAATTTTAGAACGCTTGCGTTCCTGTTTGCCTCTAACTTCTCCATAAACCTACCCGCCAAGAAGACAAGCATCGACTTGAGCCCGGTACAACAAGGAGACAGGGAGGGGCTCCGCTTATACGTCAGTCGGTTCAATCTGATGAGAATCCAGATCCAAGAGTTGTCTGACGATGTTGCTTTCACATACTTCTTCAAGGGTCTGAAAGACGGGTCGACTTTTAAGTTTGATCTCGTCCGGAAGAGAATCTTTATTCTTCAAGAAGCGCTGATGGAGGCAGACGCTTATGTCTAGGCGACTGAGCTCTGCTCCCTAGTAAGCAGTCGAACTCAAAGAAGTCTGACAAACAAAAAAGGGAGTCGATAAGATCAGCCGGCTAAAAAGCTAAAGAGAGCAAAAAGAGAAAAGAAGTTTGGGCGGTTGATGACTCTGATCAACTGTCCAAAGAAGAAAAAGAAAGATTTTAAACTGTACATTCCCAAGTACAAGTTTAACAAAGACTGCTACACCATCCTCATGGAAATCAAAGACCGGGTGGTGCTTAAAAAGCCCTCGACGATGAAAGGTCCGGCCAAAAACCGGAACAAGGAAAAGTATTGTCACTTCCATGAGGATATTGTCCATGACACCAACGACTGCTATAGCCTCAAGTGGTTGCTTGACAGATTGGTTGACAAGGGAGTGGTGAAATCCTATATTCTCAAGTCCAAGGTGACCTTGAAGACGGACCCCAGGCAGCCGTCCAAAAAGTCAGCAAAGGATGATAGTGGTTCGGACACAAATCCAGATATGATCTACACCATTGGAGGCGGCTTTGCCTCCGGTGGCCCAACTATTAGAGGCACTAAGGACCATCTCAGACAAATGAATGTCAGTTCGGTCGATAAAGGCCAAATGTCTGCCGAAACTTTTCCTGGGGTCGTTGTGAGGAGGGTGTGCCCATCGTAGGGGATCCTTCTACTCTATGCCCATGACCCTTTAGTAGCTTAGGACTTTACACTTTTTTAGGGTATGTTAGGATTTGAATTCCTGACTGTTTTGGGGACCTTGAATTAGAGTTGACTCTATCATTACGCTTTTTATAAGAAACTAGTAAGGAGTCACCAATGAGTTTTAGGAAAACTCATAAACCTCGTTCACGCCTTTCTCCCAAGTAGAGTTCAAGGGATATTTAGCATGAATCATAAGTTTATCCATGCCCAAATTGGTCTAATTGTACCAGAAATGAGTTCGGGAGCGAGGGTACTAAAATAACGTTCCTTTTAGGGAGGAATTGCTATTCTAGCCCAAGTACGACCTCTACTAGCTCTTCCTTTTTTACAACTTCATTCCCGAACAATATATGCAACGTGATACCTAATACTAAGTTAGTTGATTTTATTTACACAAGTTAATCACATAGGAATTACATTGCAAATGTCGTTATACTTATTTATTCAAATTTGTGAAAGTAAACAAGATCCTACTTGGCTTAAGTGATAAAACAATCAACTAATTATTCAAATTCTAGTCTTGGTTAATACAAATATACCATGTGAATTAATTGATTAAAGTTTATTTAAAGTGATCAAACAACACTAATTAGTTGATTAAAAATTATTTAAGTAGGAAAAGAAAGGTGATTTATCAAAGTGCTCGGGAATTTACCATTTTTCCTTGCTAGATCTTCGTTTAGAACACTTATGGACTCCTTCTTGTTCGGGAACCTCCACCGTAATAATAAACGATTAAAAGGGGTGAGTGTTTAGGACAAGGGGGACGATTGGTGCATAAGTTCCCAAAGTTTCTACTGACTTTCGGGTTAATTTATGTGTGTCCAAAGCTTTGTATTGAACCTTTAATTATAGGGAATGGGTGAGTTTAGGGTTTTGAACTTTCTTTCGTAGCAGGTGATGCGTGCATATCAAAAGGTCGCGTGCGGTTGCTGCGTGCAAGTGGTTAAGCTGCGCTGCAATGGGCAGCGCAACCTATTATCTTGCGTGCGGCTTCATGGTAAGATTCGATTGGTGAAATTTTGAATCTTCCATGAGTGCATCACTGGAGGTTGCGCTGGATGTCACGCACAACCTTGTTGGTTACGCGCGCTGGGCCAGCGCGACTGTTTGGGTTGGACACGTTTTTTTCCTACGGCAGCCTCGGATTTTAACCTCGTAACCTCTAAATCTATCAAAATTAGGTTGACTTTGTTTGACTTGGTTTGATTTTACTTTCGTTTGGTTTGACTTTTTAGTTGACTTGTTTTAAATGGTTTTTAAAGATAGTCTTCCGCTGTGTGTGTCTTTGATATTTTCCTTAGCCGTTTTCACGGTGACGGTAATGTCTTAGATTTTCCTATTTTGTATTTTAAAAGGGCAAAACAGATATTTTAAAGGAAAGGAATTTCTAGGGTGTTACAACATGTCTCAGGATTGGAGGCACATATCCAAATCCAGTGAGAGAGTGACAAGCGCACATTAGGGCGCGCTTTAAGGCATATAAATGGGTGATTTTGGATGTATTTAGGCCCGTTTTGGTTGTTTATTGCCTTGTTACACTCGTTTCCTTCATATTACGTGCTTCACGGGTTTCGGTCTCTTTTTGGTGTGTTAACAGATATAGTTGACCAAGTTATGTCGAGTCCCAAACCATTGGTGCGTAATCAGGCTATTATCGATCCTAGTCCACCAAGCTAAGGCTTTGCTGCGGTTCTCAAGGCCTTGAAAGGCAAGTTAAGTAGCAGGCAAGGCAGAACAATTCAAAAATATGACACCTGTTCACTATTTTGCTCATAACTTTCTATATACAAATGATAATGGAGTGATTCTAATTGCATTAGAAAGTAGAATTGAAGAACTTTCCAACGATATATTGCACGCCTCAAACGAAGCTCTGGATAAGAAGTTGTGACTGTTTTAAGAAGACCAAAGTGCCTGCAACCTTCCTGCCTATGCTTGCACGGCCGTGCCAGGAATTAGCACGGCCGTGCCAAATTCAGCACGGCCGTGCCATTTTCCAGATTCAGCACGGCCGTGCCAGGCATTAGCACGGCCGTGCCAAATTCAGCACGGCCGTGCCAAAATTGAAGATATTGCGGATCAGCTACTGCCATGCTTGCATGGCCATGCCACTTATAGCACGGTCGTGCTGATTTACGAAGGGCAGCCTGCGCAATTTACTTTCCGATTTAAAACATACATATATAACCCAATTATAAGGGTTGTTTCTAGACAGATTTTAGGGAGATTTTGAGAGTACTTCCGTAGTTAAGGTTCCATAGTTTTCTTAGATTTTATTCTAGCAAATTCATAGTTCATCAGATTTGAGATACTCTAGTTTTCCGGATTTTATTCAAGGCAATATTAATTGGGATTCTTTGTATTATTCATTGACATCGGATATCAAAGTTCCAATCTTTTGCATTGATTCACATCGTTTTATTGGTATTATTCGCTCCTATTTATTATTCAAAGCTTTATTATCCTTGATTAGAGTTCATGTTTAGATTTATTATGCCTTTAGAATTTATTGTTGCTTTGATCATGAATATGTGTGAGTAGTTCCCTAACTAGGGTTTTGGGATGAAACCCGGCCTAGGTAATCTATGTAATTGAGGATTGGTTTTGATAAACGGATTGTGATTAAACTGGTTATATGCGATTGCATGTTAATTCATTATAATAGGAGTAGCTAACCTAGAGTCTTGAATTTGATTGCATGTTATTCTTGGTTTGAACAAGAGATTGTGAATTGAGTATGTCATTATTGAATGTGGTTTGATTATGTATCGAGTAATGTTAAGTGCATGAGAAATCCAAGCTTAGTATTGCCCGTTGTCTTCCTACCACATGATATTGATCAGACATATAGTCTTTGCATATCCCATTTGTCTCTGTGATTCCTTGTTGCTTAGTTACCAATGGTTAGGCGGATTTTCGTTCTCCCTAGTGTCTTAGTTTATTGATTTATTCCATCTTATTAGTAGTATTTTAGAACACCATTTTCCATTGATTTCGAACTAGCTTAGGTTTAAGATTGATTTGCATTTACTCTCGTTCCTCGTGGACCAAACCTTTATTTGCCATTGTACTTGGTTATAGGGTGTTCGTATAAGTATTGTTTGATTGAGAGTTAGATTGTAGCGACCGATTTAACCCTTGTCAGAGAGAAGAAATTCGACAACACTCTCAGCAGTTTTGTCCACAAGATGAGAACACGCGTCTCAGGACTGGGGGCACGTGTCTAAATGGCTTCACCAGGGGCCAGTTCTTTATACAGGGGGTGGACGGACACCCAAACTGTTCCGTAAAGCTAAAGTGCTTCGTAGATAATCGTATTTGCTTCTAATCGCGAGGCGTCTGGCCCCGATGGTTCGGCGCGCTTTTCGACTCGTTTAAGCTAACGCCTAAAGTTTGTAAAAGAAGTCCTACCGTTTTCGAATAGGAGGCAGATCACGTTGCTATTGTAATTTTACGTAGCACATACGCCATACAATTTACGCTGTACGATAACGCAGTACTTTGGTTACGGACGCCAAAAAATACGAAAAACGTGACATTTCTAAAAGGGGAAGCACAAGAAAATGTCAAACTGTCTATGGGAGCTTTTGCGTAAATCACCAGTACGGAATATTTTAAGACGATTCTCGAAAAACATCCAAAATGTATGCTTGAGGCAGGCACAAAGCACGGTGTGCATGCAGGATGATGCAAAAAACTATCAAAGAAGAAAAGAAACTACTGGATGCAAAGCAATTAAAATGATTATGAAAATTCGTTGACAGGCTAAAGTCGTATCACCTAATAAAATATAATTCCTAAAACCACTAAATAAAATATATAGGTAAGTAGGGTCGAATCCACAGGGAAACAAGTCTTTCTATTCCTAATTAATTAACATAATCTAAATTATCAAGTGCCCAAATTGTTTTTTTATGAGAATTAAACTAATAATTTAACTAAAGCAAAATGAATAAGGGAGAAAAACAATAATAAAACGCCTAGGGTATAGGTTCACCAATAAATAATATTCCAGGGTAAAACATAACAATCAATTATCAATGCATAAATTAATCAGATCATAAAGGGCTTTCGCTACATATTACAATCACAGAATTAATCTACCGGTATTAAATCGCATCTCTCTAATCTTGACTTAACCATTTATAAATTAACCTGCCTATTGAAACTAAGCCTAAACATCAATTATCATCTCTCGAAGCTCGAATCATTATTGCATAACTCATACAATTAAACCAGCGCTAATCAAATTGCATAGCAGTAAATCAATCAATAGGAAATTAACCTGAAACATTAACAATCAACATTAATAAATTACCCCTTCATATTATGTATGGATCCCCAAAATCCTAGAATTAAACTACTTGTACATAATTAAAAATAAACTAATCAAAGCATTTAAGCAAAGCAATTAATTACTGAAAATAAGGGGGAAAAAATTGTTACCAAAATAAACAGAAATAATGAATTGCATAAAACTCAAATGTAGAGAGAGAAAATAAGAGTATTAATTAAAAGCCTAAAACTAAAAACTGGGAATTAACTAATGAATAAAAACGTCCCCTTATCTAGCTTAACTAAAACGTATTTATACTTAAGCTAGGAAACCTAAGTTAAAACAAAGATTGAAAGTCGCTAAACATCCTCAGAAACACGCGCCCGGTCGGGCGAAGCTTCGCCTGCCCGGGCCCGCCTTTTTGCTGGTGGCTTCTTCCCTCGCGCCTGGTCGGGAGCAAGACAGGGCGAAAGGCGCCTTCTTCCTTCTACCTTGCCCGGCCGGGCGCGCCTTAGGGCGAGGCACCCACCCGGTCGGGCAAGCTCTCGTGCGTAATGGACTTCTTTAATTGGGCTGTTTCTTAGCCGAATTCGCATTTCCTCTTTGGGTCCTTAAGACTCGGTCCATTGCCACAAACTTTTCTTCTTCACCGTGCCCTTAATCACCGGTTTGATTGCTCCAACGCAGTCTTGGGCTACGGAATATGGTCATAATTCTCCAATGCTCGTAGTGACTCAAATAAGTTCGGGAAAATGCTTCGAATCCACAATTTCCTATAAAACAATACCAAAAACTACGAAAACACTAGAAAACGCATATTAGTAATAAAAGTGACTCCAAAGAGCCAAAAATACTCCTAAATATGACCAAGGGACGGGGGTAAAACACTATATAAAATGAACATATCATTCGTGCACTATTACGCTTAACAACACACAAAACCGTTAGAAAAAGTTCAAAACGGATCAAACTTTGGATATCGGTCTTTTAGTGGCCAGTATCCGCGCGCAACTTAGTGGGTCGCGCTGGCCAAGCGCGCGCAAGAAACTGGGTTGCGCTGGGATACCAGTGCAACTTGATGAGTTAAGCGCAATATTTGAATAAGTAAAAAGAGGTGGAGAAGCGCGATTTGCAGCTCACTCTTTTTTTCTCCTCTTTCGCTATTTTCGATCTCTTGTTATTTTTTAAAGCTAAGGAAAGTAAATCTTGCTCCTTTATAGTACCAAACTTTGAACCTGGTCAATAAAATGGGGAAAGCCGAAGAAGAACCCTAACTTTAGAAGTAGGGGGTTTTCGTTTCGACTTGTCTTCATGAATTTGTTTGTTCTATGTTGTTGTGATATGTTTAAGGAATATATTACAACAAATTTCATGTGAAGTGGTCAAGTATCGAGTCATATATGAGCTTACACAAGCATATATATTTTTTCTTCATTTGATTTTTGAATTTGTGCTTGAACTTATTTCTTTTTTTTGCTCACATGGATTGTACTTGTTAATTTTAATGTAAATTGAAGTGTTTAGAACAACAATTATGCAATAAAATTAGAAATGAAATTTTGAACTTTGATAATAGCATGAAATTGTTCTTGCGACTCATATTTATTTTTCCCATGCTTAAGTTGCAAAATTGGTCTTATCAATGATAACAATAGTCGATAGCTATTATTATTCACTCATAAAACTATTTTTTCGAGATTTGCATAAAACTAGTTAGTTTAGAAAATTCTTGAAGACATCATCGAAGTGGCGTGATTTGTTTATATCTCGGTCTTTCGAGCCCCCATTTTATATTTTCGAGTGTCATAACCTTCAATATTGGGTGGCTTCGATGACTTGTTTGTTTTTTAAGAATTAGACCCTTTAATGTTGCTCAAAATAGGTCTAGAAATCTTGTGTTTCGTCTTATTATGATAACAACTAGGATCTTGTAAACGTGTGTGTTTAAAATCTTTTTTGACCATTCATAGTTTTAACAAAGGAAATTTGCTAAGTCTAGTAATATTGGTCGTTTGTTAGAACAAGTAAGAGGGAAAATGAAATGTTGTTCAACTTTTCCTCTATTCTTGCTACTTTTGAATTCTTTCATTTTAGGTCAAATTTTGTTACTTATTGAAGCTCAAGAAAGTAGATATTATCCTCTTTGCGAAGTTCTAATGTTTCAATTTTTTCATTCGTGCAACAATAGAGAATTTAAAATGAAGACCCCTTAATATTGAACTTAGGAGTCTTTTATGTACATTCTAACTCATGAAATTGTTTATCTTATGTTAATGAAGTTTCTTGATACAATTTTCATGACGAACGATTGAGTATTAAACTTTAGTATGAGTAGACATGTTGTATGCATTCGAATTTTATTTTGATACTCATGATTTTGTTTCTTTCGCTCTATACTAGTCATACTCTCTAAATTTAGAGTAAATTGAAGTATTGAAACAACAATTATGCACTAAGATTAGTTATTGAAGTTGAACTTGAAAATGGCTTGAATATGTTTGATATGTTTGTAGCTTGTCCTATGGCCAAGTTCAATTGCAAACTTAATTTTTAAATGAACATAATGATTATTGATTCATCGTGATGCATTTGAAAATTATGAGGCTTGAGATCTACGTAAACTATTTATAGTTTCGGTGATTCTCAAAAGTAGCTCGAATAGCACGAATATTTCATTTTTTATGGATATTGGAGCCCCCATGTGTCGGGTTATGCGCATTCTTTCTATTTCTCAATTCTTGGAGCCCCCAATCCGGGGTAGTTCTAATGACTTGCTATTGTTTAGGCCATTCATATCATCATGATGTGGGAATAGGCCCATGTATCCCATGTTTCGCGTTTTGAGAACATTAAGGATAATGACATGGCTTACGCACTTTTAGCTAAAGTCATGTTTAAGGAAGCAAGTTATTTCTTTGCTTGCTTATAAACCATAAACAATTGTAGTTAAGGTTTAGTATTCTTTACCTAATATCAAAACGTTCGTAGAGATCATTGCGGTAATATTATTCTCAAAGTTGATTTAGAACATCAAATATTTTTTTTAATCTTACCAATCTTTGATTTTGGTCTTGTAGGTGGTTCATTTACCATCCATAAGCCAATATTCACAGGATAACTAGGCGAGAACAAGTTCGAGTTAAGAAGAACTCGAATCTTAGTTCATTCCTTTTGGAAATATTTATGTATATGCATGTACTATCCAAAAGGTTATGAAAACTTTGAAAATTTATTTATTTGAGAAAATGAAACAAATTCAGAAAGGGAATTTATTTGAAGACTATTTTTTGAGTGAGTAGGAAACATGTTGTTTCAAACTAGAATTCAAAATTTGGAGAGGGTCTAATAAATTTAATGAAAGTTTTTTTTGAAAATAAAGTGAAGCTACTATTTTTAGTACGCAAAAATACATAATCTTGTTATTTTCGAAACTGGACCCAAGAATGGAAAGAAAAGCCTAGCTCGCATTTGAGTGTGACTTTTTTGTCCAAAATTGATGAAGGTAAGTTGCAATTTGCAACTTATTTCAAAGTGAGCAAACTTTTGTATATCTAATCTTGTTATCTCTCTTCTTTAGTGTTTGTCATCATTGTCATATTTTGCTAATTGAAAGAGAAGTTGAAAGGAATGGTGTCCTTCCAACAAGTGTATTATTCTGATAGAGGGTTCAGAATTATCGGAAAGCTAATTCTTCAGTAAGGTCAAGTGATCAGAATGTCTAGGTGGAGGCCGCTTCCGATCAGTAAAATTAATGTACAATTAATATTATAGCTTAATCTTGACTGAACCCTTCGGGTCGAACCCAATCGAACAACCGATCCGAGACGACGAATCAATCCAAAGGATTTTGATGAGTCGTCGGAGTTTTACGAACAAAGACGTCGGATATCGAGCTTAGAGCGTCGAGATCGAGCGTCGCAAGTCGAGTCGAATTTAAAATTCGACAAGACGTAAAATCAATCGAGTTTCAAGTACGAACCTAGCCGTAGCCTCGCATTGGCCTAGCCATGCAAGTACTAGGCTAGGCGAGATCCATCGCAAGCCTAGCATGCTAGGCGTGCTAGGGCATTGCGTGCTAGCAGGCCATGCGCCCAAGCACCATCGCATCATCGCAGCATTGCATGTGCGTGTAGATGTGCTAGGCGCTGGCGCTAGGCAAGGCCTAGCACTAATCATCGTACCATGGCAGCATGTGCGTGTGCGTATGCGTTGCTAGCACAGCACCATGCACCATCGCAGCATGTGCGTGTGCGTTGGTAGCACAGCACCATGCACCATCGCTGCATGGGCGTGTGCGTATGCATCACTAGCACAACACCAAGCAGCAGCGAGCTTGTGTGTGTGCGTAGCAATGCAGCGCCGAGCATGCGTGGCTCGCTAGCAGCACGCATGCTGGCAATGGGTGGGAAGATTGCTAGCTGGTTGCGCTATGTGATAGCAGTGCTGGCTTGCAAGCACAGCCAAGGCGCCAGGCGCCAGCAAGGCTGCCTTGGCTGCCAAGGCTGGCTGGCAGCCAACTGTCCCAGCCACATGGAGGATCCGGTTGTGTGTGGGGACCAAGGGTTGTGGCAATTGCCTTGGGCACCAAGGCCATGGTCCCTTCCTCTTGGAATGGTCCTCACCTACCCACTCCTCTCCATGTGCCACTTGTAACTCATTGATTCCTTTGCATTTTATTTTGTTTTAATTAAAATAAAATAGTGGAAAAATGCAATTCTCCCACATTGATGGGAGAATGGGAAATCAAGTAGCATTCCCTTATAAATACCCAAGTGTTGGGCATATGGGAAAAAACACTTGAGTGGAAAAATAAAGGCAACTCCATTGTTGAGTAAACCTTAAAATTCGTAAAACTCCAAGTTTATATTTTTCCGGGCCTAGACTAACCTTCGAGGCTTAGGACGCTCGGGTCGGGTTCGAGGGTACGATCTCGTCGGAGGCCTCGTATTTTCGGGGTTCAAGTAAGAGCTCATTGTTGAGGGAAGCACGCGTCAAAGGTATAATCTTTTATCCATTCTTGTGTTTTAATTATGTTTTGCTTGTTAATTGCATTTATTATGGGGGCGGGTCTTGGTGGGTTTCTTTCCGCGTAGTGTGGGTCACTACGAAACCCAATAGCGGTATCGGAGCCACGCTCCTTTTAATTATTGCAATTATTGATTAATTAAGGTGTTTTAAAGTAAGATTTAATTTCTGGTTTTGCTTTTCTAATTAGATTAGAAGCTCGTTTTAATTAATTTTAAAACTCGTATTTTTATCGATTTGGCTGTCGAACCCAGATTTTGGCTCAAAAATAGTGTTTTTTGGTTGGAATCGACATTCTGAAATAGATTCAACCCTTTTTAAGAACTGTCCAAAAGCCAAATTTTAAATCTTTTTAAGCCTTGATTAATGCAAGCATTACAAGGTTAGATTAAATGCATTATTGCATCCCTAATCTACTGTTATTTTAATTATCCTTAAGCATAATTATGGAGTTTTAATTAGTGCTTGAGTTGATATGCTATTTGTCACACAAACTTGATTTTTCACAATTATGCAAATAAATTGCATTAATGTGTGAATGTTTGATGTGAATGTGTAATTTTAAGTTCCCAAGTATGTTAAAGATCTAATCTTTAAATGTTTAATTGATTGGAACTTCAACCCTAAATTCCATGTTGAACTAATTTTGGATATTTCATATTTGGTTGATTAAAATCCTTGAAGTTCAAATGCTTGTGAGTAAATGTTGATTAATCTTCATATTGGAAGATGTAATCTTGTTATTTTACACAAGTATAAAAGTTGGAAAATTCTATCATTGGATGATTAATTTAGCTTTCAAACTCCCATTTGTCAAATCCATTATTAATTTGCATATTGGTTAAATTAATTATGGACATAGCTTTCTTCAATTTTAAGCGTCAAGAAAGACCTAAAATGTTCCAAAGTAATTTTGGAGAATTAGGCTTGTGCACCATTAAAATTGAATTTAATTAAGTTGGAGTTGTTTTATTTTCATTTTTGCCCTAAATTAATTCTAAAATAAATTTAGATTAATTTTACGTCGCACGTAAATCGGGATTAAAATCCCGAGAAAAATGCACGCAAATCGAGGCAAAACCCCAAGCGTCACCAAGGCTAGTCGGGCTGCCTATGGTGCGCACAGGGGTCATGCCATGGTGCTTCTGTGTAGTGTGTGGTAAGGGCTGTTGCGTGTGTTGCGTGCTAATGCATGATGCTGGGAGCGTGGGCCTTAGGCTGCTGACATGCTTGTGCTGCTGCCGGGCAGCGAGGCAGCAAGCCCCAGCCAGCCAGCCCACTGCTGCCTGCGACAGCTAGCAGCTAGCATGCGTAGTGTGCGTAGCGTGCTGCTGGTGCTAGCTAGCAGAGCAGGCTGCGCTAGGCGTGCTTTCTAGCAACCAACACCACACACACAGGCCTTGGGCTGCCTAGCAGCCATGGTGCACAGCCCACTAGGATGCGAGTGGGCGGTTTTGGCTTAATTTTGGGCTATGTAATTTTGCGAAAATTTTGCCGTTTTAAAATATTTATGTAATTATTTTAACGAGGTTGGACCTCGATTTTTCCGGCTTTTGAAATTTTTTTGATTTTGAAAAATTATGGGTTATGCCAACTTAATTAATCGGATTAATTAAGTATGGATGCGGAATTTAGTGGGAGCTTAGTTAATTACTTGAGCACTTTTCTTTTAGAAATAATGAATTAAACTACTTTGACTAGTTTTAATTAGGCGCGTTAATTGGATTAACCACCTAAGTTAGTTACTAGTTTTGCGTGTTTAATTATATATTTCGTAATTTGCATGGGCCATTCACAAATAGTGAATGGGTGAATGGAAGATTGTTTTCAAAACATGTTATTAAAAATGTCAACTAGTGGGGCCCGACTAGGATAGAAAATACGGACTGCGCTCCGTTATGTATTTTTGTAAATCTAATTACGGTCTGCGAACCATTAAGTATTTTTGTATTTAGATTAATCTTAGTCGTACTAGCTAGTTATTTATTTTGGCCAAGATGTCTCAAGACGGCGTTTTGATGAAGACGAGCCAAGATGAAGACCCATGGAAATTGAAGATTTCAAGGGGTCATGCTAGTTGCCAAATGCATCTATTTTATGCTTCATATATATTTTGATTATATATATATTTGAATGTTAGATGCATGTCTAGGATTTCAAATGTTGCGGTGATTAGTTAAGTTCGCTTAAATCAAACCAACATAGAAACCCTAGGTCCCTTAATAATATTGAGCTAAAAATATGCCATTCCAAGAACAACACTTACCGAACTAATGCGCGTATGTGATGGGCTAAGCCAAAGTGAGGCATCACTACTTCCCTAGGAACGTAAGGTATACTAGGTATACAAATTGTCTTGGTTAAGCTCAACGATATTAGTAAGGAGTCCTTAGATGTCGTGGCAATGGAGATGCGACGTTTTATCGAACCAAGAGTAGCTTGGAGCTATTAGCAATTGGATTGCTTACCCTAAAATATTAAGTGTTAAGACAAGACAAAGCATGCTTAATCACTTTCTAATTTTTGGGATCTTGGAATCGTTTTATTCCCGCCTAAAAAGAGACAAAGATGGAAATGTATCTATATACAAAGGTAGACTGGTGGCAAAAGGTTACAGGCAAATTCACGGAGTTGATTATGATGAAACCTTTTCACTAGTTGCAATGCTTAAGTCCGTCCGGATCATCCTAGCGATTGCTGCATATTACGATCACGAAATATGGCAAATGGATGTCAAAACCGCCTTCCTTAATGGAATTTTGGATGAAACTGTGTATATGACACAGCCGGAAGGTTTTGTTGATCCAAGCAATGCTGGGAAGGTATGCAAGCTTAAGAAGTCCAATTATGGACTAAAGCAGGCAAGTAGAAGTTGGAATCTGCGATTCGATGAAGCCGTTAGTAAGTTTGGTTTTATTAAGAATCTAGATGAGTCTTGTGTCTACAAGAAGGTCAGTGGGAGTGACATTGCATTCTTAGTCTTATATGTCGATGACATATTACTCATTGGAAATAGCACTAAATTGTTAGAGTCCGTAAAGGGCTGGCTGGGAAAGTGTTTTTCACTGAAGGACTTTGGAGAGGCATAGTACATATTGGGCATCAAGATCTATAGGGATAAATCTAAGAGGATGATTGGATTGAGCCAAAGTACTTATATAGATAAGGTACCTGCACAATTCAACATGGAAGGAGCCAAGAGAGGGCACCTACCCATGTCCCATGGCATAACTCTTAGCAAGAAGCAGTGTCCACTGACACCTGATGAGCGAGAGAAAAAAAAGTCAGATTCCGTATGCTTTGCTTAATGGATCGATCATGTATGCCATGACATATAGTAGGCCGGATGTATCGTATGCCTTGAGTGCCATGATATATACTAAACCTAGGAGAGGCGCATTGGACTGCGGCCAAGAATATCCTAAAGTACCTGAAAGGAACAAGGATAAATTCCTGGTCTATGGTGGCTGTAATG
This sequence comes from Chenopodium quinoa, assembly GCF_001683475.1. Lineage (NCBI taxonomy): Eukaryota > Viridiplantae > Streptophyta > Magnoliopsida > Caryophyllales > Amaranthaceae > Chenopodium > Chenopodium quinoa. The sequence continues at coordinate 9,101,497 of NW_018744239.1, forward strand.
AGTTGGTTGTTGAAGGTTATGCTAACGCGAGCTTCAAGACTAACAAAGACGACTCCTAGTCACAGTCGGGGTACTTATTCTGCCTTAATGGAGGAGCGTTTAGTTGGAAGAATGCTAAGTAGAGCACCACTGCAGATTCTACAACTGAAGCCGAATACTTAGCAGCTAAGGAGGCAGTTTGGATTCGTAAGTTCATTGGTGAACTTGGTGTTTTACTCTTAATCAATGGTTTAATATAACTCTATTGTGATAACAATGGAGCTATAGCTCAGGTCAGGGAGCCAAGGGAGCATCAGAAGGTTAAACATGTCAAGCGGCGATTTCACATGATAAGGGAATGGAAATGCGAAGGTGAAATCAGAATTTGTAAGATTGGAACGGACGACAATGTAGCCGATCCTCTGACTAAACCTTTGTCTCAAGTTTAGCACAACAAGAACGTTGAGGTAATGGGAATCAAGCACATTGGAGATGGCTTTGATTTCTTTGTACAGATATTTTAATTAAACTTGATGTCTTAATGTAAAACACTATGTTGAACCATTCAATTTTGGAGCAATTAAATTTTCTGCAAATTTATGATTAATCCATGTCTATTTGATTGTGGTTTAGAATTAAATAATGAGTCCATTCGATTTTTTAGAATATTCAAAATAGGGTATCAAGACCATGTCTTGGATAAAGAAACACCTGTTAAGTGAACATTGAATATTTTAATCGAAAATTATCCCTAATCGAGGTCATTTAAACGATGGACGATTAATGACTACTTGAGATTAGTGTGTAGTATGATTTATAGCACCGTTTCTTGTGCTACAAGGACATGATAGTCATAAATCATTTGCACAGGTACTAGCTTGGAACTATACCGGATAGACTTATGAGAATACTTTAAGAGATATCAAATCGTCATAAGTATATTTCCCATTATAGCTATCGGAACCTTTTTCCTCGACCATGAGTATTGCAAGTTCCCTTGTTTGAGTACTACTGGTTATAATGTTGTCAAACGTCTGCCGTAAATGGGGATTATAATGGCAGCACTCAGGCGACTAGGTCTTCTTAGTAAGGGAAGCTTACAGTACAAGACTGGGAATGTCCCCCCTATTAACAATAGGGAATATGTATTTGTTGTTTACAAGGCGTCTCGATGAGCAAGACTGTGAAAATGCATGGCCGTGCTCAGATAGATTTTAGAAATCATCAATTTATTGACAGTCAAACTCGGGAATCGAGAAACACTTCTGGATGTAATAAGGATGACGAAGAATCTTACCTTATAGTTCATGAAGAGACATTAAGCGACATAGGAAAAGGGCTATACACAAATTGCACACTTGTCTGGAAGGACAAGTGGAAGATTTAAAGGAATGGTGTCCTTCCATCAAGTGTATTATTCTGATAAAGGGTTCAGAATTATTGGAAAGTTAATTCTTTAGTAAGGTCAAGTGATCGGAATGCCTAGGTGGAGGCCGCTTCTGATCAGTAATATAAATGTACAATTAATATTACAGCTTAATCTTGACTGAACCCTTCGGGTCAAACCCAATCGAACAACCGATCCGAGACAACGAGTCAATCCAAAGGATTTGATGAGTCGTCAGAGTTTTACGAACAAAGACGTTGGATATCGAGCTTAGAGCGTCGAGACCAAGCGTCATAAGTCGAGTCGAATTTAGAATTCGACGAGACACGAAATCAATCAAGTTACAAGTTCGAGTTAGGCCGTAGCCTCGCATTAGCTAAGCTTTGCGAGGGCTAGGCTATCTCGAGCTATCATGTGCATCGCAATGCTAGTCATTATCCTAGCATGCTAGGCGTGCTAGGCCCATGCATGCAAGCTAGCCACCGCAAGCATCGCAGCCTTGCGTGTGTGCTAGCATGCCATGCGCCCAGCCATCGCAAGGCTAAGCCTTGCTAGCATGCTAAGCGCTGGCGCACAACTAGCCCAGCAAGCATCCTAAGGCTAGGCCTTGCTAGCATGCTAGGCGCTGGCAGCCTCGCACAGCACCACGCACCAGACAACAGCGTGCTGGGCTGTGTGTGTGTGTGTGTGTGTGTGTGTGCCTCGAACATCATCGCATAGCACCACGCACCAGCTAGCAGCGTGCTGGGCTGTGCATGTGAGTGCGTGTGCCTCGCATAGCATTTCACAGCACCACGCACTAGCCAGCAGCGTGCTAGGTTGTGCGTGTGGGTGCGTGTGTTTCGCAAAGCAGCGCCCAGCATTGACGCACCAAGTAGCTCGCAATGCGTCGCCTAGCAGCATCGCCCAGCATGCGTGGCTCGCTAGAAGCACGCATGCACTAGCTTGCTGCACATGCGAGCTGGTTGTGCGTGTGTGTGCTAGCTGGCTTGCCAGGCTGCCCAGCCTTGGTGCTAGGTGCCAGCTGGCAGCCTTGGCAGCCAAGGCAGGCTGCCAGCCAACCACTTGGATAGGGAGAGCTGATTTGCTAGTGGGACCAAGGGGTGTGAGCTTTGCCTTGGGGAGCAAGGCTATGGTCCCCCCCTTGGAAATGGTCCTCACCTAATCTCCCATCCTTCTTGTTCCCCTTGTAACTTATTGGTTGAATTGCAATTTTATTTTTGTTTTAATTAAAATAAAATGGGAAAATTGCAAATCTCCCACATTGATTGAGAGTGGGAATTCAAGGTTCATTTTCCTATTAATACCAAGGTTTTGGGATTTGGGAAGAACACTTGAGTGGAACTAAAAAGGCATCTCCTTAGAAAAGTGAGAAAAACGTAAGTTTGTAAAACTCTAGTTTTTATTGATCGGGTCCCGACTAACCTTCAAGACTTGGATCGTTCGGGTCGGGTTCGTGGGTACTAGCCGTCGGAGACCTTCGCATTTGCGGGGTTCCAGTTTTGAAGTAAGAGCTCGGGATTCGAGGGAAGCACGCGCCAAGGGTAAGAATGTCTTTTCCTTCTCTCTCTTAATTGTTGTTTAATTAGTGATTGCATGCTTAGTCGCTTTAATTAGTGTGCGGGTCTTGGGTGGGTTTCTCTTCCGCGTAGAGTCGGGCTCTACGAAACCCAACACATACATGATGGATCTAATTGCAATTATTCCCAGAAATAATGAGATCATCGTCATATACTAAGAATTTTATTTTAACGTTATTCTTAGTGTATGTAAATAGTGAATAATTAGAGTAGGATTGTTGGAAACCATATCTTTTCAAAGCCTTAACAAGCTTTGTGAACCAACATCTAAGAGCTTGATTTAAACCATATAGAGACTTGCGTAATCCGCAAACCAAGTTGGGATCCTTACTTTCAAACCCGGGAGGTAGCTTCATGTCTACCTCCTCATCAAGGTCCCCATGTAGAAATGCATTGTGAACATCCATTTAATGGAGTTCCCAATTTTTCGAAGCTGCTATGGCAAGAACAGTTTTAACTGTTGTCATTTTGGCCACCGGAGAAAACGTCTCATCATAATTAATGCCTGCTCTTAGATGATTAACAAACACAACCAAGAGAGACTTGAGACGCTCAACATTCCCATTAGACAAAAACTTGGTCTTGTAGACCCATTGGCTCCCAAGACCCTTCTTTCCCGAGGGATGATATTCCAAGGTCCATGTGTCATTGTCTTCCAGAGCTCGAATTTCTTCTTTCATGGATTTGCGCCACCCATCATACTTCATAGCTTCTTTGAAAGACGTTGGATCCTTGTTTTGAACGATTGCTGCAATAAAATTCTGATAATTCATAGAGAAAGTGTTACAATTTATAAAATGTGCTAGGGGATACAGAGTACTCTCTCTTCTTTTCTCAATATGGGACACTTACATGTGTTATTTGGTAGGATATACTTCAACAATGTTACATGGTTTTAATTTCCCTGATAATTTATGTTCTTCTCTCTAGCATTACAAGTTTTGCTATTTCTATGTTGTAGAATGGTGAGATCATTGAGCCTCTTTCTCTTTCTAGAGAAATTAGGCAAGCTGATCCCCTATCACTGCATATCTTTGTTTTACGTCTTGAGAGTCTTTCCGAAATGATTGAATTAGAGGTGAGACAGAAAATTTGGGATCATATCAAAGTAATCAAGGAAATTAATATTTCATGTCTTTTTTACGCGAATGATGTTTTTCTTTTTGGAAGGGCTAGTGCTAAAATAATGATACTATAAATAGAGTCCTCTCTAGTTTTGGTGCGCTTTATGGTTTACACATTAATCTGTCCAAGTCCACTATTTCCCTACCCAAATGTCTCATTGTATTTGTTATGCGCTTTCACTACAACAAAAAACATGACCTAGCGACAAATTTTTTGCATGGATAGAAAACTCTAGCTAAATTAGCGATGGAAATACAAAAAACTAATGAAACATTTTGTTAGCAATGGATTATAAAATTTTTTGTTGCTAAAACAGCGATGAATTTTATATTCTGTTGCTATAATAGCAATGGATTTTTGTTTTTGTCGCTAAGATATCAACAGATTTTATTTTTGTTGCAAATTTAGCGACAAATTTTATTTTTCAATTGTTAAATTAGCAACGGATTGAATAATTCTATTGCTAGTGCTCGATTACAAGGATTGCTAACTCACTTACCCACCTTACCCACATATCTATAAATGAATTAGGGTTTCTTTTATCATCTCGGTTCCCTCCTTCATTTTAGAAGCCTCCTCCTTCAGCATCTTAAAAGCCTGCTCCATTCCTTCTTCTTCCTATCTTAGTAGTCCCTCTCTTACCGCATATCCTTTCTCACTCCTCTCTATTAGGCTCACCCTCCCTCCTCATTTTCCTTTCTCTAAATTTTGGCTACTAACCTCTCATTTTCCTTCTTATCTATTCTTCCCTCCTTCGTTTTTTGGCTTTGTTATCCTATATATTCAAAATCAGTAGTATTTTGGGCAAATTTTTCATTTACTTTGCAAGGTTATCTTGAATTGAAGGGAATTCGGTTATGAATATGTTGAAATTAAAGTCCTTAAACAAGGTTTTTTTTTCAAGATCTAAGTTTTTTTTTTTGTCATCAATTTACTATGAGTACTTTAGTATTGATATTCTTTGTTATGTGGGATAATTTTTTTAATTTGTATTTTCTTTCTTTTCAATAGGTGAACAATGTTGATGAGATCGGTAATATGCTTTGGAATTGGGACGAACAAGTACAAGAAGGATCTAAAGATGAAAAAATCAGAAGGAAGGACAAGTTTTTTTTATTGTAAAAGAAGTGTAACAACAATTTGTATTAATTTTAGTGTGTATATAGTTGTGAAAATTTGCATAACTATGTATGAGAATAGATTATTAATGTTATCTCCTATATTTCGAATGATACATACAATTTTCTTTGGAACTTTATTGTGTTTTGCTTTTCCATTATTATTTGAAGAAGTAAGATACATGGAGGAGATTAGGAACGTTTTCTCACAAGACCGTGTCCTAATCTACCTAAAAGTAAAAATACTACCTCCGTTATATATTAGTTGCAACTTTGGAATATTTTATGTCTCACAAATAATACCCCAAAGTTGCAACTAATATGTAACGGAGATAGTAAGAAAATTTGCTATCCATAAAAGGGACTATATCTTGGTGCGTCGGAGTGGAGTACCCAAGAGAGGCAACATAATCTACTGCCCAATTTCCTTCACGGTAGATATTCTAAGATTTGAAGGTCGAGAAAGAATCCAAAATGTTCTTGACATCATCTATCAGTAATTGGAGCTTCCATGGGCAAGTATAGTGACCCTGCAAAATATTAATAACTGTAAGATTATCACCTTCAATAAAAATATGGGTGATGTTATGCTCCCTAGCCATGAGGAGACCATTACGAACGACAATGGCTTTAGCAAGAAAAGCAGGGCAAGAGCCTACATTGTAAGTACGACTAGCAATATAATTTCCTAAGTGGTCCCTAATAACAACACCAGCAGATGTTGATTGTGAAGGGCAGAACCATCAAAATTGAGTTTACAATAACCTACAGGAGGAGGGGACCAAGAGATAATAGCAGGGGAGGACTGGACGTTAGTAGGAATAGACTTATTGCTTGAAATATGGATATCATCTAAGATAGAATGAGTCCGTCATTCTTGAAAAAGAGAAAAGGCACGAATATAGATACTATTAGTATTGGCTGTAGCATTTTTAAAAATAATAGCATTTTGACATTTCCAGATACTCCGAAAAAGGATGGCAATCTTAGGGAGTGACTGAGGAGAAGAAGTCTTGAGAGATCTAAAAAAATCTGATATCGTATTAGAGGTGGGGACCACAACTATCCAAGTACGAATAGAAGCAAAAGACCAAAGAGCTAATGAAAAAGGGCAGAGAAGAAATAAGTGTTGTTGAGATTCAGAATTCGTACTACAAAACGGACAATAAGAAGGGATATTAATATATCTAGAAACTTAGGTTTGTCGAGTAAGGAAACTGTTCAAAAGGAGTTGCCATACAAAGATTTAAATTTTGGGCGGAATGTCTACATTCCATATGCAGTGAAATTCCCATTTAGGAGAAGATGGGATAGAATTATGGGCCAGCTAGTTGGCAGATTTAATAGTAAATTGGCCATCCTTAAACAAACCCTAACAGGGTTCATCAAGAATAGAAGAAGGGAGGGGGATTCCTTGAATAGTATGGACAAGGTCATGAGGGAGAACCAAAATTAAAAGAGGATAATTCCAAGTATTATTTGCTAAGATAAACATATCAACAGTGACATCAATATTAGGAATATGATCTGGGTCTAAATTTAAAATGGCAACGATATTTGTGTCAGCACACCAAATATCAACTCAAAAAAGAATAGAAGAACCATTACCATCTGAGGCCCCTTATAAGTAGAGGACGAATTTGGTTAATTTTTTTCCAAATCCAAGAATCCGTAGGTTGAGAACGACAATTTAGAAAGTGGGAATGACGAAGGTATTTTGTCGTAACCGATTGAACCAATAAATTAGAAGGATCAGTCATGATCTTCCAACCTAATTTGGTTAGAAAATAAGAATTATTAGCATTAGGTTTACGAGAACCTAGACAACCTTGACTCTTAGGTTGACAAATAGTATCCCAAGCAACCATTGGGAGACCTGTCTTAGTAAGAGACTGTTTCCAAAAGAAATCTCAATTAATTTTATCCAACAAAGAGGTAATAGAAACGAGAAGACGAATTGTAGTCATAGCATAAGAAGGTATAGCCTCAAGATGGCTCTGAATCAACAAAATCTTACCAGCTTTAGAAACTAAATTGGAAAACCATGAATTCATTTTTTGATCTGCTTTAAAGATAAGATGTTGAAAGTTATCTCTATGGAAACGTGAGGAATTCAAGAAAACTCCTAAATATCGGCCAAGAAAATACTTAGGATTCATTTTTAAAAAACTGGCCAAATTAGATTTATGACTATTTGAAACATATTTAGAGAAAACAATAGAACATTTATGGAAGTTGATAAGCTGACTAGAGAGTGAAGCAAACTCAGCTAAAGTATTACGGAGAGAGGTACAAGCCGTAGTCGTAGCTTTACAGAATAAAAGACTGTCATCCGCAAATAAAAGAAAAGGGATAAGCGGAGCTTATGGTGCAATTTTGACCCCTATACCTAAAGATTTCCTTTGGCTAAGGGTGGTCAAATTTTTAACCAAGACCTCCATACAAATAACAAACAGAGCAGGAGAAAGGGGATCACCCTGTCTTAAACCTCTTGTTGATTTAATTAAATCTCTAGTGGTGTAATTAACTACTAGAGAGTAAGACATGGTAGTAATACAAGCTTGAATCCAACTAATCCAAGTACGACTAAAACCAAAAGATGCGAGTGTAGACCATATAAAGTCCCACTCAATACGATCATAAGCTTTTTTCATATCAAGTTTAAGGGCTAACCAACCTTTTTTACTTTTAGATTTATTAAAAAGGTTAAGAACTTCATGTACAAGAAGAATGTTATCTTGGATAGCATGATTCGACGCAAAAGCATTTTGGTGAGGACCAATAATTTTCTTAAGAAAGGGTTTTAGACGAGTAACCAAAATTTAAGAAATTGCTTCATAAAGTTTAGTACATAGGCTAATAGGTCTATATTGACTTGCCTTAGTTGGGTAAGAAATTTTGGAAATCAACGTACTTATAGTATGGTTAAGTTCATTTAATAGAATGCCATTATAGAAAAACCCTTTTACTTCTTTACAAATGTCTGAACCTATTATCGTCCAATAATGTTGAAAGAATTTTGGACCATGACCATAAGAACTCGGGGCTTTATAGGGAGACATATTAAAGAAAGCAGCCTTAATTAATTTCATAATCAGTAAAAGCCTGGTAAGTTCCATATTATCATCGGAAGTAATGACAAGATCAATCCAAGGAAGAGAGATAACCCTTTCACGGGGATGATAAGATTTTAACCTTGTAGAAAATTCTAAATAAAACAAGGTAGTTATTTCAGTAAGGGTATCAACCCATTGATTTTCATCATTTTGAAGGCGAAAAATTTTCTTTTTACTAGAGCAAATTTTCATCGATTCATGAAAAAACCGAGAGCTCCTATCACCTTTACTTAACCATATTTTCTTAGCAAATTTCCCCTAATACTTTTGCCAAACAATAGTAATTTTTTGCATTGACGAATAAGACGAATAAGATGTTGTCGAATATGAACGTTATCAGGTATAATAATAGTTGAGATTCAATATATAACAATTTAGTCTGATTTAGACTTAACTTAGTTTGAATAATACCATATTTAGCACGATGCCAATGTTTTAATTCAGTTTTAGCACGTTTCAATTTTTGTAAAATACAGAAGAAGGGAGAACCATTAAAACAATGTTTCCATGTTTTTGAGATAATTATTATGTGCATCTATACCTGTAGTCCAATCATTTTGGAATCAAATGTATATAACTTAGGAGTTTGATTATTATCAGTGACTAAAATAATAGGAGCATGGTCTGACACAAAGAAATGTTCATATAAAACAGTAGCAGAAGGATAAAGAGAGGACCATTGGGAACTAACAAAGGAATAGTCAAGACGTTCATATATAACATGTGAATGCATTTTACGTTTCCAAAAAAAGGATTACCCACAGCAGGCAAATCAATAGCTTGTGCAAAATGAACAATCCGTTGAAGCTAGGCGAAAGCATCTTGTAGATTTGGGGGCTTTACCCCCTTATTTATCGGCAAGTAAGAACAATTCATTGAAATCTCCAACAAGACACCAAGGGAGAGGTGAATTGGAAACAAGATAAAAAATTTGAGACCAAAACAAACTCTTTTGAGAAGATTGAGCAGGTGCATAGATAGCAAAAAAAAACATAAAAAACATTATCTTGAGCTAGATCATGAATAAGTAAAGAAGCAATGTGATGTTGTAAATGTATAACTGTTACATCTATCTTAGATATATTACAACAAATCCACATCCCCCCACAATAGCGTTAAGGGTTGATATTGTGGACAAATTCATAGCCAAGAGTTTACTTAATCTATGAATATTAGAGGGGGGAAACCATGGTTTCAATAGAAATAAAAATATCTGGATTACATTTCTTTTTAATGAAAATCAACTCACTAATAGCCTGAGAACGCTCTACACTCCGAACGTTCTAACTAACAATCTTCATTTAATAAGTAGAAAAGAGATACTGAACAACCTGAGTAAAAAGGATAGGGGGTAGATATCACACCCTTGTACAATGGATGAATTCAAAAACCGGGCCTTACAAAACACCAATTTCATAAGCTCCATAAGGAACAAAGGTCTGTATAGGGAAATAATCCAAACTAAATAAACGCAATAGGGCTAAGTTAAATGTCCTTCTAACATTCCAACAAATAAATTTCCTTCATATTACAAACAATTTATTATTTTGTGGGTAAAAAATACATAATGCTCCTGTAATAAAAAAAAAATTAAAAAAGAGCTCAACAAATTTCCATTTCTCAACTCAGCAACGGAAAAGCACAATCTGTTTCTAAAGTAAACGATGGAAATAATATATTCGTTGCTACATTCAGCGGCGGATAATAAAATACGTTGCTAATACCAATGACAAAAAAAAATAAAAATTGTTGGTAAAACCAATGGCAGAAAAGAATACTCGTTAATAAGTTCAGCAACGGAAAACAAATTTATCGTCGCCAGTCTCATTTAGCGACTATAGTTTTGCCAACGGAGTAGTATAATTCTGTTGCAAAATCTGTCGATACTTTTATTTAGCGACAAAAAAGTACAATCTATCAACGGTTTTGATCTGTTGTTAAATGTCTTTTTTTTGTAGTGTTTCCTCCCTTGCAGGTATTAAGCACTTTGCTTCATTTGGATGGTTTCTTAGGGTCAAAATTAGTCCTAACAAGCTTTAATAAAGTGATACTTTTGAGCTTTTAGACAAAACAAAAGAGAGTATTCGAGGGTGGTAAGCAAAACTTTCAAACATGGCTAGAAGAACAATACAACACTAATAAAATTTGTTCTTAACTCCTATCTAGTGTATATATGTGATGAAAACTAATATTTTCCCCACTAGAGTCATGGATGAGATTGAAAGAAATCATAGGTGTCTTCTTTGGAATAGATTTGATAAATCTAAGTATACTCCTAGAACTAGATGGGATGTGGTTTGTAAATCTATGATACTTGGTGGATTGGCAATTAGGTCTTTAAAAAGGTGGAATGAAGCTTTCATGGCTAAGCTTGTATGGAAGATTTTAAATTAACCTACAAAGCTTTAGGTTAGACTTCTCACAAGAAAATACTTAAAACACTTGAACTTTATGGACATTATGCCCTCTCCTAGCCATTCTATCATATAGAAATACATTTTAAAAGGGAGAGAGTTGCTAAAATAGAGTCTTATTGTATCTATTGGGGATGGGAAAACCGCCTCCCACTCTAGATGAATCTCCTATCTGCAATCATGTTACTGCTGAAATTCCTCCTTCTATTGCTCACTGGTGTATTTCAAATATCATTGTTAGTTGATGGAGCTTAAAATCTTGACAGAATATCAAACTTATCAATCCCACGTTCAACTCCAAATCTTGGTCACTCCTCTTTCTTCAATTGTCAACCATCTTGATAGAATCAGATGGAAATGCACTTCTAATGGTATTTTCACTATTAAATTAACTGACACTATCTCTGCTATAAGCACCCTCTTTACCTCTTCCCTTAATTACAACCAGAAGAGCATATGGGACATTTGAGTACCTTTTAATATAAAATGCTATATGGAATGTTGTGCACACTAGTTATTACCTCAAATGGGCTACAAAAATTTTAACACGGATGGTTGATAACTTGTTATTTGATATGATTTTAGGGTGTTTGTAAACCTTTTTTACTTTATAAATCGGTGTCTTAGTTCACTTTTACTCTATTATTATGCAATATTTGTGTATCCTATGCTTCACAAGTTGTTAGTGTTTTTGTTGAAATTTTAGGACTAAAGACAACCTATTGAAGCCTATGGATGACAAATCAAGGTTGGAAGCAAGAAGATGATGGAAAGAAGCCAAGGCAAAGAAGCCCAAATAAAAAGAAAGAGAGAACTGCAGTAGAACGACCTCTCCAAAGATTGGCGCGACCTCTCCAGGTCAGTGGAGAGGCCTCTCCACCTTGCTGCTATAGCTACTACCTCCCTTGGCAAATTTAAGAACTTTTTTAAGGAGAGGCCTCTCCAACATAGGTGCGCGGTCTGTCCACCTTGCGCGCCCTCTCCACCTCGATGCTGAAGTTCCTGCCTCCTTTTGGCAGATTTGAAAGAAGAATGCGAAGAGGTCTCTCCAACATAGGTGCGTGGCCTCTCCACCTGGGGAGCGGCCTCTCCACCTTTTTGGGGGGTTATTAATAGTTTTGGGGGTTCTTTTGTACGGGTATCCAATTTCCTAGAGTCCTTCCTCTTAGTATGTAATTTAGAACATCAAAAACTCTCAAATCATTGCTTAGTTCTTAGTTCTTAATCTTGGAAATTTCAATTCAATCATTGTAGAAGACAAGTTCCACCATTGTTATTCAAATTTGAAGCTTCTAGTAACTATTTCTCACTCTTTTCTTCTATCTCCTCTACTTTAATTGGTAATTACTTGCTTAATTCTTGTATGCTTAGATTGTTAATTAGCTTACTTCTTAGTTTGTATTTATTCATGAATTGCTTGAAATCATTAATTTCTTTAACTTCCATGAATTGTGAGTAGTCTAATTTCTAGGGTTTGTTAAAACCCTCATTGTAGTCACAAAGAACTTGTTGCATGAGCTAATTTGGTAATTGTGGGGTGTTAATTAGTTGAGCTTAAGTGGATTCCTTGTTAGTTCTTGCATTTGGCCAATGTTAGGATTATTTATCCAAGCTTCCTCAACGAAGGATCGAGAGATGAACTTGAGTTAGCTCCCTTATGCTTAGTTGACTTGAAATGCCATGAGAATAGGAATTTCCAGTCAAGGGAATGTTATTTCATCGTGATTATGCTTTAACACTTGCTTTATGCTTTGTAACCACCAGAGTAGGTTGTAATCATGATTTAAGTAATCCCTCTAGCTTGAGAGATTAGTGGGGTGCCTTAGATGCCTTCCCCTAATTTATGCCCTATTTTACCTTGATTGATGCATGCTAATTGTGATTTATGATGAAGTTGAGTGGTATAACCCGAGCCCTAGATTCCTCTTAATATTGTTAGTCTCATCTTAGCTTTTAGTTGAATTGAACAAGTAGAAGTTACTTAAAACCAAACCAATTTCGACTTCATTTAACTTACTTGAACGGTAGTATCTCGGTGGTTAATTCAACGCCTCTGTTGGGTTCAACCCTTTCTTATCGTTGCTATTAGTTAGTGAGACCAAGATAGGATTTATCTTTGGTAGGCTCGACGACGGCCTATCAAATTTTGGCGCCGTTGCCAGGGAGGCAAAGTCACATTGAATGTATTATTGCTGAATGAGACTAAATGTGTTCATATGTATCATAGTTTTCTTATTTATTTTTGTTTTTGTGTGTTTAACTTGTGATAGTGATTGCTAACATTTTCTTTAGCTTTATTTGACTATGCATGACACAGATTAGTAACAATCACCGCTTATTCCTGTTGACCTAGAGCTAAACAGGACTTTGAGAAACGTGAGGAGACTTTTGCAAGGCACGCCGGAGTTTTCCATTGTTTATTAGGATTCCTATCCGGAAGAGGTTTTTGGAACCAACGAAGACAACGTGGGAGTGAATCCCCCTCCACAACCTTTGTTAAGAGACTATGACCACCCCAACACTTTCTAGCTTCGGAGTGGCATACGTCTCCCCACCACAAATGCAAACAACTTTGAGCTTTCACCTCAACTCATCCGCATGTTTCAAAGCGATCAATTTAGAGGTAGTTCTTATGAGTGTCCTTTTTCTCATTTGGACAACTTTCTTGAGTTGTGTACAACTATCAAGAAAAACAATATTTCGGAAGAGTTCATCCGTATGCACATGTTTCAATTCTCCCTCCGTGATAAAGGAAAGCATTGTTTGAGAACGGTCGAAGAGGGATCGTTGAGTACATGGGACGAAGTCACTAGAGCCTTTCCTCGAGATTATTGTCCTCCGGAAAAGACCGCCAAATTGAGAAGAAAGATCACTAATTCTAATCAAGACATTAATGAAACTTGAGTGAAGCTTGAGATTGTTTCAAATACTACACAAGGAAATGTGCCCACCATGGTTTTATATCATGGATCATTGTACAAAGCTTCTATGATGGTCTTACTCCTATTTCAAGGGCCAACCTTGATTCCGAGGCCGGTGGTAGCCTTAAAAAGCTATCGGTGGACGATACATATAAAATGATTGAAGAAGTGGCCAAGAATTATGCATATGGAGGTAATCGAAGGAAACCTCAAACAAAGAAGGGTGGAATCCATGATTTTAGTGCAATAGATCTTATTACATCAAAGTTCGATTTGCTAGCTAACAAGCTAGATCAAGCCATCCTTACACCCTCAAGCTCCTCTTCACAAGTCACGTCTTGTGATCACTTGTCCTCTTATTGCAACTGAACAGATCAAGAGCAAGCGGCGGCACTTGGGCAAAGAAATGAGCAATACTCCCAATCATACAACCAAAGTTGGAAACCCCAACAAAACACGGGATGGAAGCAACACAACCAAGGTCCCCCACAATACAACTACAACCAAAATCAAAACCAACCTCAAAACCACTACAACCAACCCCATTCTCAAAACCAACAAGCTCCATATCGCCATCCTAACCAAAGGGATCAAAACCAACAAAGACCACAATATAACCAACCCACTCCTCCTCCTCCTCCACCTCCTCAAAAGACTAGCCTTGAATCCATTCTTGAGACTTTCATGACATAACAAGTAAGGAACAATGTGGATATGAATTAAAACATCCAAAAACTTCAAGCGCACAATAAGATAATTCAGAGCCAATTGGATCAAATTTCACAACAAGTTAGAAGTTCATCCTCCAATCTTAGTGGTCACTTTCCAAGCTCAACGGTAGTGAGCCCAAAGGAGCAAGCTAAGGCTATACTTTGAGATTGGAAAGAGGTTATGAGGGTCCGATTATGAGTGAAGAGGAGCCACAAAAGAGAGATGAGGGAGTTGTGGTGAGAAGTGAGGATGATATTGAGAATGAAGTTGTTGAAGTTGGGAGAAAAGAGCAACAAAAGAGTGATAAAGGAGCCACAAAGAAAGATGAGGGAGATGAAGAAAGAATAGAAAAGCCCCCAATGAGAGTATATAAGGCCCCAATTCTATTTCCTCATAGAATTGTGAAGAAGAAGTTGAATAAGAAGTTTTCAAAATTTCTTGAAGTCATGAGAGGACTTTAAGTGAACATTCCGTTTCTTCATGTTATGTTACAAATGCCTACCTAAGAAAAATTCTTGAAGGATCTTCTATCCAACAAGAGTAGGCTTGAAGAGAGTGCAACCATCTTTCTTCCTAAGGAGGTGAGTGCAATCATTCAAAACAAGCTTCCCCAAAAGGTTGGTGACCCCGGTAGCTATGCAATACTAGTGAAGATTGGAGATTTGGAAGCTATGGATGCTTTGTGTGACCTTGGGGAAATTGTGGTCTTGATGCCCTATTCTATTTCAAAGAGCTTGAATGTTGGAGACTTGAAGCCAACAAAAATGTCCTTATAATTAGTCGACCGCACAATTAGGCTACCTTTGGGAATTCTTGAAGATGTGGCGGTTCAAGTTGGAAGGGTATTTGTACCATGTGATTTAGTGGTAATGGAGATGGAAGAAGGTACAAGAGTACCCCTCATTTTAGGGAGACCATTTTTGAACACCACGGGAGTGGTGATTGATATGAAGGAAGGAAGATTGACTTTGAATGTGGGAGACGAGAAAATTTCATTTTCATTCTCACAAACTTTGAAAAAGCCATTGATTGATAAGGTTCATAAAATTAACACATTGGAAAAGGACTTAGAAGAGTTCCGAGAAAGATTATATGAAAGAGATCTTTTACAAGCTACCCTAATGGGAGGCTTAGTTGAGGAAGGTGAAGAAGCAAAGGGGTATGATGTATTGCTCAACCAACCTTTGGTTCACGATTTGATGAAATTTGAAGTGCTTAATGTGGAAGCAAAAGAGGAGAGGACTATGCCTCCTCCTAAGGTTGAACTTAAACCCCTCCCCTCTCTACTTAAATACGCTTTTCTTGACAATAGTGAGAGTTATCCAATTATTGTCAATTCTAAGCTTTATGACACCTCTCTTGAGAAACTCCTAGTTGTTTAAGGGAGTATAGAGGTGTCATTGGGTACAAAATTGATGACATTAAGGGGATAAATCCCACCATATGCATGCATAAAAATCAACTTGATGATGATCATGCTTCCTTGATTGAGCACCAAAGAAGGCTCAATCCTATCATGAAGGAAGTGGTGAAAAAAAGAAGTTTTGAAACTTCTTGAAGCGGGCATAATCTACCTTATCTCCGATAGTAAGTGGGTTAGTCCGGTTCAAGTTGTGCTAAAAAAGGGAGGCATGACCATCATAAAAAATGATAAGGTTGAGACCAATTCTATGAGATCAGTCACCGGGTGGAGGATGTGCATTGATTATCGAAAATTGAATAAATCCACCCGGATAGACCACTTCCCACTCCCCTTTATAGATCAAATATTGGAAAGACTAGCATCACATAGTCATTATTGCTTCTTGGATGGATACTCGGGATTCTTCCAAATCCCAATCCAACCCGAAGATCAAGAAAAGACTACATTCACATGTCCATTTGGCACCTTTGCATATCGAAGGATGCCATTTGAACTTTGTAAGGCACCTTCCACTTTTCAATGGTGTATGATGTCTATATTTTCCGACATACTTGAATCATCAATCGAGATATTCATGGATTACTAGTCTACTTTTGGTTCATCGTTTGACACTTGTATTTCAAATTTGATTAAAGTGTTAAAAAGATGTCAAGAGGTGAACTTAGTTTTGAATTGGGAGAAATGTCATTTAATGGTGGAAGAGGGCATTGTTATTGGTCATGTGATTTCTAGTAGGGGCATTCAAGTAGATCGTGCCAAAATTGAGGTAATCGAGCGCCTCCCACCCCCCCCCCCCACAAAAGTGAAGGGGATAAGGAGCTTTCTTAGACACGCGGGTTTTTACTGCTTGTTTATACATGATTTTTCAAAAATCGCAAAGCCACTCACTCAATTGTTGGTAAAGGATGCCCCTTTTGTGTTTACTAATGATTTTTTGCTAGCCTTTGATAGGTTGAAGGAGGCCTTGATTTTGGCTCCTATCATTCAACCCCCTAATTGGGAGCTTCCTTTGGAGCTCATGTGTGATGCCTTGGTTTTCGCCATTGGGTCTGTTCTTGGGCAAAGGAAGGACAATAAGCTCCATGCTATCTATTATACTAGCGAAACATTGGATGAGGCACAAAGAAATTAAACAACCACGGAAAAGGAGTTTCTAGCCATTGTTCATGCAATTGAGAAGTTTAGGTCCTACTTGTTGGGCTTTAAAGTCATAGTCTTCACCGACCATTCTGTAACACCCTAGAAATTTCTTTCCATTAAAATACCTGTTTTGCTCTCTTAAAATACAAAATAGGATATTCTAATACATTGACGCCACCGTGAAAACAGCTAAGGAAATTATCAATGACACACAGCGGAAGACTAATTTTAAAAACCATTCAAAACAAGTCAACTTAAAAAGTCAAATTAAACGAAAGTAAAGTCAAATCAAAGTCAAACGAAATCAAGCTACAACTTGGAACCATTATAGGCCCTTATCTAAACAAAAATAAATATTTAAAAACCATTTAGTTAGTCTCACAAGCAAAATATATAATAATCAAAGCGATAAACCACATCAATTCTTATGGAAACTAAACATGATTCGCTCTTTACTCATGCCCATTATGAATATGCTTCATCACCTAAAAAGCTCCTCTTTACTTTGTCCCACTACTCGCCATTAAAAATGGGTCGTCGTAGGGCCAAGATAAAGACAAGGACAAACAAACATACAACACACAATCGGCAATGCTTAGTACATAAGTGTAAACAGTACACACTAACATGCTTTAATCCTATCAACACACAACTTACCTTGCTGCACCTGTTTTCAAGCACATAACACAACCAACAAAGAAATGGATAAATAAACTGCTTATTTAATTTGATTACGCATTGAACGGGTTCCCCACCGAATCCCTGCCCCAAATAAATTAAGGTAAACTACACCGGAAGCCAATCGGGTAAGCAAATGTCACATGAAGTGACGGACGTCCTGCACATAAAAATAATTCAAGGAAAATACAGTGTCATGTACTCCTAGTAGAAGTCATGGTTAAATATAAAACCCCATAACTCCCCCTCATATGTTCATACTCAAGGTATATACGTTCCAAGAGTTTTGGTGCGTTGTTTCTTTCACTTTACGTTGTTTACATATTTTTAGACTTGGTGACGACTCTTAAATCATAACACAATCAATCATAATAAATCATTCAAGCTACCAAGCATACCAATTTAATTCTTGAATAATTAGTGACCACATAAATAAATGTTGAATCCTTTTTAATCTACCTTGGTGTTAAATAACACCTTAAGTGTATAGAGCACCGCAAATCCTATCACTCGGTGTTTAGAACACCTTAAGTGCACATAGGCACTGCACAATATTATATTCCTGTATACTAATACACTTGATAGCTCAATCCTCATGCTTAAAGCATTAATAAAACTTATATGAACCATAGTAAAATTCCCTTTTTATATTCTAAACCAAATTAAACATGCTCTTAATCATGCTAATAATAAAAGTGTAGTTCATATTCAACATGCTAATATGACTAATTCCAATCATTAATCCATCATAAATAATTCATACATCACAAATCAATCACCAACATCAATTCAATCACCAATTCCAATTCACACTTATCATGATACTACCATGGAATTAATTATACAAACCTAGCTTGGTTCTATACACTTAAATAATTACCGAGTACACGAACGTACCTTGAATATGATCTCAAAATCGCCACGACTCCACAAAATCACTCACTTGGAAGTCTCCTACAACCCAAATTAAAAAGAGACATTAATACCTATTCAATATAATTTCTAGTAATATATACACACTTTAAATCACTCATAAACCCTCTAAATGAAGCTGAAATTTAATTTGAAACCCTTACTTATATTCCCAATTGATGGGTACTTAAAAATCCCTTCAAGAAACATAATTATAACCTTTAGATAAAATTTCCAGCTTTATAAAAACATGTTAAATTGTTGTAATTATGATTAAAAAAAATCTAATTTAATAGTTTCAATCACCTACAATCAATTTCCATAAATATACATTAATTTAGAAACTCAGGGTTTTCAATTTGGGGCTTTTAAATTCAAAAACCAAATCTAAAAATTATATACATAATAATTATAATCAAACATCATAAACATCATCACACAACCCAAAAAAAATAATTAAATCAAGGCTAGTTTAGGATTAAAACAAAATTTTTTTTTTTTCTTTTTGTTCGAACCACACACAAACACAAGGGGGAGGGAGGACGGCTGTCGCCGCCGCCCACCGACGGCTACTACCGGCGAGTGCTGGTGGTGGCCGGCCGGTGATGGTGGTGGCAGTCGCCCACCCATGCATGATGTGTGTGTGTGTTGTGTGATGTGAGAAGAGGGGAGGGGGAAAAATTAAAGGAGAGAGAAAATAAGAGGAGAGAGAGAGAGAGATCGAGTTTACTTTTGGGTATTCTCCACCTTAGGCAAGATCTAGGTTACGCATAAGATGAATATTTATACCCCCTCTCAAAGCCTTCCCTAGCTTAAATTCCCTTCCTACCCTTAATGATCCCTTCTCCTATTCAGACTAGTCATTTGACTTCTTAAAAATTTCATTTGACTTTAAAACTTCCTTTTATAAAATCATATGCCCTAAAGTTTCTGAATCATGAAATAAAATATTTTTAAAACTATTAAATTAATAAAAATGGACCTTTTATTAAAATAATTCTTTTTAAACTAATAAAATACCATAAACAAATCATTTCAAACTATTTAAATACTTTATGAAATACAAATTTAAATTAAAATACATATAAATATACAGGGTATTACACATTCGGCCTTAAAGTACCTCCTGTCCAAGAAGGAACCTAAGCCAAGATTGATAAGGTGGGTCTTGGTCTTGCAAGATTATGGCATTGAGATTAGAGAAAAAAAGGGTGCCGAAAATGTGGTGGTCGATCATCTTTCACGGTTGCCTATCTTTGTAGGCGATCTTGATAACTTTCCAATTGATGATTCATTTTTGGATGATCAACTATTTTCTATCCTTCAAGTACCGGCACCATGGTTTGCGGACATTGCAAATTATTTGTCTTGCTCTATTCTTCCTCCCGACCTCACCTATCAACAAAAAACAAAAGTTTTTTCATGATATTCGCCAATACTTTTGGGACGACCCCTTTCTCTTTAAACAAGGTGTTGACGGTCTTTCTATAAGGTGTGTCTCGGATGATGAGATTGAAGGTGTTATTACAATGTGTCACTCCTCACCTTGTGGAGGGCATATGAATGCTAACAAAACCTTGGCGAAAATCTTGCAATGTGGTTTCTATTGGCCTACAATGTTCAAGGATGTGTGGGGTGTAGTGAAGGCTTATGACCGGTGTCAAAGAACCGACAATATATCAAGAAGAAGTGATATGCCCTTGAACAACATTCTTGAGTTGGAGATATTCGATGTATGGGGCATAGATTTTATGGGGTCTTTCCCGACCTCTTTTGAGAATAAATTCATTCTTGTGGCCGTCGATTACGTGTCAAGGTGGGTAGAAGAAGTTGCATCTCCTAATAATGATGCTAAGGTGGTGGTCAGGCTATTCAAGAAAGTCATTTTCCTAAGATTTGGGGTGCCACACGCCGTCATTAGTGATGGAGTTTTGGATTTTGCAAAGTGGTCCTTCCAAGCTCTTCTTGAAAAGTACGGTGTGAGGCACAAGGTGTCATTGGCTTACCACCCACAAACAAGTGGTCAAGCCGATATTTTGAACCGGGAGATAAAAATATTCTTAGAGAAGACAATGGATGGGTTTAGAAAGGATTGGTCTACAAAACTAGATGATTCTCTATGGGCCTACTGCGCCGCATTGAAGACTCCCATTGGCACCACACCCTACAATCTTGAATATGGGAAATCATGCCATTTGCCGGTAGCACTTAAGCATCGTGCTCATTGGGCTATTAAAACCTTGAATTTTGACCTTCAAAGTGTCGGTGAGAAGAGGTTGCTCGACCTCCATGCCTTGGAAGAGCTAAGATTGGATGCATATGAGAGTGCACGGATCTACAAAGAAAAGACCAAGGCTTGGCATGACAAGCATATCAACAAAAGGGAGGAAGGTGACAAGGTCTTGTTATTAAATTCCTAGTTGAAGTTGTTTCCCGGTAAGCTAAAGTCGAGATAGAGTAGGCCTTTCACCGTCAAAAGAGTGTTTCCATATGTTGCAATCGAAATCTCCAATGACAAGGTGAATCGTTCAAAGTTAATGGCCAAAGGCTAAAGGCATACTTTGATGGTTTTGTGCATGAAGAGGCCAAGGTTGTTCACCTTGATGAGTTTCATGTTCCTTATTCATGTTGATCCCCAAGATAGTGACGTTAAAGAAGCGCTTCTGGGAGGCAACCCGAGTTTCTCACCCTCTGTCATAAACTATTATTTCATTCCTTTTATTTTTATTTTGCTAACTTTTTTATATTAATATCTTTTGTAGGTATTTGATGAAAGGAGAAGTAAGAAAATTTTTTAAAAAGAAAAAAAAAGAAGAAGAGAGGGCGAATAAAAGATTGCAGCTGCAATAAAGGAGCGGCCTCTCTAGTAATAAGGAGAGGCCGCGCAAGCAAACTAAAGTACGAGGCAGAATTGAAAATTTCTATGAGGAGTGGCCTCTCCAGATGCATGTCGCGGCCGCGCCTCAAGAGCGGCCTCTCCGGTCTTTTGCAGAGGCCTCTCCAACCCCTTCATCAACAAACTGACTTGAAGGCAGATTTAAAATTTTTTGAGAGGAGCGGCCTCTCCATAGGTACGTCGCGGGCGCTCCACTTCTCGAAAAAAAGCATAAATAGGTGAGGAGCGGTCGCGCATTGGTTTAACAGAAGTAGGCAGACCCTACTGACTTCGAGAGGAGCGGCCTCTCCTGTTACAGGTCGCGCTCGCGCTTGTTCAAGAGCTGCTTCTCCCTATTTTGTCGCGGCCGTGCTTGTCGCGAGTTGGGCGTGCCTTCCCCTTTTTCCTTTAAAAAAAATCACTCCTCTAAACCGGACCACCCCCCTCTTTCTTTCACTCATTCACTCTCTTTCATTCACCATAGTCACTCAAACCCTCATTTCTCTCTTTAAAAAACTCCAAACTCTCACCTTCTCTTATCAAATCCTCACACTCTCCCTAAAAAATCCTCACAAAAACTTACAAATCCACCATCTATACCACATTTCCAACACAACGAATCCAAATTTTCACACTTTTAAGCAAGGAGAAGAAAACCCCTAAATTCCACCACCATATGAAGAACAAGAAGTGGGTCAACGAATTTGAAGCAAGGAGGTTCGATTTTGAGAAAAGTTTAGCAAATTTAGAGTATTTTCATTCACTAAGGGGTATAATCTCTTCCTTACTTCACTTTCCCTCTTGAACCCTAGGATTCTTCTTGTTAAACTATTTTAATTTGGTTAATTAGTGTGATTTTTCTCATTCTCGTGTGTGAAAATGTGAATTATAGTGTTGACATTGAACTACATTGTGGATTTTGTGTTTCTTGAACTTGAAAAATTGTGAAATTTTTTTTGTTGAAATCATTGTCCATGTTTGGTTGTTGAGTGTTGTTAATTGGTTGTTGATTATTTTTGTTGTGAGTGACTTGTTGGTGTTAATTCAAAAACTTGAAATTGTTATTGGTGAATTTTGTGATTAATTGGTGAGGAGAAGCTATGACTAGATTGTTTGGGAAAAGGAAGAAGTCAAAACCAACTACTCCATCTTCCTCTACCGCAAATGAACCTGAACCCAACCAACCACCAATAATAAAAATGTTAAGCACCTGCAAATCCACCCACAGTGAACTCAAAAAAAGAAAAATCTTCCAAAGAAAATTTCGGGTGGCTAGAACTTTTGAGCAAACGATAGCAAACCTATGCCGATCTCACCCTTGAATTCTTATCCTCCGTCAAAGCCACAAAAATTTCCCAAGAAGGGGAATTCCCCGAATTTAAAATCACATTTCGAATGTTCAAATCCGAGGAAACACTAACTCTCACAAGATTAAATGAGATTTTCGGTTGGAACCCTTTGAACCACATCTTTGATCCTTTAAACGAAGATGTAAGAGGCTATGATGAGCCAAATTGGTGGAATCAAGCGGCAAACACTCTTATTTTCAAAACTTAAACAAGCCTTGCTAGCAACATGTTTAGCGCAGTTCTTCGCGCCTTTCATAGACTAATGGAGTACGCTTGCTACTTGAAAAAAGATCTAAGAAAACTTACAAAAGAGGAAATAAAATTCCTTTACATGCATGGCTTCAAGGTTTGAGAGAGATTTTGATGGTTAGGTTCATTACACGATGTATAGATTTGGAGAAAAATCAGACATGAATGGGGATATCTGGTGTGGGGGGTATGATCACCATCATAGCTAAAGCCCTTAATTATCAACACCATCTTAGCTTGATGAAACCGGTGGGTGGATTTAATGCCTTAGACATTGATGCAATGATAAACAACTCTTTAATTAAGGAGTCAAACCGCGCCGGCATTTATAGTTTGAGAGTGAAGGGTAGGCAACATTGATACTTTCCCTCTCCTCACTTGACCCAAACTATGGGTGCGACAACTACTTGGGCGGTTCCCTTTGAACCCTTTCTTCTAGGAGACAATATTCCCGAGGTAAAGCCACCACCACCCTCACCTAGGAGAGAGCCTAGGAGGGCTAGCACCTCCACAGTGCCCGATTACTTGGTATGTTCCTCTACCTCTTCCCCATTTGATCTTGAGTCTACTTTTGGAAACTTGAACCTCATGCATTCCCAACATTTAGAATATCAAAGTTATGTAGCACAACAATCATATCAACACCAATTTAAGAGGGGCGACTTTCCCCCCTACCTCAACTATCCTAACTGACCCATTCAAGAGGGTCCCGTGCCGGGTTGGTGCAACAACCAATCCACATACCCATTTTAGAAAAGGCCACGTAGCTCCTTGATCGACCTACTTTCATACCCACCCTTGACTACACTCAACCCGAGGGTGGTTACTTTAGGGGTGACCCTAGCTATTATTACGTCCCTAACCCACCTAGTAAGTCAAGTTCATCATCTTCCACCCTTACCACTATTTGTATAGGGGGCATTATGGTTTCCCACCCGACAATGAGGGTGGATGGGGCACACGTGGAATGCCGGATTACGGTCATTACCGTAGTCAACAAAACTATGATTTGCCCCCTACACCGATGCCTCCCTCCGGGTACCCTAGGCGACATTGACCTTGACTATAACTTTGTATACTCGCCCGGGAAAGCCCAACTTAGGGAGGATGATGATGGGGATGATAAGTAGGCCCCTCTTTTACCATCCTCTACCCCTCTTTTCTTATCTAGAGACACCAAGGCTGGTGTCAAGACCTAGCTTGGGGGGTGTGTTTCACATTGTCCTTTTAATTTATGGGGATGGTAAGTGCCTAGCTTGGGGGAGTGTTTTGGGTGTGAGCTATTGGGGTTGGTTATTGGTGTTGATTTTGTTGTGCTTGTTGATCGTGCTTACTTGTTTACTCTTTAGACACATTTGTTGCATGCTATATGAGATTTGTGAGATTAAATGTGGTATGGAAGATGCTAAAGGCCGTTAGAAGCCTTCTTGGTTTTTTGGTTGGTCTTGACTTAGAATAGTTGCATTTTGATGTGGTTACCTTCATAGTTCTCATATGCATGTGTCTTAGAGTATTTATCCAAACTATGACTTTAATTATTCAATCTCTTTCTTGAAATGTCTTGTTTGATGATGGTGATGATTTCATGATAACGATTGTTGTGTTGGTTGTTGATTTGTTGAGATAATTGGTGATTCATGCTCCCTTTTTAATACAAAGCCCTTAAACCAAATTTGCTTCCTTGAAATCCAAATTAGCTTCCTCGAAATCCAAACCTCTTGTCATCTGAATATTACTTCTCCCTCTCTAGTTAGTGATGTGTATATATTTGCTTTCCTAAACTAAAAAAAAAAAAAATATAAAACAAATGAAAAACGAAAAAAATTCCCAAGGATGAAACTGAAATGACTGTTTTTATGTGATTCCCTTGTTTGACTCTTAAGTGATGAATAGTTAGTTTTTTTTTAAAAAAAATGTGTATGCAAGAGTTGGGGTCATTTAGAAATTTATTAACCTTGATTGCAGAAGTGTATCTTAACCCATTCAAAAGTGGAAACGTTCGAAATTGGTCAACATCCTTAAGGAATAGTGATATGAGTCTTAAGTCCATGAATTTCACTGTACATTTGGGCAAAACTTTGGCAATTGCCTTGCTTGAACTATATTTCATGCATTTGGTTTTCATTTGTTGAGTCAACAAGCAATTTTCCCCTTTTCCCCCACTTCCACTCAATTCTGGTTTTAGTACTCCATATTTCATGATTCTCATCTTCCTTTTCTCTCTCCTCTCTCTTTTTCCTTCATTGAAGGGCCGATTTCCATTGAAGTAGAGTTTTTTCTCCTCCATTAGAGCTGAGGTAAGAACTTCTTATGTTTTTTGTCAACGATAAACTACGAGTAATGGTTTGGATTATTGACTTTGTTTTTTTTTGAATTTTTATAGATTATAATCATGGAACTTATGTTTGGGTTTTTGAATAAAAGATTATGTTTGGGCTGAAATGGTTGCTTCAATGTTAGATTAATGGAGAATGAAAAAAAATGCCAAGTTTTATTTCCTCCATTACTAAAGCGACTTTGAGGTAAATCGTCGATTATCAATTTCATTATATAGAGTTTATCTTTAATTTTTTAATTTATTTGTTAGTTTAGTAAATTTAACGTACTCAAATCATAAATCCAGATGCTGCAACTTTGAGAAATCAATGGAGGTTTGCTATAAGGTATACAACATATGGTATTCTCATGCTTGGGGTATTGATATTCTTGCAGGCAGGGCCTTCTTTGCTCTAGGTTGGATCATCAAAGGTGGTAACCTTCTTCCTTCTAATGGTGTTGATATTCATAAAAAAATCTGAGGTTTCTTCAACTGCTGCTTGAAATCAAGGAGAAAAATGATTTTCTAGGGTTAGTATTTAATCTTGTCCAATATTGTTTATGATTTTTGATTTTTTTTTCCTTAATTTGTCAATTGAGTTTTATTTTTCAGAGTATTTTATAGGGGAAATGTTATTTGGGGCATTTCAAATTAGAAGCATCTTGATTTATTGTGATTAGAGTAGGGTTGTGTGATGTTTAAAATATTGATATAACGGGATTGTTGTGTTGTTTGCTAATGAGATTCGTAATTAGTGTGAGATTTAGTTGTGGTATTTTATTTAGTTGTATTTAGTTCTAATCCTATTCACAACTAAAAAATTCGTGCTATTTCGTATAAAATTTTAAATTCACTACTATATTGATTATATACTTGTATTTCTTACAAGCTTCTGCCCACTAATTAAAAATATATATATATATATGAGGAAAAATGAGTAGAAATGTGTAGTTCTGTTTTGCAAAGTTCATATATGTTCCATACTTTTTTGGGTTCATAAATAAATCTTCCTCTGCTTTGCCCTAGACCAACAAATTGGTAGGCTCTATGTCTGCATGGAGGTGACTATTGTTTAACGATTCTGTTCATAGATAACAAAGAGATAAGAGAATTAGTAACTGGGTGAGACAATAGTGAGTGCATGCAGTGTGTACATGTCTTGTAATTGTAACATAAAAGTTATTGGCTAGAGTCTTGTGAATGGTTTAGAGAGTTTTAAGCATCTTTTTATGATTTAAAGGAGTTGATTCAGTTTCATCTATAATGCTTGGTAAATTGTAATACCTTTGCGGACATTATCATACCTTATTCTCATGCAAGACCCATTAACGTTACCTTTCCCTCAAAGATGACAAGGAAGCTACACACAAGGCCAAGCAACCATCTATCTGAATTTGCTTAAGATGTTGAAAATTTTCCCCAAACACAGTAATAGGTTGAAAAGATCAAAATATACAAATGAGCAACTGAACATAAATCTAATTAATTAGAAACAAATTTGCTAAAGACACAAAGAATTCAAAGTATGGGCTGGCAATGGAGCCAAAAAGTTATAAGCACCAAGTCAACAATACTTATCAACAATATAATATGCTGTCATCTACTTGAGGAAAATAGTAATTTTGCAATTTCCTCCACTGATAGGTACGAGTGTTACCATACTCAACTGCATCACATGTATTTACTGAAACTTTCACATCTATTTACAACCCTGTCAACGTTTATAAGCACTAACCTTGCAAGCCTTGGTTTGGTGGCCAAGGCTATCGAGAAAAGAAAATATCTTTTAATTTATTCTGATGGTAGCAGACTAAAAGTAAAAACTCCAGTATTCTCTAGCTTAATTGTTGCACTTTCATTAGTGGAATAAGTACGAGGTGCACCCACTTTATATTCTATTCTCTAATTATAGCTCTTTGATTTATATAATTAGTGTGAAGGCTAGCCAAATCTAAGCCTATATGTAAGTTCCGCTCTTTTTCTGGCACAAGAGAAATTTTTACCCCACAGAAGACATGGTTATGTGAACGAAATAGATAGCACAACTTTTTTAGTTGGGTGACTTGTGAATTCTAACCCTATTCTAATTTAAAATTTGTTTTTAACATCCATGTCTTCTGTCGTTAGGTGACTTGTGAAAGTTTAGGGTACCCAAATACCAAACGTATATGTGTGAACTAAGTTACTCGGATTACAACCTGAAGGTTCTAATATAATGATCTTTATGCAGGTGAAAAGGGAAGTTGTCGACATTGTTCCTAGCTTAACTAGGCCTGAAGATGGAATGTAGTCCCTTGCCCAATATTCCAAAGTGGTTTTGCAAAAACAATCTGACCTTTTGCGTGATCCGAGGTTGAGGTTGCTTTCTCCCTTGACTCTTAAATCTTTAACCTTTTTCTTTAACCCTTTTTAGAACTAAAGCTTGCTTAGCTTGGTGTATTGTGAAAGCTAAATTATGGAACAATGGAAGATATCTCTCAAGTAGTTTAGGAGATTACATTGAAGAATTAACCAAATTATATAATCTATAGCATGAGTTCACTTCTAAAATACTAATATGCTCATGTTATCCTCTATAAGGCACTAGTAGAAAAAATCAAATAGGCACCCCCCCTTTAGCACCGGTTCTTGAAAATCGGTGCCAAAAGAAATGGGCGGGATTAGAAAATAGGACGTTGGCATCGGTTCCAACCAAAATCGGTGCCAACCTTTTAAAAAAAAAAAAAAAAACAAAAAACAAAAAAGCAATAGAGTTGGCACCGGTTCTCCTTAAACCGGTGCCAACTATAGTAATTAGTACCGGTTTGAACCGGTGCCATTTAAAAAAAAAGAACCCGGTTTAAGGCGCGTCTTCTTCTTCAATTCATTTCCTTGCTCTTTCCTCTTCGCTCTCATCTAATCTGCCTCTCTGTCTCTCCTTCATTGTAGCGTACTCGAATTTCTCCATTGAAGGGGCTTCTGAGCTTTCCTAACACTCCGTCTCTCTCCTTCGATCTCATTCTCCATAACCGTCACTTTTCCTTTCCTTTCTTCTCTCTTTCGATCTCCTTCTCCTTCTCTTTCTCTCTTTCTACAATATTGGAGGTTAGGGTTTCTGGGTGCGTCTATTTGAATCAATTCGATGTGTGTGCGTGTTCAACAACAACAAATTCGAATCAATTTCGAACCAACAATCAGAAATTCGAGGTTAGGGTTTCTGGGTTTTTTTCCTGGTTTTGCTCCTCTTCTCTTCTTTATTCCTGCATTTTTTTTCCTTATTTTGTATTATTAATCTATCATAATCTTATATTAATGGATGGGAGAAATGTTTCTGGTCAAGTATTTTGATTACGCAAGAGTCAGAAATCCTATATACCAAAGATTGTTTACCAGGGGCGGCGTTAAGAATTCTCTTTATATACCGGAAATGCATGTTTCCACAGGCTCAAATTGACTGATCCTGAATGTTCTGAACGACATAAACAATTTTTCTATAAATTTTTGTGATGGGTTTATATTGTTGATGTTTTCCCTCTTATTATTGGTATGTCCTTTACTTGGAATAGATTAATTTCTAGTTTCATGAAGAAAATTAGAAAAGAACATTTAGAGAAGGTGGAAGAATAACGGGACAGTAAATAGCTAAGAAAATATATTTGTATTTTTATTAGACAACAGTTTAATTTTTAATGATGAGCAACAGATTTTGAAATGATATTTGATGTCAAATGTTTATGAATCTAGAGTGGATTGTATGTAAGAGACATTGTTGTCGTAAAAAATCGAGCTATGTTACTTAAAAAGATAAAAGTATCAAGGTGTGGCTTGCACTGTCAAATTATGCAGCTATACTATGATCTTGTTGATTGGACACCTTCAGCAGGTACTCATTCAAGTTATTGATGGTGCCTACTGACTTTGATAGAATTATATCATTTACCTTCAATTATTTTATGGTAATCTATATTTGCTCAAGGTCTTTTGGTTGTAAAATTTGGTAATCACTATAACTTGCTCTTCATTATTTTGTGAATTTGTAGTTGTGGTGATTGATTGTTAATGCCCAAAGCTGCCACTCGATTGAATGGAGAAGCTTGTAAGTATTTAGACCAGTTGGCTCTTTCTGTCTTTCACTGAAAACTCATGATACAACTTCACTTTTTTAATATCCTTCCTGAATTTGCTGTTATGTACTCTCTCTACAAGACTACAACTATGGAAAGAATAGGATGATAAAATGTGTGTAAAATAAATGAATTTAGCCTATATGCATTTTGTACCCTGTTGACAATTTTGGACTTCAAAAAAGTATTACCTTTTCTTTTGCTTTCATAAATTCATTCCCCTTAATTGCACTTTGCTCATTTTCCCATCCTAGCTGTATTATTGCTCTATACAGAATTGCTGCTCAAAGTTATATTGTAAAAATGATAGGTGATGAATTGATCCTTCCAGGTCTTAAAATGTGAATATGTTGTTTGTGGAGCGATTGTTACTCAAGCCGAGGTAAGAAAGTAAAGGACTTGATTATTGTTCTTGTTAAAATGGTTTATACAATTTTTCTATAAAATTTAGATGTCAATTTGCATAAAATATCTGAGAACACAGAATACGATAATTTAGCTAAAGTTGAGGTTGAAGATATTGAAAACGAAGTAAATTCTGCTGTTATTTGCTACTTCCTTGAGGCTAATCTTCTAAATGTGTTTGAAAATTATATTAAATTCATTTTATGATTTGCCTATATGACTTATAATTTGCTTTTGTTTTTTTAGTATTTTTCTTTTGTGAGGAAAGCTTATCTAAGTTCCTTCTCTGTATAATAGGGTTTGATGTAACGGAGATTTCAGAGGATAACCAAGACGATCTTGAGGGATTGGATGCCTCGGCGTCACATATTGCAAATCTATTATCAATAGAGCCTGCTGATGGTAACAGTCTGAACTTTGCACAGCTAGAATATATTTAGCAATAATATGATAAAACTATATGACAACAATAAGTTTATAACAGCTTAATTATTTTTATTTACTAGTGTAATCCAACCAGAATACAATACAAATGTTTGTGAGTTTCATTTTACACCTGCTGTTAAACTGATTGCTTTTTCTGGGCATCTTTTTCCTTCTGTTGCAAGAGCCTTTTTCCTTCTGGGGAGATGATTGCTAAGTAGGTATCTTTTTTATACTATTGGTTCTGCAGAATACATTTGAAGAATATACTGACAGAACTGCTTTTGAGAGGCCACTCACCAGTGGTGTTGCCTATGCATTGAATGTTACTCACTCTGAGAGGGAGAAATTTGAAAAGCGTCAGGGATGGACTATAAAGAAGATGGAGCACGGGGATCAGAATCTTGTACAAGATTTTGATCCTGCAAAGATGGATCCTGCACCCATTCAAGATGAATATGCACCTATTATATTCTGTCAAAGAACAGTAGCTCATATTGTCTCTATAGACAGGATGTCTGGAAAGGTATGTTCTTCAATTATTTAGGGTTCTTTATTTATAAGGTAACATGTTTGATGAATTTCTATCTCTATTAATGTCATTCCCGGCAGTATAGTGTGTATTGTGAAATCTGTAAATGTAATTTAATGAGTCAAGTTAGAAATTCCTGTTCTAAATTCTATTTGTGACGAGCAACTTTGCTGGAGTGAAATATATTTTTTGAGGAATCTCTCCTGAGTCTCCTTTTGATTATGTATGGATATTTATCTGTAATTAATATGACTCTCTCTTTAATTATTTATGGATACATATCTGTAATCAACTTTTTTCCAATTCAGTTCATCGTATATATGTTGAAAGCGTTTGGAAGCTTATCGTTTCCATTTTTCACGCTTGGCTCAAGCTTTTCTTTCCTGAAACCTTTCATTTATCAGAATTGTATCTATCTAAGCTTATTGGATTTGATATGAAGCTATTCTTATTCTAGTTAATATATTATCTGAGCTTATTTGAACCATCAGTCCATATTAAACTATCAGACATGAATTATTGTAAGTTGTAAAGAATAGGGCCTACAATCAGTCTGGCACTTTAATCCCCTGACTGAAATGATCAGGATTTGAAGTGTCCGTATCTCTCATCAGCAATTAAAAACTTAAAACAGAATAGGGACTCTTTAATGACATCTATTATCTATATCTGATATAATTGTAGTTTCTACTTCAGCCACTACAAATAAATTAAGGTAAATTTTTATATATGCAGGAAGACCGTGACAATATTTTGCGAGCCAGGGCAACTGGAAAGGGTGTCTTGACTTCTCCATTTAAGCTACTTAAATCTAATCACCTGGGAGTAGTACTTACTTTTGCTGTCTATGACCATGAGCTTCCACCAGATGCCACTCCAGAGCAACGCATAACAGCAACTATGGGGTAATAAGTTTTTCCTTTGAACCTTGTTGCCTCTTTTACTTTGAACTATATATAGCAACAAATTAGAACGCCCATGAACGGTGTTTTAGGTAAGAAGGAATTTGACATAGAGTATATTCTGTATTTGATTAGTTTTTGCTATCTATGTTGGATCTGAATTTTGGCCTTTGTTTTAGGTATGCTACAAATGTTGATGGATACTGATCTGGATGCTGATCAACTTGATTATGCCCAGACAGCTCATGCCAGCGGAAAGGATCTCATTTCCATTATTAATGAGGTTCTTGATCAGGCCAAGATAGAATCAGGCCGGCTTGAGCTTGAGGCAGTGCCCTTTGATTTGCGTAATATCCTAGACAATGTTGTTTCTCTATTCTCGGGAAAAAGAAATTGAAGTATGATCAATTACTTAATCATGTAGAAGTTAATTTTTTATCCAAATTTGTGAGTGTAATTGAGTCCTAATTTTTATTTCCTTATTCATTGTCGGCAGTTGGCGATATATGTATCCAATAAGGTACCTGAGATTCTGGTTGGAGACCCTGGGCGATTCCGACAGATAATAACAGATCTTGTTGGTAATTCAGTAAAGGTTAGTTTGCTAGCCTTATAAATAATTCTTTGCCTCCTTTCTTGTTTGTTCTTCATAATAGTGTAGTTAGGTGTGGAGCTGTGGTCTGTGGATGTCTAGCTTGTCAAATTCGAGGGCTAAATTTGGCCTGGTTGTGTGATAACCAATAGGTTCTTACAAATAATTTCTTTTCATTGGAAGTATAAGCCTGTTAAAAATTATTCATTCTGTGAAGATCTCCACATTTTGAAATTTGTAACTTATTTTTGTGTGGTGCATGTATACAAAAGCCTATTTTTTTGGGTGAATATTTAATTTCTTAATACACTTACTCTACAAACCTTTTGCATAGTATAGACGAGTGAGATTAATATGCACTTTGATCATCCTGGTATCTTTGTGAACATGTGAAGTATGTAGAGCACCTGAGCATGCTCGATTCTTGGCTACTCCTTCAATGTGACCATTTGAACAATAGGCAGAAAGAAGATGCTTTAAACTTTAGATGTGAAATGCATAAATCAATGTGGTTCATTCAAAGATAGATCTGACAAACATTTTCTGGTTGCAATATTTGGCTGACCGCCTTTGATACTGTCAAGAGTCTAGTTGCTGCAAGTGAGAAAGAGTTTCAGAGTATTGTTGAGGGAAACCGTAAGGAGGCAAAAGCAAGCTCAGCTCATTGAACGTTTGCTAGCTGCTGTTGGAGTATTTCTTAATTCAAGGTGTTGTTTTCTTATTTTGTTTTGAAAGTTAACAGAAAAAATGTAACTTTATATATATGTTAATGTTTATATATCAATTTAAGTGAAAAAAACGCAAAAAAAAAAAAAAAAATTTAAAATTTTGGCACCGGTTTTTACCAGAACCGGTGCCAAAAGTTTTTAAAATATTTTTTGAGACTATTGGCACCGGTTTTAGGCAAGAACCGGTGCCTAAAAGGGGGTTATTCGCACCGGTTCTTTCCTAAAACCGGTGCCAATAGTATTGATAATAAAAAAAAATTCCCGCGTTTGAAGTTGGCACCGGTTTTGAACCGGTGCCAAATTTTTGAGGATTTGGCACCCCTCAAATCCCCAACGGTTCAAAACCGGTGCCTTAGGGGGGGTTTGAACCGGTGCCAAATTACCTTTTTCGTCTAGTGAGGGTATACACGGTCATTTTTAATGATGAATATTGAGCTATTTAGGGAGGATTATGAAAATGCATAATCATAGTGTTATAAATTATATAAAGAAATAAAGAAAGAAAAAGAGCATAAAAATAGTTGGGAAATATGAATAATCTAGTTGTTAGTTTTTGTAAACAATGATATCTTATTTCCTACTCCACTCATTGTTGTATTTGACTTGACTACTTGATTCTCCATGTTTCATAAGAAAAGATTTGATTGGAGTTTCTTATGCTTTTGATTTCTTAATTATCCATGTTAAATTTTGATCGAGTCTCTCTAATATTTTGTAAGATCTATAAGCAAAAGAAAACATGTATGATAAAGCCATGTTGGGTTTTGGATTGGCCTAGACCTAAAGCCATCAATAACTGATGTTGCCACCATATACGTAACTTTTTGCATCTATGGACTTTGTTATGGATCTGCTTATTTCACTCTTTGATGTCCATTGGAATCCTTATATATATATAATTGTATTGGTGCATAAAATGTCTTAATTATATTTTTATATACTATCATGCTTTAATACTACATATGAGCATATGAAATGATGAATCGTTCAAAAGAAAAAGTAAAAAAAAAAAAACAAAAAAAAAACAATGATGATAAAAAAGAGCAATTGTGAGAATTAGAATGATGATGCTGCCTGTTTAAAGCTCCTTTTTTATTATGCTATACTATACTAAGTAATTCTCGTAGCCCACATTTTATATTTTAACTCTTCCGCAAATATGTCACTTTTCTTCTACCAAAGATATAAAGGAAAAGAAAGAAAGAGTTAATTTTCATGCTCTTTCCAATAAAGGGCTGAGTATGACAGAGGAGTCAACACTTTTTCTCTTGATGGTATGGAAGTTATAGCTGCATATTAATGTGACTTTCTGGCATGTTGGGAGCTTGCTCATACATGATTACGCCATTTAAGTGACACTGCCTACTAAAATTTGCTAGTAATTGTGCTGATTTCTGGTTTCCATATGTTTAGGAAGTGAAGACAAGAGGTGGGTTTAAAGGACAAATTGAGAAGAGGTAGTAGGAGAGAGATGAATTCCAGAAAATGGCTATCGGCAACCAGGTTCGAAGCCTGGAAGGCGAACACCCTCAGCTCCCCTCTTATATTTAAGCCCTTTTCTTACACTGATTTAGGGATAAGATTTGAGTTTCTTTATTTGGATGTGAGTATTAGTGAGAAATTGGGGAAACGATTACTCATACTTTATCGATCGATAATTAAAATTAGCTTTACCTTAAGACTTTCTGTATATGGTGACAAAATGGCTTATAATAGTCAAATACGAGCTATAATAAATATATTTTTAGTACTGTAAATGTTATTAAATCTATTGGGGTATCTCAAAAGATTGGAATTTCCACTATTTTCTTGGATGTGGCTGATGATCTGCATGCTAAAAAAAAAATTTACAAATCCTTAGATGAATATTTTTCTAATGATTTTCTTTCAGATAACTGAGCACCAAGGTGATTTATAAAATTTGTTTAATATAATGCAATGATGATGTATGAGAGTTAAGGTGAATAAATATGCTTTGTGCCCTATCTCTCAATCTCTCCTCCACTGAAGTAATTTGAATTCTCCATTGAAAAGGCTTGTGACTTTGTGAGCTTTCTCTCCTCTATTGAAGGAGCTTTTGAGGTGAGATGTTTATTAATCAGCGAATATCAGTTTCATAATCTAGGGTTTATCGTTGATTAATA
This sequence comes from Chenopodium quinoa, assembly GCF_001683475.1. Classification (NCBI taxonomy): domain Eukaryota; kingdom Viridiplantae; phylum Streptophyta; class Magnoliopsida; order Caryophyllales; family Amaranthaceae; genus Chenopodium; species Chenopodium quinoa. Next base: position 9,136,620 of record NW_018744239.1, read on the forward strand.
CCGAGAATGAGGCAGGGAGAGGTCATGAGAGTTTCCCGAGGATCGTTTTTCCCTTCTCCTTAGATGACTATTGGTTACGGTGGTTGTCCTTCGTCGGTGATTTATCCAGACACTATTAAAACGGTCTTCGAACCATTAGATGCAAGAACCTTACCTGCTTTATCTGTCTCTGTAGTTGTGATTGTAACTTTGCTTTCTGCATGCTTCTTGATCTTCTAACCAAAAAAATCACCAACCATTAAAGGCTGTGATGAGTGTACACCATTCAAAGTAGTCAAATTTAATCTGGGTTTGAAGAATTTTTCGACGTTTTGGGTAATTTTTCTATTTGGCTTGGTAGAAAGATCAATTGTTGGTTTATTCTATACGAAATACTATATTATTTGGCTTGGTAGAAAGATCAATGGCTTGGAAGTTTCTATTTATGCTTCTTTTGGCAAAATCCCCCTGCTGGCTATATAAAGGTCAAAATCCTTTTCAAATCATCTATAGCTATTCTTAATTTGATAAATTTGAGAATACTAAGTGAAATAAATATTTGCTATTTTGTAGAAAGATAAGATCTAGACCGCTGAGGTTTTCTCAAAGATTAATGACCCATTTAGGCTGGAAGATGAGCTTGATCTGCTTGCTGTTATTGCTGAGAAGGAACGTAAACAAAAAGCTTTCAGTATTATGGGTGTGTTCACAATTAAATAAGTTTAGCTTGCATTTATTATTGTTGGTGGGGGGCTTCTTGTTCACAATTAAATAAGTATTATGGGTGTGTTCACAATTAAATAAGTTCAAATTCAACTGTTGAAGCATGTTGCTTCCATTGTGCATTACTTTTTCTTCTGGATCTCATTAACATCTTGTGATTTCTGTGAATAAAGATAAAAAAAATTATGGACTAATGATGGTTTATTATCTGAATCAGAAAAAGATGAGAATTTTGAGAAGTGGGATTTATAATGATATAGGTTAAAGACTCTTTTTTTAGTGAAATAAGATGAAAATGGAAATTTGTATGCTAAAAAAAGGAAAAAGGAAAGTCATGGTTGATGCAATATGTGGTGTTTAAGGAAATAAAAGTGGAAGTAAAATGATATTAATGAGTATAATTATTTAGAAGAAGGGTCATACGGTTAGCACCAGAGAAGAAAAAGGGGTGCTTTTTTAGTTGTTCAAAATAAAGGTTTTGGTTTTTACTTCTTGACACTTAATCAGCAAAAAATACAGAAGGTTGACAACAACCTTGGATGGCACCAGTTTTCCTACCTTCTTAAAATCCCTAAATAATATTTCTATTTGGTGCGAAGGATCTCAAATGAAATTTGTTACCATGAAGCAAAAGCACGGCAAAATAATGTTAAATAAAAAGTTTACAAGCTCTAATCTATTGCAAAAAGACAAATTCTTTACTATCATAATCATTGTTTCCATGAAGCATAAACACAACAAAATAATGTGGAATACGAAGTAAAAGTTAACATCCTCTAATCTACTGTAGAAAGATAAATTCTTTACTATTATAATTCCAAGAGCACGTAATTTAATCAAATAACTAAGGCAGATCTAAGCTTAGTGTGATTAGGATTAAATTATAGTTGTAATAGGAGTGAGTTAGTGATGCTTGAGTTCAGATTTCTTGCCTATCAAAGTATTGATAATTTTGGGTGAAACTTTGCTATTAATTTTATTACCTCTTGTTCTGCTGAGATTGGGGTATTGTTCTAGAAAATAGGAATTATATATGTCAATGAATGAGTGAAATGTTGAAGTTTGAATCTATTTGATTGCTATATTTGTAGGATTTTGGATAGGTAGCCCTTGTGTTTGTCAACTAGCCCTAATACAACTAAGCTACAGCAACTCTAACCTCCCCTTCCTTCAGTATTAAGCCATGCTTTACGCACCTCCTCTGGCTGCTATACTAGCCATTTGGAGAAGATCTCGATAGTGAACTTTTGAGCTCGGAATATGCAAACTATTTTGTGCAGACTACAGGTATCTCAAACGCTTGATAACAAGCCAATTTTTTTTAACGAGAACTATAGTTATCTTATCACTTTGTTGAACTGTTTTTTTTAGCCAGTGCTAATTTTTAATTGGCTTGTTATTTATGGTTAATTTTCGATACATTATGCAAGAATGGAGATCCTGTTTGCAGGAATCGAGCCCAGTCGACGTGTTCCTTTAATTTAAATATCGAATCGTATCGCTTTAGCCGTGTACGACGGTGACAGTAGCCGAGTACAACCTTGACACACACAAGTCTAGAAGTTTGTATAAAACATTCAAGGTAATCCTTTGCTTCCCTACTCAAAGGATGATATATATTTCATAAACTTGAGTGTACTCCTAAACTTACTTCATGATCTTTTTAATATAAAAAGATAGGACAAATAGCAATAAAAAGGATGTAATAAACGTAGATAATTGCAACTGACAAAATGCTAAAAATGCAACACGATAAGGACCATTGCCATTAAATCAACACAAATTTGTAATGAGGTATAAATGCTAATTAGAGTAAGATATTGGACCATTTTGTTTGGAAAAAATCAATAGACTAGAAGAATACTAAGAACTAAAAAAATTAATGATTAGACCAGTTATCAGCAGCCCATTATATCACAGGGTTATAATTATAAATGATTAAGGTAAGGAACATAGATTTCCGGGGTTAATATTTACGACTTTACATTGATAGTGTAATTCGAACTGGTAATGTGAGGACATCATGTAATTTGAATGGATAATGCAAGTTTGACAGCTAATGTGGAGAGAATGAGTTAAGTATATGGTGAAAACATGGTTAATAATAGCCAAATACGAGCTATAATAAATGAATTTTTAGTGTTGTGACTGATGATCTGCATGCTAAAAAAAAATTCACAAATTCCTTTAATGAATATTTTTGTAATGATTTTCTTTCAGATAATTGAGCACAAAGGTAATTTATAAAATTTGTTTAATTCTTTGCATAATGCAATGATGATGTATGAGAGGTAAGGTGAATGAATATGCTTTGTGCCCTATCTCTCAATCTCTCCTACATTGAAGTAATCTGAATTCTCCATTGAAATGGCATGTGACTTTGTGAACTTTCTCTCCCCGATTGAAGGAGCTTTTGAGGTGAGATGTTTTGGTTAATCAGTGAATATCAGTTTCATGATCTAGGGTTTATCATTGATTAATACCAAGAATGAGGCAGGGAGAGGTCATGGGAGTTTCTTGAGGACCGCTTTGCCCCTCTCCTTAGATGACCATTGGTTACGGTGGTTGTGTTTCGCCAGTGATTTATCTAGAAACTATTAAAACGGTCTTCAAACCATTGGATGCTAGAACCTTAGCTGCTTTTATCTGTCTTTGTGAGCCATGACTGTGTAACTTTGCTGACTTCATGCTTCTTGATCTTCTAACCAAAATTTTTTTTTCAACCATTAAAGGCTGTGACGAGTGTACACAATTTAAAGTAGTCAAATATAATCTAGGTTTGGAGAATTTTTTGAGGTTTTTGGTAATTTGTTTTCGTATGGCTTGGTAGAAAGATCAATTGCTGGTTTATCCTACACACAGTACTGTATTATTTTTATTTTGTGGTTTGGTTTGGTTTGGTTGGAATTTGGAAATTATTTTCCCTAATTTGATTGGTTGCTACCATGGTTGATTTTACCACCTCGAAATTCTCCACTGAATTGTTTGATGAAATGTGGATTTGAGCCTCTTGTGAAACAAAAAAAAAAAAAATGGAAGCTGCATTGTGTTTGTTGAGCAAGAGTCCCTGATGTCTTGCAATTTCTCTTTATGCTTTTTTTTCCAGAATCTCCCTGCTGGCTATATGAAGGTCAAAAGCCTATTCAAATCACCTTTAGCTATTCTTGCTTTAATAACTTTGAGAAATATTAAGTGGGATAAATATTTGCTATTTTGCAGAATGATAAGATCCAAGCCGCTGAGGTTCTCTCAAAGATTTATGACCCACTTAGGCCGGAAGACGAGCTTGGTCTTCTTATTGTTGATGCTGAGGAGGAACACAAACAAAAGCCTCAGTATCATGGATGTGTTCACGATTAAAGAAATTTAGCTTGCATTTCTTGCTGGTGGTGGGGGGCTTCTAGTAAGTTCATATTTAATTGTTGAAGCATGTTGCTTCCATTGTGCATTACTTTTTCTTCTGGCTCTCATCATAGGTGAAGGCTAAGATGATATATGAAAATTAAAGCACTTTGAGGAGACTGTTATAGAACATATAATATCTTGTAATGACATGACAAAAATATAAAATATTTAAAAGCGAAAATTTTACACATGACCATATAAGATAGATGAGAGGAGGGATAGTAAAGTGGAGCAAAGAGGGGTGAGGGAGCAAGTATGACGAACTGTATTATCAAGACTATAATAGAAGAGTGAAAGGGAGAGAAGTATAGGGAGCAAAGGGGGTAAGAGATAGGCAGCGGATGAGGGAACAAAAGGGTACGGTTAGAAGGAGATTAGGAAAATGTGATGGTGATGGTGCGAGAGAAAGATGGGAGAAAGAGATATGGAGCACTGGAGGAGGTCAATTATAAATAGAGGAAGTAATTAATAAAAAATATTAAAATACTTTTTATATAACCATAAAAGACTCGAGTAATAGAAAGAGTAGGGGGAAACGGTAGTAAAGGCAATAGGTGGAGCAAGTGATATAGAGTTTATTTTTGTTCTATGTGCTAAATGAAACGTGGTATTATAGTTTTAGATTTACATAAAAAAATAGATATTAATCTATTTTCACTTAAGCAAGTATGATCTTAGATTCACAATAATTGTATAGGGTTCTTATATGGTGGATTATTCAACTATTGGTTATAATTACTCAAGTTGTGAAAGAGATTTGTTTAGGATAGTTTATGAGAAATGCGGTGAGAGAGCTTATCTAATTATTTTTTGAGAAAAAGATTTTAAGGGCTTGAGACAAGTATTTCTTTTACTTGGAAATCAAATAAATTTCCAACCATTAATATGGGAAAGTAGAAAGGAGAGGGAGAGAATATGGGGTAATATATAGAGTAGGAGGAGCCAAAGAAGAATTGGGGGGTACCTTAAGAGACCATTTTAGAATGTAAATTAGGAAGAGAGACATAAATCTTTTAGGAGCCTTTTAATTTTCTCACAACCATGAAAGAGGAGTGAGTGAAAGAGGCAAGGAGGGAATATGCAATATTAATACATTGGGACATAGAGATCACTTTGAAACGATTTTTTTTTTTATAATATGATCGATTTGATAATATGACAACAATTCATTTTTCGTTTTGATAGCAATCCAGAAACAATATTTTACTAGCTATTAATCCAAAGTTTTGATCTCAGGTTTAAAGTTCGAGATTAGTTTAAGGTTAACATGTTTATTAATCACCAAATTGAACAATCTCAAGCTCATCATTATTTTATTTGTCAATAAAGTTAATTTAAGATTCCTGTAAATTAGATCCTTGAACTAACAGTTGTAGTCGGTGAAGATACGAGAGATCATATTATTAATTATAATAGTATATTATGTCGAGAAGAATTTATTTGAAATTTGGAACCTAATTTGGTAATTTAGGGTTGAGTTTGAAAAATTGTTCCTGTTTGATAATCAGCTTGGAGGTATTTTTATCCTTGATTTTCTGAGTTAGGAAAAAAAAGCAGTTTTTTGAGGTGATTAGAGTCTCTTTAAGTTAGGAAAAAATAGTAGTTTTAAGGTGATTAGAGTGGGAAGTAATAAAGACATTGTGACTTTGCGAGTGAAATCCCAGATACTTTTGGTGATTTTAGTAACCTTACTTATTGTTACTGTATGCATGTTTTGTGAATTTAATTTTTTTTTTATATGTGGAATTCAAATGATCAATTTTACTATTTTTTGGGGGAAAAACCTTCATTTTAGGGTTTTGAATATAGTAGTTATTTTAATTGAAAATTTACGTGATTTTTTTCTTCCAAATTGGGATCTAGAATTTTATCTTTAGTTTTTTCTGTTTTGATTAAGGGAGTCATTATTATTGACACTGTTAAATTATTCATTAATTCATTTTTTCTGTTTTCAGTTATAAATGTTACTCACTACTTACATTATCCCAATCAATTTGTTAGGGAGGATTTATGAAGGGTACTGGATCTGTTATTGGTCGAAGAGCACCATGCTCGGACTTTGTTGATCCACTTACTAGGCCAGTTTAGGAAGTGGGAAGGGTGGGCTGAAATGATAAGCGTCGTGCATACCAGGTTGTATATGTGTCGGACAATAAAGAGTATGCTGTAATATTACCTATGTTTAAAGGAGTTGAGAAGTATCTTGGGGTACACGCTACGAAATTGCAATAGTTCTCTCCTCTTTACTTTGTTAATATTATATATTCTTATTCGCATTCATGCATAAGATTGGACCCTGATTGACGTAAAAAAAAATTAATTGCCTGTATTTTATCTCTTATATATGTGAAAAACTAATGATAGTAAGCAGGATGCAAGAAAAAAAGAAGTCAATGAGATTAAAAGTTTAGGACTAGAATTGTTATTTCTGCAAATGGTATTAAAAAGAGACCTAGCATTACTATGGTGATTCATTAATTACTATACCTAGCGTAAACTATTTTGATTACATCTAATCATAATAAACACATACAATTATAATAAGCATTACTATGATGATTCCTTATTATGGTATGTGTTTTGTTGTGTGTTTTTCTATTATTGCAATTTGAACCTTTGCATTTGGGTTACTTGTATTAATAATATGGTCACCTCCTTTCTTCTTCTTCCTCTTTCCTAGTCTAGGTTGGCTTGCGACGCCCAACCCATTTTCAATTGTAATAATTTTCTTAGCTTACCTCTGAGTTATATATTTTAGTTTTTATTAGAAATTTTTGTTACAAATTGGTAACATGGATAGACCAGGAAAGACCATTATGATAACATAATTAAAAGAACAAGATATGCAGGTGTTTGAGGCCTATCTAGAGAGGAGTGGTGATGTTGAATTCCATACTTTTTAAGCAGGTCTTCATACTCCGCTTGAATTACATACTATTACTTTCATGTTTGACAACTTCCCCCTATTTAAAGAGTAGGGATTAAATCTCCCAATAATCATAGTCCCTGATCAACTCAAGCCATCTCCTTTGGCACATATTCAATTCCTTTTGAGCAAAAATTTACTTCAAATTTTTATAGTCTGTATAGATATTACAAGTCACTCCCCATATTTTTTTAAGAATTAGATTTATTATTATTAGAATTCAATTGCTCTATTTTAGTAAAATGTAGGAGGACAGAGGTGATGTAAACTAAACATTCTTTCAACAGATTTTAAAAAATATGTGATTTGCATTCCTCTTATCTATATAGTGGTGCAAATCTCTTAACAAATTTTTTTGTTGGTTTAGGTGGTGTTGTTCTCATCTAAAATAAGTCCATGTACTTGTGCAGATTGAGGTAGAAGTACTAGAAGAGTTGAAACCAAGTAAGACAAAAACTCATGTCTTAAAGAAGAGGGAAAAGCTAGATGTAATATGTCACTGATTTATTTAGGCAATTTGGCTCTCCTTGTATGTTGGTCATTTGGCTAATTTTTAGAGATTAAGTTAGTCAAGTACTCTAATTCAATGTATGTGCCTTTGGTAGAAGGAAACTCCTTTTGGTGCTATTTATTTAGAAAATTCCCCTCAGTTTAAAATTATTGTCACGTAATTATTTAGCTATTCTATATTATAGTGACAGTTAAATCTGGAGAGAGTCCTAGGTTGTAGCCATGTAGGATGTACCATGGTCCCAAAATGGCAAAGGACCGACAAAGTACTACGGGCAGCAAAGCATAAATTTGCTAATATCTCTTAACACATAAGAAATAATTTGTGTATGAATCAAACAAGTAGAGCTACAAGGACAAATCATATTACCTAGACTAATTTTTGTCGACTATCTTTCAAATGACTAGCTACGTTATAGGCAAAATGGAGTCAAAGTTATCAGTAACATAATGGTTTTGGTTTCATCGTAAGAAAGAATTTACAATTAATTACTTCCTCCATTTTTTTTTAGTTGTCACGTTTCACACACTCCCGTTTGACTGTGTATTGTGCTTTGTACGTAATGAAAAATATAGTCATGTAGGATCTTGTTAGATTCTTTACAATTTATACTTTTAAAATATTAACTTTTCATAATTTTTTTATTGGTAATTAAAGATATTAATGGTTAAATTTGTACATTGCCAAATGTGACTAAGGAAACGTGTCAACTAAAAAGAAACGAAGAAGTATTAAAGTAAATTACAAAGGGAAATTATTAATGATACACTCCAGGTTTTGACTTTTATCTTTGTTACACATCATTAAACTTTGATTATCAGTGGTACACCTAAACATTTCCCTAATTAACTATAGTAACTAAAACGTTATTAAACGTTAATTTTGATTATTTAACCTGCTTGGTCAGAAGGTTCAGATTGAGGTGGTGGTTGATTTTGAGGTGGAGGTGGTGGTTGATTTGCAGGTTGTGGTTGTTAAATCTCTAGAGCTATTTTTTTTACTCATATACTCAATGATGTCAGCATTAGGGAATGTTTTAAATAATCTAATTAAACCACCATCATCATCTAATGGCCAATGTTTACTTTTATATGCATAACCAAATATAGGGTTCAATATAACTATTGCCAAACTACGTAACCGATCTTCAAATTCTATCATTATATCCATTAGGTTGCAAGTATCAAAGTCCACTTCAATATCAACATTATGTACTTTATTATATTGAAATCTCAATACAACATTGTCACTCATTATGCAAAATTAGATTAAACTACTATAATTTAAGCACAACAAAACATCACATACTTAAGAACAACACATAATTAAACCTAGGCTATACATTTAAAAAGGAACATTGTACCATGCAAACACAAACACACCCATATCAAATTATACTGTACAAAAATACAAAATTAACCACGCAAACATGATCATATGAAAATCGAGCATAATTCAGAGCAAAATCCAACCACAATTACACCTAAAATAATAACCCAACAAATGAAACAAAAATACATACATTAACTAAAAGCTAACAATTTAAACCAAAAATTCTCCAAAATTACTACCAGAAATCAGCACTAACCTTATACAATCCACAAAGTATCGCTAAATCTCTAGGAATTTTGCTTCACTCGAGTGCAATTAGGGTTTTAGGGAAGAATAAGAATAGGGGAGAGAGTGAAGGAGATGAACGATCAACATTTTATATTTAATATTGACAGTTGGGCTTTGAGGGAGAGTTAATGACTAGGGGGAAATTTAGTCAAGTCAAGTCATCGCAAAATCCCTATCATTATACCTAATTAAACGTTTAATTAATGTTTTACTTACTGTAATTAATTAGGAAAAAGTTTAGGTGTATCGCTGATAATCAAAGTTCAATGATGTGTATCAAAGATAAAAGTCAAAATATGGAGTGTATCATTGATAATTTCCCAATATAACATAATTTATAATTAATTACATCTAATTAAGCTACGAATTACGGCAAAAAGAAAAACGTAGGATTAGCAACGCACGCGATGAGACAATTAGTATGAAATAAAAGCCGATGAATGTTCAATTGCACGTCTAGTCTAGGACATTGCTTAAGTTTCTCGAAGTAGGATATGTTTGAGTTAATTTTCGGTCTCGTGTGCTCCTGATGTGTTTCCCACTCTCCCCGAAGCACAGCTTTATTAGAGACATGTTTATGTGTGTAATGTATGAAATAAGTGGCATAATGAGCCACAAGTTATCAATAAAGGAAAGAGCCAATCACAATTAAAAGAGACTAGAGCATTGAAATGAAAAAGAAAAAAAAAGAGAAAAATGAAATGAAAAAAAAAGAATCAAAGAAAAAAGCTCCAAAAATTCTCAAAAATATTTCCACACTTTCTCTTTTTATTTATGTAATGTAAAAGTCTCAAAATAGAGTGTAGTTAGGGGGTGTTTACACGCATCTTGGGAGGTGAACTTGTATTTTGCAATTTTATAACAGAAAGAGAGCTTGGTAAAACCTTGAAATAGCTAGATGTGCTCTAATGAACTAGTAAGAAGCTTAAGTAAGTGTCCTAGTGCAATCTTGTTTAATTTCTTTCTTTACCCCTAACTCATTTGTACATTGATTAGTTTTTCTAAATGAAAGTTACTCTTTGTCCTTACTTGTTTTTCTTATCTCGATGAGTTGACTTGGGAAAATAAAATGAGGATATATATAGTTTGATGGTTTTGTCGTGGCTTGTGTGAGTTGTGGGTTAAGCTCATAGGGAACTCTCACGAGATAAAAACCTCGTCCTCAAGGGCTACTTAGAGGTCTAAATTGCTTCTCACTTGTGCTAAAAGTAGTTATGGTTGTTACCATGCGGATTTGTGTATATGTGCATTTTCCTTGTTGCCCCTTCTTGGTTTGATTTTAGCAAGTTATTTCCCTTTTTTGGTTTGACATGCTTGTTTTGCTCGAGGACGAGCAAAATCTTAGCTTGGGGGGATTTGATAACTTGTTATTTGATATGATTTTAGGGTGTTTTTGAACCTTGTTTACTTGATAAATTGGTGTCTTAGTTCACTTTTACTCTATTATTTTGCAATTTTTGTGTATCCTATGCTTCATGGGTTGTTAGTGTTTTTGTTGAAATTTTAGGACTAAAGACAACCTATTGAAGTCTATGGATGATAAGTCGAGGTTAAAACCAAGAAGATGATGGAAAGAAGCCAAGGAAAAGGAGCACAAATAAGAAGAAAGAGAGAACTATAGTGGAGCGGCATCTCCAAAGAGTAGAGCGACCTCTCCAGGTCAGTGGAGAGGCCTCTCCACCTTGCTGCTATAGCTACTGCCTCCCTTGGCAAATTTAAGAATTTTTATGGGGAAATGCCTCTTCAACATAGGTGCGCGGCCTCTCCACCTGGCGCGCCCTCTCCACCTATTTAGAGAGCCCTCTCCACCCCGATGCTGAAGTTCCTACCTCCTTTTGGCAGATTTGAAAGAAGAATGCGAAGAGGCCTCTCCAACATAGGTGCGCGGCCTCTCCACCTGGGGAGCAGTCTCTCCACCTTATTGGAGAGCCCTCTTCACCCTGCTACTGGACATTCTACCCTAATTTCACTTGGTTTGGAGCGGCCTCTTTAGCCTTGGAGAGGCCGTGCCCGATAGCTTCTATGATTTTTCTTTTGCGGAGTTTACTATGTAATTAGGGGGTTATAAATAGTTCTGGGAGTTCGTTTGTACGGATATCCAATTTCCTACAGTCCTTCCTCTTAGTTTGTAATTTAGAACATCAAAAACTCACAAATCATTGCATAGTTCTTAGTTCTTAATCTTGGAAATTTCAATTCAATCATTGTAGAAGACAAGTTCCACCATTGTTATTCAAATTTGAAGCTTTTAGTAACTATTTCTCACTCTTTTCTTCTACCTTCTCTACTTTAATTGCTAATTACTTGCTTGATTCTTGTATGCTTAGATTGTTAATTAGCTTAATTCTTGGTTTTAAATTATTCATGAATTGCTTGAAATCTTTAATTGCTTTAACTTCCATGGATTGTGAGTAGTCTAATTTCTAGGGTTTGGGTAAAAACCTCAGTGTAGTCACCAAGAATTTATTGCATGTGCTAATTTTGTAATTTTGGGGTGTTAATTAGTTGAGCTTAAGTGTGTTCCTTTTTAGTTCTTGCATTTGGACAATGTTAGGATTATTTATCCAATCTTTCTCAATAAAGGATCGAGAGATGAACTTGAGTTAGCTCCCTTATGCTCAATTGACTTGAAATTCCATGAGGATAGGAATTTCCAGTCAAGGGAATGTTATGTCATCATGATTATGCTTTAACACTTGCTTTATGCTTTGTAACCACCAGAGTAGGTTGTATTCATGATTTAAGTAATCCCTCTAACTTGAGAGAGTAGTTGAGTGCCTTAGATGACTTCCTCTAATTTATCCCCTATTTTATTTTGATTGATGCATGCTAATTGTGATTTGTGATGAAGTTGAGTGGTATAACCCGAGCCGTAAATTCCTCTTAATCTTGTTAGTCTCCTCTTATCGTTTAGTTTAATTGATCTAGTAGAAGTTACTTAAAACCAAAATAATTTAGACTTCATTTAGCTTATCTGAACAGTAGTATCTCGGGGGTTGATTCAACGCCTCTATTGGGTTCGAACCTTTCTTACCCTTGCTATTAATTAGTGAGACCAAGATAGGATTTATCTTTGGTAGGCTTGATGACGGCCTATCAATGGTAGCTTATCTGTTGTGTTAGTTTATATGTTGTTTTATTCTGCTATGACAGCTTGTTATTATGTCCTTTTAATTACCTAAAGTGGCCTTTACATTCTTGTTTAGATAAGGCAACCACTAGACTTGACCTCTTCAAACTGGGTTAGTAACTTGTTTTATGGGCCTTATCCATTAATATAAAATGTTTTCCTCTTTGTGTTAAAAAAAGACAACAGAGGATAATATAAAGCATGGTCATGCTTCAATGAAATATAATCCTCGAGCCAATCTTTTCTAAGGGTAACATGATGACACTTAATAAGATGGACAAAATTAATCCATATAACATTTGTGCCTCTTAATAGTCAGCAAATATATTTACTTTTAACTTGTTTCTATTGACGTATTACATTCCTACATTTAGATAAGGAAATTTTAACTTTTACCACCTCCAAAAAACGACTTATTTGCTTTTACCACCTACATAATCTAAAGTTTTATTTTACCACCACATTAAAAAAAAGGTTGGATTTTCCCACCAAAACCCAACTCTGGTGACGAAAAAGTAATTTGGGTCCCACAATAACGACTATTTTTCAATTTTTCCTCAATTTCCCTCGATTCCCTTGTTTATATAAACCCATGTTCTTCATTTCTTCCAAAAAATCATCAAATTCAGCTTGAATTTTGCGAATTTCTTCCAAAATTCTCTAATTTGCTGTACTCTAACCATCGTAGCATCCAATTGTTCCATATTTGTGGTCGTTTAACAAAGTCACTTGTTAGTGAAATTTGAAGAAGGTACGCATTTCACTAAATTCTCAAATAATTTGAATTATGAGGTAAAATTTTGCAATTCTTGGCGTGATTATCTTGCAATTGTTTTGGATGATTAGAATTGTTGATAACAGTTATGAATTGAGTCCCAATTTCATACTTTAAAAATTAGGGTTTATGTTAGTATCAATTAATTTTGGGTTCTTTAAAATTGCAATTGGTTAATATAATTAGGGTTAGGGAATGATAATTGTGTTCAATTAGAAGTAATCTTAATGCTGGTGGTTGTCAATTGCAGAAGGAAATGTCGTCCATAAGTGTACCACCTTCAAAAGAGAAAAGATGCCAATATGGTATTCCAATGGCAAGGCTTACTTCATGGATTAGGGAGACTCCTGGATGCAACTTTAGGTCATGCAAATTCTATGACCCTGTGACAGAGACAAGGGTGTGTAAAGCCTTTGAGTAGGTGGATCAATCAGATGGAACACCTTGGCAAACAGAGGTGATTAACAACTTATTGCTTGACATGAAAATGATGAAGGTGAGATTAATGACTTGAAGAGGGAAGTTGATGATGTTAGTGGGCAGAGGAGGTGCTTACAAAATGAGATTGACAGCTTGAGGGTCAAGTGCAAGGCACTTAGTTCTAACATGAAGAAGATGAGCAAGGAGGTTTATGGAAGAGATGGAACAACAATGAATATGCTTGTATTAGTTGTTGTTGTGTTTTATTGTGTTGATTTGGTGTTGGCTATGTATTTTAGTAGTTAGGATCAGTTTAGATAGCTTAGTAAGCTAAAATCCCTAACTGATGTTATCTTTTGTTAAGCCTTTATGGCTGTTTTTAGGGCTGCCATTTCATGTACTTGAATATTTGATGAATGAAATGAAATGAATCTTATTTGGTAGCAATAATAGCATGCTCAAAAACCGATTAAGTACCTGAATTTTTTCATTTCCATATTAGCAATAGAAAAGGCAGGCATTCATACATACAAAATGTTGAAATTGTTTTCACAAAAGTTAAAGTACCTAACTGCATCTATTACTTTTTTCAACTAGCAAATACACAAAAGATTATCTAAAATACTAGGTTGTTCATCAAGTACACAATATCTAAAACCATATTACAAGCTATTTAAGTTCTTCATCTTGCTCCTGGTGTCTAGAAGCTTAGGCCTTGTATTGTGCTGTAGCTAGGGGTGGTGAGATGTTGTCACTGGTGTAGGTTGACTGAGACTCTTTTTTTTGCTACTGGTGGAGGGTTTACTCTCAGTTTCTGCTGTTATTGAAGGCTGAGACTATGTCATTATCAATGCAACCTGTAAATACAAAGAACTCATTGGTCAATTTGTGTGATAAAGAACCTAATCCTTCAAAATTCATAATTGAATTGTACAGTATTTGTCTGGCAACCCTCTCTTCACTTTTATTCCTCTGTTCCTTGAGCCAAGTTGTCTGCAGCTGTGGCCTTCCTCCCTTAGGAATTGTTGCAAGTTGGTGTGGCTGGTCTGGTGCAGGAGCTTGGGTACAAGTTTTGGCATAATGTCCAAACCCACCACAATTACCACATTGCTTCTTGATTTTTTGTTTCTTTCCCTCATAAGTAGCACCAGAATCCCCTTCACCCTGTTCAAGCTTTCTCTTCTTTTACTTGGGTCTTCTTGGCTGCACTTTCAACACTAGTGGCAAAAGGCTCTCTTAGCTTCACCTTTTCCCAATGCCTAGGTCCAGGCATTGGTAGAATGGGAGCCTCATATGCAGCTAGGTATGTGACCCTATAGTAATGTGGGTGAACAAACAGCTTTGGGTCATCCCTTCTGTCAAGTATGCAAGAAAATGCATGGACACAAGGTATCCCTGTCAACTCCCACCTATAACATGTGCAAGTTCTTGTTGTTAAGTTGACAATGCACTAATCATCCTTGTATTGAACCTCATAGGTGTCACCCCTAGAAGCATGCACTGTACATGCCCTAGCATACTTCTATAGGCCATCAAACATCTTGTTCACATATGGGGTTAGCAAACCCTCCCATTTAGTAGCTGCCTCCCACTTCTCATTACTCCTCTTCATCATGTACCTTCTTAACCATTCCATTTGAGTAAGAATGGGCTTATCTCTAGCTTCCCTAATGACTGCATTAAATGTCTCACACATATTATTTAACAACATGTTAGACTTGCAGTTTGTAGAGAAAGCATTCCTTGACCAATGGTGGGGGGGGGGGGATGTTTGAAAGGTACTCATAAACTTCCTCATTCAAGAAATTAATGGATCCCATAGCAACCTAAAATTCAAACTGACGGACACACACACACAACAAAAGCTTCAATAAAAAAGAACTCACATACACACAACAAAAGCTTCAAAAAAAAAGAACTTCAATAAAAAAGAACTCACATACACACAACAAAAGCTTAAATAAAAAAGAACTCACATACACACAACATAAGCTTCAATAAAAAAAAACTCACATACACACAACAAATTTAGAACATGTAAACTGACAGACAAACTATCAACAAAATCAGTGTAATTAGCTTACCAAAGTGCTTGCCCTAGCTGCAGCAAAAAATAGTTCTTTGAAAGTAGACCCATGAAATTTCAGCTTGAAATTTTCCCAGATGTGTCTCTCACATAATCTTAGCTCTGTATTGGGGACAACTGATTCAAAAGCTTCTAACAAACCCTATGGAATAGCAAAATAGGCATAGTTACATAATGGACTGAAGAAAGTGTAAAATCACACAGAAATGATCAATTTGAAAGTACTTACTTTTTTTTGTCATACATGAAAGTGAGCCCAAATCCTAGCTCAAATCCTCCAAGTGACTACAACAGACTTTCAAGAAATCACACCCATGTCTCTTTATTCTCAATCTATGCAGTTGCCCAAGCTATTGGAAAAATGTTGTTATTTCCATCTTTACCTATTGCCACAAGGATCTTTCCAGGATATGCTCCTTTCAGAAGGCAGCCATCGACCCCAATGACGGGTTTGTTACCAGAAACAAACTCAAAGATAAGTGTGTTGGGTTCGTAGCGTCCAACGTTACGCGGAAGAGAAACCCGCCCAAGACCCGCCCCAATAATAAAAGCAATAAATCATGCATAAACATAATTAAACAATAATTAAGAAAAGGGATAAAGAAGTAATACCCTTGAAGCGTGCTTCGCTCGTAAACCGAGCTCTTACTTCAAAGCTTAAAGCCTTACAAGCGTGACGGCATCCAACGGCTTGTACCCACGACCCGACCCGAACAATCTTCGCCTCGAGGGTTAGTCGAGACTTGACCAAGTATAAAACTAGAGTTTTACGAACTTAAAGGTTTTCTCAATAATAAGAGATGCCTTTTTGAGTTCCACTCAAGTTGATTTCCAAATGCCCAATCTTGGGGTATTTATAGGAAAATGCAACTTGCTCTTCCCATTCATGATCAATGTGGGATAGTTGCATTAATTTATTTAATTCCAAAATAAATTATAAAACAATGCAATCACAAATCAACAAGTGGCATGAGGAGAGGAGAGGTTAGGTGAGGACCATGACCATGGGGGGACCATTGCCTTGCTCCCCAAGGCATGTCTCTAAGCCTTTGGTCCCCACCTCTCACAAACCGGCATCAAGCATAGCTGGGTTGGTAGCCAGCTAGCACGCCAGCACGCACCAGCCAGCACAGCTAGCACGCACAGCACGCACCAGCCAGCACGCCTAGCACATGCGTGCTGCTAGCGAGCCACGCATGATGCTGGCTGCTGGGCGCTAGGCGAGGTATCGCTGCTCGCTGCTCGCTGCTTGATGCTTGGTGCTGCTATGCGAAGGCACGAACACAATCAAGGAAGCACAGCGTGCTGATGCTGCGATGGCATGCACGCCACGCACACACGCATAGGCCTAGCAATGCGATGATGTTGTGCTATGCGAAGGCACACACGCACGCACACACGCACGCACACACGCAAGTGCATAGCAATGCAATGGTGCTTCCATGTGCGTCTAGCACGCAAGGTGTGCCTAGCAATGCGATGGTGCGTCTAGGCTAACGCCTAGCCATGCAAAGTGCATTCTAGCTCGAGCTAGCCTAACATCCATATGGCTAGGCCAATGCGATGCTACGGCTATGCTCGAACTTGTTGCTTGTTGTTTTTGCGACGCTCGGTCTCTACGCCCTAGGCTCGATATCCAACGTCTGTGTTCGTAATACTCTAGCGACTCATCAAATCCTTCGGATAGATTCGTCGGTTCTGATCGGCAGTTCGTTTGGGTTCGACCCGAAGGGTTCAGTCAAGACAAAGCTGTAATATTAATTGTTCACTAATATTACAGATTGGAAGCGGCCTCCACTCAGGCATTCCGATCACTTGATCTCACTGAAGAATTAGCTTCCTAATAATTCTGAACCCTCTATAAGAATAATACACTTGTTGGAAGGACACCATTCCTTTCGATCTCTCACTTGTCCTTCCAGACAAGTGTGCATACAGTGTATAGCCCATTTCCTATGTCACTTAATGTCTCTTCATGAACTATAAAGGTAAGAATCTTCGTCATCCTTATTACGTCCAGAAGCGTTTCTCGATCTATGAGTTCGACTGTCAATAAGCAGATGATTTCTAAAATCCATCTTAGCACGTCCATGAATTTTCACAGTCTTACTCTTCGAGCAGCCTTGTAAACAACAAAGACATATTTCATATTGTTAATAGGGGGACATTCCCAGTCTTGTACTGCAAGCCTGTCTTACTAAGAGGACCTAATCTCCCGAGTGTTCCCGTTATAATCCCCAGTTATGGCGAACGTTTGACAACATCAATGAGACTAGTAGTCAAACAAGAGAACTTCCCAATACTCATGGTTGAGGAAACAGGTTCCGATAGCTATAATGAGAAATGTACTAATGACGTTTTTTAATCTCTTAAAGTACTCTCATAGGTCGATTCGGTGCAGTTCCAAACTAGCACCTGTGCAAAGGATTTACGACTACTATGTCCTTGCAACACAAGAAACGGTGTTGTAAATCATACTATACACTAATCTCCAGTGGTCATTAATCGCCCGTCAGTTAAATGACCTCGATTGGGATAATTTTCGATTTAAATATTCAATTTTCACTTAACAGGTGTTTCTTTATCCAAGACATGGTCTTGATACCCTATTTTGAATATTCTCAAAAATCGAATGGACTCATTATTTAATTCTAATCCACAATTAAATAGGAATGGAGTGAATAGTAATTTTGCATGAAAAATTAATTACTCCATAAATGAATGGTTTCTACATAGTGTTTTACATTAAGTCATCTAGTTTAATTAAAACACATATACAGGGAATTCAAAGCCAATATCCAACGTGCTTGATTCTCATTGCCTCGACTTGCTTGTTGTGCTTCACTTGAGGCAGAGGTTTAGTCAAAGGATCGGCCACATTTTCATCCGTTCCGATCTTACAAATTCTGATTTCATCATCTGATTTCCATTCCCTTATCATGTGAAATCGCCTTTGGACATGTTTGACCTTCTGGTGCTCTCTTGGCTATCTAGCCTGAGCAATAGCTCCATTGTTGTCACAATACAGATCTATTGGACCCTTGATGGAGGGTACAACACCAAGTTCACTGATGAACTTACGAATCCAAACTGCCTCCTTAGCTGCTTTCGAAGCTGCCAAGTATTCGGCTTCAGTTGTAGAATCTGCAGTGGTGCTTTGTTTGGCACTTTTCCAACTAAACGCTCCTCCATTAAGGCAAAATATGTACCCTGACTGCGACTTGAAGTCGTCTCTGTTAGTCTGGAAGCTAGCGTCGGTGTAACCTTCAACAACCAAATCTTTGTGGCCACCATAGACCAGGAATTTATCCTTGTTCCTTTTCAGGTACTTTAGGATATTCTTAGCCGCAGTCCAATGTGCCTCACCTGGGTCTAATTGGTATCGGCTCGTAGCACTTAAGGCGTACAATACATCAGGCTTAGTACATATCATGGCATACATGATCGATCCAATAAGCGAAGCATATGGAATCTGATTCATTCTCTCTCGGTCAATAGGTGTTTGTGGACATTGTGTCTAGATAAGAGTTACGCCATGGGACATGGGTAGGTGCCCTCTCTTGGCATTCTCCATGCTGAATCGTGCCAGTACTTTATCAATGTAAGTACTCTGGCTCAATCCAATCATCCTCTTAGATCTATCCCTATAGATCTTGATGCCCAATATGTACTATGCCTATACTAAGTCCTTCATTAAAAATCACTTTCCCAGCCAGCCCTTTACGGACTCTAATAACTTTGTGCTGTTTCCAATGAGCAATATGTCATCGACATATAGGACCAGGAATGCGATGTCACTCCCACTCACCTTCTTGTAAACACAAGATTCATCTGGATTCTTGATAAAACCAAACTTACTGATGGCTTCATCAAATCGCAGATTCCAACTTCTGCTTGCCTGCTTCAGTCCATAAATGGACTTCTTAAGCTTGCATACCTTTCCAACGTTTCTTGGATCAACAAAACCTTCCGGTTGTGTCATATACACAGTTTCTTCCAAAATCCCATTAAGGATGGTGGTTTTGACATCCATTTGCCACATTTCGTAATCGTAATATGCAGCAATTGCTAGAATGATCCAGACAGACTTAAGCATTGCGACTGGCGAAAAGGTTTCATCATAATCAATCCCGTGGATTTTCCTGTAACCTTTTGCCACTAGTCTAGCTTTGTATACTGATACATTTCCATCTTTGTCTGTTTTCAATTTGAAAATCCATTTGCAACCGATGGGTGTGAAACCTTCGGTCAAATTTACAAAGTCATAGACTTGATTTTCAGACATGGAGTCCATCTCAGATTTCATGGCCTCTTGCCATTTAGAAAATTCGGGCCTCGTCATAGCTAGTTGGTATGTCGCTGGCTCATCTCCATCCATGACTAGGATGTCCTGATCTTCGATAAGACAATACAAAGGTATTTGTCTAGTTGAGACCTTAGCCATTGCGACCTACAAAGAGTAATAGGTTGAGCATTTACATTGTCTGTTTCATTCTGACCAATCTTATCATCAAGTGCTTCTAAAGTATTTTGATTGTCAGTTTTGTCAGGTTGACATTGTTGCTCGTCCTCTCGAACTTCGTCGAGTTCGATTTTCCTGCCACTTGTCATTTTGGAAAGGTCTTTCTTCTCCAAAAAGACACCATCACGAGCAACAAACACTTTGTTCTCGGATTTATTGTAGAAGTAATACCCCTTGGTTTCTTTTGGGTAGTCCAGAAAGAGAGACTTGTCCGATTTTGGGTGAAGCTTGTCAGAAATTAATCGCTTGACATATGCTTCGCAACCCCAAATCTTAAGAAATTAAAAGACAACCTTGGAGGTTTCTTAGTCTATAATTCATATGAAGTCTTTTCGACAGCTTTTGACGGAGCACGGTTCAGTGTTAGTGCCGTAGTTAGGAGTACGTGTCCCCAGAAAGAGATAAGAAGTTCACTAAGACCCATCATTGATCGAACCATGTCTAACAAGGTTCGATTTCTCCTTTCGGATACTCCATTCCATTGAGGAGTTCTAGGAGGTGTCAACTCTGAAAGAATACCATGTTCTTTCAAGTGATCGTCGAATTCATGGCTCAAATATTTGCCACCTCGATCCGATCAAAGTGCTTTAATCTTCTTGCCAAGTTGATTCTCAACTTCACTCTAAAATTCTTTGAATTTCTCAAAGGATTCAGATTTATTTGACATAAGGTAGACATAACCATATCTACTATAGTCGTCGGTGAAGGTAATGAAATATCGATAACCTTACCTTGCGGGTGTACTCATTGTTCCACATACATCCGTATGTATTAGACCCAATAAGTCACTTGCCCTTTCTCCCAACTTGGAGAATGGCTGCTTTATCATCTTGCCTAATAGACATCCTTCGCAATTTTCAAATGACTCCAAGTCGAATGAGTCAAGAACACCTTCTTGTGGAAGTTTCTTGATGCGTTTGACGTTAATATGGCCAAGACGACAATGCCACAAGTAGGTTTGATTCGACTCTATGGTCTTAGCCCTTTTGGCGGTATCATTAATGTTATAAACTTGTTTGTCAAGAGAAAGCACATAAAGACCATTTTCTGAATATGCCTTACCATATAGAACATTATCGAAATAAAATGAACAACTATTGTTCTTAATTCGAAATTCAAATCCCTTGGCGTCCAACACCGAAATTGAAATAATGTTTTTGGTAACTCTAAGAACATGATAACAATTGTCAAGTTCTAAAATAAGCCCAGAGGGCAAAGACAAACTGAGAGTTCCAACGGAGACAATAGACATCTTTGCTCCATTTCCAACCCGAAGCTCGACCTCCCCTTCTCTAGCCTCCTATTTATCCTTAGTCCCTGAGCATTGGAACAAAGGTGTGAGCCACATCTGGTATCTAAAACCCATGATGTTTTGCTAGCAAAGTTTAATCTATAACAAAATTACCTGATGAAGAAGCAAAGGTGCCGTTTTTCTTATCTTCCTTGAATTTGAGGCAATCCCGTTTCCAATGTCCCTTCTACTTGCAGTAGAAACATTCGGAGTCGGATTTGGAAGAGGCTAACTTTTGGTCCTTGCTGCTCTTGGCAGTGTTTCACTTAGGCGGAAAATTCTTCTTTTTCCCTTAAAGCTCTTCTTCTTGCCCGAGCGCTTAAATGGCTTGCCCTTTCTCACCATGAGCATATCATGCTTTCCCTCATCCTTGAGGGTTTTCTCGGCTTGCTTCAACATACCATGAAGCTCGGTGAGAGTTTTCTCCATGCTGTGCATATTATAGTTCATTTTGAACTGATCATAGCCTTTGTGCAGCGAGTGGAGATTTATTTCAATTGCCATCTCGGTTGAATACCCAGCATCGAGCCTTTCCATGTTCTCAAATAATCCAATCATTTTAAGAACATGCGGGCTTACCAACTCTCCTTTCTTGAGCTTGCTCTCAAGGATTTGCCTATGGGTTTCGAACCTTTCAGTTCGGGCCTGCTCTTGAAACATATTCTGAAGCTCAGAAATGATCTCAAAAGTTGTCTCCTTTTCAAAGAAAGTCTTTTGAAGATCAGGAGACAAGTGGCCAACATGATGCATTTGACATCCCGATTGGCACTTTGCCATCTGTTAAGGGCAGCCTGAGTGACCTCCTCATTGGGGGTGTCGGGCATTTCCTCATCAAGGACGTATTCCTTTTGCTCTTGCATGAGAACAATACGCAAATTCCTTTCCCAATCGAGAAAATTTGGCCCACTCAACTTCTCATTGTCGAGAATTGAGCGTAATGAAAATTGGTTGTTTGAGTTACTTGCAGACATGGTTCTACAACTGAAAGAACATGAAATGAAAAACCATTCATAAACCAATAAGTTTGAAATTTAAAAGCGTTCATGCAAATCTTCAATCTTATTGAGCATTTTATCCACGCATTAATAATTGTCCCTTTTAGCGAGAATAAAATGATTCCAAGATCCCAAAAATCAGAAAGTGATTAAGCATGCTTTGGCTTGTCTTAACACTTAATATTTTAGGGTAAGCAATCCAATTGCTAATAGCTCTAAGCTACTCTCGATTTGATAAAACGTCGCATCTAATGCATTCTTGACATTTTATCTCTTTTGCCACGACATCTAAGGACTCCTTACTGATATCGTTAAGCTTAACCAAGATCAACTCGTATACCTAGTATACCTTACGTTCCTAGGGAAGTAGTGATGCCTCGCTTTGGCGTAGCCCATCACGTACGCGCATTAGTTCGGTAAGTGTTGTTCTTGGAACGACTAATTTTAGCTCAATATTTTAGGGACCTAGGGTTTCTTTGTTGGTTTATTTAAGTGAGCTTAACTAATCATCGCAACATTTGAAATCCTAGACATGCATCTAACATCAAAAATATATATAAACACAATAATATATATGAAGCATTAAAATAGATGCATTTGGCAACTAGCATGACCCCTTGAAATCTTCAAATCTTCAAGGGTCTTCATCGAAACGCCGTCTTGAGACATCTTAGCCAAAATAAAATTACTAGCTACTACGACTAGGATTAATCTAAAATTAAGGTACAAAAATACTCAACGGTACGCAGACCGTGTTTAGATTTACAAAAATACGTAACGGAACGCAGTTCGTATTTTCTATCCTAATCGGGCCCCACTAGTTGCCATTTTCACGAAACCTGTGAAACAATATATTTTCCATTCATCCATTCACTATATGTGTGAATGGCCTATGCATTTTACGATGAAAAACAAGTAATAATGCACAACACGCGAAAACTAGTAACTAACTTAGGTTGTTAATCCGATTAACACGCCTAATTAAAACTAGTCAAAGTTATTTAACATATTATGTTTATTAAGGCGCAATTTGTTCACGAAAAATTCATAAGCTCCCACTAAATTCCGCATACAACTTAATTAATCTAATCAATTAAGCCGGTAAATCCAAATTTTGTCAAAATTAAAATTTTGCAAGAGCCGAAAAAATCAAGGTCTAACCTCGTTAAAATAGTTAATTAAAATTAAAAAACGGCAAAATTTTGCAAAAAAGATAGCCTAAAACTTCAGCAAAAAACGTCCCACTCAATTCTTGTGGGTTGCGCACCATGGCTGCTAGGCAGCCCATGGGATGTGCATGATGCTTGGTGCTAGCATGCTGCGCCCAACATAGCACGCTATGTTGGCTAGCACCAGCAACTTGCTACGCATGCTGCGCATGCTGCCGCCTACCAGCGAGTGGTGGGCTGGCTGGGGCTTACTACCATGCTGCCCAGCAGCATCCCTAAGCATCCAGCATCGTAGGCCACGCACAAGCATGAGCGCACCAGCACTTCCTCGCCACACAGCAGCGCCATTTCAAGGCACAGCCCCTGTGCGCACCGTAGGCAGCCCGGCTAGCCTTGGTGACGCTTGGGTGTTTTTGCCTCGATTTGCGTGTCGATTATCGGGATTTTAATCCTGATTTACATGTGACATAAAATTAATTCAAAATTTATTATAAAATCAATTTAGGGAAAAATGAAATTAAAATAAGTCCAACTTAATTAAATTCAATTTTAATGGTGCACAAGCCTAAACCATCCAAAATTATCCTTTTGAAATAATTTAGGTCTTTCTTTATGCTTTAAAATTGAAGGGCTACACCCAAATTTAATTTAACCCAAATGTAAATTAATGATGAGTTTTGACAAAATAGGGAGTTGGAAAATAAAACCAATCATCCGATGAAAATTTTTCCAACTTTTAACTTGTGTAAAATAACAAAATTACATCTTCCAATATGAAGATTAATCAAAATTTAATCACAAGCACTTGAACTTTTAAGGATTTTAATCAACACAAAAATGATTAAATCCAAAAATTAGTTCAACGTGGAATTTAGAATCAAAGTTCCAACCATTTAAACAATCAAATATTGGACCTTTAATATAGAAGGAACTTTAAAATTTCACATCACAATAAACATTCACACTTTAATGCAATTTATTTGCATGATTGTGAAATAACAAGTTTATGTGAGAAATTGAACAAACCAACTTAAGCACACATTATGACTTCATAACCATGCTTAAAAGGGTTTACAATTGCAGTAGATTAGGGATGTAACCATACATTTAATCTACCCTTAACATGCATACATTAATCAAGGCATAAAGATATCAAAAATTTCGTCAAAAACGAAAAACCCCTCGAAAAACATATTTCTAGGAGGATTTTGGCTTCTGGACAACCCCTAAAAGTTTCAAAAACGATTTAGAACATCGATTCCACCCAAAAATCACAATTTTTGAGTCAAAATCAGGGTTCGACAGCCAAAATAAGAAAAATACGAGTTTTAAAATTAATTAAAACGAGCTTCTAATCAAATTAGAAAGCATAACCAGAAATTTAAATCCATTTTAAATCACCTTAATTAATTACAAATTGCAATAATTAAAAAGAGCGCGGGTCCGATACCGCTGTTGGGTTTCGTAGCATCCAACGCTACGCGGAAGAGAAACCCGCCCAAGACCCGCCCCAATAATAAAAGCAATAAAGCATGCATAAACATAATTAAAAAATAATTAAGAAAAGGGATAAAGAAGTAATGCCCTTGAAGCGTGCATCGCTCGTAAACCGAGCTCTTACTTCGAAGCTTAAAGCCTCACAAGCGTGACGGCCTCCAACGGCTCGTACCCACGACCCGACCCGAACGATCTTCGCCTCAAGGGTTAGTCGAGAGTTGACCAAGTATAAAACTAGAGTTTTACGAAATTAAAGGTTTTTCTCAATAATAATAGATGCCTTTTTGAGTTCCACTCAAGTTGATTTCCAAATGCCCAATCTTGGGGTATTTATAGGGAAATGCAACTTGCTCTTCCCATTCATGATCAATGTGGGATAGTTGCATTTTTCCCTAATTTATTTAATTCCAAAATAAATTATAAAACAATGCAATCACAAATCAACAAGTGGCAAGAAGAGAGGAGAGGTTAGGTGAGGACCATGACCATGGGGGGACCATTGCCTTGCTCCCCAACGCATGGCTCTAAGCCTTTGGTCCCCACCTCTCACAAACCGGCATCAAGCATAGCTGAGCTGGCAGCCAGCTAACACGCTAGCACGCACCAGCTAACACGCACCAGCTAGCACGCCTAGCATATGCGTGCTGCTAGCGAGCCACGCATGATGCTGGCTGCTGGGCGTTGGGCGAGGTATCGCTGTTCGCTGCTTGCTGTTGTACGAGGCTCCTAGCTTGCTGCTCGCTGCTTGCTGCTTGGTGCTGCCATGCGAAGGCATGCACCCAAGAAAGCAAGCACAGTGTTCTGCTGCTACGATGGCATGCACGCACACGCACACACGCACAGGCCTAGCAATGCGATGGTGTTGTGCTATGCGAAGGCACATATGCACGCACACACGCAAGTGCCTAGCAATGCGATGGTGCTGTGCTATACGAAGGCACACACACACGCACACACGCAAGTGCCTAGCAATGCGATGGTGTTGCCATGTGCGTCTAGCACGCAAGGTGTGCCTAGCAATGCGATGGTGCGTCTAGGCTTACGCCTAGCCATGCAAAGTGCATGCTAGCTCGAGCTAGCCTAGCTTCCACATGGATAGGCCAATGCGATGCTACGGCTACACTCGAACTTGTTGCTTGTTGATTTTGCGACGCTCGGTCTAGACGCCCTAGGCTCGATATCCGACGTTTGTGTTTGTAATACTCTAGCAACTCATCAAATCCTTCGGATTGATTCGTCGGTTCTGATCGGCAGTTCGTTTGGGTTCGACCCAAAGGGTTCAGTCAAGACAAAGCTGTAATATTAAATGTTTACTAATATTACAGATCGGAAGCGGCCTCCACTCAGGCATTCCGATCACTTGATCTCACTGAAGAATTAGCTTCCTGATAATTCTGAACCCTCTATTAGAATAATACACTTGTTGGAAGGACACCATTCCTTTCAAAGTGGAACTAGGCACACATACATCCTCATAAAAATAGGCCTCTGTATTTGATCAATATTATCCACATCCACGTTACAGCTACTGCCTTAGTTAAATTTCAGGACAGCTTTCCCATAGTCCCCTATCCTTACATATTGCTCAGCTGCATACCCATAGATGATGAGCTTTGCCCTACACCTAGCTAGCCATGCCTTGAAGTAGCTCATTTTTATCCCCAAATCATTCAATTCCCTCTCCTAAATATGTCTGATCTTCCATATTGGGTTCCTTCTAAATTCTTCCAAGTACCTGTCTACCGGAAATTCAGCAGTATTCTTCTTGTTCATTTTTTTCCTCATACACCTATGCTTCAACCTTAATGTCCTAATCTTCTAAGCCTCTAATTTCACTAAGCTAGCAGCATAGAACTTAAATCTACACTTCACCCTTTCACACATGTACATTTCACCAATTTACAACTTGTTTTGTTGTACACACAGTTGCACCTTCTTCTACAGTAAGTTGTAATCCTTCTACTATCATTGTGAAGCAGGTAATACTCATACCCATTCTCAATTGCATGTTGTCTCAAAGCATTCCTCACCATATGTAGATTGCTGAACCTTTGACCCTCCACAAATTGGATAGGATTATCAAAGTCTATATCAGCATTAAACCAAGTATAAGAACCCTGGTCATCATCTGAGTCACCACCCAAGCTCATGAGTTCATCAAAATCACCCTCAACTTCTTCTTTAATCCTTACTTCAATTGATTTCAAATTAGCATCAATTTCAAAACTAGAATCCTTAGGTTCCTCATCATCCATGTACTCACCCTTTTCACCTACTCCTCTCAAGCAACCATTCACTTCACTTCTGAGGTGCTCTAGATTTTTCCTCAACCACTCCTCGTCATCATCATTTTCATAAAAATCCTTCTCTCCCTCTTCCTAGTCTAAATCAATGTCACTGAGGTTAGAATCTGAAGACTCGGTTTCTCCCACCCTATCCTCAAACTCATCATCAAACAACAACTTCTTCCCTCTGCCTTTCTTTCTAGGTTCTGCACCTCCAGATATAAAAACACCAGCAACTTCCTCAACTAGATTCCTCTTACGGTTTTCTTCTACACTGAACCTACCACAAGCTCCCTGAACTAACTTTCCCTTTCCCTTTTCTTTTGCACTCAGTCTTCCTGCAACTGTTTTAACCCTATAACTCATTTCCTCTGTATCTTTCTCAAGAATCACAATACCTTTTAACCTTGTGCTTCTCCTAACTGAATCTCTAGTGGGCTTACTCAATCTTGGGCTGGTCCTAAGTGTTCTAGGCCCACCCAACTCCTTTCTCAGTTTCTTCCTTTCTTCTAGAGTCAACTCATTACCATCTATCATTTTAAATGGTGTTTTTGTCATTGCCTTGAATTGGCTAATGACTAGTCACATACATCTCTATTGCCCCTTCTTTATTCACTAACTCAAAGAACCCTTTTACCTCAGCACCACTAACCAACTCCCTTTAACCAGTTATCCAATACCTTTCCTTCTGTTTATACCAGCAACTAAAGCCCCTAAGCACAACCACATTAGCATACACAAAGCCATGAACAACTGCCTCCCTCAAAAAGTGTACATCTATCTTAGAGATAGTAACATTTTTCATCCAATAAACCCAACCACCATCCCAAGTTAACACCCTCCTTTTTTTTACAGCTAATGAGGGTATAAATGCACCCCCTAATGTAATTTTAAGGTTCACTTTGACCATTCTGTAATAGTTTAAAAAAAAAACAGACACACCAAATCACAATTTCGGTAATAATTAAATTGCACAATTAGTCAATAAAAAAAAACAGACACACCAGGAAGTTTGAAATGCCTCTCTTTGTCAGGATTCTCGAATCTTTGACAGCAAAGACCCAAGCTTTTCGTCCCCTCCCTATTCAAGATGACGACCTCTTGCTGAGTTGTTGCGATTTTGTGGTGCCACCTCTTCTTCAACTGCCCAGATGCGAAAGAAAGTAAAGGATATGGTGAGAGTTAGGGTTTTACTTTTACATAGAGAAAGAAGATAAATTGAGAGGAGAGAGATGGAATTTTCAAATACTTTAATGGGAGGAAGGTGAGATATTGATTGCAATTGAATTGGGAAAGACAGAAAAGGAAGAGAGAGAGGCAAATCGGATTTTTAGCATTTAATTTGGAGGGAAATGAAAATAAGTGGGACCCATATGACTTTTCCGTCACTGGAGTTGGGTTTTGGTGGGAAAATCCAATCTTATTTTTTTAATGTGGTGGTAAAATAAAACTTTAGATTATGTAGGTGGTAAAAGCAAATAAATCGTTTTTGGAGGTGGTAAAAGTCAAAATTTCCTTTATATATTATATATATATGTATATACATATATATGTATATACATACATATATATATATATATATATATATATATGTATATATGTATGTATATACATATATACATATACATATATACATATATATATATATACATATATATATATATATATATATATATATAGATGTCTAAAGTTGTATAGCTTATTTAAGGTTATAACCCTATGAAAGGATCAAGTTGGTTGCAATATTTAAAGTTGCATTAGGACAAAGTATATGACATTGAATGATAAATGAATTAAAAATTAATGTTGATGTTGATCAAATCTAAAAGGTTTTAAGTTACTTTTTGTGGTTCTTTAAGGTAAAATGAATAATTATGGTGTGATTTTAACGTATAAAGATATTTTAACTTCTTGACGAAAGCATCTAATAAAAGTTACACTAAAACATTTTAATGAACAAAATTTTATATCAAAAACAAGTTTCTAAGATGTTACAAATTTTTATACATTTATCATCACTTAATTTATTCGGAAAATTGACAATGAATTTTAGTCCTAGGTCACCTCGCTTTCCACATTCGTTAGATATAGGGATTCCTTGATCTTGAATAACTTTTTCGTATCCTGGATATATTACGTCGTCGACTCGCAAAAACATTTTTTTCCCTCCTAGTAATGGCAGGGTTATGCTACAACCAACAAGAGCTTTGAGTAGAGAGATTTCAACACCCAACTCTAAGTCATCACCTACTCTTTTAAATAAAGCATGCCTTTTTTCATCTATCAAGAATATGATATCTGCAAGTAAATAGCCTGGTTTTTCATCACCTTTTCCTTCAAATGTTATCGTTGTTCCTTTTCTCCAACCAGGCTTGACATAAATATGTAAAGTTTCCTCTTCTTCAACAATTATTCTGCAAAAAATAATTGATCATCAATAACATTAAGACTTCAATTCTGACATGATTTGACAAAAATAAGGGTGACAAACTATTCAAACTAACGTAATAAATTTATGCAAGTGAAAAAAGGGAAGTTGAGTGTGAGACCCAACTAAAGATAAAAGGTCAAAAGAATATATATTTTTTTTTTTTTTTTTTTTTTACAAAGGGGATGGGATAGGTATATTTAGCCACTCCAAATATGAAGTTGGTAGCTTGTCTATGAAAAATTTGAGACACAACCCCATCCAATTCGACATTTAGCTAGAATTAAATTTGTAAATCGCTAAAATAATACCCATACATTTCTCCTCTATGCTTTTCACTTTTTATATAAATAGTTTACAATTTATGTTGCAAATAAAGTGGAAAAATTTAGTAAGCGTGATTACTCACGATTTTCTTTTTTTATTGGAATACAATTTCATTTTATGATGTAATGTAGTTACAGATAGTGCCTATGGTACTAATAAAATTTTAGTTAGATAATGCATGTAATGCCCCACATTTTCTATTTATTTTGCTAATTTTGTAAAATTGCAATTTCTCTTTGGTAAACAAAAGAGAAACTTAATTTAAATGATAACTCTTTTTTCTTAATTATTATCATTCATAGAATTAATATAGTGATTATGGTCAAAACTTGAAAACATCGTTATTTTCTAGCCGCATTTAATTAATGTTCGGTTAAATTTGCATAAATACCCCTAATTATACATTTACACAACCAAAGAATTCCTATCCTCTAAACCCTGCCCATTGTTCATTCGCATTCGATTCTCAATTCCACCAATTAATCAACTTATATCTTATCGCAATTTGGGAACACCACTGTTGAAGCAAAGAAAAATCAATCCTTTATCAAAGGAACGAACTACTTCACTATTGATGAAGCAAAGGTCGTCTTAGACACCATTCTTATTGCAATTAGCTATAGATCTTCCACCATCTTTGTCCTCTTTGACACCATTGACAACAACACTTTCCACTACCCTCCAATTCAATAAAAACCCTTAATGGTCGAATCCTCATTCTGTCAGCTTAATAAAAGGGAATTCAATTGAACTCAATAATCCTTACAATTATAGTTTTAGGGTTATGGTGCGAAAGGAGGTCAATTGATATATTACATGTAAACTTGATACAAGTTGTGTGAACCATGAGATTAGCTATTTAAACGAGCTAGGCATGTTTAAAAGTGTTATTGAATTATTTATCAAGGAAGGAAGGTATTATTATTTTAGTATGGTTCATAATAATTTATCAATCATGTTTAATTTGGTCCAGTCAAGGAAGGATTATTTTTATGAGTGCTTTTATGCATAAGTTAGTAAAGAAAGAAAGGATTATTTTCTAAGTGTTTTTATGCACCACATGCATGCTTTAATTTTATACATCAAGGTAGTAATAGTGTTATTTTGTGCACATCCAAGGCAAGGATGATTAAATTAAGTAATAAATATGTTGATACTCACTAAATAGTCAAGAAATAAAATTAAAGGTAATTGGATGGTTATTTATTGATTGGTTGTTTTGTGTGTGTGTTTGATCATTAATAATAATATAAGAGGGTACGCACTAAAACTCTTGGAACGTATATATACCAGAGCAGAAAAGCCGAACATATTGGGGGGTGGGTTTATGGAGTTTTATGTTTAACCATGAATTCTATAAAGGGTACAACACATCATACTTTCTTTATCTATTTATGAGTTGAAATTCTGTCATTTTATGAGTTGAAATTCTGTCATTTTATGAGTTGAAATTCTATAAAGGGTACAAGCTCCTTTTCTAAGGTCCCTTATTAAGGGTAAGGTAAAGCAAGGAAACTTACTTGATGTGTTATTCAATTAATACCAAAATAAATGAGAAACTGAATTGAGTTAAGTAAGTGGTGAAGTATCATTGTTTGGAGAAGCAAGATTTTTTTTTGTTTTTATTTATTATATTGCTTAGGAGGATGCATGTTAATTTGTACATTTCCTATTAGTGTGTATGAACTATGTTTTGCTGATTCATATTACTTTGTGTTTGTGGCCTTGTTTTTATCATGGTCAAGCAACAACCCAGTTTTTATCATGCTCATGCAACAACCCAGTAGTGGAGCAATATAAAGAGAAGCTACAGGTAGTGGAAGCATGAGAAGCATGTTGGGATTGAGTTTTGAGAGCTAATTATTATTTTTCTTCCATATTTGTCTTAATTTATATGATTTAACATTTATTTCTTTTAGGGGTGGAAGTAATACAAATATAAATTTTACTTAGAAATATCGCAGACCTACACTATTTGCTTCTCTATGGCTCACCTTAGCCCACTCGAGTATTCAACTAGAGTGTGGATAGGGGGTTGTCCAGGTATGGTGGAGGATGTATTGGCATCCGATTTTTTGCTTAAGCTCTAACTAGGTTAGTTCCCGTGCCACACACGGTAATTTTCAAATTTTTATTGATGTTTAACAATAACTTGTATATATCTTTAGTATGACACAATAATTACTATTTAATTATAAAATTAATTTGTCAAGAAATTAAGAAAACCATTGGACAAATTTTGACTGAAATATATTTTTTTCTTACTATTTCTAACATTTACTAAAATATTATATGGAATATTATACAAAGTATGGTAAATGTAATATAATATTAAAGCAAAAATAAAATAAAAACAATTATGGCTAATAAAGTTGTATATTATGGTTTTATATAGCATAAATTATCTATATTAAATTCAGCTAATGAAAATGTCATATTGTCATATAAGTCAATTATTAGAATAATGTTTGAAATTTAAATAGTACAAAATATATATAATATTTTTGTGATATTATTACTAGATATTTTTATTATAGTATACAATATATATAAAGATACTTAAAATATTAAGTAAGATACGCATTTTTCCAAAAAAAAGAATGAATGTTGTTTTCGTTTATGGAACTTAAAATCAAGCTACAACATTCCTTTTAGATTTAATACTAAATGTAATCTTTTTATTGGTGATTTGAAGATGATACATACATGAATATACATAAACAAACAAGATTTCATTGGTAATAAAAGGAGAGAAAAAAAAAAATAAAAACAAATTGGAGGGAAAACTTTTCACCAGAATATGACAACTGTTATGTCAATATTCGCTTTTAGTATAGGTATATTGATAATAATTAGTCGTCAACCGGCTTTCCCAAAAATAAAAAAAACAGAAAGAAATACGTAGTATCACAAACCTAAACAAAAATGACATAAGAAATTTCGGTTTATTGATTAGATTCGGTTTTTTGATGAGAAATTCGGTTTGGATTTATTGAACCGAATATTAATTTGGTTTATGGATTGGCTTCGTTTTAGAATTAGAAACTCGGTTTTGGTTTGGATTGGATGGACCAAATTTTAATTCGATTCGGAATTAAATTGAACAAATTAAAACCGGATTATTTTGGTTTGATTTTAGTTTCAAACATAATCCAAACTAAACACCAAACTTTCACTCCCTTATTGATTTTTATTATGTTGATTTTGGTTTTTGGGCAACTAATGATTCCTATTTTTAGTAGTTGATTTTGGATTTTTGTATATTAGTTTATTTTATTTTGGAGTTTAGTAATTATTATTGGATTTTCACATTAGGTTTGGAAAGTAGTCTTCTATTGTGTTGTCTTGGATAAAAGGCTTAGCCTTTTATCACAATGATAGTGATACACTATTACTTTGATAGTTTCTTTAGATATTTTGTGGGGAAGGGATTTTAAATTAAGAGAATTATTAGGGTATTATAGATAAATAAGAGGTAAACTTGACATATTTGATTAAAATAAAAATAAATTTGTCACATTTTGTACAAATTAAAAATAAGCAAAAGTAAAATATGAATAGTGAAAAATCCCAAGTAATGCTTTAAAAAAAACAGAAAGAATACTACCATAGTGTACCAATAGAGAGGTACACCCTTGCCCGTGAAGAGTGGTTTATTAAAATGCACTAGCAACAACATTGTTACATCTAAATACACGTTTCTATAATGTAGGAATCTCATGTTACCATATAAGTTTGTATTACACACACAATATTAAGAATGATTCACAAATAAAAAAGTTAACAGAAGTTTAAGATTCATATTGATAACGAAAATTCAATAACATAGTAAGGTATAGAAGACATACCCAGCATCTGAAATAACATCTCTTTTTATCTTTATTTTCTTAGTAGCGCCAAAGCATAATTCTTCTAATGAGCATTCGAGCCTCTTCTCAATTTGATGTGGTTTCTTCCGTGTTTTGGATTGAGAAAATATAATTGGAGTTGTGCTCCTACGACTTGTATTTCTTGATAAGTCACTAGAAACAGTAGTTGTATTTGTATAATTATGACTCTTCAGTTTACTTAAAGTGATATTTGGAGTTTCTACAGGTGATGAGCTTGTTGCACCCATTCTACTTATACTTCTTTTTAAGGAATCTATCATGTCGGCTGATCGACTATAGGTTCTATTTAAGTGAGGTGATGGAGTGTGACTTCTTCTACTATTTGTCCGTGAGAGTAACGAAGGAGATCGTATAAAGAAACTATCATCCATACTGCGTTTATGATGAAAACTTCCTTTTTTTGCAGAAGTTGTTGGAGTATTCCAACTCCCTTCTTGTTTTTTGTCATTAGAATTCTATAAAATCAAAATGTATCAATGGTTAGAATAAATTATATGTAGCTATATTGATGCGTGCATCAATGTGAACGATGAGCATGTTGAAGAATTATTCCAAGAAAGTCAAGAAAGCATGAATCTATACTTGGAAGCTTCTTCAATAGGTCAAACTTACTATCGGGGGCATCAAGACAAAGCCACGCTTTGTATGGTGGCGTTCTTGGGAGTTCTTGAAGCTTCTTGATAGTTCTTTAAGGTTTCTTTAAAAGCTTTCTTAGGTTTTTGCTTACAAGTTTTTACCTTTCACTTGAAAGGGTTTTTCTTGTTTTAAGCACTTAGGATTTCTAATTGCATTAGGAATTGTTTAGTCTAGTAGGCGTCAATAATAGCTTGGAGTGCAAGCTTGAGTTAGGATAAAATAGGCAAGTTTTATCTTAAGAGTAGTTAGAGTTTAAGTAGGATTAAATAACTAAATCAAAGTTATCTAAACTTGATTAAGTTATGCAATCCGTGGGTTTTTGTTAGGGGATTAGAATTCTAATTCAAGTGGGATTAGGATAATTGATTGAGTTTATAAATATAGGGTTGTAATCTTCGAATAATATACAAGTTTAATCATACATTCATAATAATATTTCTTATTGCTTTTGTTTAAGTTGGATTACTTAAATTCTTGATTGGTGGATTCCAATTTGCTGTTTTGTTTGTTTTAGTTAAAACAATCACCTAGGTTGATTAATTAGGTGGATTCTTGATTAATTAATCTAAGTTTCTTGCTTAATTCTTGGTGAATTTTCTGTATAGAATTAGGTTAGATTCATATCTTTGTGAGGCTTAGTTTTCGGACTAAAAATCACATCATCTTGGTATCAGAGCACAGTTTCGGTAGAATTTAAACTGGTGACGTTAGGCTTGGAATTTTTGGCTGAAATTTTGTGGCAAGATTCAGAAAACGTAGATCAACATTGTGTCAAAATTTCGTGTCAATTGGACGCGTAACGAAGTCTGTGCAACCTCAAACTTTTGAGAGTGTTACACAAAGTTGCGATCTGGAGAACGGTTCTTATTTGCTTCAAGAATCAATCAAGATTCAATCTTTTAATCAAGATTTTGCATAAACTAAACCTGGTTTGTGTAGGAGCAATGAGTGACGAAGAAATCCCAGGGATTCCAAGGGGTTTGAACCTTGATCAAGCGCATAACTTGCGGAGGGATCGTCAAATAGAGCGATTGTCACAACAATTGCAAGAAGTATTGGCTAGGCTTGACGAACGTGACAAAACTTCATCTTCAAGGAAGAACAAATCAGTTGCAATTTCTAGTTCAAGTGAAGACGAATATGAAAGGAGAAAAGCAAGTAGATCACGCCATAAAGATTCATCTTCGAGTGATGAACCTAGAAGGCATAGACGGAAGAACAAGGCCAAAGATGATGACCGAAATATAAGGTTAGATTTTCCGGAATTCAATGGTAGTATGCTAGACCCCGAAAAATATTTTGAGTGGGTTAGAAGAGCCGAAACACTCTTTGATTACAAGGAGTATGATGAACGAAAGAGGTGCAAACTTGCTGAATTAAAACTCACAGGTTATGCGAGTTTATGGTATGATAATCTCAAGAAAAAGAGACGCAAGGAGGGACGATCCAAGATCACTACTTGGACACAATTGCAGAAATATATGAAGCGTCAATTTGTGCCCCATGAGTACGTGCAAGAAGTGTATCTCAAGATGCAGACTTTTAAGCAAGGAAATCAATCCGTGGAGGCTTATTTGTGTGAGTTTGAGAAACTATGTTTATTGTGTGATTTAGAAGAAATTCTAGGGCACAAAATAGCACGTTTTATTGCAGGTTTGAACGAAAATGTTCAAGAAAAGATTGAATTGCACGAATACTATTCGTTTGAAGAAGTATGCAAGGCGGCCATTAAGGTTGAAAGACAATTCAAGGCCAAGAAGACCTCAAGTGTGAAACCGTTCACACGCACGTTCACAAAGGCTAGTGACAAGCCTACCTTTGATAGGACTTCTTCTAATCCGTATGCTAAAGATAACAAACCCAGAAACGAAGCTAGCAAGAAGGTGACCGAAGATAGAAAATGTTTCAAATGTGGGAGTGTTGGCCACATAGCAAGCAATTGCTACTCAAAACGCACTATGACGGCTCAAGAATGGGAAGAAGAGAAAGCTAGGTGCGAGGGAAATAGTGACATGGAGGTTGTGGTCGAGAAAGAACGTGATTTTGAAGAAGAGGAGGGTAGTGCCGAAGAGGTTGATGGTGAAACGCAAGGAAAGAGCTTGGTTCTAAGGAGAGCTCTTCACTCTAAACCTATACCCGTTGAAGAGAATCAAAGAGAGAAAATCTTTTTAACAAGGTGCAAGGTGGAAGATCGATTGTGTGACGTAATAATAGACTCGGGAAGTTGCACAAATGTGGTGTCTACAACTTTGATCAACAAATTAGAGTGGCCTACAACCGATCACCCAAAACCTTACAAGCTACATTGGCTCAATGATGCTAGTGACGTGAAGGTAACGAAACGAGCCCTAATCACCTTTTCAATTGGCAAATATCATGATAAAGTTTTATGTGATGTATGCCCTATGGATGCTTGTCATATCTTATTGGGTAGACCATGGCAATATGATAGATTTGTCAAGTTTAATGGTAGGACAAATGTGTATATAATTCGAAAAGGAAAGGGGGAAAAATCATATGCATTGAAACCACTTGTTGATCATAGAATTAACCCTAGTTCAAAAGGTGCATATTTAATTGGGGAAAAGGAGTTGGAGAAAGAGATCAACAACAACAATATAGTATATATTATGGTGGCTAACAATGTGCAAGTGAATGAAAGTAAACAAGAAAAGAGGCCCGTGGAATTAGAAGTAGTATTGCAAGAGTATTGTGATGTTTTTCCTAGTGAATTACCACCGGGATTACCACCAATTCGTGGTATTGAACATCAAATTGATCTTATTCCGGGAGCTCCACTACCTAACAAGGCAGCATATAGAAGTAATCCGGAAGAAACAAAGGAAATGCAACGTCAAATAGAGGAATTGATGCAAAGAGGCTACGTGAAAGAGAGTATGAGCCCATGTGCCGTGCCTACATTGTTAGTTCCAAAAAAAGATGGGAGTTGGCGTATGTGCATTGATAGTAGGAGTGTGAACAACATAACCATCAAGTATAGATTTCCTATACCTAGACTTGATGATTTGTTAGACGAGTTGCATGGTTCAAAGCTATTTTCCAAGATTGATCTTATGAGTGGCTATCATCAAATACGCATGAGGGAAGGAGATGAATGGAAGACGGCTTTCAAGACTAAAGTGGGGTTGTATGAGTGGTTGGTCATGCCTTTTGGTCTAACCAATGCGCCCAGTACATTTATGAGATTGATGAACGAGGTGTTGAAACCATTTCTTGGAAGGTTCGAAGTTGTTTATGGTGTCAATCCAAAAATGCCCATTGATTTAATTGAAATTCCAAAAGGGGAAGTGATTCATAAGGATGCCGAGACTAAAATCAAGTACATGATAAAGCTACACGCACAAGTTAGAGCTAGGATTGAACGTGTCAATGAACTCTACAAAGCACGAGCTAACAAGAACAAAAAGCCACAAAGTTTTGAAGTTGGCGACTTGGTGTGGCTACACTTGAGAAAAGAGAGATTTCCTAACAAACGAAAGAATAAATTGATGCCAAGAAGTGAGGGGCCGTTCAAGATTATTGAGAAGATCAATGAGAATGCATATAAGCTTGAATTGCCGGGAGAATATGGTGTAAGCGCAACATTTAATATTGGGGATTTGGTGAAGTATTTGCCAGATGGTGCTATTGAAGATTTGAGGGCAAATTCTTTTGAAGAAGGGGAGGATGATGCGTGCATCAATGTGAACGATGAGCATGTTGAAGAATTATTCCAAGAAAGTCAAGAAAGCATGAATCTATACTTGGAAGCTTCTTCAATAGGTCAAACTTACTATCGGGGGCATCAAGACAAAGCCACGCTTTGTATGGTGGCGTTCTTGGGAGTTCTTGAAGCTTCTTGATAGTTCTTTAAGGTTTCTTTAAAAGCTTTCTTAGGTTTTTGCTTACAAGTTTTTACCTTTCACTTGAAAGGGTTTTTCTTGTTTTAAGCACTTAGGATTTCTAATTGCATTAGGAATTGTTTAGTCTAGTAGGCGTCAATAATAGCTTGGAGTGCAAGCTTGAGTTAGGATAAAATAGGCAAGTTTTATCTTAAGAGTAGTTAGAGTTTAAGTAGGATTAAATAACTAAATCAAAGTTATCTAAACTTGATTAAGTTATGCAATCCGTGGGTTTTTGTTAGGGGATTAGAATTCTAATTCAAGTGGGATTAGGATAATTGATTGAGTTTATAAATATAGGGTTGTAATCTTCGAATAATATACAAGTTTAATCATACATTCATAATAATATTTCTTATTGCTTTTGTTTAAGTTGGATTACTTAAATTCTTGATTGGTGGATTCCAATTTGCTGTTTTGTTTGTTTTAGTTAAAACAATCACCTAGGTTGATTAATTAGGTGGATTCTTGATTAATTAATCTAAGTTTCTTGCTTAATTCTTGGTGAATTTTCTGTATAGAATTAGGTTAGATTCATATCTTTGTGAGGCTTAGTTTTCGGACTAAAAATCACATCATATATAATCGTATAAAAACTAAATATGCTTGAATATTTTACCTTATAACTTTGAGTGTTATCTTGAAATTTGGAGGAAAAATCATGCTTGAAATTATTTTTATCATGATTCCATTTAATAACAAGGTTTTTGTAAGCCTTGCCAATATCTTTTATGGATGCCGTTTTGTTTTGATGAAGATGGTGAAGAAATTTGAAGAAAGATACGGATTAATTTAAACAAGACAGTTTTGATGAATATGATTAAGAATGTTGGGTAAAGAAGAATGAGGAGAGCATATGTTCAATATCAAGAACAGTTATTTGATTAAAAAAATTTAGAGGTAACCAAAACTAAGAATAATATACAAGCTTTAATTAGATGTTCTCAATTTAAAGACACAAATATCAACCCTCTTTTTAGGAACTGATTATAAGTTATTTTTGGAAAATATTTCATGCCTCCTTCAAAATTAATGGGGATTTTCTAGTGTAAATGAAAAAACAATAAAGGATCCATGCATCAATACAACTAAATATACACCCCCTTTATTTAGAATGTTAAACTACATAGTGCATATATTTGGTTTTGTTAAAACTAATCTTAAATTATTTTTCTTTCCTCTATTACTTTTTCCCTCTCCCTTAAACTTCTCCTTTTATCTTTCTCTCTCTTATTAAAATAACCTCTTTGCTTGTATAGTCATGTAACAGTTCAAAATGGGGGGAATTTTTTGTTGGTAACATAATTAATATATATATATAATTTTACTAATACTTTGCCTGTGCGATGCACGGATTAAACTTTTTGGCTAAATTTAAATTTATTTAAGGATTGTTCTATTGTATTTTAGGGTTGCTGTGGAATTGGGTAAAGCCAAAATTTGTGTATGTATTTAATGAAATAAAATGTATTGCCTCATATGTCATATTTTGAAATACAAATTACATCATAATAGTAACCTAACCGACTTAAGTGCTAGAAACTTTGTTTAACCTTCTTAGACCATCATTTCAAATTTTATGTTCCCTAAATCTAAAATTCTAAAGATAGATGAAGTGATTTTAGTACTTAGATAATACAATGAGCAATTAAATTTTGTATTGCTTTCAAAACAACTTTATTATTATAGACTATGTAACTAACCAAAATTTTTCATATCAAGAAAGTAGTATACAAGAATTAAAAAATTTCTTAGTAATTAGTAAAAATGTAATATGTAATTTCAAAAATTTGATGAAGCTAATTAGATAGAAAGGAAAACTAAAAACATTGCAAATTAAAGAGATATGAAGTATTTGATAAGTATCCCTACAATTTTTTTTATAAAAAAAAACATTGAAAATCCATTTATTATTTTAAAAAAATGACAATAATTGATTTCAAAAACCTATATTATTATAGACTACATAACTAACCAACAATTTTCATATCAATAAAGTAGTATAAGAATTAAAAAAAAAAAATTAGGTTAACCGCTAAAAAAATTTCTTAGTAACTAGCAAAAATGTAATAATAGTATATTATTTGAAAAATTTGATGAAGCTAATTAAATAGAAAGAAAAACCAAAAACATTGAAAATTAAAGTGATACAAAGTATTTGATAAGTATGTATCCTTTTATTCTCCTAGAAATATCTCTACAATTTTACTTTTTATGAAAAACATTGGAAATCCTTTTTTTAAAAAAAAATAAAAAAATTAGATATAATAATGAAAATGCAACAAATATAAGTACATTTGATTAGAAAGATCTATGTTTGTATAATGATACCAAATGACAAAATAATTTTACAGCCTAATTATGACATTTTATGAATTTTTTACAATAACCAATTGTAGAATCAATTCAATGATCGGAACAATTTAGCCTTAAACTCACATGCAACACTACCAAGAAATGATACCATTATTGCTGAAAACTTCAATTAGACTATTGATCTATTTAATCTCCTTTTGTTGTTCCATCGAAGGTGTCGTTCTTGCTTTAAATTTTTCTTATACATCTATAGTGTAATCTTGTTTTAAATAGAAAGTTAATAAAAAAAAATAGAATACATGCATAAAAAATCAATTGGTGAAGCGAAAAGCTAAGGTGAGAGAAACATATTCCAACCTAAATATGATTAAGGGTAGTAAGGAGGGAAGAAAGATTAAATTCATACATAGAATTCAATTGGGAAATCGAGAAATTCATACCAATTTTGAAGGCAAAAATCAAGCTTACTAAAAAATAATTCAATAATAATAATCGGTAATCACCAAATGAAATATATTCCATCTCAAGTGATAATATCACAACAGGTGTGCTGGGCATAAAAAGGCAAGCCGATTTTCAAAGTG
Organism: Chenopodium quinoa; assembly: GCF_001683475.1. NCBI lineage: Eukaryota > Viridiplantae > Streptophyta > Magnoliopsida > Caryophyllales > Amaranthaceae > Chenopodium > Chenopodium quinoa. The sequence goes on from NW_018744239.1 coordinate 9,178,037, forward strand.
ATAACAGGTGTGCTGGACATAATAATAAATTATCCAGATTTAAAGTGCTTTCGCTACGTATTATAATCACATAATTAACCTAGTGGTATTAAATCGCATCTCTCGAATCTTGACTTAACCATTTATAAATTAATTCTTCCTATTGAAATTAGGCCTTAATATTAATTCTCATCTGTCGAATCACGAATCAATATTGCGTAACTCATACAATTAAATCCGCGCAAATCTAATTGCATAGCATTAGAACAATCAATAGGAAATTTACTCAAAATATTAACAATCAATAATAATAAATCATCCCTTCATATTATTCATCAATCCCCAGGAACCCTAGAATTAATTACTCGCACATAATTAAATCTAGACTAACCAAAGCAATAAAAATAAGCATATTTAAAACAATAATAATAAAACTAATAAAAAAGCAAATAATAATAAAACAAAACTAAAGACAAGAAAGCAAGAAAAACGTAAAACTTAGTATTGATAATAACAAAAGACAAAAGCATAATAAAAGTGTGACAATAATGGTAAAGCATAAGTATCAAAACTCAAAACTGAAAAAACGTAAATCAAACAAAAGCTTAATTAAAACTAAAAAGACTAAAACTAAGGATTCTAAAGAAAAGCTCCGTAAAAACTATTACTAAAGTCAACTCCCTACAACTAATTCGTGGGTACTACAAAGTATAATCGTCTCCCTCCCAAAACATGATAAAATAATGAGTATGAATAGCTTGCAACTCTTAGCCGACATAAGCAAATCAAGAGCCCACAAATTAACTCTCGCTCGATCGGGAATTGAGCCACCCCATCCGGCTTGCCTTTTTATGCCCAGCACACCTGTTGTGATATTATTTGGGCTTGAGCTCTTAAATCCTTCATTTGCTAGGGAATTGACATAAATATGTAAATTCTTACAAAATAATACCAATTTTATAAAAACACTAAAAAACGTATATTAGTAATAAAAATAGCTCCGCAGAGCTCAAATAAGCACAAATACGACCGTGGGATAGGGAATAAAAATATATATAAAATAGACTCATCAAACTCCCCCAAGCTAAAACCTTTGCTTGTCCTTAAGCAAAGCAATGAAAAAATAAATCAATACTTCACCCCAAATACAAAATAAATAAATAAATACGATTCAAGGCAAATCCGACAAATAAGTATTAAAGTCAAATCAATCAAATCCATCCAATTACCGATCTTCCCTAACAATTATCAAATAGAGCAACCCACAATGGCATATAGATAGAATTCAAGACTAGTGCTCACACTCAACTCTCATTTATATGGCGAGTAAAAGATGTACTCGATCACTCTCCAACCACCTCTTTATATGTGAATAATGCCCTCCCAACTCACAACTCTCGTGTGTTTAAAATTAAAGACATACACTAAACCTAGTAGTTAACTCGAAATATGCCAAATTATTCTTCGCGTTGAAAAACAACTAATTTCACATTCATACAACTCTATGCACAAAGGTCGGAAGGTTTTCAAAGCGTGTAATGTAAGGCTTAGGTAAAGGGTAGGAAATATTAGGGAAAATGTGAGAGCAAAGCCATGCTTAAGGGAGCCAAATCCTAGTAATACCAAGGTCAAAAATAGATTATGACCAATCATCTCCAACATAACTCAACTCAACTCTACAAAAATTCACCAAACAACCAATTCAATATGCCACAAATTCTCCAATATTTACAATTTCAATCATAAAAATTTGATATTAAACACTTGAGTGAACCAAACTTTGAATTCTTTTTTTTCTTTTCAACTTGATTTTTTTCTTTTCTTGAGAAACCTTCAATTAGAACACTTGAACATTGAAACAATTTTTTCTTTTGCTCTCTTTTTTCTTTTTTTTTATCTCACATTGGAATTTTTTCAACTTTTGAACATCTTTTCAATTCTTTTCCAATCATAGCTTTCTTGTGAGACCTATCTCCTTCATTCCCTGGGATCACTTCGCTTGGCTTGCACACTACCCACCCAAATTATGCAAATTATGTGCATATACAACTCCTTTACCTCACTCACTATTAGCTCCCCCAAGCCAAACTTGGGACTAGTAACCAATGGGGCTTAAATAGGCTTGTAAGGTGGCTAAATAAATAATAAGAGGGCACAGGCAACATGGGTAGCAAGAAGGGAACAAATGTATCTAATATTGTCTGAAGGCCAACTAAAGGAACAAATGCCTTCATCCTCCTCAATGTGCATAATAATAAGTCATACAAATATTACAACATGCATAGGTCGGTGGTCGATAGTGAGTGATGGCAGTAGGCCGAAATTCGATGGTTGACAATCACTGTTGACTTGAGCAGGCAAGTAAGAGGGTCGCTTGCCAAAGTTTTAACGGCCGACAATGACTGTTAACTTGAGTAGGGTTATACACCTGACCAAAACTGGATCGGACCGAACCTGAATCGATTAGGTTCGGAACTAAAATTGAGATTTTTTGTGGATTGAAGATCGGACTTGAATTATCTTGTCCCGTTCTGGTCCAAACCTAAAAATCAGGTCCGATCTGGTTTCGGACCTGATTGGACCCGTAATCTTGCTCTTTTTTTAACGCATATTTAGATGCTTCGTACTATGTGATTAAAAACAAAAAAACCACAAAAATCCAACTAAAGTAACTTACTTCATATAAAATTATGTAAACCAACATTTACATTATAATTATTCAAGTATAAAAATGAAATAAAGAGAAGATGGTTTGATTCTACAGGCGTCAAACAACTCCTAAAAAGGGGAACAAAGCACTCCAAACCGACTGTAAACGAACACAAGTATTAAAAATAAATTAACAAGAAAAAAAAAACATAAATTACATCCTAAATTAATGTCAATAAGCAAGAATGAAACATGGAAGACCTTCGATCCCTCTGTCAAAATTAAGAAATACACTCACAAACATGGTCTAATACAACCACGAATTCACAAACCCAGTGTGGCCGCCTTTAACTCTCTTTGTCGCCACTCTTCACAGTGGATAGCGACTGGTAAGTCAGGTGGTCGGGTTTTCCCTTGTCATTGGTGAAGGTGAGGAATTTAGTGAGTAAGTAGTATGTGTTTGGCCATAGATGAAACTGAGAATAAGAGAAGGAGAGATGAACGAGAAAGAGATTTCAAAAGCTTAAGTCAGTTATGTGCAGGAAATTAGGGTTGAGACTAAAAGTTGTCTATTTTTTCTGAAAAAAATTGTATGACCAGGTCAGGTCTGGACCGAAAAATACTGATTTTTACCTGGACTGGATTGAGAACTCGAAATTGTTTATTTTCAAGGACCAAGACTGGACTTGAATTTGTCGGTCTAGTCTAAATAGGTTTCATTCCAGTTGGTTTTCAAATCTAATCTATTTTATGTACACCCTAGACTTGAGGGTAGTGAGTAACAGTTAGAGTTAGGTGAGCGAAAGAGAGATAGGGGAAGTAAAAAGTGAAATGAATGACTAGTTTTTCTATTAGCCTAATAGGGTTAGAAAAACATCAAGGTTGATTTTTTAAAAAATTAAAAATACATATAAATTGGGGTCTGAAGGAGTTGTGTCCTTTACCGATGTGCAATTACAAAATTTAAAATGGATCAATATAGGACAATTAGTTTGTTTAATTAGTAAGAATTAAATCATCATTTAATTAAATTCCAAATATTAATTGTCTATTTAATTATAACTAGTGTGTGGCTTGGGCGTTGCCCCGAGTGACCGAGTTGCTAGTTTGTACTTCTTTAATTTGTAATTACTTTTGATTGTTTTTATAGCTAAAGTGTGATCCGAGCATTGCCTAGGGTGTCACTTTTTTAATAAGTAAATAAATTATTTTCTAATATTGAGTAAAATAAATTATATAACCTCTAATTTATTAATAAATGAAAGGAATATATAAATATAATGTCATTTGAAACTTTAAACATTAGTTAAAAGTTGGTTGAGATGGTAAATGTATCACCTTTTATGTGTTGGAGGTTACAGGTTTGAGTCTAACTCACAACATAATTTATTTTGTTAAATAAAGTGTCAATCTTGACGTGGCATTGTGACATGGTGCATATACTTTGAAGAGTCCCTCATGGAACTATTCCTTTGAAATGAACGCCTTTTAATATATAGTATATAGATATATAGATAATTGATCCATAATTCATTTTCTCCCTCTTCATTGAATTAAAGTTTATCATCATGGACATCAAAATAACTAATTATTTTGACCAATAAAATTATATACAAGAGGCTAACTGATACCACAATAGCGAATTTGTACTATACTGTGGAATTTCATGAATAACATCCATTCATGTTTAATCAGCATCACATGCATGACAGTTAAAGAATCACATTATAGTTATTAGAATTATACCTTTGAAGCGTGATTTCCACGAAAGCTTTGATATGAATCTAGGGTGAGTTATGGCCGCAAATGTTGTTCATTTACTCGGTCCATAGTCACAAATTAACCTTCCACCAAAGCTATTTGGACGAGAGAAGAACAAACAAACGAAACACTCCTCTTTCTAGGAGAAACTGTCAGCCTCACATAAGGAAGAGAGAGGAAGTTTGGTTCGTGTTTGCTAATAATTAAGGTTTGCAACAATTGGTTGTGTATCTAATTCCCAAGAACCTACAATTAAAAAATCATTTTATATCAATTAAGGCTTACCCTACAAACTTTCAACTCCTCTTTTCCCTTCATAGCCAACCACATGACTTGGGCCCACATTGGCCCTTTATCCCTTTGATCAATCCAAACCTTATTTATGTGAATAGAATCCATTCAATTGAGCATTGGATTACGTACCTTTTAAGCTAAAGTTTATTAGTATACTCTAGAAAAGGCATAAGCAGAATTTCATGAATCATATTCATACGCACCTAAATCAGAATCACATGCATAACACACAAGAATCACATAATTATACCTTTGAAGCGTGAATTCCACATAGCTATTCGATCAGCAAATCAGGGAGAGAATAGAGCCCCAAGCGTGACTCCTCTACTTAGTCCATGGGTTTCGAACAAGTGTCCATCAATACTACATTGGCCGAGTGAAGGGGAAAACTGCGATCACCACCTTTAACAGACTACCGACCACCATGAAACACCACCACCACGAGCACACACAACCAACGTCGAGAGAGGGGGAGCCGCGAGAGAGAGGGAGTTTGAGAGGGGTTGGTTTCGTGTTTGCTAATTAGGGTTTCAACTTAACAGTCAAACTGTTCTGTATAAAAACCTAGGCACCTAGTCTATTTATAATCCGATTATAATTATACTAGGTTAGGAAGCCCATAAACCCTCCAAACCATCCCTATGGCCGCCCACCTAGAGTGATGAGGCCCATAATGGGTCTCGTCCTCTTATGCTTGATCTAGGCCCTTTGTGTGACCTTATAGGATCCGTTTAATTGGGCTTTGGCCTATTTTAATAGCCCAAAGATCGTTATTCCCTCTAGCTATGATATAACGACGACCTAAATGGATGAACTTAATTATCTCCATAAATTGATCCATTTATACATCTAGTAATTGCACTTGACAAAGACATAAATCCTTCAATCTCCCACTTGTCTAAGACAAGTGTGCAATATTCAAATTCCTTAAGTCAATATGTGTCGATTTGATAATATGATTGCATCCCATGTCGAGATCATATTAATCTACAAAACATTTCTTGAAATCTGAGTTAGAATTACAAAACCAAATGATTACTAGGTAATACATTTAAACGCGGCCGCGTATTTTCCTAATTCTCCCTCTTCAAACGGCCAAAACCTGACGCATTCCCTAATTAAATAGGTAGACTCAATCCAATCTTGTGGCAACTAAAGCTCCCACTCAACTTTTGAAGTAACCGGGAGACACCCTTTATAGCCCCCTTTTACGGCATGAAGTTTGAGTGTACCACAGCTAAATCAATCATTGAATGAAATCAATGTTCCACTCATGTCAAAGGAATCCACTAATATATCTGGAAGCTCTATATCTGAAATTCAAAGTAGGTCAATAGTTCGATCATGCATCATCCATGCATATCCATGTGATTGACAGAGCATCACTATGCCCCTATAGCCCACGAAACTGCACTATCCAATCAATCTTACATGCTAGTCCATTTATTGAAATCATTTATGTCCAATTTAATGATTTCGAACCAGGAACTTTAGTAATATATGGATTTTGTTCACCTGTGGGGTTTCATTCACCAAGTCATTAACTTGATGAACCCATCAATTCATAATTATTTAAGACATTTTATTTAATTTCAAAAACCAGAATTAAATAAGAGAAATGCAGTTTTTTGATTTAAACATAATTCTGTAGGTTGATGTATTACTTATGTAAAATGTTTTCTCAAAACATATACAACTTAAATTACATAATTTGCTTCAATCTAAGTGCCTTAGTATGACTCTCATACTTTGGTCTATGGAAGAGGTTTAGTAAGTAAATAAGTGATATTCCCTACTCATATGAAACTTTGCAGATCTTGACATTCCGCTAACCAATGATCTCTTAATGAGGTGATACTTTATCTTATCATGTTTAGATTTGTATTGTGACCCTGACTCCTTTGATTGGGCAAAGGGGTAATTTTGTCACAAAATAAATTGATCCAAACTTCCTCCTTAACTGCTTCTACTGCAGCTAAACATTTATATTCTGACATTGAGTGTGAAACAATGCTCTGCTTTGAAGGCACTGAGTTTTACTGAGCATAATACCATGAGACATGGGAGTGAAATTCTCTCTCAGAGAGTCTTGCATCTTGAACCTGTCAAGAACCTTATCAACATAAGTCTCTTGATTAATTTCAATATCCTTCGAGACCTTTCTCAATGAATCTTAATTCCCAACATGTATTCGGCATCTCACAAGTCTTTCTTATAGAAAAAACTCTTTAACCATTACTTGACTTACTCAAGCATTGGCATGTCGTTTCATATGAACAGTATGTCATCTACATACAAGACTAAGAAAATCTGATTGCTCCCACTAAACTTCTTGTATACACAAGATTCTTTTGCTCTTTAAGGAAATCAGACTATTTGATTGCCTCATTGAAACGAATGTTCCAACTCCTTGATGCTTACTTCAATCCATAAATGGATTTCTAAAGTGCACAAACCTTTCTAGGATTTTCTTGGATTTACAAAACCCTTAGGTTGTGTGATATACACATCCTCCATCAAGAACATTTCAAGAAGACGGACGTTCAACTGCCAAATTTCGTAGTCGAAAAATTATCAATTGCTAGAAGAATCCGAATAGACTTGAGAAACCAATGGGTACACTTGCAAGTCTATTAGGACTAATACATCATCTTTCTGACATGGAGTCCATTCTGGATTTTATGGTCTCAAGCCATTTCCTAAGTTAGTGCTTGCCAAAGCTTGCTTGTAGGTTGTGGGTTTCATACATTCCATTAGGAAATTTTGGAATCCTTAATTATCAGAATTTCGACAAACTGTTTGTTTTGATTCAGAAATACCTACGACTGGTATGCGCAACAATAGAAATTATACCCTTCAACTCTTTGAAATTTTCCATTCTAGTGGGGCGATAGGAGTTTTCCAGATGAATTAGCTTGCTCTGACACATGATTTATCAAATAAGCTGACTTTATGCGCGCCCTCGTCTCTAATGTAGTGTTATCCACATCCATTTGTTGCTCATCTTGAATCTCTTCGAGAGCCAACTTTACTCCCTCTTGGTTTTGTAGAAAGAGATTCCTTTCTATGAAAACACCATCGTGAGCAACATACACTTTGTTATCTACACGATTGTAGAAGTAATACCCTTTTTGTTTCTATGGGATAACCTATAAAGAAACATTTATCTGATTTTAGAGCATAATGAGTCACCTTGAAAACATTGTACATAGATTTCATAACCCTTAATCTTTTAGAAAAGACAACTTTGGAATATTTCTACTCCTTAACTTTTATGGCATCTTCTGAACTGCTTTGGACAAATTTCTTGTTTAGTATATTTGCAATTGTTTTCTAATGCATATCCTCAAAATGATGTGTGTAAATCGTTAAAGCCAATCTTGAATCGAACCATGGCAAGCAAGGTTTGGTTCCTCCTTTCTAACACATTTTAATTGTTGTGTTCCTCGATTGTGAAATAATTCCACAACTTCTAGATAATCATTATCGTTTTAAGTTGATATTTATCACAACGATCACATCGTAGTACTTTAAATGTTTATCTCAAACTGATTTTACATTTCATTTTGGAATTTCTTGAACTTTTCGATGATTCCAACTTTCGCTTCATTAAATACATTATTATAAGTGTTTTTCCTAGAGTAAATTTATGTTAGGAAAATAGTAATATTTATAGTATATTAGGGTAACTATATATACTTTTAGGGTTAATTTAACCCGTTATATAATAATTTAATAAAATTTTTTTGTAATAACATATGATATCATAATATTCAATATATCATAAGATACGAAGTATATTATATCTTTTAATATTATCACTAATATATCCAAGTAATAAGCATACGTAGGGAAGGCAATATTAAGTAGATATCCGCAAACCCACTCCACCCGCTTTAAATAAATGGACGGAAACCCGAATTTAAATGATGAGAAGCGAGTGACAGATGAAGCGGGTTATGGATCGGATCAGATGTGGATAATAATTTTTTCACCCACTAACCATCCACCCACCCGTTTAACATATATTAAATTTTTAATCAAAGAATTTTAATATTAAAATATGAAATGTAAAAAAACATTACTTGTTTTTTTTTTTTTGTTGCAAATTAATTTCTTAAACAATATGTTGATATTGTTTCCCTTTTTATTAATAAAATAAAAAACTATGTTGTATAAATAACCGAAAATTAGAGTTTATGTAGGTTTTTTTTCACTTTAATACTCATCCATTAGTCATCCGCTCCACTCGTTTCATCCGCGGATGATGGACGAACGAATATGGATGATGGGTGAAGCGGATGACGGATGGATGTGGATGGAGCTATTAGAATAATGGATGGATGCGGCTGAAACTCCACCCGATTCGATTCCGATCTATTGCAATCTCTAAGCACACGTAGTGATTAACTTTTATATAAAGTATATCTTTATTAGTTTAATTTAAAGTTTGATTGAAAAAATGACTTTAAAAAGTTTGATTAAAAAACCGAATTTGCAAGAGTAACACTTAGTTTGTTTTAAATTAATGTTTTCAAACAATTATTTTTGTAAAATGTAAATGTAGATTGGACTATAATTTAGCACAAAATTTCATATATGATAGGTCACACCGTGTGACCAAAATTACTTGGTCAGGGGTTACTTGGTCGGTCAGAGGTTACCCAATGGTTAGGGGTAACTAAGTAGGAGTATATTTTATGTTAGCCAGCTACATGCAGAAAGTTGATGTGAGTTTTGTTTTTCATTAGGGGTAACTTGGTACGTAGGAGTTTATTGTATGTTAGCCGACCACGAGCCAAAAGTTGATGTGAGTTTTGTTTTTTAGTTTACTTTTATCCATCAGTCAATACTCATATAACCCGTCGTTTCATGCAAAAGTAATGTACTAATGTATTGAGCGGACGGAAGGGTATGGTCGTGCATTGATTTGTATACCATTATGACCCATTTAGAGGCATAGAGAGATACATTTTGGTCATAGTGATTATGTGCATACATTTAGATAATATCTTGCCAATTTTGCTTTGAATCACTACACTTAAAGTTAGTGTACAATATATTGTGTGATCGGTTCCAATATATTAAAATCTAATATATGGCAAGATAGTGCAGTTGATACACTTAAAGTGTAATAATAGCATATTGTGAGAAATACCCTAAATAGAAGTAGTATAGATATCTGATCTATAGTAGATGACCTATGATATGAAAATGTCATAATAGTACCAATTGAAAATGTATTCAAATGTAATAGTAAAATAACATGTGGAATGTACATTAAAGAAATTTTATGATACCGGTACATAATAGAACCGATGAATAATATAAATATGCATGATAGAATGAACTAGTGAATAAAGGATATGAAATATATGTCCATCTTGATGTCGACATAATGATAATCAACAAAAGTTTATCATGGACTCGAAGTCCAATAAAATATGAATTTTTAATTCCACATTGTACAATGTCTTGCATTGTTTTGAGTCTTATGTTCATGCGCATGTGTGAGTCATATGTTAATGGATTACTTATTGCATGTATAGAAAGTTGTTAGATGCATTACTCATTGTATAATTTGTTGAATATCTGATCATGATTTCGATATCTCATATTGCATGCACTAGTTTCTATACAATAATTGTGGTATATGTGAATATTTCTCCAAAGTATGGTAAGGCATATTTACGATTTTAATTGAAAATTAGAAAGATATTTAAATGGGCTTAAATTTTTGATGAAATTATATATTACATCGATCTAATAGGATGTTATGGATCATATAAGAAGAGTTCCCGAAGAATTTATATACGACGTATTTAATTACATAGCTCTACAAGTTTTATATTTCGGATATTGCAATTACTATCAAACTCCTAAAAAGTCTATGTGACTACATCGTTGACAAATCAACCTGAAGATTGAGCACAGTTAGTGAGATTTACTACTTGTATTCGCAAGAGAAATTTCATGTAAACTATGATACGCCTAAAGAAAAAGCTGGTTATTCATGTGTAAGAATGTTTAGTTATGGTCTAGAAGAACCATAAGCAAAGTATATAATTACATGTGTTATACTACTAATTCATATAAGATTGGACAATGAGATTGATGATATCACGTGTTGCCATCAAATTATTATTAATGAATATTTGATCAAATATTGATCATTAGTTTCTACTATACATGATATGGCCTCCGGAGAAGGCATTAGCTTAATGTTATTTAAGACAATTTTAAACAAAGATTTCAAATGATAGAATAAACACATGAATAAATATCATAAATATAGTGAAATGAAGACACGTTACTTGTTCATGTGAAGATTTAAAGATTCAAATTCAATTAGGAGAATCGAAGATTGTCAAGGAATGATATTTTTTGACTTGTGAGAAGATACTAACTATATTGGATTCCGCACTAGAAGATGATCTAGCACGATCCCGTAATCCTCATAAGTTAATCTTGATGGGATCCTCCTTGGACTTTTTCATGGATCTCCATCCTTGTATTGATCCATCATGGGCCTTCTCATCTTTGGGATCCTTGTTGGATTACAAGTTCTTTACACACATTTTATTTACAACTTAAATCAAATTACATAAATACTTAACGATACACAACTGTATTTAATTAAATTACAAAAAAACATCACAATGCGCAAATCGTATTTTCTAACTTAATTGAGCCATCATATTCATTTATAGTAATATAATATTATATATGATAAAATTTCCATAAATTAATTCACGAAACATGCTTGCTTGAAATATAATATCGAATATTCTTAATTAAGGTAACACATCTCAAATACCCCCATTATTTAAATTTTTAATTAGATAACATCTCCATATTATTTAATACCATAATTAAATTATCATATACTTTAAGGAATGAGATAGAATCAAATCTTATTTAATCATAGAGGATAAATCACATTTATTCACTATGATTATATGGGAGTTGATTTCCACACACCTAATATTAATATCCCCACACCCCCACCGCCACGGCCCCACTGGCCACTAACTTCTACTCTCCTATTTCGATATTTTCTTCCAACTACATTCAAGGCTTACACATGCTGGTTTCTTTTTTATTTTTATTTTATTTTATTTTTGTTCATTAATTTCCTTTTATTTTAGCTTTTTTTTTCATTTATTTTGGTAGTAGCTTTTGTTTATTCTTTTTTGAAACAATTTTTTTTTAAAAAATATTTAGTTGGGTTTAAAAAGTTTATTTTATTTTATCTTTCATAATAATAATAATAATTTTAATTATATTTAAAAGTTTGATTTTCAATTTTTACATATACATAAAAATATACACATAAAAATTAGGGTTGTTCAAAGTGCAGTTTAGATCGCACCAAACCGCAATTTTGCGGTTTAGTGCGGTTTTTGAGGATGACCAAACCGTGATTTAGTGTTTGGTTCGGTTTCCAAAAAAATTAAACCTAACCACATTGCAAATCACACTTTAATGCTGTTTTTATACTATATTTTTATTAAAAAAATATAAAAGAACTAAAAAATATGAGGTAACCTTTGACTAGCTAATTAAAGGTTAAAAAAAAGAGTTTATTATTTGAATTATAAATTAATTTAATAATCTCAAAATAAAATAAAGTTGTGTTTTAAAAAAAAAAATTATAAATTTTAAAAAAATATGGTTAAGCCGCAAACCGCATTTTACAATGCGGTTTGGTTAGATTCAGTTTGGTGCGGTTTAGGATCCAAACTGCACCAAACTGTATTGCGAACAACCCTAATAAAAATAAGGAGTAACATTTTATAAACATCTGGATATATAATATTAAACATATTAAATTAACAAATATGACTATCTCAAATTAAGTATTGAACATAATACCAATGCTGTACACAAGTTAAATCAACAAATATTATTACAAAAATACAAAACACTATAGTCTTAGAAGTTACATCTTACATGAAGTGATTCATTGACCAAATTAGTTCCAAAATCTTGTGCCAATAACTTAAAATTAACTCCTCCAATGAGTAAGCATGCATCCATTACATTAAACTTACAATAGCATATACTCCTGTTTAGTTTAGTATTCATACAGGGAGTAAAAAGCAAAAACAATTTTGAGAGCTACGTAATTGTTTAGCAAAAAAATTCAAATAATTTAGAAAATAAAAAAAAAAAAAGTTGCCACGTGGCCCACGTGAGAATTGTAATTACAAGGAAATAGGAGAGTAGAAGTTGGTGGAGCTGTGGGGGTAGGGGTCTGCAGATATTATTAGGGGGTGTGCGAAAATCAGTTCCTGATTATATTAATAAACTTAGGAGATTCAATCCAAATTACTACTAATTATGGATTACTGCAATTACCAAGTCAATAATCCTGTTAGAATTTTCTCAATTATTCTAAAATAAAACTAATAACTTTTATAATGTGCGCTAAACTAAGGCAGCAACAACATTCACCATCAACGGCCAGCAGAAGCCAGCCACATTGGCTGTAAACTTGCATTCGAATCGTTGTTCAGTACACGGTGAAACCTCCTCTCCTGCCAAAATCGCCCAGCTCCCACCCTCCTTGAACCACCACCAAGCAACCATGCATGGCCACGTCAGCCATTGGATTACGCCACCTAACGTGGATGCTCCACCCAAAAACCATTTTTTATTGATTATTAACTATTGTAAAACTAAATTTGGTTCAAGTTGAATTAAGCACAACAAAAATGCCCCAATTTTTGACTTTTACCACCTCCAAATAAACCACTTATTAGCTTTTATCCCCTACATAAAAAAAAGTTTTATTTTACCACCAATAAAATTTCCAAAAATTGGATTTTACCACCAACTAACGGATTCCGTCCATGAATCCATTAGTAGGGTCCACCTTTTTGACGTTTCCTTTTCATCTCCCCCGATTTTCCATGTCAACCAGCCGGCGACGGAATCTACTTACCTTGGTAGTCGATATTTCATGTGGGGCTAGGGAGGGGTCGAAATTTGTTGTTGGCTAAGGAGGGGGTCTGAATTAGGTGGTGGCTAGGGTTTTAGGAGTGCGAAAATTGGCGGTGGCTAGGGTTTTAGGAGTGGTCGGAATTCGATAGGAGGGGCTTTATGGGTGGTCGGAATTTGATATGAGGGGCTTTATGGGTGGTCGGAATTCAGCTGCTAGGGTTTAGAGGTCGAAAATTGGGGGAAAGGGGGTCGGAATCCGTGGTCGTGGCTAGTGCGTTGTGCGTTGCGGTGGTTGTGGTTGTGGCTATGCGGTGGTTGTGGCTGTATGGTGGCTGCTGTGTGGCCAGTTGGTGGTAGGGCTGGTAGCCAGTCCGGCGGTGGGGTTGTTAGCAAGGCCCAGCGGTGGGGTTAGTAGCTGGTCCGACAGTGGCAGAGAGCCGGTTGGTGGCTGGGTTTTGATTTTATTATATTTTATTTTAATTTTGTTTTGTTTTTTTTTATTATTTTCTTTAAAAAATTTACCCAATAATATGGTGACACGTGTGCATGGTAGGACCCACTAACAGATTTAAGGACGGAATCCGTTAGTTAGAGGTGAGTGGTGGTAAAAGCCAACTTTCAATTTTTTATGTGGTGGTAAAATAAAACTTTTTTTTTGTATAGGTGGTAAAAGCCAATAAGCGGTTTTTTATGAAGGATTTATGTCCGTTAAGTGCAATTACTAGGTATATAAATGGATCAAACTATGGAGATAATTAAGTTCGTACATTTGGGTCATTGTTATATCATAGCTAAAGGTACTAACGACCTTTGGGCTAGTAAAATAGGCCAAAGCCCAATTGGACGGATCCTATTAGATCACACAAAGGACCTAGATCAAGCATAAGAGGACGAGGCCCATGATGGGCCTCATCACTCTAGGTGGCCGGCCATAGGGATGGTTTGGAGAGTTTATGGGCTTCCTAACTTAGTCTAATTATAGTAGGATATTAAATAGATTAGGTGCCTAGGTTTTTATACAGAACAGTTTGATTGTTAAGTTGAAATCCTAATTAGCAAACATGAAACCAACCCCTCTCAAACTCCCTCTCTCTCATGGCTCTCCCCTCTCTCGGCACCGGATTTGTGTGCTTGTGGTGGTGGTGTTTCGTGGTGGTTGGTTGTCCATTAAAGGTGATGATCGCGGTTTTCCCTTTCACTCGACCAATCTAGTATTGATAGCCGCTTGTTGACATCCCGTGGACCAAGTAGAGGAGTCACGCTTGGGGCTCTATTCTCTCCCTAATTTGTTGATCGAATAGCTACGTGGAATTCACGCTTCAAAGGTATAGTTATGTGTTTCTTGTGTGTTATGCATGTGATCCTGATTCAGGTGCGTATGAATATGATTCTTGAAATTCCTCTTATAGTACCTAATAGTCCTATAATGGTATCAGTTAGCCTCTTGCATGAACACGCTTGATTATAATAATACGATTATTTGATGTCCATGTTCATAATTTTATAATCAATTAAGAAGGCGAATTAATTTAATTATGGTTCAATTACTAAATGTGATTTAACTCTTGAAATTGATTAAATGTGATTTAATTTTGCTCAAAATAGCTATAGAAGTGCCAAACATTTTGCCCTAAATTGTTCGGAAATTTTGAACCCTAACCCTAATTTATTCGAAAATTTCGAGCATAATAAGCCTTAAAAATCCGATTTTGTGTGCTTTTTTTGTTCAATTTTGTTTTAAATATGTTCATGATTTTAATTAGAATTGATTCATGCACAAAAATGTTTTGTGTATGATCATTAATTTAGTTTAAAGAGCTACAATTAAATTTAGTTCATTTTATGAAGAACCTTAATTATTAGAATTGAATGGATTTAACTTTAATTATTGGACTAATTTAATTTATTTTACAAGCGTTGTTTGAATTTTAATAAAGAATAAAGGCTTTTAAGGGCGGCAGCCGCGGCTGGGTGGCGCAGCCATGGTGGCCGCCGCCGATGTTGGTCCAAGAGGGAGGGGAGGGGAGGCAGTCCGAGAGTGGCTAGGCAGCAGCTGGCAGTAGTGGCTGCGTAAAAGCAGCCTGCCACCGTGGCTAGCTTCGGCTAGCCAACCACGGTGGCCAGCGTGTGGCACGATTTTTCAAAAAAAAAAATGTTAATGTTTTAAAAAAATATTTTGAGATAAAATCAGATTTTTATCTTAGGGATAAAATCAAATTTTTAAAAAGTTGATTGATTTGATGATTATCCATAAATACGTTGTTAAATTTGGTGATTATCCATAATTGAAGTAGTTAATTTTGGATAAGATCAGTTAGAATATTTTTTCCAAAAGGATATAATTGATTTTTTTTTTTTTTTTTTTTTTTTTTTTTTTTGGGTAAGTAATTCTATTACAAAAAGGAATAAATGTTACAACTTAAAAAAAGGAAAGTTGTAACTCTTCAAAACTACAAAAGCCTTCAAAGATGGCACACGCCCACCTAACATTCCCTAGTCTTCAAAGAGGCCACCTTCTAGGAAGGGTGCCTCTAGAAGAGAAAGGAGAAAATTGAAGCTAGCACCTGGCACCTTCTAGGAAGGATACAGAAACAAGCATCGGGACTAACAACACAGTAAACAATAGCTACAAACAAACAGAAGCTACAAACAGTAACCTATACAAAAGTGTACTATACAAATTAACATCATAGTATTTGTAAACTATACAGCCATTTACAGTGCTTCCTCTGCCACTTGCAATTGATCATCTACCTACATCTCTTCACAATATCAGCCCGAATTATTTTGCACACAACTCTGGGATGGATGACAACCTTTAGCCAAAAAGTCTTGTTCCTAGTAAACCATATCTGATAGACCACAGCAGCTAGAGAAGCAAAGCTGACTTTCTTCTTGACAGGGTCCTGTATCCACTCTTTCCATTGTTTCTAGGAGACATCAATATCAAACATAGCTTCAGGTATCTTCAACCATTCACTAATACCTCTAACACATCTTCTACTATACTCATAGTCAAAAAATAAGTGCTTCCTATCCTCAACAGCATTACCACAAAGAATACAGGAGCTATCCTAGCACACACCCTTCTCAGTAAGCTTACTCTTTGTCCTTAGCTTGTTTTGAATGGCTAACTAGAGAACAAAAGAGTGCTTCGGGATATTGTATTTGTTCCAAACCCAGGGAGTCCAATCCACCTCAGTTTGAGACCCCTGAAGCCATTTATACACATATGAGATGCTATACCTACTACTCATCTAGCCTTCATTCTGAAAACCCTCTTTCAACCTTTCTTTAACCTTGCAAAGTTTCTTCCATACCCACCCTGCATTCTTCTTAGGCTTATAATCCCACGAATCACTATCCTTGATATACACTACATGAACCCATTTCACCCATAGTGAGTCCTCTTTTTGAGCTATCTTCCATATATATTTCCCAAGAGCTGCTATATTCCATGTCTCACAATCCCTCATGCTCAGACCTCCAGCTTTCTTTGTCTTGCAGATCCAGTCCCACGAAATGGGAGGAGACTTCCTCAGCACTGCATCTCCACCCCAAAGGAAAGCTCTACAAATCTAAGTAATCCTCTTGATCACACAAGCTTAGAGCAGGACACACTGAGTCCAGTAAGTATGGAGGCTTAAAAGCACTGTGTTGACCAGCAAGCTTCTAGCTGCATATGAAACGTTCCTACCTGACCAACAGGTTATCCTGGCCAGCATCTTGTCAATCAAACTGTCATAGTCACTGTTTGAAAGGCTTCTAACATTTAGAGGGATACCAAGGTACTTGAAAGGAGTGCAGCCCTCAACAAACCCAAACACCCTCAAGATATCCTATTTCACAGTCCTTGCAACATTTCCAAAGTAAATGGTTGTCTTCTCAGCACTGACCTGTAAACCAGAACATTTCCCAAAGATATCCAAAGCCCTTACTAAGAGAGAAACATACTTCTTATCTCCATAGCAGAACATCATCAGATCATCAGCAACGGCAAGATGGTTCAGATTGAGCATCTTGCACCTAGAATGGAACTTGAAACTCCTCATGCCTCCCACTTTCCTTAAAATCTTTGAAAGATACTCCATGACAATTACAAAAAGAAGAGGGGACATGGGGTCACCCTGTCTAATGCCTTTCTTTCCCTTAAAGAAGCCATTCAATCCCCCATTTATCATTATAGAGAAGGAAGCGGATGAGATACATTGCATAATCCACTTGATAAACTCAGCAGGGAACCTCAAAGCAGACAACATATCATGAATAAAATCCCAACTTATGGAGTCATAGGCCTTCCTGAGATCTACCTTTATGGTACACCTAGGAGACTTTTGTTTATCTCTATAGCCCTTTAAAACATCCTGACAGATGAGCACATTATCCAATATGGATCTCCCAGCCATAAAAGCACTTTGAACCTCTTAGTAAGGGCTTTGGATCTTGTACACGACATTACAGCAAGCAATTGGTCAAAATTGGCTAACCTTAGAAGCATTTTCTACCTTAGGGACCATAGTGAGCATAGTTGTGTTCACCTGGTTAAGCAGCTTGCCATGTTGAAAGAAGTCCAACATAGCTGCAGTGATGTCATTACCAACTATCTGCCATGACACTTTGAAAAATTTTCTTGAAAACCCATCAAGTTCAGGAGCTTTATTCTCTTCAATACCCCATAAAGCTCATCTGACATCATCAGCATTAAAAGGTCTGCACATATTCCTTCCCTGTTCCTCATTCAATACAGGACCCATGTCCAGGACATCATGATGCACTTTCCTTTCCATATTCTGAGAAGAACCCAGAAGCCGCTTATAAAACCCAATAGAAGCCTCAGCAATTTTCTCAGGCACCTGAGAATTACTACCATCCTCTTTCTAGATACTACAAATGCTGCTCAAAACCCTTCTTTTCCTCAAGCAAGCATGGAAATAAGCGGTGTTAGCATCCCCAGCTTTTAACTAGTGAAGCTTTGCCTTCTGGGATAGGAATTGGATTTTCCTATTATGAGCCTTAACATATCTCATCCTAGTCTCATGTTCCTAGGCCATCAGAAACTCATTTACAAGATCAGAATTCAGTTTAGTCTGCACCTGAATCAGATCAGCCTCCATGCTAGTATCATCACTTATCACTGAAGAGAAATGTTGTTTATTCAACACCCTCAAGGCTTCTTTAACCCTTTGAAGTTTCTTGACTGCATTAAACATAAGGGTACCTTGAATCTGACCATCCCAACTATCAGCAACCAACTTTAAGAATCTAGGGTATTCAGTACATACATTGAAGAACTTAAAAGGCTTCTTGGTTGAACCTATATTACCCAGAAAATTAATCACACATGGACTATGATCCATAAGGCCCTCAGGCAAAAACATTGCACTAGCAATCTGAAAGTTGTCCATCCAAGCTGCACTCCAGAACACTATCAATCCTAGAACAAACCCTGCCATCCCTAAATTGCTTGTTATTCTAGGTAAAGAAGAGCTTATCTGTTCTAGCTTCAAAAAGGTTAGTGTGTCTAATGCAGTTCCTAAAGCTTTCAATTTCCCTGAAAGTCACAGGGGCTCCCACCCTATCCTCAAAATTCAAAGGGTTATTAAAGTCACCACACACAACCCAAGGCTCAGTTAATTTACTACCAAACTGCTCTAATTGCTTCCATAAAACTTCCCTATCTTCCTGGCGGTTAACACCATACGCCATTGAACAGAAAAAACAGCCCCTAGAAGCAACATGCACCACTTTAACATGTATCACCTGCATTTCAACTTTGATCACATCCACACTGAAAATCTCAGGTTCCCAAATAATCCATATTCTGCCATGCTCACCTTTCCCATAATTTGCAACAACCGACCAATCAGCATAAAAACTGGTGAAGATCTTCTCAAACTTAGAAGCCTTCACCTTTGTTTCTAGGAGCTCAAATAACCCTGTATCATGATTCCTTAGGAAGGATACGACATCACTAATTCTCTCAGGTTGATTTAGGCCCCCTAATTTTCCAAAAACCCCACTTATTCATGAGGGGTGTAGGAGAAACCTCCACCTCCTTCACCACCATACAACACCCTTGAGCTACCAAAACCACCAGACAAGGTGTTCATTCTTGTACTATTAACTCCAACATTATCTATCACCTCCTCCACCAACAGCTCAAATCTATTTTGAGTTACTATATTATTGACAGTGTCCTCCGTCCTTCTGCATTGGAGGTCCTGTCTACTTTGCTGCCTCCCAGGTTGCTGGTTCTTGCTTGATACAATTCCTAGATTATGCGGTAGACTAAAGTAAAAGGAATGGTATCCTTCCAACAAGTGTATTCTTCCGATAAAGGGTTCAGAATTATTACAGAGCTAATTCTTCATTAAGGTCAAATGATCGGAATGCCTAGGTGGAGGCCTCTTCCAATCAGTAATATCAAGGTACAATTGATATTACATCTTAATATTCAATGAACCCTTCGGGTCGAACCCAATCGAATCACCGATCCGAGACGACGAATTAATCTAAAAGAATTTAATAAGTCGACAGAGTTTTACAAATACAGACGTCGGAAATCGAACCTAGGGCGTCGAGATCGAGTGTCGCAAAATCACAAGCAACAAGTATGAGCGTAGCCGTAGCTAGGCTAGGCTAGCTCATCGCAAGCCTAGGTGCACCATGTGTGTGCTAGGTGCACCATGGTGTGTTAGGCAACATCGCAGCCTAGGCGCGCCCTGGCAGCCCATCGCAAGCTAGCATGGGTGCCTAGGTGCGCAAGGTAGCTATCGCAAGCCTCACAAGCACCAGGCATCCCATCGCAACTAGCAGCGTGCTAGGCTGGGTGCCTGGGTGCTCATGGGCGCTATCGCTGGCCTGTCGCACCAAGCACGGCTATCGCAGTGCTAGGCACTGGCGTATGGGTCTGTGCGTACATGCCTCGCACCATCGCAGCCCTATCGCACCAAGCACTGCACCCTCGTGTGCGTGTGTGTGCATAGGCGCTCTCGCAACACCCTAGCATCACGCACAACACCATCGCAATGCTAGGCACATGCGTGTGTGCGTGTGCGTGTGCACCGTCGCCCAGCAGCCTCGCAAAGAGGCACCTAGCTATGTGCTTGCGTGCGTGCTTTCGCATGGCAGCACCAAGCACAACATGCTAGCAAGGAGCACCAAGCCAAGCATGCGTGGCTCGCTAGCAGCACACATGCTAGGCCTTGCGTGCGTAGTGCGCTGGCTGTGTGCGAGGGAGTGCTAGGCAGCAGCAGCACTAGGCTACCAGCACCAGCGCCCAGCAGCTCGCAGCGTGCTAGGCCAGTGCATGCTAGCACTGCTTGCTAACACACCAAGTTGGCTGGCTGCCCAGCCTTGGTGCTAGGCGCCAGCTGGCAACCTTGGCAGCCAAGGCAGGCTGCCAGCCCAGCTGTCCATAGGGTGCCGGTTTAGGTCAGGGGTTGGGACTAAGCTTGGGCAAGGCCTTGAGGAGCAAGGCAGTGGTCCCCCCACCCATTCATGGTCCTCACCTAACCTTCTCTCTCTATTTGACACTTGTTGCATTTTGATTAGTTTTGTTTATTAATTTATTTTAGAAATAAATTAATTAGCAAAATATACATTCTCCCACATTGGTTGGGGAATGAGAATCAAGGGATCATTTCCCTATAAATACCAAGCTTGGTGTTGGGATTTGAAACAACCTTGAGTGGAATTAAAAAGGCAACTCTAGAAAAGAGTAAACCTTTGATTCGTAAAACTCATAGTTAATTTTGTCCGGGTCTTGACTAACCTTCAAGACTTGGGACGCTCGGGTCGGGTCGAGGGTACGATCCGTCGGAGATCTCGTCTTTTCGGGATTTTGAAGTAAGAGCTCTTTAGGAGCGAAGCACGCGTCAAAGGTATAATTCTTGTTCTTAATCTTGTTTGATTAAGTTTATTATGCTTGTTTAATTGCTTTAATTAAGGGGCGGGTCTTGGTGGGTTTCCTTCCGCGTAGCGTCGGGTCACTACGAAACCCTATAGCGGTATCGGAGCCACGCTCCTTTTAAATTTTTGCAATTACTGTTTAATTAAGGTATTTTATAGAATTTAATTTTCTGGTTCATGTTCATCTAATTAGATTAGATGCTCGTTTTAATTATCTTTTAAAACTCGATTTTATTTTCGATTTGGCTGTCGAACCCAGATTTTGGCTCAAAAATAGTGATTTTTGGGTGGAATCGACATTCTGGAACTGTTTCAACCTTTTCAGGATTATCCAGAAGCCAAATTCGAACCAGAAACCCAATTTTTCTGGGGTTTTTCGTTTTTCAACGAAAATTTTAATTCTTTTTAAGCCTTGATTAATGCAAGCATTACAAGGTTAGATTAAATGAACTTTTGCATCACTAATCTACTGGTTTTAAAATATCCTTGAGCATAATAATGGAGTGTTTATTAGTGCTTAAGTAGATATACCAATTTATCACATAAACTTGTTTTTCACAAATTTTGCAAATAAATTACAATAAGGTGTGAAACTTGTTGTGATTTTGTATTTTAAGTTCCCAAGTATTGTTAAAGTTCTAATCTTTAAATGTTTAAATGATTGGAACCCAAAACCTAAATTCCATGTTGAACAAAGTTTGGATTTTTTCATGTTTTGGTTGACTAAATCCATTAAGTTTAATTACTTGTGAGTAAAATTTGATTAATCTTCATATTGGAAGATGTAATCTTGGTATTTTACACAAGTATGCAAGTTGGAAATTTTTTATCATTGGATGGTTAATTTATTTTTCCAACTCCCTTTTGTCAAATCCATTATTCATTTGCATATTAGCAAAATTAATTTTGGACATAGCTCATTTTATTTTAAGCATAAAGTTTGACCTAATTTTGTTCAAAATTGAAATTTTGGATAAATTTAGGCTTGTGCACCAATTAAAATAATTTTATTTAAGTTAGACTTAATTTTATTTTATTTTCCCTAAAATTAATTCTAAAATATAATTTGGAATTAATTCATGTCACACGTAAATCGGGATTAAAATCCCAAGTCATAGCACGCAAATCAAGGCAACACATCCAAGTGCCACCAAGGCTAGCCGGGTTGCCTAGCAGCCCACATGTGGCTGCCTGTGGTGCGCACAAGGGTAAGCCATGATGTTGATGCTGTGCGCTGTTGTGTGGCGGGGAAGCATGGCTGATGTGCGTGGGGTGGCTGGGCTGGCTTGCGAAGGATGCTGCTGGGCAGCAGGGCAGCAAGCATCAGCCAGCGCACCACGAGCATCATGAGGTGCCTGCCCAGCAGGCCAAATGCTCGCAAGCACCAGCGTGCTAGCAAGCATGCGAAGCATGCTAGCAAGCAGCTGGGCTTGAGGCACTGCTTGCTAGGCACAGCAGGCCTCACCAACGCACCATGGCGTCATGCCATGGGTTGCCTAGCAGCCATGGTGCGCACCCACCAAGGGATTTGTTGGGTGATTTTGCTTAAGGTTGAGCCGTGATTTTGCGCTTTTTCCGTGTTAATAATTTTAATTAATTATTTTAACGAGGCTAAAAACCTCGATTTTCGATTTTGCAAAATTTTGACAAATTATGGGTTATGCCGACTTAATTAATCGGATTAATTAAGTACGGATGCGGAATTTAGTGGGAGCTTAATTAAATGCGTTAGCATTTTGCGTTTAGAAATAATGTATTAAACCACTTTGACTAGTTTTAATTAGGCACGTTAATTGGATTAACGACCTAAGTTAGTTACTAGTTGTGCGTGTTTAATTATGTATTTCGTAAAATTGCATAGGTCGTTCATAAATAGTGAACGGGTGAATGAAAGATTGCTTTCAAAACAGGTTCTTTGAAAATGGCAACTAGTGGGGCCCGACTAGGATAGAAAATATGGACTGCGCTCTGTTATGTATTTTTGTAAATCTAAATACGGTCTGCGAACCGTTAAGTATTTTTGTACTAATTAGATTAATCTTAGTCGTTCTAGCTAGCTTCTTTTATTTCATTTTGGCCAAGATGTCTCAAGACGGCGTTTCGACGAAGACGAGCCAAGATCACCCATGGAAATTGAAGATTTCAAGGGGTCATGCTAGTTGCCAAATGCATCTATTTTATGCCTTATATATTGTTATATATGATTGCTAGATGCATGTCTAGGATTTATATAATGTTGCGATGATTAGTTAAGTTCACTTAAATCAACCAATATAGAAACCCTAGGTCCCTTAATAATATTGAGCTAAAATTTGTCGTTCCAAGAATAACACTTACCGAACTAATGCGCGTACGTGATGGATTACGCCAAAGCGAGGCATCACTACTTCCCTAGGAACGTAAGGTATACTAGGTATACAAGTTGTCTTGGTTAAGCTCAACGATATCAGTAAGGAGTCCTTAGATGTCGTGGTAAAAGAGATAAAATGTCAGGAATGCATTAGATGCGACATTTTATCAAACCGAGAGTAGCTTGGAGCTATTAGCAATTGGATTGCTTACCTTAAGATATTTAATGGTTAAGACAAGCCAAAGCATGCTTAACTATTTCTTGATCTTTAGGATCTCGAAATCATTTTATTTTCGCCCATAAGGGACAATCTTAAAATGCGTGGATAAAATGTTCAATAAGTGTGAATATATGCATGAACGCTTTAAATTTCAACTTATTGATGTATGAATGGTTTTTCATTTCAAATTATTTCAATTGTAGAAATCATGTCTGCAAGTAACTCAAACAACAACCAAATGTGCCCTGAACTCCCCGAAAAGTTGGCCATTCCCTTAAACTTGGTCAACTTTAAGGAATGGGAGGAGGAACTCAGGAGAACTCTCCGGAATTGTTCCTTGGATTATACTCTAGATACTCCCATTCCAAGCTTCTTTGCCAAAGGGATCATGACCGACGAGGCTCATGAAGAATGGTCTTCCAATTGCAAAAGGGTCTCACGACTCATGGCAAATTCCATCCCGGAAGATTGGAACGAAACTCTTTCCTCCTACCTTCCGGACATGTTCCTCAAAGCACTTGAGGACGTTGTCAATATAAGAGTCACCAAGAGTGACAATGGCAAATTTGATGGACTCGTGTTTGACTTGACTAGGTCACTTTCAAACATGAGAATTAAGCCACCAAATGTGGGATGTCTTGCTAAAGAAAGGCGACGGCTTTGGACCAAGGTCTACAATGCTAAATTGAGACCCGGCATGCCCCTCCAACCTCATGTGCTTGGTATGACTAGGCTCTTCAAACACATGCAGCTTCTCGGAATTCCATTGGAAGATGAGATGGCGGGGAATATCTTGCTTGCTTCACTCCACTCGGGCTACGATGCACTTAGAGTGCATATCGCTGCGGGAAAGGAGACACGCTCCCTCAAGGAGGTGGTGCAACTACTTAGCCAAGCCACTGCCTATGGAATGACCAAAAGGCCCTTGAGAGCTAAGAAGAAGGAGTTCAAGAAGGTCAAGGCAAAGATGAGATGCTTCCATTGTGGCATGCAAGGCTATTACAAGAGGGAATGCATGCTCGCCAAGGAAGAGGGGATCACTCCGACCACCTCAGGTATCTTCCTTAACACTTGTGGATTAAGCTTATCATAAGGTATTGGATACCAAGTATGAATCACTTAATGTTGCCTTTTCAGGGACCAAGTGAGAAGCTTATCAAGTGTTGGTGCAAGAGCAAGAAAACGACGAAGATGATTTTTCGGTCGTGCTTGCATGCACTATTTTGTCTATGACATGTAATTAAACTATTTCTAGTTTTCATCATGCTTTGAACATACTATGATCCATGGTGTTGGACACCTAGGAATTTCAAATGTAAGACTTTTTAAAATAGTTGTTTCAAGTTTGTCTTACAAATTTATGTTCAATTAAATTGCATGTTTTACATAAGACTAGACAAAAATTGATACCACTAGCTAAGACCATCGAGTCGAATCAAACCTACTTGTGGCATTGTCGTCTTGGCCATATTAACATCAAACTCATCAATAAACTTCTTCAAGAAGGTGTTCTTGACTCATTTGACTTAGAGTCGTTTGAAAATTGCAAAGGATGCTTATTAGGCAAGATGATAAAACAGCCATTCTCCAAGTTGGGAGAAAGCGCAAGTGACTTATTAGGTCTAATACACACGGATGTATGTGGACCTATGAGCACACCCGCAAGACAAGGTTACCGATATTTCATAACTTTCACCGACGATTATAGTAGATATGGCTATATCTACTTAATGTCGAATAAATCTGAATCCTTTGAGAAATTCAAAGAATTTCAGAAAGAAGTTGAAAATCAATTTGGCAAGAAAATTAAAGCACTTCGATCGGATCGAGGTGGCGAATATTTGAGCCATGAATTCGACGATCACTTGAAAGAATGTGGCATTCTTTCAGAGTTGACACCTCCCGGAACTCCTCAATGGAACGGAGTGTCCGAACGGAGGAATCAGACCTTGTTAGACATGGTTCGGACAATGATGGGTCTTAGTGAACTCCCTATCTCGTTCTGGGGACATGCGCTACAAAGAGCAGCACTAACACTGAATAGAGCTCCGTCAAAAGCTATTGAAAAGACTCCATATGAATTATGGACAAAGAAACCTCCTAGGTTGTCTTTTCTCAAGATTTGGGGATGCGAAGCATATGTCAAGCGATTAATTTCGGACAAACTTCACCCCAAATCGGATAAGTGTTTCTTTGTGGGATATCTAAATGAAACCAAAGAGTATTACTTCTACAATAAATCCGAGAACAAAGCGTTTGTTGCTCGTGATGGTGTCTTTT
The DNA here is from genome assembly GCF_001683475.1 of Chenopodium quinoa. Taxonomy (NCBI): domain Eukaryota; kingdom Viridiplantae; phylum Streptophyta; class Magnoliopsida; order Caryophyllales; family Amaranthaceae; genus Chenopodium; species Chenopodium quinoa. Next base: position 9,204,427 of record NW_018744239.1, read on the forward strand.
TGGAGAAGGATCACCTTTCCAAAATGACAAGTGGGAGGAAAATCGAACTCGACGAAGTTCGAGAGGACGAGCAACAATGTCAACCTGAAAAAACTGACAATCTAGATACTTTGGAAGCATCGAAGAAGATTGGTCAGAATCAAACAGAAAATGTAAATGCTCAACCAATTACCCTACGTAGGTCGCAACGACAAAGATCTCAACCAGACAGATACCTCGGTATCGTCTTAACTGATGATCAGGACATCCTAGTTATGGATGGTGATGAGCCGGCGACTTACAAGCAAGCTACGACGAGCCCCGACTCTGCAAAATGGCAAGAGGCCATGAAATCCGAGATGGACTCCATGTCTGAAAATCAAGTCTGTGACTTGGTGAATTTTCCCGAGGGTTATACACCCATTGGTTGCAAATGGATCTTCAAAGTGAAGACAGACAAGGATGGAAATGTATCGATATACAAAGCTAGACTGGTGGCAAAAGGTTATAGACAAGTCCATGGGATTGACTATGACGAAACTGTTTCACCAGTTGCAATGCTAAAATCCGTCCGGATCATCCTAGCGATTGCTGCATATTACGATTACGAAATATGGCAAATGGATGTCAAAACCGCCTTCCTTAATGGGATTTTGGATGAAACTGTGTATATGACACATCCAGAAGGTTTTGTCGATCCAGGCAACGCTGGAAAGGTTTGCAAGCTGAAGAAGTCCATTTATGGACTAAAGCAAGCCAGCAGGAGTTGAAATCTGCGATTTGATGAAACCATTAGCAAGTTTTGTTTTATCAAGAATCCAGATGAGTCTTGTGTATACAAGAAGGTCAGTGGGAGTGATATTGCATTCCTAGTCCTGTATGTCGATGACATATTGCTCATTGGAAACAACACAATTATTGGAGTCCGTAAAGGGCTGGTTGGGAAAATGCTTTTCAATGAAGGACTTAGGAGAGGCACAATACATATTGGGCATCAAGATCTACAGGGATAGATCTAAGAGGATGATTGGATTAAGCCAGACATTGATAAGGTACTGGCTCGATTCAACATGGAAAATGCCAAAAGAGGGCATTTACCCATGTCCCATGGCATAAATCTCAACAAGAAACAGTGTCCGCAGACACCTGTTGAGCGAGAAAGAATGAATCAGATCCCATATGCTTCGCTAATCGGATCGATCATGTATGCCATGATATGTACAAGGCCGGATGTATCGTATGCCCTGAGTGCAACGAGTCGATACCAATCGAACCCAGGAGAGGCGCATTGGACTGCGGTCAAGAACATCCTTAAGTACTTGAAAAGGAACAAGGATAAATTCCTGGTGTATGGAGGCCACAAAGAACTGGTTGTTGAAGGTTACACCGACACTAGCTTCCAGACTGACAGAGACGACTTTAAGTCACAGTCGGGGTATATATTCTGTCTGAATGGAGGAGCATTTAGCTGGAAGAGTGCCAAGCAGAGCACCACTGCAGACTCTACAACTGAAGCCGAGTACTTGGCTGCTTCGGAAGCTGCCAAGGAAGCTGTTTGGATTCGCAAGTTCATCAATGAACTTGGTGTTGTGCCCTCAATCAAGGGACCGATAGACCTCTATTGTGATAATAATGAAGCTATCGCTCAGGCCAGGGAGCCGAGAGAACACCAGAAGGTCAAACACGTGCAAAGGCGATTTCACATGATAAGGGAATGGAAATCCGAAGGTGAAATCAGAATTTGTAAGATCGGCACGGATGATAATGTAGCCGATCCTTTGACTAAACCTTTGCCTCAAGTGAAACACAACAAACACGTTGAGGCAATGGGAATTAAGCATGTTGGAGACTGGCTTTGAAATTCCCTGTACATGTGTTTTAATTAAATGGGTTGATTTAATGTAAGAGACTATACTAAAACCATTCATCAATGGAGTAATTAATTTTATGCAAATTTATTATTCGCTCCATTACTATTTAATTGTGGTTTAGAATTAAATAATGAGTCCATTCGATTTATGAAAATATTCAAAACAGGGTATGAAGACCATGTCTTAGATAAAGAAACATCTGTTAAGTGAACATTGAATATTAAATCGATTAATATCCCTAATCGAGGTCATCTAACAGATGGACGATTGATGGCCGCCATAGATTAGTGTGTAGTATGATTTACAGCACCGTTTCTTGTGCTGCAAGGACGTGACAGTCATAAATCATTTGCACAGGTACAATTTAGAACTGTACTGGATAAGACCTATGAGAGTACTTTAAGAAAGATTAAAATTTTTTCATAAGTACATTTCTCATTATGATTATCGAACTTATTTCCTCCGACCATGAGTATTGTGAAGTTTTCTTGTTTGAGTACTAGGCTCTTTGATGTTTCCAAACGTCTTCCGTAACTGGGGATCATAACGGGAACACTTGGGAGTCTATGTCCTATTAGTAAGAAGAACTTACAATACAAGACTGGGATTGTCCCCCTACTGACAATAGGGAAAATGTTTTGTTGTTTAAAAGGCCGCTGGAAGAGTGAGACTGTGAAAATGCATGGCCATGCTCATATAGATTTAAGAAATCATCTGCTTATTGACAGTCGAACTCGGAGATCGAGAAATGCTTCTGAACGTAATAAGGATGACAAAGAATCTTACCTTATAGTTCACGAAGAAACATTAAGAGACAAAGGAAATGAGCTATACACAATATGCACACTTGTCCGGAAGGAAAAGTGGGAGATTGAAACGAATGGTGTCCTTCCAACAAGTGTAGTCTTCCGATAAAGGGTTCAGAATTATTACCGAGCTAATTCTTCAGTAAGGTCAAGTGATCGGAATGCCTAGGTGGAGGTCGCTTCCGATAAGTAATATCAAGGTACAGTTGATATTACAACTTAATCTTAACTGAACCCTTCGGGTCGAACCCAATCGAATCACCGATCCGAGACGACGAATTAATCTGAAAGGATTTAATGAGTCGACAGAGTTTTACGAATACAGACGTCGGAAATCGAGCCAAGGGCGTCGAGATCGAGCGTTGCAAATCACAAGCAACAAGTATGAGCGTAGCCGTAGCTAGGCTAGGCTAGCTCATCGCAAGTCTAGGTGCACCATGTGTGTGCTAGGCGCACCATGGTGTGCTAGGCACCATCGCAGCCTAGGCGCGCCCTAGAAGCCCATCGCAAGCTAGCATGGGTGCCTGGGTGTGCAGGGTAGCTATCGCAAGCCTCACAAGCACCAGGCAGCCCATCGCAGCTAGCAGCGTGCTAGGCTGGGTGCCTGGGTGCTCATGGGCGCTATCGCTGGCCTGTCGCACCAAGCACGGCCATCGCAGTGCTAGGCACTGGCGTATGGGCCTGTGCATACATGCCTCGCACCATCGCAGCCCTATCGCACCAAGCACTGCACCCTCGTGTGCGTGTGTGTGCATAGGCGCTCTCGCAACACCCTAGCATCACGCACAACACCATCGCAGGGCTAGGCACATGCGTGTGTGCGTATGCGTGTGCACCGTCGCCCAGCAGCCTCGCAATGAGGTACCTAGCTGTGTGCTTGCGTGCGTGCCTTCGCATGGCAGCACCAAGCACAACATGCTAGCAAGGAGCACCAAGCCCAGCATGCGTGGCTCGCTAGCAGCACGCTTGCAAGGCCTTGCGTGCGTAGTGCGCTGGCTGGGTATGCGCATGCTGGACTAGCTGGCTGGCACTGTGAGAGGCCCTATGCGAGGGGGCCTCTGCGAGAGTGTGTGCGAGGGAGTGCTAGGCAGCAGCAGCACTAGGCTAGCAGCACCAGCGCCTAGCAGCTCACAGCGTGCTAGGGCTGATGCGTGCTAGGCTAGTGCGTGCTAGGCCAGTGCATGCTAGCACTGCTTGCTAGCACACCAAGCTAGCTTGCTGCCCAGCCTTGTTGCTAAGCGCCAGCTGGCAGCCTTGGCAGCCAAGGCAGGCTGCCAGCCCAGCTGTCCATAGGGTGCTGGTTTAGGTGAGGGGTGGGGACCAAGCTTGGGAAAGGCCTTGAGGAGCAAGGCAATGGTCCCCCCACCCATTCATAGTCCTCACCTAACCTTCTCTCTCTATTTGACACTTGTTGCATTGTGATTAGTTTTGTTTATTAATTTATTTTAGAAATAAATTAATTAGAAAAATATACATTCTCCCACATTGGTTGGGGAATGAGAATCAAGGGATCATTTCCCTATAAATACCAAGCTTGGTGTTAAGATTTGAAACAACCTTGAGTGGAATTAAAAAGGCAACTCTAGAAAGAGTAAACCTTTGATTCGTAAAACTCATAGTTAATTTTGTCCGGGTCTTGACTAAACTTCAAGACTTGGGACGCTCGGGTCGGGTCGAGGGTACGATCCGTCGGAGATCTCGTCTTTTCGGGATTTTGTAGTAAGAGCTCTTTAGGAGCGAAGCACGCGTCAAAGGTATAATTCTTGTTCTTAATCTTGTTTGATTAAGTTTATTATGCTTGTTTAATTGCTTTAATTAAGGGGCGGGTCTTGGTGGGTTTCCTTCCGCGTAGTGTCGGGTCACTACGAAACCCTACATAAAGTCCCTAGTATCCTGCATTCCAAGTTCATGATTTCCTATACACTGTTCATTGTGATGAAGCCTGTTCTAAGAGTTGGCCTATTGCATTGGCTTTGACATAGGTTCTTGTCTAGGCTTTTGTACAGGCTTCCAAACCTTCTGTGGCTTATGGAATTTCTTCCTTTGAGGTCGTTATTTTCCCTTCCCCAAACCAGGACATTGCTCAGCTACATGCCCCGTTCCAGAGCACTTTATGTAAGACATTGGCTTCCATTCAAACTCCACCTTCTGAGAAACCTTAATCCCATTCTCATCAAGAAAAGCAATTGATTCAGGGAAGTCTCCATTAATCTGAACCTTAATTAATACACGAGCATATTCAATCAGGTCCTTAGTAGCAGTGGCCCTATCCATCTTGATTGGCTTCCCAATCACACCACTAATCTTCATTAGGGAATTATGTCCCCAAAATCTGAGGTCTAGCCCTGGAAATCGTACCCAAACTAGTATAGAGTCCAGTTTCTCCTCCATCAAATTGATACCCGGCCTCCACCTTTTAATAATTACTGGCTTCCTATCAAATGTAATTAATAGGATCAGCTTTAATAGCCTTTTCCCTACCATCCAAGTTTTTAAAGTGCACAACAAAAACCCCATTCACCATTGAACAGACCTTATCAACTCCATACTTCCCCCACACATGCTTAATGAAGTCTTGAAACATTGACCATGGAGGTTTAGAGCACAACACATAGCAAACAATAGCCGAGTTCTAGAAATCAATTTCTGCAGACACATCTTCCATTGATATCTGGACAAGGTCAGATTCCTCACTAACACCCTCATTTCCTTTCAAATTCTCCTCAAAGAACTTCCCATTAGAAGCATCATTCTTGAATTTGTCTTTCCAGGTTAAGCCCAGACCCACATTATTCCCACCAGACCCCGAAACACTACCCCTCAAAACAAAGTCCGTAGAAATTGGGGAAAAATTAAGAGGACGAGACCTAGAAAAATTGCAGTTTAGACTAGGATTCTCAATCATTAAAATGGGTGTGGGATTCACAAAATCATCAAAAATATCTTCAAGATCAACAGGATTATCAGGAATCACATTCTTTCCTACATTACCAGAAACTTGAGCATACCCAGAAACAGAGTCTTTACCCAGAACAAGGGCAGAGATTACCTGAAGCCATTGGTTGAGCTCAAATCTATGCTAAGCCATTACTTCATTGATTGGAAGCTCATCCATTCCATCAAGCCAACTTCCATTTGAATCCACCTCCTTCGCGCCATCATTAATCTTCTTCTTGCACGAACGTAACTTGTACCTTTGCTTCCTTTTGGACTTAGAAGAAGATTTCGAGCTGGAATTCTTCTTCACCTTTGGATTTTTGCGGTTCGCCATTGAAATCAGTGCAATAATTCCATCAAAAATGGCGGCAGTCAAGAGATTCTAGAGAGAGAAAAATATGATATAATTGATTTAAATAATGTGATTATCCCATAATTAGATTAGAAAATAATTAATTTTAAAATTATTCGATAGGCTAGTAATTAGGATAAAATCTCCAAAATTAGTTAGGATAATCATGGAAAATAAATATGATTTATCTTTGCATATTAAAATAAGATTTGATTCTATCTCATGCCAAATTTAAAATATATGATATTTTATAGATGGAAATGAATAATATATGATATTATCTAATTATGATTAAAAATATGAGATATTTTAGGAAATGCGTTGCCTTAATTATGAACATTCAATGTTGTAGTTTAGACAAGGATGTTGAGTGAATTTATTATAAGGCACTTTTATATAATATTATGTTGCTATATATAGACTAGTATGGCCCATAAATTCTAAATATGATTTGCGCATCGTGACGTATTTTTGTAATCTAAGTACGGTCTGCGTACCGTTAAGTATTTTTGTAATTTTCATTTAAAGTAAATAGTTTAGTTATTTAAATAGTTTAGTCCAAATAAGCCCATGAAGTGAGGCCCCAAAGGAGCAAGGTGGATGGAGATCCATGAAGGTTCGAGTGGGAGCTTTTCAATTATAATTTTCTTCGGACTAAGGGGCCATATTATGTCATGTTTTATTAATGCATTAGTAGATCATGCATATTAGATTTTATTTATGTTGATTGATGATGTGCTAGAGTTCACTAAATAATCACAACATAATAAATCTAGGTCCCAGTAATATTGAGATTGTTTTTCCAATTAGATACCGAACAACCCTTCGATCGTGAGTGATGAGTCTGCCTCCACAGGGTGTCACTTGTTATCTTAGGTAATTTGGGGTAGATCACGTTCTACACATTTAGTTGGTTGTGCTCAACAAGGTTACCTAAAGCGTTTAGAACCTTGAAGAAAGGGGTAATAATTAAACATGTGATGGTTAATTATTCAACCAAGAGTTACAAGAGTTGTAATCAGTAAAAAATGATGGTAAGGCATCATTCCGATCAACTATTACACAAATAAAGGATCTTCGAATCACTTAATTAAATTGGGATCAATTAATATTGAATAAAGTGCTTTAAAGTAACCTATTTAATTCATTTATGGTACTTTAATGTTATATTAAACACAAATATTAAACTTTGCCTTATTCTGTCATCGATGGGTAGCCGTAACAACAATGACAACAATATTTACAATCTTTGACCATTCCTTGAGAAGGATAGGTTGACAGGGGATAACTTTTCCAACTAGGAAAGAATGCTGAGACTTGTTCTGAAATCTGAAGGTAGAAAGATGTCATTGACACACCATTGCCTACACCTTTGCCAGTAAACGCTACTGAGGCTTAAAAGCGTAGGCATAAGAAGATTCTTGATAGGGTTGTACCTATCACGTGCTTAATGATTGCTACTATAAAGCCTGGCCTTTAAAAGCGTTTTGAAGATCAGGATGCATACACTATCATGCAATAACTCAAAGCCTTGTTTAAGAAACAGGCGCGAGTTGAAAGGTAGGAGCTCCATCGAGAGATTTTTGATTGTAAGATGGAGAAGGGTGCAACAGTTTATGATCATGTTTTTAAAATGATCGACCTAATTCAAAATATGGAGAAAATAGGGCATCCATACAGTAATGAGATGGCTACGGAAATCATTTTCCATTCACTTCTAGAGTCCTTTAATCAGTTTATCATGAACTTTAACATGTCTGATGCTAAAAAGACAATGAATGAGTTGCATGCTATGCTGGTTAGTGCAGAGAAGCAAATCCTCAAGGACATTAAGAAAGAGGTTCTTATGGTCCAAAAGTGAAAGGGGTTCAAGAAGAAAGGGAAAGGGGCAAGTGCCAAGAGCAAGGGCAAGGAAGCTGCCAAGGCTCGTGAAAAGCCCAAGGTGAATCCAAAGCCCAAGCCTGCAAGTGAAAGTGAATGCTTTTACTGCAAGAGGAAAGGGCATTGGAAGCGCAATTTCCAAAAATACCTTGACTTCCTCAAAAATAATGGAGCATCGACCTCAGGTAACATGTTATAATCATTTTAAATTTCAATTAGGTATGTGATACCAAGTTGCAGTGCTAAGATTATTCATGTTATGCAAAAACTGCAAAGAAGTGAGGCTAGCGTGGAAATAGAGCTTAAGGGTGCATGAGAAGTGTTCAAGTGGCCAGGAAAAGCTTTATAGTTTTATTTCTGATTAGTTTATCATGATTTTAGACTATTTTCGGGTTTTTTTTTATGAGACAATTTTTCAGTTTTTTGTTTGAAATACTGATTGTTTAACTTGGCATGGACAAGTGTTGATCCATGACCAAGGTAATAAATTGTTTTCATTTTTACTAGCTATGAGTTAATTTTGTTTTGTAACATTGAAATAAGTAGATCACAAAAGCATAATAGATGATTCAAAATCAACATAGTAAGGTTAAGTCACATTAACCAATAACACATCCAAAGTTACAATTGGATGGACTCCTGATCCTCATTTTTGTTATGAATCACTTGAAAATTACAAGTCATGGTAGATAAGGTTAAATGACCAAGTTACCTTTTAGTTGAAAGGGTGAAGGAGCTAATGATATTTTGGAACTCATACATATGGATGTGCGTGGACCAATAAGTTCAAAAGCTAGATATAGATTTAACTATTTCATTGCTTTTACTGACGATATAAGTAAATTTTAAATAAATTAAACTCATTACAAATTAAAAGTTACTTTTAAAGGATTTAAAGTTATCATAAAAATTATTAAAGTCACTTTCATATTAACCGTTTTTCAATAAAAATAACGTGTCTACCTTATACAACACTTAATGATATTTGTATTTTGTGAAATCTTTATTCTTTGTAATCGTTGATGTGTATTTTATTGATTTTTTTGTATATTCGAATGATTATACTCTCTCTGTATTTATTACTTGGTCCACTTTTCTTTAGAGGCCGTATATTATTAGTTTTGAAAGTGTTACCAATATTTACTAATTTTCTCCCCACTCCACTAGTGGGCTTTATATATTTGGTAATGGGCCACTTACAAAAAAACGGCCATTTTTTTTTTGGAAAGTGGACACTTAAAAAATCAGAAGGAGTACTTCTTTTTACTATACCCACTGAAATTACATGTCTTGAGAAATGAAACAAGTAAGAAAATACAGATGGAGCATTATATTACCATTATTTCTGTATTGTAACACTTTTAGTAGTTGTATTATCTCATCAATATATTTAGAGGGCGTTTGCTTAGTGTATTTTTTGAATTGGAAACGGATTCGATTAAACTGATACTGTTACCGTGTGTTTGGTTAGAAGGCATGGTAACAATTATCATTACCTAAGAGTAATGGTTACCCCTCATTTGGTACCTCTCAAAAACTTAGGGTAGCAAATACCCTTACCATCCTCTTAAAAAATACCATTTTCATGGTTAAACCAAATAAATGAAAACGTAATAATTAAATGATTCCTTTCTCCCCTCTTTTTTGTTTCCTTTCCATTCCGTTTCCATTACCTGAACCAAACGCCTCTTTAAACCTTCTCATAATTCTATGTCTCTACTAGTAATAGTAAGAGAAATGTTTGAAAACGATCCTTATTAAATCTCTACATAAGGATACGAAGAACAGCATGATGAGACTCATGAGAGAGAAAGAATCAATGTAGTACACTTGTAAATGGGTTGAGAATCTTGAGGTAGGAGAGAGTTTGTATGAGAGGCGTTGAGGGAAAGTAGAAGAAAAGAGGACGAAGGGTAGCATAAATTAGGAAATATTAACTCATCAGATTATAAAATTATTGTAAAAAAACATCTAATAAAAAGATAAAATGATGTAAAAATGCCAAAAAAATCTAGTCATCGGTGGAAATCTGGCCAGAGGTAGTATTGTATACAGCGTAACATTTTACCTCTTATTAGGTAGTTTCTTGTAATATTTTTTATGATATAGTTTCTCACAAAAAATGAATTTTATCAAAAAATTTCTAACAAAAAATCAATTACAATTCATAATTTACGTACTTACTCATATCATTATTTACCAAAAATAAAAAAATAAAAAATATATATATATATATATATATATATATATATATGTATGTATGTATACTTATGATTCAACAATAGCTAGGGTTTGACTGTTGAGTAATTAAAACAACACAGATAACTATTTGAAAAGAAAGATCATTGTTACTCATACTACTACTAACTTTTTTTTTAAAAAAAAAAAAAACTACTATCTACCAGCTAACTGTAATAATTTTTACCTTATGTCATCGCCAATTGATCTAACTAGCCTAGCATCACAACTGTAAATTAAAGGATAAAGACAAACAAATCAAACTAGCCAATTTTATGAATTCAATGGAGTACAAAACTTATACGAAATAAATAGTCATGATTAAACAAGCTAGAGAAGTTTAGTTTTTTCTAAGCTTTAGATGATCTTGGATTTAAATCGGACGACTTCAATGGAACCCAATTCTCCATTCTACCTTGGGTCTCAAGATCGACCCGGGGATTTCATTACTCCGACTCGTCTTAAAAGTGATAATTATGATGATTACACAATTGACACCCAAGTACTTCAACCACTTATATCGATCCCTAAGTTTCTAATCATATGAAATATTGATCATTCTCTATAGAATCTATTGCGTACCTTTTTCCATAAAATAACTGTGGCATATCTGAGTAATTTTTAAATCTATAACAACCAATGTCAATGGAGCACGATTTAATTTCATAAAGCCACAAGTTGATTTTTTAAACTTCCCTTCTAATTATAATACGAGCTCTTTCCCAAATTAAAGTCAAGAAGAACCGCAATTCCCAAATTGCAGCCAAAGTTTTAAGTTTTCCCATTCTACCGTCTACGTAAGCACTGGTTAAAAAACCGGTTTTTTTTTTTTCCGGTCCAGGGTAAACCTCTACTTGAAGTAGCGGTTTCTTTGCAATAAACCGCCACTTCAAGTAGCGGTTTCTTAGTTTAAAACCGCTACTTGAAGTAGCGGTTTGTTTACAAAAAACCGCTATTTTATGTAGCGGTTTATTTTGGAAAACCGCTACTTCAAGTAGCGGTTTACTTTGAAAAACCGCTACTTGAAGTAGCGGTTTACCCTGGACTGGTTTTTTTTTCAAAATTGCATAATCACTCAAAAAAAAAACCTGCAAGTTGTGTACCTGTAAAACATGAGATATATAGCATATTTTCAACACAACCACCATAAATAACAAGTTTATGAAGATCTAAGGAAGTCAAAATTGCAAAGTCGAATATTTTTCAATTGATTAAATATAACAAAATCCAATTCTAAGCATTTACAAAAAAATTAGTTTAGTTCCAAAATATACACTTAGCTCGGGCGTTGCTTCTTCCCATGAGGTGACGATGAAGATGATGCAGCTGTCTCCTCTGGAATGTCATCCAGGCCAACTCCAACCCCAGACGTAGTGTTGCTACGCCGTCGGTTTCTCTGATACTGGCGATGCACTAGTGGAGGAGATGTCATGATAGTATGCTGAGAAGGAGTCGGTGGACGGAAGGCACGTGCTGAATGGCCTCCACGATGAGGTGGTGGTCTGATCGGCATAGTGTGCACAGTAGAAGATGAAGACGTGGACGGTCGAGGCTGCTGAATAAGGTGTGACTGCCCCACCCTAGACAAGGTTTGGCCACAAAATGATGTAAAACCCTGCATCGTCTGTATGGCAAATGGTATAGCCGTCTCTGGTGGCAAGTGGGAGATGGTCTCAGTAGCTCCCGATAGCTGGACGTGCAAATCAGCAAATGCATGTGCCTACATTTAAGTGTAGTTTTAATGTTAGTAAAATGAAATCAAAAACGTAAGAACTAGATTGAAATGAAGTGAAGTTCATACAAGCAAGAGGTCAGAGGTAGCTGGCTGGTAATGACTCGGGGGGCGCTCCTGCGAAGGTGGAGTAATGACCAGTCTCGTGATGCGACGGTACCAAGCCATGTACTCTGTCATGGCCGGGGAAGAAGTCCCAGTGAACGGGTATCCCTGGACGACTAATGCCTCTCGTCGACTCCACTCGTGTACATGGTCCGAATGCCGAATCTCCCAATTACGCTGTCCCCTTCGATCCTTCCTGTGTAGAGCAACGTCCGTGTCTACATCCTGTGGGATCGGCTGGTCTAACCCGAACTGACGAAGGACTCGGTCTGGGAGGTGGAACTCAACGACGTCAAAGCATATCAGAGGTGCCCGTGAACGCCAAATGTGCATGTCTGAGCGACAAATCTCCGGAAGTCGATCCATCACCGCCTCAGTATATGGCTGCCAAATCATCTAATTCCAAAAACAAGTATGTCAACATGTATATGACTAACATAATGGAAGAAATACAATGCACAAAAAAAAAAGAAACACCGATTGTACCTGGTCCTCGCGCTGATGGTCAAACGCATCTCTGTAGTATGGTAGTCCGGAAGCAGTATGCGCACACGATAGATGGACACGTAACCACCTGTAAAGACATGTTAATAATAATTCTTGAAAGATAGAATTGTAAGAACATGAACTTGAAGCAAACATTGTACCTGCACGCCAAAGGGTCAACACCTCGCTGATGCTGAGTCCCCAAAATGTCATCCTCATCCTCAGCCTCAGGGTCCTCCTGTGGCGGATCTCGAGGCCTCCTAATGTATGGTCGGCCAATAGTAATATGCTCCCACGACCACAACTGTAGTAGGATGAGCGGGCCTCCAATCTGTCTTGAATCTCGCTGACATCCTCGACATAGCTGCCGATACAAAAAACCAAGAGTCGCACTCCCCCAGCTGTAGGTCGAAGCTGTCTCCCAGTCTCGAAGGAACGGCAAGTAGTAGAGTGACACAGCATCGCCACTCTTGTCGGCGAACAGAATAGATCCCATGAGAGTGAGAATGTAAGCACGGCTATGGCGCTGAACTGTCAAGTCATCAGCTCCCTCTGGCATCTGTGAGAAGTGACGTCTGAGCCACGTCAACTTCAAAGTAGATCCCTCCAGAAACGGCTTACCGTTATCATCATGGCCAGGTCGAACTCCCAGCAACTCCTCAACTAGGTCATGCCATCCCTCAAATGGAGGTCCAATGACAGGAGGGCCGTGCACTCTCAGACCTAACAGGACGGAGACATCCTGTAAAGTAATGGTGGCCTCACCTACCACTAGGTGGAAAGTATGTGTCTCCTGCCTCCACCTCTCAACCAACGCCGTAAGAAGAGATCGATCAAGCAAAAACCCTCCTCCCAAAATCCTATGTACACCGTAAAACCCAGCAAGCCTCACGTACTCTAGTACTCCGCCATCTACCCTCCACTCACGTCCCACGCTGACCATATGCTCCCTAACTGAGAGAACTCTATCAGCTACGCCACTCCAAACATCGTGGCTCCTATGGGAAGTCTGCAAGCGTAGAACAGATGGATCAACTGGGCCTGGACGAATCACCGGCTCCATGGGACCTACACGATAACAAAAAATTGAATTAATGTTAAGCGTTCGAGAAAAAACATAAATATTAAACAAGAATATATAATTAATCATGTTACCCAGATGATCCAAATCCACCAATAAGAGTAGGACATGTCTTCTTGTTATGCCCAGGTCACCGACAAACACTGCATGCCTTCTTCACACGATTGGGACGCTCATCCATTTCATTTTGAATTCTAGTGGACCGTCGGCCTGGGCCTCTTTTCAAATCTGGGTTGGCAATAGTAGTAGGACCATTGTAAGCTGACCAGTGGCAAGGATCAGGAACTGGTCCGAAACACTTCGCGTATGAACGCCTATATTCGGCGGTCATGAAAAAAGAATCCACAAAGTCTGCATGTGATAGGCTTCTATGACGACAAACTGCTAGTACATGAGAGCATGGGAGCTTGTATATTCTCAATTTCTCACAAGTACATGTCTTGCTCAACAGATTCACAGTGTGGGAGTTACCACCTTTACCAGCTTTTCTTCTTCCACGACCGGTCCTAACCTGATACAATCCGATGGCATCATAGTCAAAAGCAACAACCTCATGGTGCGTGGCTTTCTCCATGTTGGCTTCTATTGTCTTCTTAGCCTTTTCCGATAACTCATGGCCCTCTTCAAGTCTTCTTTTACTCCAACTTCTTCTAGTTGCAAAATAGGAGTTAACCCGGAAAAAGGTCATTTGCACTAAAGCGGTTATCGGGAGACATCGAGCCACCTTTAAGACTCCGTTGAAAACTTCCGACATGTTTGTAGTCTTCACACCAAACCTGAAACCACCATCATGATGAATGGACCACTTACTGTACGGAATTTCCATCAAGTACCTACGGGCCTCTACATTCAAGTCACCAATTTTGTTGATGTAGTAATCAAACTTCTTCTTCTGCCTTGCAGTAGCTGCTTTGCCAAAGAGGTTCTTTATGACGACACTTTTAAATTTTGAGTTCACATTAGAAGCCAAGTGTCGTGTACAGTACTTGTGGTAGGCATTGGGCTCTTCCCAACCACTTCCAACTTCTTCCATTGCTGCTAAAATACAAGCCATGAACCAAGACCAACTATCATTGTTCTCTCCTTCGACAACCGCAAAAGCAAGGGGGAATAGTTGAAAATTAGCATCCGTTCCCATAGCAATGAGTAGAGTGCCTTTGTATTTGCCATATAAATGAGTGCCATCAATGGTGATAAGGGGTCTGCAGTGACGGAATCCATCAATACATGGCTTGAATGCCCAAAAGACTCGTTGAAAAACATGTGTTCCAGGAACCGTACACTCTAACAACCTCCACTCAACAACAGTTCCAGGATTTGATTCCTTGAGAGCTTGCATGTACTTAGGCAACTGTTCATATGAACCCTCCCAATCCCCATAAATGAGTTTTATTGCCTTTTGTTTCGCTAGCCATGCTCTCTTGTAGGTTATTTGGAATCCATCAAATTTCTCTTTCACAAGTTGCACCATTGTCTTGATTTTCAATGAAGGATCAACGCGAATGACATCTAGAAGAGCATTGCAAACGAACTCGGAAGTCAGTAGCTTATGATCTCCCGAGTCGATGTCACCAACACAGTTACTTGCATGAGGGCCGTTGTACCTCACAATTTTAAACGTAGAGAGTGTTGGATCTTTCACTCCTCTAAGCCTCCACGAACAACTACATTGTTCTTTCCTCTTGCACTCAACAACATATTTCTCTGGCTCTGCCTCCACAACTCGAATTGTTTGATTTCTAGCTATGGAGTAAGATTTCACAGCATCTTTCAGTTGTTGCAATGAGTCAAACTGCTGACCAACCTCAAATTCTCCCCCATTGTTATATGTCTCATTTCCTAACCAAGACATCCATGAGTTATTCAAACGAGGATCAACTTGCGCCACTTCATTGAAGTCTGAAGTGGGGGCGCTTCCTTTAATTGCCTTATCACGAGCTTCAATTACCTCTTCATCATCATCTTCATCAGTGTCATTCATCTCTGCATCGCCAAATACATCAACATTGTTTGGGTCAAGAGAATCAAGAATGCCTTGTGGTTGTGTGCTTGTCGAGGTTCCAACATTAGGCGATGAGGCCGGAGACCTAAACTGTGAGAGATGGTCATTGACATAATGTGGATCAACAAGCATTCTTGTGAATGACCCTATGCCCACACTTTGAACACCAGTGGAAAACGGTTGATCCACACTACCAAAAAAATCCATCCCCGGAAAGGAACCAGTGTTAGTTTGCACAACTGGCTCCTTTGGAACTTGTTCAATGAACAATTGCATTGCAACAGAAGAACTCTGAGTCACAGCAATCCACATAGCTCTAACAGCGTTGTCGTCATTTAACGGAATTGCAACATATGCCCCAGCCATAGGATAACGCATAACCACCTTCAACTCCACACCTCTAGGATCAACACTCAATTCTTCATATAGCTTGTTCAGAACTTGTGAATATGTCATCGCAGAATGTACAAACACAAATTTTTGATTCCCACCCCTATACGTTATATCGCTATCTTTGTGGACAATTTCTCCACCCCAATAGCAATATAGAGGGTAGTTCGGAACCTCCATGTTTCATTCTAGAAAAGACCATTATTAATCAAAGATATTAGATTGCAAAAATTCATTAACAGTGTGGCAATGTCCTAACATCAAGCAAGCAAACTACACAATTATAGCAACCTAAACTGAGCTATGAAGGTCTTAATACCTCTTGAAGCTCAACATGGGCATAAGTCATGACTACATGTACTTTGAGCTCATGTACTTTGTGTATAGAAGCTCTATTTTCACTTTCAAAATCAGCAATTATAGCAACCTAAACTGAGTAATGTGATCGAAACCATTAATAATTCTACAAGGGTTATATGTAAGGTAAGTAAATCAACAACAACAACCAAAACCAACCACAAACATACATACAATTCTGAAACTCAATAACAACAACAATAAACAAGAACACTAACAACAACAACACAACCAAAACCGAAACTCAATAACAACAACAATAAACAAGAACACTAACAACAACAACACAACCAAAACCAACAACAACAACACATACATACAATTCTGAAACTCAATAACAACAACAAACTCAATAACAACAACTAACCCAATAACTGAATACAAAAAATAATTAGGGCACTTACCACAAACAAGAAGATCAGCACGTTTCTTCTGAAATTAGCGAAGCCGACCACTAAAGTCGAACCCTCGGCGTCAACAGCGGCGGCCTTCGTTGCTGAGGAATGCTCCGGCGGCGTCGGTGGATTCCTTGGCTGCGCCGGCTTCCGTTGAAGGAGGTGTGATTTTGGTGGAAGGCGTGGATGGGATTTTGGTGAGAAGACGAAAATGAAAGCGGAAAGTGAAATCAGGAAATTATACCTGCTAGAAAACCGCTACTTGAAGTAGCGGTTTATTAAACAAAAACCGCTACTTGAAGTAGCGGTTTATTAAAAAGAAACCGCTATCTGAAGTAGCGGTTTATTAGTAAAAACCGCTACTTCAGGTAGCGGTTTTGCTGTAGACTGGATTTAAAATTTCTTCCCCCTGAACCGGTGACGTGGACGGTACTTTGGGAATTCTTAAAACTTTGGCTACAATTTGGGAATTGCGGTTCTTCTTGACTTTAATTTGGGAAAGAGCTCTTATAATACTTACTTCGTATATCCTTATTTAATGCATGATACATACAATAATATGTACTCCGTATTATATATAAAGTCACAATTTTATATAGGACAATTTTGCAATGACTACAATAATATTGTAGCCATTATAATTATTAAATCTTAGTCGTATATTTGTCAGTATACATTCCAGGTCATTCCTTAAGTTTATTTAGAACATTTTTTTTAAATTTCATAGTAAATTTGTGGTTTCTCTTTTGCATGAAAAACCATCAATTGCTATATCCCCTTCCTCTCTATAGAGACTCTAATCCTCATGATAGTCCAAAATTAAAACTTTATCTTCCAAAATTCTATCAATTGTCATCTCCTCTGCTTCCTTTTTTGTGATTTAATGCTACAATGAATTTATCGTATGCTATTTGATTATAATCGATTTAATCATATTGACTATACTGACTAAATTAAAATATTGGTAATACTTATAAACTGAATATGATTATTAGTAGGAAATATTGCCAAAAATAATACAACCTTTGATGCGTGCATCAATGTGAACGATGAGCATGTTGAAGAATTATTCCAAGAAAGTCAAGAAAGCATGAATCTATACTTGGAAGCTTCTTCAATAGGTCAAACTTACTATCGGGGGCATCAAGACAAAGCCACGCTTTGTATGGTGGCGTTCTTGGGAGTTCTTGAAGCTTCTTGATAGTTCTTTAAGGTTTCTTTAAAAGCTTTCTTAGGTTTTTGCTTACAAGTTTTTACCTTTCACTTGAAAGGGTTTTTCTTGTTTTAAGCACTTAGGATTTCTAATTGCATTAGGAATTGTTTTAGTCTAGTAGGCGTCAATAATAGCTTGGAGTGCAAGCTTGAGTTAGGATAAAATAGGCAAGTTTTATCTTAAGAGTAGTTAGAGTTTAAGTAGGATTAAATAACTAAATCAAAGTTATCTAAACTTGATTAAGTTATGCAATCCGTGGGTTTTTGTTAGGGGATTAGAATTCTAATTCAAGTGGGATTAGGATAATTGATTGAGTTTATAAATATAGGGTTGTAATCTTCGAATAATATACAAGTTTAATCATACATTCATAATAATATTTCTTATTGCTTTTGTTTAAGTTGGATTACTTAAATTCTTGATTGGTGGATTCCAATTTGCTGTTTTGTTTGTTTTAGTTAAAACAATCACCTAGGTTGATTAATTAGGTGGATTCTTGATTAATTAATCTAAGTTTCTTGCTTAATTCTTGGTGAATTTTCTGTATAGAATTAGGTTAGATTCATATCTTTGTGAGGCTTAGTTTTCGGACTAAAAATCACATCATCTTGGTATCAGAGCACAGTTACGGTAGAAAATAAACTGGTAACGTTTGGCTGGGAATTTTTGAGTGATTCTTTTTGCATTAGTCTCTAAAAACGTCTAGCTATCACCATATAAAATTTCGTAGCTTTTGGTTGAGTAACGAACTCTGTACAGCCTTAAACTTTTGGTGTTGTTGCACTGGGTTGTGGTTGGGAGTCCGGTTTTTGTTTGCTTCAAGATTCCTTCAAGATTTGATCTTTTAATCAAGATTTTTGCATAAACAAACCTGGTTTGTGTAGGAGCAATGAGTGACGAAGAAATCCCAGGGATTCCAAGGGGTTTGAACCTTGATCAAGCGCATAACTTGCGGAGGGATCGTCAAATAGAGCGATTGTCACAACAATTGCAAGAAGTATTGGCTAGGCTTGACGAACGTGACAAAACTTCATCTTCAAGGAAGAACAAATCAGTTGCAATTTCTAGTTCAAGTGAAGACGAATATGAAAGGAGAAAAGCAAGTAGATCACGCCATAAAGATTCATCTTCGAGTGATGAACCTAGAAGGCATAGACGGAAGAACAAGGCCAAAGATGATGACCGAAATATAAGGTTAGATTTTCCGGAATTCAATGGTAGTATGCTAGACCCCGAAAAATATTTTGAGTGGGTTAGAAGAGCCGAAACACTCTTTGATTACAAGGAGTATGATGAACGAAAGAGGTGCAAACTTGCTGAATTAAAACTCACAGGTTATGCGAGTTTATGGTATGATAATCTCAAGAAAAAGAGACGCAAGGAGGGACGATCCAAGATCACTACTTGGACACAATTGCAGAAATATATGAAGCGTCAATTTGTGCCCCATGAGTACGTGCAAGAAGTGTATCTCAAGATGCAGACTTTTAAGCAAGGAAATCAATCCGTGGAGGCTTATTTGTGTGAGTTTGAGAAACTATGTTTATTGTGTGATTTAGAAGAAATTCTAGAGCACAAAATAGCACGTTTTATTGCAGGTTTGAACGAAAATGTTCAAGAGAAGATTGAATTGCACGAATACTATTCGTTTGAAGAAGTATGCAAGGCGGCCATTAAGGTTGAAAGACAATTCAAGGCCAAGAAGACCTCAAGTGTGAAACCGTTCACACGCACGTTCACAAAGGCTAGTGACAAGCCTACCTTTGATAGGACTTCTCCTAATCCGTATGCTAAAGATAACAAACCCAGAAACGAAGCTAGCAAGAAGGTGACCGAAGATAGAAAATGTTTCAAATGTGGGAGTGTTGGCCACATAGCAAGCAATTGCTACTCAAAACGCACTATGACGGCTCAAGAATGGGAAGAAGAGAAAGCTAGGTGCGAGGGAAATAGTGACATGGAGGTTGTGGTCGAGAAAGAACGTGATTTTGAAGAAGAGGAGGGTAGTGCCGAAGAGGTTGATGGTGAAACGCAAGGAAAGAGCTTGGTTCTAAGGAGAGCTCTTCACTCTAAACCTATGCCCGTTGAAGAGAATCAAAGAGAGAAAATCTTTTTAACAAGGTGCAAGGTGGAAGATCGATTGTGTGACGTAATAATAGACTCGGGAAGTTGCACAAATGTGGTGTCTACAACTTTGATCAACAAATTAGAGTGGCCTACAACCGATCACCCAAAACCTTACAAGCTACATTGGCTCAATGATGCTAGTGACGTGAAGGTAACGAAACGAGCCCTAATCACCTTTTCAATTGGCAAATATCATGATAAAGTTTTATGTGATGTATGCCCTATGGATGCTTGTCATATCTTATTGGGTAGACCATGGCAATATGATAGATTTGTCAAGTTTAATGGTAGGACAAATGTGTATATAATTCGAAAAGGAAAGGGGGAAAAATCATATGCATTGAAACCACTTGTTGATCATAGAATTAACCCTAGTTCAAAAGGTGCATATTTAATTGGGGAAAAGGAGTTGGAGAAAGAGATCAACAACAACAATATAGTATATATTATGGTGGCTAACGATGTGCAAGTGAATGAAAGTAAACAAGAAAAGAGGCCCGTGGAATTAGAAGTAGTATTGCAAGAGTATTGTGATGTTTTTCCTAGTGAATTACCACCGGGATTACCACCAATTCGTGGTATTGAACATCAAATTGATCTTATTCCGGGAGCTCCACTACCTAACAAGGCAGCATATAGAAGTAATCCGGAAGAAACAAAGGAAATGCAACGTCAAATAGAGGAATTGATGCAAAGAGGCTACGTGAAAGAGAGTATGAGCCCATGTGCCGTGCCTACATTGTTAGTTCCAAAAAAAGATGGGAGTTGGCGTATGTGCATTGATAGTAGGAGTGTGAACAACATAACCATCAAGTATAGATTTCCTATACCTAGACTTGATGATTTGTTAGACGAATTGCATGGTTCAAAGCTATTTTCCAAGATTGATCTTATGAGTGGCTATCATCAAATACGCATGAGGGAAGGAGATGAATGGAAGACGGCTTTCAAGACTAAAATCAAGTACATGATAAAGCTACACGCACAAGTTAGAGCTAGGATTGAACGTGTCAATGAACTCTACAAAGCACGAGCTAACAAGAACAAAAAGCCACAAAGTTTTGAAGTTGGCGACTTGGTGTGGCTACACTTGAGAAAAGAGAGATTTCCTAACAAACGAAAGAATAAATTGATGCCAAGAAGTGAGGGGCCGTTCAAGATTATTGAGAAGATCAATGAGAATGCATATAAGCTTGAATTGCCGGGAGAATATGGTGTAAGCGCAACATTTAATATTGGGGATTTGGTGAAGTATTTGCCAGATGGTGCTATTGAAGATTTGAGGGCAAATTCTTTTGAAGAAGGGGAGGATGATGCGTGCATCAATGTGAACGATGAGCATGTTGAAGAATTATTCCAAGAAAGTCAAGAAAGCATGAATCTATACTTGGAAGCTTCTTCAATAGGTCAAACTTACTATCGGGGGCATCAAGACAAAGCCACGCTTTGTATGGTGGCGTTCTTGGGAGTTCTTGAAGCTTCTTGATAGTTCTTTAAGGTTTCTTTAAAAGCTTTCTTAGGTTTTTGCTTACAAGTTTTTACCTTTCACTTGAAAGGGTTTTTCTTGTTTTAAGCACTTAGGATTTCTAATTGCATTAGGAATTGTTTTAGTCTAGTAGGCGTCAATAATAGCTTGGAGTGCAAGCTTGAGTTAGGATAAAATAGGCAAGTTTTATCTTAAGAGTAGTTAGAGTTTAAGTAGGATTAAATAACTAAATCAAAGTTATCTAAACTTGATTAAGTTATGCAATCCGTGGGTTTTTGTTAGGGGATTAGAATTCTAATTCAAGTGGGATTAGGATAATTGATTGAGTTTATAAATATAGGGTTGTAATCTTCGAATAATATACAAGTTTAATCATACATTCATAATAATATTTCTTATTGCTTTTGTTTAAGTTGGATTACTTAAATTCTTGATTGGTGGATTCCAATTTGCTGTTTTGTTTGTTTTAGTTAAAACAATCACCTAGGTTGATTAATTAGGTGGATTCTTGATTAATTAATCTAAGTTTCTTGCTTAATTCTTGGTGAATTTTCTGTATAGAATTAGGTTAGATTCATATCTTTGTGAGGCTTAGTTTTCGGACTAAAAATCACATCAACCTTTGGCCTGTATTTTTTTAATAATACAACCTTTGAATTATATTGTATTAATACAACCTTTAAGGGGTGTTCATTTTAAATAAGACAAAATCGAATTTTCGATGGATTTTGAGGTTAGGAAAGGAGAGGGCATAAGTTTTTGATGGTCGAGATGGAGAAGGGGGAAAAATCCTCTCCCCTTCTCCCACCTCAAATTCGATTTTTTCTTGTATTATTTTTGGTAACTTTTCCTAATTAGTATACTTCTTATATAGTGTTCATTAGGGGCGAACATGGTCTGTTTTGGTGCAGTTTGAATCCAAACCAAACCAAACCGCAAAATACGGTTTGGTCAATTTTTCAAACCAAACCAAACCATAAAAGTATTGAAACCGGATAAAAAAAAACCGTAATAATACGGTTTGGTATGGTTTGGTTTGCAGTTTATGTTGAGACAACATTTTCCTTAAAAATTGCCAAATAATACTCTTTTTTATTTTTATTTTTGACGGGGATTGCCATATAATACTTCATTAACTTATAATCAAGTTTAAATAATTAGCCCAAACGGATTAAATTGTATTACAAAGTTACAATAAAATAATAATTATTATTTTTATTATTTTTTAATATATAACAATTATTTTTATTTATTTAAAAATTATATAAATATTAAAATACGGTTTATTGATTTACGGCTTGGTTTGGTTTATAATTTTTGAAAAACCAAACCGTAAACAGTATTTACAAAAAATCCAAAATCAAACCATATTTTTGTAAACCGTAAACCAAATCAAACCGTTAAAATACAGTTTGGTCTGGTTTGATACAGTTCAGACCAAACTGTGTAAAACCCTAAAATTCATAGTAAGTACTCCGTATTATTGTTAGGTTAAATGAAATGCTCATCTTTAAATGATTGAATTTAATTGGATGGTAGAAAAACAACTCTCGGTGTCCCGGATTTAGGCATTTGCTAACCAATTAGTAGAATAGACATCACTCATATTATATATTACCTATTGGGTTAGGAAAATAATTTGTTTTCTTAAAATGGAAAAGAAAATGACTAGACGCTAAGGACTATGTATTATTTTATCTATCTGATGAAAATTTGTGTATTTCAATTATTATTTTTTGTCTTTTGCATGCGTTATTTTATTATTATTTTTTTTTTTTAAGAATTTTGCATGCCTTATTAATAAGGCCGAATGACTGATATAATAATAAGTTCTAAACTTCCAATCACCTCCTATTTTTCTTCTTTCCATGCACCTTGAGAGCATTTTAGACTTATTAGTTTTCTCACTAAGCTAAGTTAAACTAATACTCTTTACCTACCATCCAAATATCAAATGAAAAACAAACCATTTTCTTGCTCGAGATCCAAAAAACCACTTCATCGCGATATATATCGTATGGATTGCCCTTTTCTTATGGATGAAAATTCTACCCAAGAAGAATAGAACCATATGATGAACATGATGATTTTGGGAAGTAGATTTGATGCTTAAAATATCAACAACAATGTTTCCGAAAAGCTCCTCCCATTTCAATGCATAGGATCATCATCTAACCCTGAAGGAAATGTTAGTAGAGAAGATTATGTCATAGGATTCGGAAGATCTATACAAACTCTTCCTTATTAGTTGCGAGCTTAACCATCAAACAAATTTTGGTTGTTTTTTCCCTCTATGTAGAGCCATTAAGGGGGGTGAATAAGCAAGTTAGAGAGGTGGGAAGACGAGTTTCTACGGAGATGTATAAGAAAATTTGTCCAACAACAATACTTGGGCAACTTTCTCGAAGTAGCCTTTCTGAAAGAAGATAGTCATCATTGGGCAATGTGTCTGCGCTATTATGAAGGTATTGCTTGCATTTCTAATATAGGAGTTGAGATATAAACGAATCATACTAGTGTATTTAGCTTATTATGATGTTGTGCAATTTCTTAATTAAGGCCTTCTATTCAATAATTCTTTTTTTTTTGACAAGATCTATTCAATAATTCAATTATACTTCGAATATTAGATTTTATTTTAAAAATAAAAAATATTACTGTTTCGGGTTTTTTAATGTGTCCTGCAGGAGAGTTACGTCAACAAGACTGGATTCCCTTCGCTTGTACCTGCAAACAAACGGAAGCTTCGGTGACGCGGAGTTCTGCCTCCAACGATCAAGTTAGTAAGAGTCGAAAGAGAGTAAACAGTGCGGAAAGTAAAAGTAGATCATTTCGAATTTCAAGATCAGGTGTTTTCTCTAATGTGAGAGAATTGAGTGTGATGTAACAAACGAATGTGCCCCCAAATTAGGGTAAATCTTCCTATTTATAGGGTCATGGAAGTCAGTGCCCCCATTTCTAGGTCATCAACCTAGGTCAATGGGCTGCGCCGTTTTTACGGCGTTATCAGGATTTGGGCCTTTGAAAGTCGCCTTTTTCCCTGATGATTAGAAGTGCCACGTGTCAATCGGTGATTGGTCCTTTTGGACCTCTCTTGGGGTGACACGTTGATGAAATGGCATTATTTTGGTATGATTTTAGTTGCTTTAATAGCTTTCTTTATGCTTTTCCCCTTAGTTTTAGTCTTTTATTCTCTAGTTCGTCTCATTCTAGTCTTTTCTACGTCTTTATTGTATTTTCCTGTATTTTATCATCTTTTTCCTTTCTTTATTTTCAAGTCTAAGATGAAGTCCAAGGCCCTTCACTGTGATTCCTCGGGTTAGAAGATGCTCAATGTGCAAGGTGGAAGCTCTCATATAGCTCACAAAGCAAGGGATGGCTTACTCCAAGATTTGATGCTTGCGCCCTCATGCTGCGCTCACATGAAAATATGATGTTGAACCCATCGTAAACTCATTTCTGGACTTCCATCCTAATGTCAATCAAGAGGAGCGCACCACTTGCATTGAAGAACGCACGGAGGAAGTCCCTTGCTCTAGAGGCGCGGGTGTGCATTCATCAGGCGTGGGCACGCAGGGTGCTGGCGCGGGCGCGCATACTCCGCGCGTAGGCGCGCCACCTGAGCTCTCTGTTGCGTACCCAGTTTTTCGCAACCGCGCATTTTGGAGAGAGGGCGTGCCTGTACGAGTTTCTTTTGGACATCCACTTTATTTCTCCTTAGTTAGTTATTCTAGAGAGTGTTAATTTTTCATTCATATTTTTGAGGAGGCTAGAGAGAGAAGTTTTGGAGTTAGTTTCTAGTTCTTAGATTTTAGAGAGAGAAACTTGAGATAATTTTGATGATTTCTACATTTGATTTCCTTTTACTTTGAATGCAAACACAATTTCTTTGATTTGATCAAAGTTTGTAAGACTCTTCTTCTTCTTAATTCAATCTTTTGCATTTGATTTTGATTAATTGTTGCAATTTCAGTTTATTTATTTGTTTGATTCTTTATTATTTGTTCGGCAATGATGAAGATGATTAGTTTAGTTTTGTTCTTCAATTTAAACATGCTTATTGAGTAGATTCCTAGCTAGGGTGATGGTGAAGCATGCATGAATGATGGATCATTACTAATTGGTAAATTTTGATTGATTAAATTATTTGATTAAATTGGTTGATAGAATTATGCATGTGGTTGAATTGTTAAGGAGTAGCTAACCTTGATTTTCAAGCTAGATTGCATTGTGATTCCTAATGACATGAACCCTTGATTTAGGGATTTCATTTATTAATTGAATTTGATTTGTGATTCTTCTTGCTACTCATTCATAGAGGAAACCTAGCTTGACTTCTAGGAGATAACCTCTTGAATTCTCTTGATCGCAATTACTATCCTCCTTTACAACATTTGGTTGATCAATTTTCCCCTCAATTGGCGTAACTATCATGATTGTATGTGGAACCTAATCCCTAGTGCTTTTGATATTGAATTCCCTCTTTAGTCTAGTTGTTTGAGACCATAGTTAGTCATATTCAAAATCCTTCTTATTCTTCGAAATAGCTTGACCTTAGGCTATAGTAACCTTTCTCCCATTCCTCGTGGTTCGATCCTTGACTTACCCTATACTTTGTTTAAGATTGGTCGAGTGTTTATAAATTTTTTTGATAAGGTTTTAAGCATTTAACGACATGTTTAGACCCTCTATCAAATGGCGCCGTTGCCGGGGAATGGTTTAGTTGTTTTCTATAGTTGTTGAGTCTATTTCATCATTATTTGAAAAACACAAATATATTTTTCCCTTTTTGGCTACATTTGTAGCCGTGCTACTAATAGTTTCTTTTGAAATTGTATGCATAGAGCACGTGGTTGTTCTCTAATGCCATTTGAGCCGGAAATAGAGAGTACAATTACGAAGATAAGAGTTGTTAGGTATTCCTCTAGTCCTCTAAGACAAGAAGAAGAACAAAAAAGAATGGGAGAAAACCCAAGAGTGGCTTTGAAGGAATTAAGGACTCCTGGTGCATATAGGTTCGAGAGCGGGATTGCTCCACCTACAACACCAACGAATGATTTTGAAATTAGACATGTAATGATCACTATGATAGAGAGGCGACAATTTAGTGAGGCCAAGCACGAGAGTCCTCTAAACCACCTCAAAGAATTTGAGAAGTATTACAACACTATGAAAGTGAACGGAGTTTCACAAGAGTTCATTCATTTGAAGCTTTTCCCCTTTTCTCTCATAGGGCGTACCTTGGAATGGTTGGATAAAGAAGTCAAGTCGAACTCATTAAGGACATGGGATGAGGTTACTAAGGAATTTCTATTCCGATTTTACTCCCAAAAGAAAACGGCGGAGGCAAGAGCACTTATCCAAAGTTTCAAGCAAAGATCCAATGAAAGCCTCTATGAAGCTTAGGAAAGGTACAAGGATTATCAAAGGGAGTGTCCTCGATCACCATGGAATTCCTACCTACCAAATCATTTAAATCTTTTACGATGGTATAAGCCCTCAAGGGAAGTCCTGTCTTGATGCGGGAGCTGGAGGACCCATTATGAACAAAACGGAAGAGGAAGTTGTGGATATCATTGAAGATGTAGTGAGGCATTACATGGATTGGCAAGACGATGAGCGAGAATCAACAAGCAAGAGTGGCTCTACTCCGTTGATCACAATAATGCCATCAACAACTTATCCTCACAAATCTCAAACCTAATGAAGGAGATGACTCCATCAAAGCCAAATTGGAGAGTGCTTCATCTCTAACACCTAATTTTCCCTCCTAAAATAAGGGGAGAGGTACATCTTCTAACTCTACTCCTCTTTCTACTTCCAATAACATTCCTAGTGGATGCTTGTTTTGTGATGTATGTGGTTCGTATGAGCATGATTCTTCTAATTGACCTCATACTTTTTCGGATGGATGTGATCATTTTGATAGTAATGAGAATGAGCATGTGAATTATTATGTGTCTAATAACAACAATGTTTCACGGTTTGATAATCAAAGAGGCCAAGGGAATAGGAACTATCACAACCAAGACAATTTTGACAACTATAACCAAGGTAGTAATTATTGGAACCAAGGAAACCAAGGTTTCCGGGGTAACTATAATAACCAAGGTTATAGTGGCCAAAATCAAATCCAAGGTTATGGTCATCATAATCAAGGTTATGGTAACCATGACCAAAGTTATGGCCAAAATAAAAATAGGGGTAATTGGAACAATCAAAATAGGGGAAATTTTCAAAACAATGCTCAAAGGGGTCCCCCACCCGGTTTTGCTCCAAATACCCAAGGTCAAGGTTATAATTCCTATGTTTAACCTTCTTTTTCATCTAGATCTAATTTGGAAGAGATAATTGAAAATCAAACCAAGATTTTGAACACATACATGACGGTTAGTGATAAGAAATTCAACAAAATGATGACACATATCAAGATGCTTGAAACTCAAATCACTCAACTAGCTAATACTTTGAAAGAGAGTGATAGTCCTACTTCTCTAACTCTCAAGGGATCAAACCTAAGAAACCGGTCTATTCTATCACTACTAGGAGTGGTAAGGTCCTTGAAGAGAGTGTTTCTAGGAAGAGTCAAGAAGGTGAGAGGGTGAGCGATTCATTCAATGATGATGAATATGATGTGTCTAGTAAAAAGTGTGAGGTTGCTAATGAGAGGGTCAAGATGGGAGAGAGTGTGCAAAATGATGTAATCAAACCCAAAGTTCTTGAGGAGCAAGATTGATGATCTATTTGGAAGATTTCTTGACATGCTTTAGGAAATTCATCTTTCTATCCCTTTCACCGATGCTTTGAAACAAATGCCAAACTATTCTAAGTTCCTTAAGGAAATCTTGAGTGGCAAAAGAGAGTGTAATGAGGTTGACTTGGTGAAGGTTCGGGAGTGTTGTAGTGCTCTTATCCACAATGACTTACCCAAGAAGATGAAATATCTGGGCAATTTTTAAATACCTTGCAACATCAACGGAAAAGTGTTTCAAAATGCTCGTTGTGACCTTGGCGCTAGTGTTAGCATAATTCCATATTGCGTCTTTAAAAAGTTTAAGCTAGGTGAGCTCCTCCCAACCAACATGACCCTACAATTGGCCGACCGTTCTATTAAGTTCCCCAAGGGTAGAATTGAGGATGTCCCCCTCAAGATAGGAGAGTTCACTATCCCCGTTGACTTCATTGTGCTAGAGACTGCGGAAGATGACAACATTCCTATCATTCTAAGGAGACCATTCTTAGAAACTTCGGGTGCCCTGATAAATGTTGAAAGGTGGCATTATTACCTTGTGTGTTGGTAATGATTCAGCTAGTTCCAAGCTTAAATCCATGCGTGAATCCCTTTCTTTTGTGCAAGGAATTATGTACATTAATTCGCTTCATTTGAATGATATTTCTTGCACTCTTTCGTTTTCTACTAATGATGTCATTGAAGGCTGTGACAATGCATCTATAAGCATTGATAGCAAATTGGTTAGTGATGGCAAGAAAGAGACCTCATGGCTTGAGGATGTGATTGAGATGACGGATTGGTTTGGACTTGCTTTGAATGATGATGTGGGTAGTGGCATTGATGGTATGGAGTTCTTTTCCCCGAGAAAGAAGAAAACAAAGAAGAGAAAGGTAATTCCTAAGAAAAAGAATGAGAAGTTAAAGCATAATAAGTTTGATCCGGTTTTTATGATGCAAGATGATATGTCTCATGATGTGGTTTTTCCCAAGCTTGGCAATGACTTTTCCCTCTCCACCACTTTGGACAAGGTGGTCTTCTTTGACCCTCCATGACTTGGAAGTAGGGTCGAGCTAAGGACCTTAAGCAAGAGCTTTCCGGGAGGCAACCCAACCCTCTAACTTTTCTCTTTTCATTTTAATTTTCATTTCTCTTTTCTTGTCTTCTCTTTTCTTCACTTGTTTTTGTGTTTGTATTTTTTGGGTGATTTTCATACGATTTGGATTTGTTTGATCAAGCATGATGAATCATTTGGAGGTGTTTAGTGGTTATAATGAGAGTTGTGCTCAATATTCCTTGTTTTGAGCCATTTGAGGAAGGTAAATGTAATTAAGAATGCTATAACAAGGTTTTAGGAAGGAGAAAGAGGCAAATCAGGGGTGTGCGGGCGTGCAGATGGAGTGTGCGGACGCCCTAAGGAAAAAGCCGAGAGCATTTTTAGAGCGCGTGACCACCTGTGCAACCCACGCGCGGGCGTGTAGGTGGCTTGCACGGGTGCGCACAAAGCCCAGCCGAAGCTTTTCTTTCTTTCTTTCCTTTCTTTTTCCTCATTTCTTATTATCCCAACTTATGTTTTTCATTCTTTCTCATTCCACACTTCAAACCCTAACCCCCAAATCTTCCTAAACATCATCCTAATGCACAAATTTCCCTCACCATTCCATCATTTCCTACGTAATTTTTCCTCAAATTAACCACTTTCCATAATACTACTCACCATTTCTTCTTCTTTAAGCTTCAATCTCCATTGAAGAGCAAATTGGGGAATTTCGAATTTAAGTGAATTGGTGCCCTAAACTTGGTTAATCTCGCTTCTTGTACGGTATAATCATCTTCTCTACTTTTATTTTAGCTTGTTTTATCATATTTGGATGATAATTTGATTGTTTAATACTTGTAAATAGTAGTAGTATTGATTTTGGGTATTTTGTTGATTGAATTAATAATGTTGATTCTTGTTGTTGTTGTTTACTAATTTTTCATGCTTAACATTTTTTGTTGTTGATTGTTTAGCATTATTGTTCATCTTTGGTGAGATTTTGGTGAAGTTTTGAAGTTGGCATTCATTGGTTTGATTGGTTTGGTAGTTTTGTGGTGTTGATAATATTGGTGTTGGTGGTGATTGTGGTTACTTAATTAAGTTGTTGGGTTTTCGTCTTGGTTGATTAATCATGTTAAGAGTTTTGAGATCTTTGACTTCGAAAAAAGGAAGGGGAAGGAATCCCAAGTGAGGATTGAAGATCTTCGAAATGAACCTCAAACACAAAACTCCTATGAACCCTTACCTCTAGCAACTCTAAAATTCCAAAACCCATTGCACAAACCAATTCACATTGACATCAAAAAGAGAATCATTAGAACCTCCCACCATCATCATAGAGAAGACATAATCAAATTGGGCATAAATGAGGATTTGTGGATGCTTTTGAAAACCTTCGGATAGGCACATTTGTAACTTCCGCCTACCGAACATATGTTGAGCCCATATGGGAGTATCTAGCTTCTTTCTATACCACTCCAATTGGTGATGCCGACTTTGTGATATCTTTCCAACTTTTCAATGTCCCTCATACCCTTTCCCTCCGAGAATTCAATGAGGCCCTTGATTTTAACCCCGATGCCGATCTTCTATTCCCCGAGCATGAACATTTCAATGGATATGCGGAGTTTGCTTGGTGGAATGCAATTTTGAGGAAGGAGAAATTTATAGCTCGGTACTCTTT
Organism: Chenopodium quinoa; assembly: GCF_001683475.1. NCBI lineage: Eukaryota > Viridiplantae > Streptophyta > Magnoliopsida > Caryophyllales > Amaranthaceae > Chenopodium > Chenopodium quinoa. The sequence continues at coordinate 9,235,318 of NW_018744239.1, forward strand.
GTCTAGTGACATTTACCAACCATGTATTTGTGTTTTGCATAGGCTTTTAGGGTATTCGGTCTTCCCCAAGCAAGATTTGGGTAAAATTTCCAAGATTGAGTTGATGGTTCTTTGGTTAGCCACAAGAGAAGAGTGGCGAAGGAGGTTGAACATGGGTCATCTCTTCATGAGGAGTTGCACACACAAATGCATGTTCGAACAAGATTTGACGGCTATGCAAACACAAATAAAGAGCATGAAATTTGGCATGCGAGGGCTTATGGAGATGCAACAAGGTATGTTTCTCCAACAATAAGTTTTGTTTGATGCGAGTGTCAACCGAGGCGAAATCACCCCCGCGGATAATTATCCATATTTTCCGCCACAACACGATCCCCTACCGTCTTGGGGGGTGATGGTAAGCCTACATATCCATTTTGGCAAGGTCTACAAGGACCTAATACCGAGTTGTGCTCTTTTTCGGATGAGCATGGAAACATGATTACCGTGTGCCCGGTGGGAGCGACTATAGGGGTGATCCTAACTACCCCTATGTCGATCCCACTCACCCCGCCCTCCTTGAGTTGCCATCGCAATATACTCCTTTGACCTCTTGGCAACAAGACAACTTTCGAGGTCATTATGGTTAGCCACCCGGTTATACTGGGGGATGAGATCCTTATGACCCCTGTTCGGCTTTTCCTATGATAGGAAGGATGATGATAGTGGGGCCGGTCCTAGTGGCCAATAGTCCCCTAATTGTGATTTTTCCTCCATCCCTTTATTGGTTTATCATTCACTTTGTATGATGGGATGTTGAGATGTTTTCATTCTAGCTTAGGGGATTTCTTGTTCATTTGTGGGGTGGTGTGTGTGTTTCTAGCATGCTTGTTGTCCATATGCTTGTTGTGTTTGTTTTACATGATGCTTCTCCTTTGCCATTGATGCTTTTGTCGGTTGTTGTTGTGATGTTGATGAAGCTTTGATGATATGATGGTTTTTGATGATTTTTCTCGATGATGATTTTTGATAATATTTGATGATGATTTGAATGATGATGATTGTGCTCCCTTTGAATCCAAACCCATGACTCCAAATCCCTTAAATCCAAATTCTTTCTAGATTAGTGTATAGTTTTATCTTGTCGTTTTTGTTTTGAAGTTACTAACATTTTTCTTTGTGTATAGTCTATTTTCTTTCTCACATAGCAATATAAATCTTGCTATGCTTCTTGGAGCAACATGAAGGTGTAAGCTTCTCTTTGCTTCCTTTATAAGTCTAGCTTGGATAGTTTGGTGAAATCTTTCTATTTTTCTCTCTTTATCATTCTTTCTTGTTTTCTTAGATTAGGAATAGTTTAGGAAGAATTGAAGGGTTCGAGGACGTTTTCTATCAACACCGTAAGGGTGTCTGGGGTCATTGGCGTTGTAGCCGAATGACCACTTGTTTGTCGATTGGGATCTATATGATTTTGCATGCATCTTTGTGCTTTTCTTTTACTTTTCCTCTTCTTTTCTTTTTCTTATCCTTTTCTTTTTCTTTCCTGTTTTCATTTCTTTTCTCTTTTATTCCCTTTTGAATATAAAAAATTCCATAAAGATTTTTGTTTGAGGCATTGTTTTGTTTTTCTCGTTACATTCGCTTATGAATTGGACATAATACCATTTGGACTTCTATTTTTGAATGAATGACTTCCTATATGGTAACAGTATGCACAGTTTGAGAATATGCTTGGTTGACTCTAGGATAGAGTATACTAAGGTAGTGTGTTTAGAACTTTTGGGACCTTGAAGCCCTAGTCTACTTTTTATAGTGGACTTGAAGCTAATAGTGAGTTTTTGCTACAACCATGTGAGGTTTCATTTTTCTAGCCTTCGGCCTTTATTGCATGAGCGACGCATGGATCCTTGATTATCGCTTACTTTATCCAGAACTTGACTTTTATCTCCCGAGATCGCAACCGAACCAGTTTGGAAGGACAAAGGCATCTCTTCGAGGTGGTAATTTTTCCTTTTCTAGGATTGGATTTTATACTTTTGGTTTTGTGTTTACATTTTCCTTCTTTCTAACCATTTGAGCCTTATACCCTCTTTTCTATCCATATTACTAGCATTTGAGCCATTTGTTTCGTTTTTGTTTCCATCTACGGTTTTTGTGGAGCAATTGGTCCATAGTTAATAGAGGCGAGGACAACGCAATAAAGTATAATAAAGAGCAAAATCAAATGCTAAAAAAAATAACATAAAAAGCACAAAATATTTTGGTGTAAGTGTGATCTCCCTAGTTTAGAGCATTGAGGACAATACTCCATTTAAGCTTGGGGGAAGCGTTCTTACGCTTTTTGTATATATGTTTGTGATTTTTGCTTCAAATAAGCTTGGGGGTGTTAGTGTTTTTTTTTGGTGAGTACTTGATTATGGTGTTGAGGATTGATCACCCGTTGCTTCACAATTTAGGTATACCACCAAATTTTAGCTTACCTTTACCCTTTTCGCCCATACGTTACAACCCTTCCCAAGACCTTTTTAACTTTATTGTTGAGTCATAAGTCGGTGGAGGAAGATAGGAGTCAAGCCTATGGAGCGGCTTGCATAGTCAAGATGTCGAGTAGCCCTAGAATCTCTTCTTTTCTGGTGCCTTCAAGGAATCATTGAGATGCTCACTAGTGGTGGATTTGAAACTAGTAGGGAGAACGCGGTAAGATTGTTTAGGATGAAGGTGAATTGTGTCCTATTAGTTCTCTACGCTTAGCATATTTTATGTTTCAATCAACCTTTGGTATCTTGGAACATGGATTCCCTTATTTGTTTAGGAAGTTGTCCATTCATTTATATTTGGTCATTTGCAAAGGTCCATTTCAAAAGCATTTGTGTTCTTTTTCCTTTTTGATTTTATTTTTCCTTTTATGCTTTTCCTCGTTTTACTTTAAGTGTTATGGGTTTAGCTCTTTACAAACCCTTATGACACCTCACTCTTCCTCATTGGCGACTTTGGGGTTCTAAGGGCTTGTTGTAGCTAAAACAACCGTGATTCCTACGAAAGTGAGTTAGTGTATATTCTTGTCCCCTTCTTTTCCTTTTTCTTTATTTGAATAAATATTTCATCCTACTCCTACTAGCTTTTGTTTCTGCTCGAGGACGAGCGAAAGTTTAGGTAACTTGGGGGAGTTTGATGAGTGCCATTTTTGGCCTCAAATGGCATTATTTTGGGATGATTATAGTTTCTTTAATATCTTTCTTCATGCTTTTTCCCTTAGTTTTAGTCTTTTATTCTCTAGTTGGTCTCATTCTAGTCTTTTCTACCTTTTTCTTGTATTTTCTTGGATTTTATCATCTTTTCCCTTTTACTGGTTTTCCTTTCTTTATTTTCCGATCTAAGGTGAAGTTCAAGGCCCTCCATGGTGATTCCTCAAGTTAGAACATACTCAAAGTGCAAGGTGGAAGCTCTCATATAGCTCACAAAGCAAGGGATGACTTACTCCAAGATTTGATGCTTGCGCCCTCATGCTGCGCTCACATGAAAATATGATGTTGAACCCACCTTAAACTCATTTTGGGACCATCCCCAATGTTGATAAAGAGGAGTGCACCACTTGCATTGAAGAACGCACGGAGGAAATCCCCTGCTCCAATGGCGCGGGCGCACATTCATTGGGCGTGGGCGCGCATGGTGCTGGCGCGGACTCGCATACTCCGCGCGCAGGATCGCTCGCTGTTGGCGTGGGCGCGCAAAATCCGCGCGCAGGTGCTCCACTTGAGCTCTTTGTTCCGTACTCCGTTTATTGCAACCGCGCATTCCGGAGATAGGGCGCGCCTGTACAGGTTTCTTTTGGACGTCCACTTTATTTATCCTTAGTTAGTTATTCTATAGATGGTTGATTTTTCATTCATATTTTGGAGGCTAGAGAGAGAAGTTTTGAAGTTAGTTTCTAGTTCTTAGATTTTAGAGAGAGAAACTTGAGAGAATTTGGATGATTTCTACATTTGATTTCCTTTTACTTTGAATGCAAGCATAATTTCTTTAATTTGATCAAAGTTTGTAAGACTCTTATTCTTCTTAATTCTATCTTTTGCATTTGATTTTGAATAATTGTTGCAATTTCAAGTTTATTGATTGGTTTGATTCTTTATTATTTGTTTGGCACTGATGATGATGATTAGTTTAGTTTTGTTCTTCAATTTCAACATGCTTATTGAGTAGATTCCTAGCAAGGGTGATGGTGAAGAATGCATGAATGATGGATCCTTGCTAATTGGTAAATTTTGATTGATTATATAATGTGATTAAATTGGTTGATAGAATTGTGCTTGTGGTTGAATTGGTAAAGAGTAGCTAACCTTGATTTTCAAGCTTGATTGCATTGTGATTCCTAATGTCATGAACCCTTGATTTAGGGATTGCATTTATTGATTGAATTTGATTTGTGATTCTTCTTGCTAGTCATTCATAGAGGAAACCTAGCTTGACTTCTAGGAGATAACCTCTTAAATTCTCTTGATTGCTATTATTATCCTCCTTTACAACATTTTTTCCCCTCAATTGGCATAACTACCGTAATTGTATGTGGATCCTAATCCCTAGTGCTTTTGATATTGAATTCCCTCTTTAGTCTAGTTTGAGACCATAGTTAGTCATATTCAAAATCCTTCGTGTTCTTCGAAATAGCTTGACCTTAGGCTATTGTAACCTTTCTCTCATTCCTCGTGGTTTGATCCTTGACTTACCCTATACTTGGTTTAGGATTGGTCAAGTGTTTATAAATTTTGTTGATAAGGTTTTAAGTATTCAACGACGTGTTCAAACCTTCTATTACACGTTTCCCCTTATGATTGGGCCATGTGGCCTGGGTATTTTTACCCAAATCATTTTCCCCTCACAAGGGTGACGTGGTATGCCACATGGCGCTTGTGACACTTGTCAGAGCAGCAATGGTGAACGGTTTTTTAACTGTTCACTTTCTTGGGAAATTACAGAGATGCCCCTGAGTTTACCCCTCTATAAGTAGAGTTTTACCCCTCCCTTGTTTTTAACATTTTCACAAAGTCTAGAGAGAAAAAGTAAAGATTTTAGAGTGATAAACTCTGAAAACCGCATGTGCTTCTTTATGAGAATATTACCTACTTTCACCGCTTGTTACAGCCGGTCAGCACTTGACACCTCATTACCTCAGAATGATATATTTGAGGTAACCTTCTTTCTTTATTTCATCCTTTTACAGTTTGTTCATATTGTTTTGAAATAAATGGATTCACCATCAACACACACGGCACGGCCTAGGACAGTAGTCAGCCGGTCTCCTGGTACCGCTGAGTGTAGGACTGGGGGTGCCGCCTCTGGGTGTATGGAGCACCCTTGCTCTTCGCCAAATCCGACCATCTTTGTATTTGTGCAGGACACTATAGCTTGGTCGAAGCAAACGACACCTGATCCGGATTATAGAGAGGAAGGCACATTAAAAGTGTCGTATAACGAAGTTATACCGGGGTAAGAAGAAGTGAATTCTCCACCGAGTGCCCCTAGCACTCCAAGGGATAGTATCTTAGAAGAGTTTAAGCCTCGAGACGGCAAAGAGGTCGGCTCTGGGCCTAGCTCTGAGGAGAGAAATAGAGGAGAGTCCACCTCTGGGTCGGACTCTGAAAAGTGCAGCAGCAACTCATTAGAGCCGGTGATATACAGTGAGAAGGAGGAGCGCCGACTCTGGAGTAATAAGACGGACCCATTTTAGATTCATGTTTTAGCCAGGGATAGGGCAAACATGCAGGCGGGCCTTGAAAATTTCAAGAAGAAACGTCCCTTTGGGGAGAACTATGCCATTCGGGTGCCACCTGAGTTGGGCACCATATTATGGGAAGATGACCAACAAAACGCCAATGACTACTTTGGCTATTATGAGGTGGCATTCTTAGCCGACCTCCACTTCCATGACGCAATAAAGGCCATTCATCGAGGATATGGCTTAGGCGCGTGGCAGTTGACCCCAAACTCCTTTGTCAACATTCTAGGCTATATCGCTGCCTGCGAGATGCGAAACCTCCATCCCACCTAGGAGGCTTTTGCCAAGATGCACTATTTAAGCTGTAACCCAGGCGGCCGGAGGGCGTGGTACACACTGACCACTTACCTGGAATACTTTATGACCTTAGACAAACCATCTAAGTGGTCTGATTGGAGGAACAAGTTCTAACTTGTTTCTTCCCCCAAACGGCGAAAAAATCATGAGTATCGTCGTTACAATAAGAAACCGGAGCTGCAGGGCAAGAAGTGTGCTATGCCCCACATCCGGACGATGACTGGAACTAAATAATAGAGCCGGATTTTTTTGGGGTAACCACCATGCCCCTATCATCCGACGAAAATATCATTGTGCCCAAAAATTGGGTACCAAATCATGAGTGGCTGAGGGATGAGTGCTTCTTGTCCACCTGTGGTCTCAGTACCATGTTTGACAGACGTATGTCAAAAAACCATTCGGCATTTTAATGCCACCTTTATTGCTTCTACACTTTGCGTGTAGTTTTCTTCTTGTTTGGTGATCTAACAGACGGGTTTTCTTGCAGAAACCGACAGAGCCATGCTTACAAGACGTCTTCCCGTTAAACTGCTCAAATAAGGCAGGACGATGCTGAGAAAAAAGGGGCCCAACAGGCGGCCTCCTAAAAGGATCAGGTATGTCCCGTCTGTCATAATCATTCTTACTTCATACATAAATGTGCCAACTGTGCTTAACAATTTATAATCTTTATTTAGCATGGAGACAAAGGGCCTCCTAGATCATTTACAAAATTAATCAAATGGATTCCAGAGGACGAGGCCAAAGGCTCGGCCAAGTTTAGAAAAGTGTCTTCAACCCAGACGGTCCCCACCCTTTCACTTGGGAAGGAACGTCTGTCTACTGGCGGCAAGAGCTTGAAAGGTTTTGGGATTGATATCACCAAAAAGTTGAGCGCCTCTAAGCGCTAAAGAGTGGCGTGCCACTCAATGCTGCAAGCGGTTCCGTAACGGTTGTAGGCGTTCAAAGCCTTCAGCCTTTCTCCCAAGGTACGGCTGGTCCCTTTGAACTTCCTTGTTCCATGCGGGTCAAGTCATATTCTCAGCCATCGGAAGATTCTTCAGGCAGCCGACAGTCTGTTGGTGGCGCCAATGTTGCTTACTCACCAAATCAACCTTGTGCTGCAGATCTTTCCCTCAGATTACTGGACGTGCAGCAATACTCCAAGACCATGCTGAAGTCCATATATCTAAGGACAAGAAGGCCATCCCTAGGGTGTGCTCGTTTTCCCTACCGGTTGCCTCCATTTTCCGTAACACAAAGTCCCCAATTTTTAAGGGTCGTTTATGTACTCTCTTGTTGCAGGCTCTTGTCATTCTTAGATGGTATATCTCATGACGCAAGGCGGTATTTCCCTGGCATTCTGGGAGTGAGTCCAATGATAGCCACATGGCCTCCTAGTTGGCCTCTTCATCATACAACATGAATCAAAGAGTTGGGTCATAAAGCTCAATAGGTAAGATGTCTTCAGCACCATATACCATGAGGAATGGGATTTTTCCGGTTGCCCCTTTTGTCGTTGTTCTGATGGCCCATAGGACATGAGTTAGCTTTCAGCCCATATATATAGGACGCCAACCCTTTCAATTTTCTTCTTAATGCCGTCTGAGATTAGCTTGTTGAAGGCTTCAACCTGGCCAATTACTTGGGGTCAACCGACCGATGCAAAGCACTGAGAGATCACTTGGTCTCCTAACCAATTCTTGAGGGTAGGCGTCTCAAATTTAGGTCCATTGTCAAAGACCATAGACATAGGTACCCCAAACCGGGTGATGATGTTCTTCCAGATGAATGAGATGACATCCTTTGTCTTGATGCCTTTAACAACCTCAGCCTCTACCCACTTGGTGATGTAGTCAATAACAACTAAAATGTACCTTCGTCCCCTGGCGTAGATGTATACGGACCCAAGATATCCATGCCCCATTTGGCGAATGGTATTGGGCTATGATGGCCATTAGATCAGTGCAGTGGCCAGATGATGGATGAGCTTGTCGAACCTTTGACATTTGTCAAACTTCTTCACCAATTCCATGGCGCCTACCTCAAGAGTGGGCCAGAAGTACCCTTGCCGCTTGGCCCTTTCTGCTAGAGCTCTGCCGTTTATTTCTGAGGCGCAAAAGCCTGAGTGTAAATCATTCTGAATCTCATGCCCCCTTTCTGGGGTGATACACTTCAAAAGAGGCAACATAAAACCCTTTTTGAAGAGTTCTCCATTGCGAATCTCAAAGATGGTCGCATGCTTTTTCATTGCAACCATTTATGGATATGTATCCGACAGAGTGTCGTCTAGCCAATAGGCCCGGATACCGTCCATCTAGGTTGAACTTTGACCAAGTAATCCAATGAGATCTTCTTCTATACTTCGTTTTCCATCCCTTCCTAGAAGACTGACCAAGGTGTATCACAGGAGGCAGATGATGTCAGCTTATACAGATCATTCGCCTGATTGTTTTCTGACCAGGGCACTTGAATTAAGTGGAATTCGTCAAGTGTCCTAAACTCTATTTTGGCCGTCTGCAAGTATTTGATCATAGCTAGATGGGTGGCCTCATAGCCACCATGGTATTGGTGAACAACCAGTTGTGAATAAGAGCAGGCGTCAATCTTCCTTGCTCCTACCGCCTTACACATGCATAAACCGGCTAGCATGGCTTCATATTCAACCTCATTGTTTGAGGCTTGGAACTTGAACTGCAATGCATATTCATATTTGTACCCCTCAGGAGACTGACATATTATCCCTGCACCACAGCCGTTCATAGTAGAGCTCCCGTCTACATAAACCTTCCAAACCTGATCAAGATTTTTCGGTTTAACCGGCCTTGTCATTTCAACAATGAAGTCGGTGAACGCCTGACCCTTCACTGCCTTCCTTGGTTCAATAGAGACTTCAAGACTTTACATTTCAATATCCCATTTGAGCATCCTACCAAATGACTCTAAGGTTGTCATTGGCCTCTTGAGAGGTTGTTCTATATAGACTACCTCCAGATCTGCCAAGAAATATGGTTTCAACTTCTTGACTACCATGAATAGAGCAAGGCCAAATTTCTCAACCGTTGGGTACCGGAGTTTAGCATTTCAAAGAACATGGCTAATGAAATAGACCGGGAGCTGGATGTCATCTCTCTCAGCAAGGAGAACAGCATTGAGGGCATGATCTGAGACAACTAAGTACATGTAAAGCGTCTCTTTGGGTAGAGGGCTAACAAGCCTTGGCAAAGAGTGCAAATGTTCTTTCAATTTTTGGAAGGCTATGACAGGCTAAAGTCGTATCACCTAATCAAAAGTAATTCTTAAAACCACTAACTATTATAGATAAAGAAGTAGGGTCGAATCCACAGAGAAACAAGTCTTTCTATTCCTAATTAATTAATATAATCTCAATTATCAAGTAACCAAATTGTTTTTGTGAGAATTAAACTAATAACTAAACTGAAGCAAATTAAATAAGGGAGGAAAACATTAATAAAGGCCTAGGGTATAGGTTCACCAATAAATAATATTCCGAGGTAAAACATAACAATCAATCATCAATGCATAGACTAATTAGATTGTAAAGGGCTTTCGCTACGTATTACAATCACAGAATTAATCTACCTTTATCAAATCGCATCTCTTGAATCTTGACTTAACCATTTATAAATTAACCTGCCTATTGAAACTAAGCCTAAACATCAATTCTCATCTCTCGAATCTCGAATCAATATTTCATAACTCAGACAATTAAACCAGCGCTAATCTAATTGCATAGCAGTAAATCAATCAATAGGAAATCAACCAAAACATTGACTATCAAAAATAATAAATTACCCCGTCATATTAATTATGGATCCCACAACCCTAGAATTCAAACTACTCGCACATATTTAAATCTAAACTAAGCAAGACAATTAAAGAAAGCATAATTAAATCAAAGCAATTAAATTAACTGAAAGTAAAGAGGGAAGAAATCGTTACCAAAGTAGACGGAAGTAAAGAATTGCATAAACTAAAAGTGTCGAGAGGGATCAAGAGTATTAACCAAAAGCTTAAACTAAAAACTAAGAAATTAAACTAACGACAAAAGTAGAGAGAAAGAGAGAGAGCGAAAAGAAGGTCCCCAAACTCGCTTAACAAAAGCGTATTTATATTAAACTAAGAAAATCTAAGCTAAAACGAAATTAAAAGTGCTAAACGAACAAAAGCATTTTCTCTTTGGATTCTGAATACATGGTCCATTGCCTTGGACTCTTCTTCTTCGTCGAGCCCTTAATCACCGATTTTATGACTATAACCGGTCCTGGGCTTCGGAATATGGTCATATGAATGCGACCTTACTCCAATGCTTGTAACAGCTCCAATAAATCCGAGAAAATGCTCCAAATCCGCAATTTCCTATGAAACAATACCAAATCTACGAAAACACTAGAAAACGCATATTAGTAACAAAAGTAGCTCCGTAGAGCTCAAATAAACACAATATATATAATAGACTTATCAAACTCACTTAAGCCAAACCTTTGCTTGTCCCTAAGCAAAGCAATGAATAAATAAACCAAAACTTCACCCCAAAAATAATTTAAATCAAGCACAATCAATTCAAGGCAAATCCAACAAATATGCATCAAAGTCAACCAATCAAATCCATCAAACTACTCATCCTCCCTAAGAATTGTCAAGTAGAGCGAACCACAAGTGTATATAGAATTCAAGACTGGTGCTCACACACTCTTCTCTCTTTATGTGGCGAGTAAAAGATGTACTCGATCGCTCTCCATCCAACCCCTTTAAATGTGAACAATGTCCTCCCAAACTCACAACACTCGTGTGTTTAAGAAAACAAGCACTCAACTAGCAGTCGACTCCAAATAAGTCAAATAATTCTTTGCATTGGAAAACAACTAATTTCACATCCATACAACTCTATGCACAAAGGTCAGAAGGTCTTCAAGCTTGTAATGTAAGGCTTAGGTAAATGATAGGAAATATTTGGGAAAATGTGAGAGTAAAGTCATGCTTAAGGGAACCAAAATCCTAATAAATAAATCCAAGGTCAAAATTAAATAATGACTAATCAACTCTACCAAAAATTCACCAAACATCCAATTATATTAAAAATTCCCAACACTTACAATTTAACTCATAAAATATAACAATAAGGAAATAGAGTGAATAAACAATCTTTGAACTCTTTTTTTTTTCTTGAGCAACCTTTAATTAGAACACTTGAACATTGAAACAATTTTTTTTTCTTTTGCTCTTTTTTTCCTTTTTATCTCACATTGGAATTTTCAACTTTGAACAATAATTTTTCTATTTTTTCCAATCACAATATCAAAAGAACATAATAATAACTTCTCATATTCACCTACATTGTGCAAATTATGTGCACACTACAACTCCCTCACCTCACTAACTATTAGCTCCCCCAAGCCAAGCTTGGGACTAGTAACCAATGGGGCTTAAATAGGCTTGTAATGTGGCTAAAAAAACAATAAAAGGGCACAAGCAACAACATGGGTTGCAAGAAGGGAACAAATATATTTAAAATCATTTGAAGGCCACCTAAGAGAACAAATGCCTTCGTCCTCCTCAATGTGCATAATAATGAGTCATACAAACATTACTTAAAGATATAAACCAATACTCAACTTCATTGACATACCAGGAACTAACACACATTCCTAACCAAATCAGCTAGCCAAGCACCAAATCCACAAATAGCTGGACAAAATTGACGCATGCTAGGGCATCCAAGCAATTAAACATCAAATCATGGCTAACCTATCCACATTACTCATCATCATATACCAACAATCAAAATAATTTTCATGTATGGGGCACAGGGAAGCATGATTTATCATTCATTGGATCGTATTTTTGTAGTTTTTTTTATTATTATTAGAAAGAAAAATAAAATCTAAACTATGAAGCAATAATTAAAAAAAACTAAACTAAGCACACCAAAGAAAATAGAAAGAAAAAGGAAAGAAAGAAAACCTACATATACAAGAAATTCCCCCCAAGCCAAACCAGACAATGTCCTCATTGGCTCAAAGGGAAGAAAGTAACCCAGGCGACTACCCTTCATCATGAAACTCGTATACACCACCATCCCAAGCATTGCAATGCATCATCTTGGTACAATTCTTGACAAGAAAGAAACAAAATGTTAGTAGGAAAAGAGGTAAAAATGAGTCAGGGTCACTATTTCGTTCATAACTTTTTTTATACAAATGATAATGCAGTTATTTCAATTGCATTGGAAATTAGACTTGAAGAGCTTTCCAACGATAGGTTACATGAAAATTTTTGTTAAGAAACGCAAAAGTTATGGCGTCTTGAAGTTGGCCCGTTTTGCTGTCCCGTTCACGCGCCCGGTCGGGCGGCTCTTCGCCCGGACGGGCGAGTTTAACTCTTTCTTCGACCTTTGTTCTCGCGCCCGGTCGTGTGAATGTTCGCCCGGTTGGGTGAATTTTGGGCAAAAATCCTCTTTTCTCTCACGCCTGATCGGGCGAAATTGCTCGTATACGGACTTCCTCCCGCGCCCGGTCGGGCGGGTTCTCGCCCGGTCGGGCGCGCTACAACACTTGGAGTCCGATTTTCTTCAAGTTGCTCCTTTTTCTCCACTTGTTCATCTTAAAACCAAGCCCTACACAATTTAGAGCCCTTTCTATAGCATCCACTTCATCCTTCCATGTAGTGGCTTTTCCTGTGGAAAATGTGACACAAAATACCGCCTCCAAGGGATCTCTAACGAGATCTTGGGGCTTATTAGAAAAATTATTTACATCAACCACATCAATACTATTGCATTTTTCTTCCAACATGGGGCTTTTAGGGGCATTATGTAGATTAAAAATAATATTTTCATCCCCTACACATAATGTAAGTTTACCACTCTTCACATCTATTATTGTCCCTGCAGTATAAAGGAATGGTCTACCCAAAATAATCGGAATTTGCAAATCTTCCTCCATATCAAGGACAACAAAATCAACATGTATATAAAATTTACCTACTCTAACAGGAACATCTTCTAAAACAGCTAAAGGATATTTAAGAGAACAATCAGCCATTTGTAGAGTAATATTGGTAGCTTTAAAGTACCCATATTCAATTTAGAGCTCACAATTAATGGCATAACACTTACACTAGCACCCAAATCACATAAAGTTTTATCAATCATCAGATTGCCAATGTGACAAGGAATAGAAAAACTACCCGGATCTTTTAGTTTAGGTGGAGATTTATTCTGTAATATAGCACTACATTATTCAGTAAAAGCAACTGTCTCTACCTGACTAATTTAGAATATGCAAGAACTTGAGTAATTAATTCTGTGAAAGGAACCGTTACCTGCAAATTCATAAATTTAGAATATGCAAGAACTTGAGTAATTAATTCTGTGAAAGGAACCGTTACCTGCAAATTCTTGACAACCTCCAGAAACTTACCAAACTGCTTATCTAGCTTACTCTTAACATGTCTATTAGGAAATGGTAGTTTGATAACTGGTTTCTGTACATCTCCACTCTTGTCCTGATTTTTATCCTTGTTTGGAGTTATACCCTACAATGTATCATCAGAAATATTAGTTTCACCCTAGAGCCCTGCAGGGCTAGTAACAACAATATTTGGTATAAAAAAATCAGGATTAGCAATATTTGTAATGATAGGTTCATCATCTTTGGGCATAGAAGGCCCATCGTATTTTGAACCACTTCTCAGGGTAATTGCATTCACGTGATCTGTAGGTTGTACTGGCTGCGATGGTAGGGTTCCCTGCTGGCGAGTTTGTAGAGCAGAGGAAAGTTGCGCAATTTGATTGTCCATGATTTTATTATGAGCTATAATCGAATCAATTTGCGCATCCCTACTTTGCATTTGTTTCTGCATATCAACTAACATCGTTCTGATTTCTAATAAGCCAGAATCAAAAGGAGCAGTAACAGTCTGTTGTGGTCTCTGATGTGCAGGTTGATAGTACCTCTATTGTGGTTGTTGTACCTGCGGTGGGGGGTTAAGCGCATTCATACTATGGTACGACATATTTTTGTTATTTCTCAACCCTGCATTGTAGGTGTTAGAGTATGGACTAGTTTGCTTATAGGCTTGAAAAGCATTAATCTTCTTAAGAAAACTGGTGCATTCTTGAGCCCAATGACCTACAAGACCACAATTTTTACAATTTATTGCAGAGTTAGTACCAATAGCAGAAACATTAGCAACGGAAGATGAATTAGAATTACTAAATTGTCTAGTTTCTAGCTAATCGTAATCAATTGTGCTTGCAAAAAGGATATAGAATCGACTCGGTGTTTTCCTTTATTTGCAAATCCTCTGGGATTCCCATATTGGGAATTTTGAGTAGCCATCTCTTCAACAACATTGCTCGCTATATTAACATCCAAATTCATAAATCTTCCGTTAGCTGCAGAGTCCAAAATCATTCTTGAATTATATTCAATCCCATTATAGAAGGCTTGGATTATCTGCCTTTGTGCTAGCCCATGATGAGGGCACTCTCTCTGCAAATCCTTAAATCGTTCCCAAGCTTCATATAAAGATTCATCTGCTTCTTGGGAAAAATTTAGGATCTTACTCCTTAGCTGTTCTCTCTGCAGGGTAGTTTTTGTTATAGAAATTAAAAACAAGAGTTTCCCAATCAGAAATACCAAGTGCAGTTCTATTCAGTCCATTGTACCATAATTTAGATTTACCACATAAAGAAAAGAGAAAAATAATCTCTCTGATTTGGTCATGCGTGACCCAAGCTTGTCTAATGGTGTTGCAATATTGGCAAAAGTCCAAGATGTGAAGATTTGGATCTTCACCCTTAGCTCCGCTAAATTGCTTCCTTTCGATCATAGTAATAAACTGGGGTTTAATCTCGAATTGTACTCCCTCGAGATTAGGTGTGGGGGGCAATGTCTGGAAAATATGCCAGGGATGGCTCATATAATCGTTGAGCTTACGAGGTGGTTGAGCCGTCATCTCTGATTCTAGTTCTAAAGAAACTTCTGTATTACTTGAATTAGATGGGGGTTCTAAAGGTATAATACCCTCGGAAGTAGCTCGTAGTTATCTAAACAGATTCTTCTGCTTATGAAAAGAACGTTCGACTTCAGGATCGAATGGGATGTAACCTGATCTAGAACTCCTAGGCGTAAACAAAGAACTAAACAAACAAGTATGAGAAATTGTCCCAAAGAACTTGCGTTCTTTGAGACTAAAAAAAATAATCTAGAATACAAAAATAATCAGAAATAAAAATAAAATCGTTTCCCCGGCAAAGGGGCCAAATTTTGACAGGCTAAAGTCGTATCACCTAATCAAAAGTAATTCCTAAAACCACTAACTAATATAGATAAGGAAATAGGGTCGAATCCATAGAGAAACATGTCTTTCTATTCCTAATCAATTAATATAAACTAAATTATCAAGTAACCAAATTTTTTTTGTGAGAATTAAACTAATAACTAAACTGAAGCAAATTAAATAAGGGAGGAAAACAATAATAAAAGGCCAAGGGTATAGGTTCACCAATAAATAATATTCCAGGGTAAAACATAATAATTAATCATCAATGCATAGATTAATAAGATCATAAAGGGCTTTCGCTACGTATTACGATCAAAGAAATAATCTGCCGGTATTAAATCGCATCTCTCGAATCTTGACTCAACCATATATAAATTAACCTGCATATTGAAACTAAGCCTAAACGTCAATTCTCATATCTCGAATCTCGAATCAATATTGCATAACTCAAGAAATTAACCAGCGCTAATCTAATTGCATAGCAGTAAATCAATCAATAGGAAATCAACCAAAACATTGACAATCAATAATAATAAATTACCCCGTCATATTAATTATGGATCCCCACAAACCTAGAAATAAAACTACTAGCACATATTTAAATTTAAAATAAGCAAGGCAATTAAAGAATGCATAATTAAACCAAAACAATTAAATTAACTGAAAGTAAAGAGGGAAGAAATCATTACCAAAGTAGACGGAAGTAAAGAATTGCATAAACTAAAAGTGTCGAGAGGGATCAAGAGTATTAACTAAAAGCTTAAACTAAAAACAAAGAAATTAAACTAATGACAAAAGTAGAGAGAGAGAGAGAGAGAGAGAGAGAGAGAGAGAGAAAAGAAGGTCCCCAAACTCGCTTAACAAAAGCGTATTTATATTAAACTAAGAAAACCTAAGCTAAAATGAAGATTAAAAGTGCTAAACGAACTCAGAAACACGTGCCCAGTCGGGCGCCATCTCGCTCTGCCGGGCGCGCCTTTGGGCGAACAGCTACTCTCTCCCTTCTTCCTTGCCCTGTCGGGCGCACCTTCGGGTGAGGGCTTGCCCTGTTAGGCGAGCTCCCGGGCAAACTTGGACTTCTTCAATTGGGCTGTTTCTTAGCCCAATTCGCATTTCCTCTTTGGGTTCTAAATACATTGTCCATTGCCCTGGACTCTTCTTCTTCGCCGAGCCCTTAATCACCGATTTGATGACTCCAACCAATCCTGGGCTTCAGAATGTGGTCATATGAATGCGACCTTACTCCAATGCTCGTAGCGGCTCCAATAAATCTGGGAAAATGCTCCAATTCCGCAATTTCCTATAAAACAATACCAAATCTACGAAACCACTAGAAAACGCATATTAGTAACAAAAGTAGCTCCGTAGAGCTCAAATAAACACAATTATGACCATTGGGATGGGGAATAAATATATATATAAAATAGACATATCAGGTTGCCTCAGTATCATCCCCCCATTTAAAGATGATTTTCTTTCTGATTGCTTGGAAAAAATGGAGGCACTTGTCACATGACCGGCTGAGGAATCTCCCCAATGCCACCATAACCGGTTAGCTTCTGAATTTCTCTTACAGTTCGGGGTGATTTTATAGAAATTACCGCCTCTAGCTTCTCTAGGATAGCCTCTATCCCCCTCTGATCAATCAAAATCAGAGAAACTTCTCAGACTCTACACCAAAGACACACTTCTTGGAATTGAGCATGACCTTGTGCCGCCTGAGTGTGGCGAAGGTTTCTCGAAGGTCAGTAAGATGATCCGTCTGTAACATGGATTGGACTATCATGTCATTAATGTAATTAAAAGGAATGGTATCCTTCCAGCAAGTGTATCAATGCGATAGAGGGTTCAGAATTATTAGAAAGCTAATTCTTCAGTGAGGTCAAGTGATCAGAATGCCTAGGTGGAGGCCGCTTTCGATCAGTAATATTAATGCATAATTAATATTACGGCTTTATCTTGACTGAATCCTTCGGGTCGCACCCCTATGGAATAACCGATCCGAAATGACGAATCAATCCAAAGGATTATATGAGTCATTACAATATTACGAACAAAGACGTCGGATATAGAGCTTAGAGCGTCAAGACCGAGCGTCGCAAGTCGAGTCGAATTTGGAATTCGACGAGACTTGGAATCAAGCAAGCGACAAGTTCGAACCAAGCCGTAGCCTCGCATTTTCCTAGCCATGCAAATGCTAGTCTAGGCAAGGTCACCAACCTATACGTGTCATGCGTGCGTAGCATCGCCTAGCACACGCACATCGCATGGCCCAAGCATCGCAAGATGCGTGCCATGCGTGTATGTGTGCTGTGGTTGTACAAGCATGGCTGGGCGTGCTTACTAGCATAGCAGCACCAGCCACCGCAGCATGCTGGGCATGGCTCAGCACAGCCTGCAAGCATCGCTAGGCCAGCAGCACGCAAGTGCTTGCTGGGCCTCACTATCGCAAGCAGGCAGCACATAGCACCAGCGTGTGTGTGCTATGGCCTATGCATGCTAGGCATCGCATATCAGCAGCATCGTATAGCTGCAACATCGCACATAGCAGCGCCTAGCAACAGCCATAGCAGCATCGCATGCGTGCTTGCTGGCCGCGCATGTGCTCCGTGCTAGCTGGTTGCGCGTATGATGCGTGCTGGCTGGCTGGGCTACTAGCCAGCCATGTAGCTTGGTCAGCCGGTCAAGGAAGGGGACCAAAGAGGTTGGTGTTTGGCTTGGGGAGCAAGGTGATTTGGTCCCCCCTTTGGTGGTCCTCACCTACTCTCTCCCTCCATGTAACACTTAGAGCTTGTTGATTGCCTTGCATTTTTATTTTTATTTTTGATTGAAATAAAATAGTGGAAAATGCAAATCTCCCACATTGATTGGAGAAGGGAGAACAAGTCTCCATTCCCTATAAATACCAAAGTTTTGGGTTTCGGAAAAATCACTTGAGTTGAACTCAAAAGGGGATCTCCTTGAAAAATGAGAAAACCTTTAAGTTCGTAATACTCTAGTTTTGTTTGGTCAAGTCCCGACTAACCTTCGGGATTAAGGCCGTTCGGGTCGGGCCGAGGGTGAGAGCTGTAGTAGGTTGTCGCACTTGCAAGGCTTGAGCTTTGAAGTAAGAGCTCCTAAATCGAGCGAAGCACGCGTCAAGGGTAAGAATGTCTTTTCTCTTTCTCTTTCTAATGTTGTTAATTATGTGATTGCATGTTTAGTTGCTTTAATTAGTGAGCAGGTCTTGGGCGGGTTTCTCTTCCCCGTAGCGTCGAAACCCAACATGTACGCCTCTACATTTCTTCCAATCTAATTACTGAAGATCGTATTAATCATTCGTTGGAAAGTAGCAGGCGCATTTTTCAAGCCAAACGGCATCACTATATAACAAAATAACCCCTGATCCGTGACGAAGGGTGTCTTTTCTTTATCTTTTTTCCATTGGGGTATCTGATGAAAGCCAGAATAGGCATCCATGAAACTCATCAAAGCATGTTCGGCTGTAGAGTCGACCGAACTGTTGATCTTTCGAAGCGGATAACTGTCCTTCGGACATGCCTTGTTTAGATCCGTGTAATCAACACACATGCGCTAGGTCCCATTCGGTATTTTCACAAGGACAAACATTTGCCACCCAATCAGGGAAGTAACATTGTCGAATGAACCCAGCGTCTAACAACTTCTTAACTTTGGTGGCTGCCGCCTGCCTCTTCTCATCGCCGTGATTTCTTTTCTTTTGCCTAACAGGCTTCTTTTTTGGATCCACGGTGAATTTGTGGACAGCGAGATCCGGGCTGATGCCTAGCATCTCTTCCACTTCAAAGGCAAAAATGTCTTTGAATTCCTTTAGCACATTATGCAATTCTTCCCGCAGCTTTGCAAAAGCCACCGTCCTAACCTATACAGTTTTCTCTAGACGTGTGTCATCTAGAGCGATGTCAATTGTTCATCAGTCGGCTGGGGACGGAGGTCATCTAACTGTTCCCTGGTCAGTGATTGTTATTGCCTCTCTTTCTGTACAAACACCAGCTGGTCGGCCTTTCTTTTCTTGCCGCCTGCTGGTGGGGCAAACTCAGGTTCCTTGACATCGTCAAGGTCTATTGGTTCCACTTCCTGGCCAACTGCCATGGGTTTGACGTCCGAGAGATACCACTCTCGGGCCGTATTCTGGTCCCCATTTAGGGAGCCAACAGAGCCATCATCTTTTTCAAACATCAGCAGCATGAGGGATGGAATAATGATGGCCTTGGATGCGTTAAGAGTTGGACGGTCTATTATCATGTTATAGGCGGTCAGCTCTTCTACGACCAAGAACCAGACGACATTATTGCGCCCTTTCCCCCTCTCTCCCTGCCAGATGGGCAGATCAATGCTGCCGACTGGGTGCACAGCTCCACCCCTAAAAATAACCAAGGGGTGAGAGACCTTGTGCATGCTGCCTGGCTTGTAATTCAACTTGGACAAACAACGCTAGCTAATGATGTCAGACGAATTGCATGTGTCAATAAGGATCTGACCAACTTTTTTATTAGCCACCTTACATTCAATGACAATGGGGTCATCATGCGGCCAACGGACTTTGTCGCGCTACTTTGAAATGATGACCTCAGGAAAGGTATCGACAAACGTTTGGCCTTCATTGATCGAGCTAACATCCATTTGTCTGACATGATCAATGGTGCCTCTAATAGTTGGGCCCTTTAGGGAATATTTCAAACATTAACTTTGAGCCCCACTATGGTCATGCATTTAAGCATGGTGGCGTCCAAAGGGAAAGAAGCTAGAGATATAAGAGTCGTCAATAAGTTTTAAGAACTTGTAAACCGTTCACGGGTGTGAAGGTTACACCCCATTCACAATCACGGAGATCGCTAACTCCATAGTGGTTTGGAACCATGACTGGATATTCGGGGATGATGGTACGAATCCAACCTAAAAGAGATTGAACCCTCCCTAAATTGGCCTCGACTAAATTATCATGATATTCATGTGCGCTTTCCGTTCAACATACATACAACAAATTAATCCTAAACCTGTTTAATCTATGTTGGTTGATGATTAATGCACAAATAAATCTGTTATTGGCGATCACTTGAATTAAAATCATGTTAAACTTAAATTAAATTATTAATTATCTTATTAGGCGTGATTTCAAGTACAAATTCCCTTTAAACTTGCAAGAAAGGGCATGATCTAGCAATAACAATAAATAATGAATAATCAAGCAACATATAATTAACGACACAACAATCATCATAATAATCAAATCATCATAATATCATAAATAGTATAATTAGCATGATCCTAGGCATGATATTAAACGGATTAATAACAAATCCTAGCATGTCACTAAAAATAAAGATCAAAGCTTTAGCCTAAACATAATACTAGAAAGCATGACATTAGAAATATTGTTTAACACCCTAAACATGATACTAGGATTCCTAACAAACATCCTAACATGATACTAAGAATAAAAATAAAATTCTAAGCATGATATTTATATCAAAAGCGAGGAATAAGGATAGTAGATCTACTCACTTTGATGCCTCGTACCTCTTTCTATCAAAACAATACACAAGTTAGTAACTTCAAGAAAGAAATAAATCAAATACATAAATCAAATAAGAATTGAAATATAGATTTGGGACCAAATCCTCAGAACTATCAACCTTTCATGTCGAGGTCAAAGGCAACTACAAGATGGGCTTGGAGTATTCAAGTCTCGCAAAGGACGTATGGTGTTGGGATGTGTTTAGGCTAGGGCTAATAGAAAGAGAGAGAGAAAAAAACTTATAGCTTAAAGAAGGATTAAGATGATGATTGTTGGTGAATGAAAAATAGAGGAAAATGACCACTATTAATAGGGAAAATGGGGGAAAAGATCAGAAAAAGAGTTAGAATCCGACTTTGAATAAAAACTGATTGTATCGCGAAACGATAATTACATCGCGGCGCGATACTATATCGTTGTGCGATATTAGTAACTTTGCGCGATATTCGTATCGTTGCGCGATATTTCTATCGCTCAGAGACACTTTTAGAAGATAAATTCGTACGAAATCAAACTTCCAATCAAATTGGGTTAATCGTATTTCCGTACGTATTCTAGTTTTATCAGAATTAATCTATTGAAAAACAAGTGTTTTATTCAATATAAAAATTCTTAAATTTTTATCTTTTCAAAAACAGGCTAAATTAGAACCTTGTAGAGGATTCTAGAAGCCAATAATAAATCCTAAGGGATTTAGGAATGGTGTTTAAGGTTAATGGACCCTCCACATGGTCATTGGGTCGTAGGTAAGGCTCGATTTGGGCCCAGTTTAGTATTTTGGCCATAACTTCTTCGTTATAACTTGGATTTGGGCTTATAATATGTCGTTGGAAAGCTCTTTTCAATCCTCATCCAACTACACAATAATTGGACCAGTATTATGGACCAACAAATCAGGTTTGGACGTTTTTATAAAGTGGACACGAAATGAATGATTTTGGGTTTAAAGGCACGAAATAAATGATTTTGGACTAAAAAATTTAAGGAAAGGTTAGAAAGGAATAGGGCTAAAGAAAAATTCACGAGACTCTTCAACTCTTCACCTAAAAAATTTAAGGAAAGGTTAGAAAGGGTTAGGGCTAAAGAAAAATCAAAGACGTGAAAGGTACTCATCACTGGGTTTGGTTTTTGGGGAGACACAATCAGGTGTCTACAGGCCCCCACATGCAAATTCGCCTGCAATGGTGCAGATCATGTCCGGATCAGTGTTCGAACCACTATCAGCCTTTGCTGACTTTTTTTACGGCTGCTTGGGTTCCGTCTTCAAGGTCACCTTGAACTTGAGGATGTAGCACTTCAGCACCCCCTTTTCAGTCAGTCTGTCCAACAACCGCTTGAGGCTATAGTAGTCATTGGTATCATGGCGAATATCCACATGTAAATGACAGTAGTTGTCTTTGTTCCGGTTTTTGGTTGGACCCCTTATAGGTGCGGGCTTCTTAATGGTCACCCAATCTTTAATTTCCATGTGAATGGAGTAGCAGTCCTTGTTAAACTCGTAACTGGGGACGTATAGTTTAAACTCTTTCTTTTTTTTCATTGACGGCTGATCAGAATCCTCAACCGCCCAAATTTATTTTCTCTTCTTTCTCTCTTCGGCTTTCTGAGCCGGCTGTTCTTGCCGACTCCCTTTTTGTTGGTCAAACTTCTTTGAGTCCGACTCCTTGCTAGTGGAGCAGAGTTCGATCACTTGTATATAAGCTTCCGCCTCCATCAGGGCCTCTTGAAGAGTAGCAATTCTCTTCCGGACGAGGTCAAACTTAAAAGTTGACCCATCTTTCAGACCCTTGAAGAAGTTTGTACATGTAACCGCCTGACATTAGAACAGAGCCCCTCCTTCTCTCCCTGTTGTACCGCGCCCAAGTCAAGACTTGTTTTCTTGGCGGGTATGTTCATGGAGAAGTTAGAGGCAAACAAGAACAAAAGCGTCTTGAAGTTATTTATGCACCCAGCGAGCAGGTTGCCGAACCACTGTTGGGCAATGCCATTCAGTGTAGCTGGAAAGCATCAGCACCATGCGGCATCATTGAACCCCTACAAGTACATGAGGTGGGTGTTTGTCATCAGGTGGTCTTTAAGGTTGGTGGTACCATCACAGGTACTAACCATGCCATTTTCAACCATGGTCGGTTGTGCCGCCTCGTTTACTTCCTTGGAGAACGTAGAAGGTTGTTCACCAATTTTAAGCAGATGGAACTGCCAGTCCAGTGGTTGGACTTGATATGCCGCTAGACCCCCGAAGAGGAGAGGTTGCAGATATGGTTGGGAAAACGGCCTGTATGGTTGTTGGGGAACATACAGGATCGAGCCTATCATCTGAGAAGTTGTATGGATGGACGGGCCGCCTGATAGGTTCTGCTGTACAGATTGGGAATACTTCATCGAGGAATTCCTGAAGTTGTCTGGCATAGTCGACGTTGAAGCCGAGTCAGACAATTGCTTGTTTCTCTTTTGCTCAATGATAAGTCGAGCATCAGAGTAAATCTTCTTGCTACCATCCGGCTCAATATACCGGATGGGCTTCCTCTTTCCTTGATCTGGGAAGCAGAACTTGAACCAACCAATAAAAGGTCTGCCCCCCACCTTTGTATTGGGATGCGGAGTGGGCTGCCTGTCTTTGACTGACTTAGCCTTCTCAGAGTGAGAGGGCTTCTTTGCCGACTAACCTTTGCTTGGACCAGCCATCTTTTTAATGATCAGGTCCTTTAACTCTCCCTTGATGTTCGTCATGAATTTCATGAACTCTTCTGGGTGATGTGAGCAGTCTGCCCTGTCGCCAGGGGCTAGCCAGTTAACTTACTCGAACCCGCCTAATCAACACTCTGTTCCCTATTATCCTTGGAATGGATGCGTCTGGTTTTAAGGGATACATCTTTGGCCGTGTATATTTTGACCTCTGGATCATAATCTGTATCATGGTCCGAATGGACCTCTACTTTTAGAAGTTTGTCCTAAGGAGGCGGTATAGTCTCTTAAGAAACCATCTTAGAGGTACTCTCCCCACAGACGGCGTTTAATGTTTCGGGGTTCATGTGTCCTGCGAGAGAGTTACGTCACCAAGACTGAATTCCTTTTGCCTGTACCTGAAAACAAACAGAAGCTCCTTTTGTGCAGAGTTCCGCCTCCAATGATCAAGTTAGTAAGAGTCGAAGGTGAGTAAAAAGTGCGGAAAGTAAAAGTAGATCTTCTCGGATTCCTAGATCAAGTGTTTTCTCTGATGTGAGAGAATTGAGTGTGATGTAACAAATGAACGTGCCCCCAAATTCGGGTAAATCTCCGTATTTATAGGGTCGTGGGAATCAGTGCCCCCATTTCTAGATCATCAACCTAGGTTATCGGGCTGCGCCATTTTTACGGCGTTATCAGGATTTGGGCCTTTGAAAGCCGCCTTTTTCCCTGATGATTGGGAGTGCCACGTGTCAATTGGTGATTGGTCTTATTTGGACCTCTCATGGGGTGACACGTGTCCCCTTATGATTGGGCCACGTGGCCTGAGTATTTTTACCCAAATCAATTACATTATAATAATTGGAGATAAAGAGGTGAAAACAAGGTTTTTTTGGCTTGTGTTAGAAAAATTAATTTAGGAAGATAGAAGATTTTGGGATAAAATGGAAAATTATGAAATCTAAGGAAGAAATTGGAAAATTGAGAAATTGGAGGAAGGAAAAAGATAAATAGTTGAAAATAAGTTTTTTTGCTTTCAAGTAATACAATGTTACGAAGGAAAATTTCCCAAAAAGAAAAGAAACCTAATACAAATCCCACTATGCATTGAATTTGGTTGTTCAAATGTTGGGGATTTTATTCGATGCTTCTCACATCATCAATCGCAAATCTTCATCATCAATACATCAAAGCCGTTGATTTAATCAACCATCAAATCGGGACCACTCGTTCTTCATTTCTCATGCAGGCGTAGAATGTGGGTATTGCGCGCGCAGGCTTGACCTTTGAAATCCATGGAGCTCCTGCCTCGATTTTTGCGCATGAACTGCAAGTGTGCGTGGTGGAGTACTCGAGTTTGCTGCGCTCGCAGGAGTTAGGAGTTAGCTAGAGCTTCGATTTGTCTTGTTTTTGGGAATAAATTGCCGGTGCTACTTAGCGTTAATGGCTAGGCGTGAGGTGCGAGGTGGGTTGCTATATTTTCATTGATGGTGGTTGTAAGGTGGGCAGGTGGCTGTTGGAGGTTGGATATGGATGATGGGGTGGTGATGTTTAAGTGGCTAAGGGGACAGTAGCAACAACACGGTGGAGCTTATGCTTTCAACCTTGAAGTGATTAGTTTCTCGTCTCGAACAACCACCTACACATACAACCAAAGATGAGAGATAGACCGAGACAAATAAAATATAATAATAAATAAAAAAAAATAAAGTAAATTAAAATAAAGAGACGACACAAAAACTAAAACTAAAAATTAAACTAAAAACACACGAATATTACCAAATAAGATAGAAACCTTATTAACGTGAAAATAAGATAATAAAAGGAAAAGCAAGAGAAAAATAAGCATTAAAATTAGCTAACCACTACCCACTAAGAGTGATATAAATGTAACGCAACAATAATACAAGATACAATAATATAGGATAATAAAAGATACATATAGTGCTTGTTTGTTTTCCTTACCTTTTACAAGGTTTGAGATGATTCTTATGAATAGTAGTGTTTGGACAATTTCAGCTGGCCCTCTAAATTGTTTATTTATTTATTACCCTCATTAATATTAATTATCTCTTTTTTTAGCTCTTAAGAATAGTGTGCGGACATTTATAAGCCTAAAAATATTTGTTAGTTTGAGATAACACTTATAAATAGTATTTAGACAGTTATAATCTCTAAAATGTTTTTATACTTATTTATCATTATTAATGTTAATTGTCTCAAATAATATCGAGGATTGCTTTTCCAAAAAAATAAAGTACTTAAAAACCTTTGATTTATAGTAATGGGTCATGCCTTCGTTTGTGTTATTAATAATCTTAGGAAATTTTAAGGTTAAAAAATGCAATTTTACACACTTATTTGGTTTGCCTCAATGAAATCATCAAAAATGTTTTTGGCTTTGATGCAAAGGGGATAATTGTAACTTGGAGATGTTAATTATCCAACCAAAAATTACAAGGAGCTATAATGAGTTTACTTACCTTAAAAATGTAAAGTTTAATGATAAGGCCTATTTGCTTGGTCATTACATAGAGATAGGATATTGGAATCACTTAATTCAAATAGGAGAATTAATTAATGGATAAAGTGTAAAGTAACCAATTGTTTTTATTTAGGTGCTTTAATTCAAAATTGGACTTTGCCTTAGTTTGTGTGTAAATGACTAGTAACAAAAACAACACTTCACTTCCAAGTAAGATAAATATTAAATTGAATTTGGTTTTCTTCCAAAAAAATTGAACTTGACTTTCTTCAAAAAAAATTGAATTTGGCTAATTTCCTTGAGGGGGAGAAGAACCTTAGAACTGTTCTAGGGTATCACAATTTGGAGTATCCTTTGACTTTATCCTCTGACGTGGGAGCATGAAAAAGGCATGAATATAGAGTATTATTTCACCAATAGGATTTATCCTAAATGGGTAGCATTCATCCTCACAATTAATAATCTCCCTCAAACCCAGAGGAGGCGTATTCACCAAAAGCTAAGAAGCTATCAAAAAAGATGTTAAGCGAGCGTTTAGAGTGTTACAAGCGTGATTTTCAATGATAAAACATTCAGTTGCATGGATGGAACGATAACATATTATGTAAGAAAGTGAATACTTATATTATCATGCATAATATATTAGTTGAAGGTAAGATGGTTATGTATCGAAATTATCCAATTTCAAATCACAATTACCAAAACCCAATTAAACTTGTCCAAGATAGGGTTGGATATATTTCTAGATAGTCTAGTGGGATGATCCATTTAACGTATAATGTGGACAAGTTATTAAGTTGAGCTTGGAAAGGTTCATGGAGAGATGGAATGAAGTTATAGATAACCGTATACAATAGTCCTTGCAAAAAGACTCAGTTCAACATATCTAGGCTAATTGTTAAGGGTTAGATTAAGAATGAAGTATTACGTTACATAATCGTTTTAAGATAGCTTTTGCTTTCAATTAGTTACATTGTTGTTCGAATTCAATTCTATACATATTTTATTTAGCGTTGTTGGTGTTCAATGTTTTTCCTATTTAACGTATTAATTATTCTTTTTAAAGAGCGTGGTCGGGCTTTAATTTTATCAAATCAATTTCTGCCGAAGTAGAATTGGAATATTGTGGGGTACAGACCCAATACAAACATACTCATCACTATTATTTGTATTCCATCTAGCTATAAAATGCACAACAGTGTTACAAGCCTCTCCAACACGATAGAAAATACAAGAATTTAAAAGCAAGCTATTTTTCTTAATGTCTTCATAGATATGGAAGATCGGAGAAAACCCTTACTCTTCTGCATTACTCCTTGAATCACTGACACCATATCACTCTCCATGAATATTATTGCACCCCAGCCTACGAGCTAGCTATTGCCCGAATCTGAAAATCAATGCTACAAGATCAGGTGTAATATTGCTAATTCTCTTCTTTGTAACTACAAGGGGTGCCCTTGAGGTGTTTCGAATGACTACCTTAAGCCCAGCTTCATTACCACGTCTAATGTGTGCATTTATGATGATGACAAACACACTTTTAATGAAGGTAAATATTGACTACTAAAATACATGATATTATTTCCCTACCTTTTCAAAAGTATGACTCAACTATTATGAATAGTGTTGAGATAACTTTATCCCTAAAAAGGTTCATTTACCAATATACCGTCAACTTCTTCTAACTCTTATATCTTACCTTAGGGAAAACATTGAGATAATTATGCCCTTGAAATTATCAATTATGTATTCACTTTTAATATATTTGTTCTATTTATGTACCCTTATATACTATTTACCCTTAATACCTTATATATTTTGGTGATGCATGCATTTGGTGGCATTAAGCACGGGGTATAGCCGTACACGTATGAACAAGTGGCGTTACTTTTTTGCTTGTATTAAGTATTTGCGTATATTTATTTTTTTGAAAAAAGAAAAAAAAAAACTTGTAAGACAGGGCACTTAATTTTTTAAGACACAGACATGCTAATTGCTTACCTAGGGAATAGTGGTGACAATTGACACTATGTAATTCCTAATTTCTATCCATTTTGGATTCTAAGACAATGAATTAAGCTACCCACCATTATCTTCTTCCCCACTTTACTTCATGAAGAACGACATAAGATTTTTTTTTTTTTAATTCCTTTTGATTAGATTAAGTTTTTTAGTGGTTTGTTCGAAATATTTGTCAAAATTTCAATGAAGTTAATTTTATTTTTTGAAGACGCTCAACTCAAAGTAATTGATTGCCTAACTCAACTCAAGGCCGTTTTCCGACAAATTTTGGATCCCTGTGCCGTTTTTTCTACAAGGTTTTCATTTTAAGTGTTTATTTACTTCTTTAAAATCCGAAACTTTTGGTTGTTAGGACTGAGAATTGGAATATTTGTTGCTCAACAAAAACTGAAAGATGAAACACGAACCCACTCAGTTAAGGGATGAGTCATTCGTAACTTTATTTGATAAGGTAATTCATGGAAGTATTTAAAGATTTGCTTATATTAATTAATTCTCTTGTGATATCTTTGGGAAAAGGTAATAGATAAAGAAGACCAAAAGACTAGGTTTGATTTGTTAAAACACAGCAATTAAGGTACTTGTGTTAATTTGTCTTCTTTTTTAAAAAAATAATTACAGAGTACAAGGTATGATTATTTAGGCTAAGGTAACCGACCTAGCCCTTCTGTATATCAAGAGCTAATGTGGTCGTTTCTATGTATACTACATACGCATTTTTAAATATAGAAAAATT
This sequence comes from Chenopodium quinoa, assembly GCF_001683475.1. NCBI lineage: Eukaryota > Viridiplantae > Streptophyta > Magnoliopsida > Caryophyllales > Amaranthaceae > Chenopodium > Chenopodium quinoa. The sequence goes on from NW_018744239.1 coordinate 9,264,104, forward strand.
GATATTAATAATTTCAACTTTGCTCCATTTTCTTTTATTAACATAACTTTGGTTATTTTGGAATAATCCTAACTTTGGAGTTTGTATACTTTCTTCAATCCCAAACAAGTCAATAAAAGTCAATAACCTATTTAATCAGTTTACTTGACATGTGTCAAGTCCTAATTGCTCCAAAAAATTAAAAAAAAAAAAAACTAAAAACCAAAAAAAAAAAATCACCAGCCCCTTCCCATTCCCCCAGCGGCCCACCATAACCTCCAGCCCACTATCAGCCCGCCGACCCTCCCTCGCAAGCATGCAACCCCTCCTTCGCCGACCTTCCGCCCCTCCCCCTCTCCCCAAAACTCCCTCCTTAGATCAAAGCTCCCTGGTGTTTCTGTTTTCCCCCTCCCCAAAACTCCCTTAAAACCATCACTCCACCTCCACCTCTTTCCCAGATCGAATTTGACTTCGCCCTCCTTCTCTACTTCTACTTTTCCTTCGCTAATTCTAGCTACAAACTCCATGTCTATTACACCGAATCAAGGCTCGTTTGTTCTACTGAAACTCATTGATTCTCATAATCAACTGCCGCCGTTCGATCACGATTTCAAAAATATAACTACCATAGTTGCGAAAGGAGAGGAGGGGGGTGGGGAATGGGTTGAAGCAGCGCACAAGCGGAGGGGGGAGATCGGCGCAGGGGAAGAGATTGTGTGGCCGAATAATCGGCATTAATGGTGCCAGATCGGTTTGCCTAGGTTTTTTTAATTTGTTTGTTTTTTTTTTATTTTTTAACCCATTAAATTGCGACATGTGTCACTTACACACAAAAAAAAAGCAAAAAAAAAACTGATCATCGATAAGTGGGATTGAAGAAAATAAACAGTTCCCAAAGTTGGGATTATTAAAAGAAAATGAAGCAAAGATAAGATTATTAGTATTATTTTTTCCTTTAAATATTTATTATAATTTCTTGCAAGGTGTTTTTGTACATCCTTCAATTTTCTTTAGCTGATTGTATTGTGTAATTAAATATTTCACATTCATGTCCTTGTAATAAGCCTTTGTTTAATTTCCCAATTATACTAGTTGTGTTTTGTGGCTTGTAATCAATATTCTTTGTTCTAGAGTAAAGGCAATTAGCTATGGTTCTCTATCTATTATCTATATGTGGTGTAGCTTCCTGAACCATAGAGCTTCATAGACAACCATTTATTTTTGTTTTCCTAACTTTGATTGGAACTACTTGTTTGGATGCTCATTATATATATATATATATATATATATATATATATATATATATATATATATATATATATATATATATATATATATATATATATATATATATATATAAATATATAGACAAATCTACATATAGTCTCATTATATGTACACCTATACATGCTAGAGTTTTTGTCATTTTTAAGGGTATATTATTTAAGTTATCTTGCTCTACTCGAGAGCGTAACATATATTTGTATATATGTGATAGATGGGTAAGTGCTAATGTTTCATTGTGTCTTTGACTACTATAAAGAGAATAGAAAGTAACATCTAATAGTGTTTGAAATTGTATAACTCGCCTTTAAAATGCCAAGCATACTAACCGAACCATTTATTCCTACTAGGGTTGATGAAAACTAGAATCCACTTAGTAGTCGGGCTATCGGGATAATACATATTAGGCAACCATCACAGATAAGGAATATAACAACAATCCCACAAACCTCCCTCTAAGCTCCTACGTTCCCCTCTTACGGTTAAACCTGAACACTCACGAAGCATAAGCATCACATGTTTGTTCTTTGGAATGTGTAGGCTGGGAACACAATCCAAGAAAACGCCATTGGATAAGAGCCACGATCCCAGACCCAAAGCAAGGAAGCCAAATTGCTTACCTATGATGTAAAAAATGTGGGAAACATTGCTATGAAGCCATAGACACTATTTTCAAATGCCAAAACTAATCCAAAGAGGGTTGCATTGCCACAACCAGGTTTGCCCACATCTTATTCTTGATTCATCTTGCTATTTCAATTACATGAACTACATTGACACTCTTTCACCGTTCAAGTTTTACTCACTCCAATATTACTACTGTTCATCTTTGACCTGAGTGATGACATTGGGACTCTTCGCCTAACAACTTTTGTCGAGGAATACAAAAAATTTATTGGGCTGCCTACTTCTCAAATATACGAGAAGAAGACTGATGTGAGTACATTGCATTACTTACCATGCATACCTATAGGTATATCATGGGATTTCACGTTTCACACAAAAAAGATCCATTTTTAATCCTGTACTTCTTTGTCATCTTTGAGCAGAAAGTCTCTGTTTTATTTTGCAAATCTTCTTTGTTTCTTTTTTAATCGATGATGTGTAGTAATATGTTATGTTGACTTCATAATAATTAACTTAGCCAACAACTTGCTCTTAGTTTAGTCAGTTCTTATACATTTGCTAGCGTAGACACGAGTATTAACACATTCTCTGAATTATTAGGCAGGGTGAATGACCGGAATTTGAAGCAATAGCTACCAACATGAGGAGCAAACCTATGTATTATCATATTGAACCAACAACTTTTCTCATCAAAATCCGGGTTCTCAAATGGGCTCAAAAGCCATTTTTGTGAAATAAACGTGCATCAATACCACGTTAATAAACCCAACTGCATGCCCTTAAATGACACATTTTGTCCTTAGCTATATATATATATATATATATATATATATATATATAATAAAAATATATATATATATATATATATATATATATATATATATATATATATATTATATATATATATATATTATATATATATATATATAGTTGTAAGAGCTATTATCTTTGAACTCATTTGTTGTTTTTTTTTGGACAACGAATTGGCTCTACATGCTGTTATAGTCAGTATTTTTGTTAGCTCACTATAAGGGTTACTGTACTAGCTCAATGTTATGGTTATCTCGTTGATGCTTCATAATATATCATTTAATGCTAACATCCATGAATTGCAATTAAATACTTTGGTGTTACTTCCCAACACTTCTTTACAATTTGATAAACACTACTCAATCATACTATGACCAACATAATGCAAACTTACATTAAAAAAAAATAATAATAAAAAAAAAACAAAGAAACTTTGGAAAACTAATAGTTCACAAAATTGTTTCCCCAATTAGCTCACTGTCGTGAAGAACATTAAACCAAGTACCAGTGGTAGATCTTCATACCTTTTCTCTTAGGGGTCGATATATTCTAAGATAAAATGTACGTAGTATAAATACAAGTCAAGAATTAAATAAAGTTAGTTGAGATAAACATAAAAATACATTTCTCCCGTACTTGTACTTTAAATATCGTAACAATTGGACATTTCACTATTTACACACCTTTTGTTGACCATTAAATGTGAATTATACATGAGAAATAAAATCATGTAAGAATTTATTACATTAATCTATTTTCATATTATTTTTAAACTATAAGTAGTGATGTCTTGATATATATATATCTTTAAATTATCGATTTAAAATTTTTTCTTACTAATATAAAATTAGGTACTTTAATGATTTATTAATGATTTGCAAGGTTACTTTTGTCAACCTAAGTTGAGTACTCAAACTAAATTAATGAAATTTCACTTTACCAATAAACATGTAAATAATGCCAAACCATGTAAACATATGATGTTTTAATATTTTGACCTTTTTCTATTAATTGGCATGCAATCGCCATGCATTAGGTTCTATAATATGACTAACAAAAATTCCCAATTGCTTCAGGAGCCAAGCCCAGACAAACCTCTTCAAAGATCCGCCATTAAAAACAACCGAATATAAATTTTGAGAAAGGGCAAGCCGCTCCACACCCCTCGAGCACGTTGGACACCCTAGCTAGTAATTATAAGGAAGGTAATGATAGTAATGTTAGTAGGAAAGTGAGGTAGAGAGGAAAGTGAGGTGGAAGAAAGAGGAAAGTAAGGTGGTGGAAGGAAGAACTTTAGGCAACACAACTAATGATTCAATTAGCCTTTTGGCCAGTGCAATGCACGGGTTGTTCATAAATATGTATATAATCTAGTTTTTGTTTTATAATATTTATAAATTTATTGGAAAAATGAATAGTTTATACAGGAGAAGAAGATGTGACAATTAAATAAACTTGTAAGAGATATGATGTTGGGGGAAAATGAATTAAACAACATTAATATTAATATATATATTTGATTAAGGCTTTTTTTTTTTTTTTGGTTAATGATAAAAAGGGGATAAAAGGATAAATTAAATAAGGTCACATGTGACATTGTTTAATAGAAAAAAGTGACATATGGCATGATGGTTTGTGTTTTTATATATTATTAAGTATAGCTTTAAGCCCAATACCTTTTCACCTTGTCAAAATATTATTTAGTAAAAATAAACATTGTCAACTAAAAATAAATTACTTTAAAGGATAAATATAATAAATAATTGATAAAAATTAGTTTTAATCCGTAAATGTAATTTTTGTTTAGTAAAAATAATTTTATTTCAATAAAAAAATTTCAATTCATCAAAAACAAGGAGAAGAGAATAGAGCCTTAGAGAGGTAAAAACCAAATCTCATGTATTAAGGTAATTATATTAGCATTACATAAAACTTATTTCATAGCATATATACATTAAAATCATACTATATTTGTTTCACAATAGATGCAACGTTTTTATTTTGCTTGTGCACTTCTATAAAATTTTGTTATACTTTTTACACACACACACAAGTATATAAATATATATATATATATATATATATATATATATATATATATATATTTATGTATCAAAAACCTAATGCATATATTCAAAATATAATTTTATTTAATTTATTTTACTCTCTCTGTTTCGTAATAATCGCAATACTACAAAGTTGTAAGAAAGATATATATAGAGTAGGGACCTTAGATAGATTTTAATGATATAAATTATATTTAGTGGGATATATTTAATTGTTGATAGAAGAGAGAAATAATGATACTTTCTCCATTTTTTAGATGCATCATTTTCTATAAAAAGACGTTTCAATTTAGATGCATCACCTTCCTTTTTAGTTGATAAATTCTCTATATCTCTCTCATATATCAAGGTCCTCTTTAATTTTTCTCTCTATCTTTCTTCGCTCTATATATAGAGTAGGGACCTTAGAGAGATTTTAATGATATAAAGTATATTTAGTGGCATATATTTAATTGTTGATAGAAGAGAGAAATAATGATACTTTCTCCATTTTTTAGATGCATCATTTTCTATAAAAAGAAGTTTCAATTTAGATGCATCACCTTCCTTTTTAGTTGATAAATTCTCTATATCTCTCTCATATATCAAGGTCCTCTTTAATTTTTCTCTCTATCTTTCTTCGCTCTATAAGTTGTCTAGGATTTCGTAAATTTAAATGTGATGCATCTAAAAAATGAGATAGGGAAAAAAGAAGAGTAATATAAGTGGGGTTGGCAGAAGAAAGAAATATTAAAATAGTGGTAACTCTATAAAAAAAATAAGGAAGTGTTATTATAATTACAAATCGGATGTAAAAGGAAAGTATTACGTACGATTATTACAAAACGAATGAAGTATTAATTAGGCTATATAATTATTAATGATCAAAGTCGTGTTAAAAAACTAAAAGTAAAAAATTTACATTTATTACATAACGAAGGTAGTATTAGATTTAAAATGCCCAAAACAGGTTAAAATACCATAATATCTAAAAGTTGGCTATAATGACCTATTCAATTTTTAGTTATACCAGCGCTATTGTAAACCAAAAGTATACAAAATCTTTTGTTGAAACAAAGTGAATACTGCGTATAAGATTAGTTGTACGAAAAATACAAGTTTATCATATTGATATACATTTATGTATATCAGGGGGTATGTTGGTAATTTCATCAATAAAATTGGGGAGATATAGGTAATTGGAATCCTTGTCTTCTTCTCTTCTCACATCACATCTATGGTTGTTCGAAATTCCTCCTTCCTCCCTATGAGCAACACCATTATTGTTAAGATGAAAATGTCGGCACAAAGAAGATGTTTTCCCTAAAGGTTTAGTATGACCCTAATTTTACATTCTTTGCTACAAAAGTATCTTTTTATTATCATCACTGTAGGCGTCATTCAAAGCGCGCCTACTTAAACATGTTGTGAATATGCTTGGCACTCTTAGGAAGTGGAAATTGACATATGATAAGGGACACGATTAGGGACAAAGCAAAGTAGGGAGCCGCCAACAAGTTTTTAAGGAACTTGTAAACCGTTCACGAATCATTTAAGGCAACCACTAAAAAAGGGACATCGATAGGCAACAACGACTGACCTGTGAAGGTGACACCCCATTCATAATCCATGAGATTACTAACTCCATATGGTTCGGAACCACGAAAGGAGGATCGAGAATGATGGTACGAAGTGAGTCATGGAGTCACATTCGCCCGTATTAGCCTCTACTCGATTCTTATAGTGAAAAGCATTTCTTGCGATCTCAAAGGCACACAAACAAAGATTCAATTTACTCCAAACTAATATTAAGCTAAATTTGTTGAATATTAATACACACATAATTCTAAATATTACTGATCACTTCAATTAATAACAAAATTAAAAAGGAACCAAAACTGGTCGCCCAAATTATCTTATTAAATGTAATATTCAATTACATATTCCCTTTAACATGCAATATGGTGATCAATAAACATAATCGAATTAATATTAATATTGGAAGCAGTTTAACCATAACATTGTTAGTCAAATCAAATCATAATAATAAACCTAATCATGATACTAGCAATATAAAATAAAAATAAGAGTAATTAAGTGAATAAATTACTCACGTTCCACGCTTCTTTAAATTGCTACATCATGAATAAAAACGTTAGTAACTTCAATAAATAATAAATTAAATTGAAATTAAATTAAGTAAAAGTTGAGTAGGTTTGGCCTAAACCCTCAATCGGTTCTTCCTTTTACACCTTGATTTAAGTATGGAACTTTGGGTCTTGTATGAACTCCTTGGTGTGCTTAAGGAAGGAATGATGTAATTAGGAGAATAGACTTAAGTCTTAAAATATGAGAGAGAGATGAAAATGTGTGTTGATGCATAAGAGAGGAAGAGAGAATTATTTGGTGCCCCGAAACTGATGAAATCAGCCTCGTATTCATAGTGAAAATGTGAGGGGTGAGCTACAGAACCCTAGGATTGAGGCGCCACAGAGAAATAAACCCTATAAATTTCCGTGCCATGGCACAAATTGCCGTGACACGGCAATGTCTGCCGTGTCACTGTATTTTTACCATGGCGCGGTAATATCTAGTTTCTATGTGATTTTAAAACTTCGATAACTTTTGATCCGTAACTCAAAATAAGGAATATAATATATCATTGGAAAGATATTCAAGTCTAATTTCCAATCCAATTAGAATCAGGTCAAAATAGCTCGTAGATTTTACGATATGGCCGTCTTAGTGAAAGGGTGTCGGTTTTGGGCGGAGTTTAGTATTTTGCTCATATCTTCTTCATTTTAAATCGGAATTGGGCTTATGATATACCATTTGAAAGCTTATTTAAAGGCCTATCTAAAAAATAATATTTAGATCAAAATTATAGGTCCAGAAAATCAGTTTAACTCGGTTTTGTGGTGTGGACTTGAAAAGTGGGAAATAAGTTATGGTTTGGGGAAATGGGCTAAGAATTAGGTTGGCTTATGAAATGTACTGGATTGAATATGGATTTAAGCACTCCAAAGATCAAATAATTGACCCGACCAATAATGACAGTAAAAGGTTTTTCATCATCGGGTTTGGTTTGGGGAGACATTTTTAGGTGTCTATCGTCATAAAGTTGCGTTGGGTCATTACTGTTGAGAAAGGATGAACAAGAAGAGGAGGGATGAAGAGGAAAACGATGAGATGAAGAGGAAAGCCTATGTGGTTGATCGCGGGAAGATAGATTGTGGTGGCTGTGATGGATTTCGGGTGGTAGTGGTTGTTGTGATGGTGATATTGAGTAGATATGAAATTCCGATTATTGGAATTTTAATTTAATTACTAGGGATTCCGGCGTGCGCGATACGCGCTATGGCTAGTATTTTAAAATAAGTTTTTACAATTGGCCCTAATGTATTTTCATGGTATTTTATTATAACTATTTGCATATAGACAAAAAATGTGGTAGAATATTCTTCGAAACTTTAATTTATATTTTGTGAGGAAGTGACAAAAATTATCACGTTCTAGAAATGTAAATGTTAATATACTATTATCATTTTTTTTTTCATGAAGGCTGATATACTACTACCTAGGAATACTTATTAAAGAAATGTATTAATACGAAAAAAGAGCTTCTTAAACTTATAGATGGGAGAAAATATGTAAAAAAAACATTGTATGTAAGAAAAATAGAGCTTCTTAAACTTATAAATGGAGGCAAATATGTAAACAAACCTTTTATGTAAGAAAAATAGAGCTTCTTAAACTTGTAAATGGAGGCAAATATGATAACAAATATATTTAGTGGTATAAATGTTCGCATACTATTTATAAGAATTATCTCCTACTTTTTAAAAGGTAGGAATTTTTGAAAAAAAAGTTGCAAAAAATTACCTTTATTGCCATATAATATACATAGCCTATATATATCAGGCTAATAAATGGGGGTGGCTTCTCACTAGACCTTACCAATGTTAGCACGGCCCAACCCGACCCAATTTTTGTCGGGTTTTGGACAAAGTTTTTCGGCCTGAAATCGAGTTGGGCCCTGTCCGGCCTGATTTTTTTTTGAACGAGTTTGCGAATGCGATTTTATGTATTTTTAATTGATTTTTTTTTTGCCCGACCCGAAAATGGACCGAAAAACCCGCACTGCCCAGCCATTTTGGGCGGTTTTGAGTACAAAAATTCCGGTCCAAAGCTTTGCCCAACCCGCCCCGAGAAGTGGGCTAATTTATTTTACATCGGTCCGGCCCGTATCCGATCCGCCCCGCCCAATGATCACCTCTACTTCTCACATTGCGATACATTACAAAGTCAACAAGTTGACCGGCGGCTCCTACTCCATATGATTAATTACATCTTACCTGTTGAAACCTTGCATCCAACGGTAATAATAAGCTAAGCAACTTTTGCACATTTTTCTTACGCCAACAACAATCAGCAATTGCAACAATATTAATTAATTAATTAATAACACAAAAACGTCAACTCAACCCACTTCTGAAAAATTTGAGAAAGTTTTGACAACATTTCAGAAATTAACAACTTTGTTACGACTCCTTAGCACAATGCTTTAACTGCCACTCTTGACTTTACCTTCTCCACAAATTAGCTTACAAATTCTGCAATCCAATGAAGCCTTTTAAAGGTAAATCATCTTCATTTTGACCAATTTTTATGTTTTTTTGATGATTTAAAACTGCATGATTATGAGCTTTTTTTGCTGTTGAATTAATGTTGCATTAGCTTATGCTCAGAATCAGTAAAGTTGTTGTTGTTTTTTTTTTTTTTTTTTTTTTTTTTTTTTTTATTGTTATGATTTTTCTTGATTTTTCCTAATTAGAATTGTGGATATTGGGTGTTAATTATAGTAGAGAATTTTTTCTAGGTTATGCTCATTTTGGTATTTGTTAACAAAAATTAGGTATTGAAGCTGAAATTGGAAGACATATGAAAGAGAAATGAAGTGGGTTTTGGAAATTTTATTGGACTTTGATAGTGGGCAATTGGGATTTTGGTTATCTAGAGAAATGAAGTGGGTATTAGTGATTTTGATTTTAGTTGGTTGTTCATATTTCTGCATAATTTTGGGTTCAACTAATGTAACAAAGTGTCTTGTTGATCTAGACTATGTTGTAAAACTCCGATTTACGACGGCGTGCCATGGAAATAGTTCAAGAAGTAATCCAAGAATAGGCTGTTGTCAAGCCCTTTTGAGTTTAATGGGAATAGCTCTTTCCCATAATCTTAATCAGACTTCCCTCTTTGGATTTCGAGATTATCCGACTTCGGTATCTTGAATCTCAGATTTCCAATCCAAGCTTGATTCTATGTCTCTAGCCCCAAATTTGAACTCTAAGTGTTTTGATCCTAAGCAATTTGTGATCACTCCTGATGTTTGTGCTGGCATTGTTACCATCCGAAATTGGACTGATAAGCTTGGAAGTGATAATTCTTTAGATCAAGTTTGTGGATCTGACCTCTCTGATCTCACTGCTTGTGAAACCTGCTATGCTGCTGGTACGAGAATCCAAAATCAGTTGATTGCCATTGATGGGAACAGTTCACATGCTCGAGATTGCTTTTACTTCACTATTCTTTATGTTGCTGGGATAATCAATAAACTTGACCCTGAAAATGCTGGAACAACTTCATGTGTTTTTCAGCTTCAATTACTTTCGTCAGCTGGGTCTCATGGTGTGTGACATTTGAAGCTGCATCTGGGATTAATCGGTGCTGCTACTGCAGTGTTTTTAGTAATTTTCCTCTTAGGTTTGTACTTTTGGTATTACAAGCAACAGCAGAAGAAACCTAAGATGGAAGTTGATCCAAATCAAGAAAGTAGACCTAGAATGCGGCCTAACACTAGTGCAATATGGTTTAAAATTGAAGACCTTGAGAGGGAAACTAACAACTTCTCGTAGAAGAATCTTTTTAGGCGTGGTGGTTTTGGGATGGTTTACAAGGGAACCTTACCAGATGGGACAATAGTTGCGGTCAAGAGGCTTACTGAACCCAATTTTGAAAGTGATTCTTATTTTCAAAATAAGGTTGAGATTATAAGCAACCTAAGGCATCGAAATCTTGTACCACTTAAAGGATGTTGCATGGTTGATGAAACTGTGAGTGTTGATGATTATGGTGGAAAATAGAGATATCTTGTTACATGCTGAATGGCAATCTTGATGACCATCATCTTTTTCAGAATTCAACAAACCAAAGTGGGCCACTCAGAAAATCCTTAACATGGCCCTAAGAAAGTGCATAATATTGGATGTGGCAAGGGGGTTAGCTTATCTCCATCATGGAATAGAACCTGCAATATACCATCGGGACATCAAGGCTACAAACAATCTTTTAGATTCAGATATGCGAGCAAGGGTGGCTGATTTTGGATTGGAAAAAGAAATTAAAGAAGGGCATTCTCATCTCACTACCAGAGTGGCAGGCACACATGACTATTTGACCCCGGAATATGCACTTTATGGGCAGCTAACTGAGAAAAGCGATGTCTAAAGTTTCGGAGTGGTTGTTTTAGAGATAATGTATGGGAGAAGGGCCCTTGATCTGTCAGCTTTAGGGTCCTCTACCTCTATTTTAATAACAGATTGGGCTTGGTCTTTGGTTAAAGAAGGAAAATCAGAAGAGGTTCTTGACTCATTCTTGTTGAGAGAAGGGGATAACTCGGAGCTGAATCCAAGGGGAATTATGAAACGATTTGTACGTGTTGGTATTCTGTGTGCTCATGTCATGGTTGCACTAAGACCTACTATCTCAGATGCACTGAAAATGCTGGAAGGTGATATTGAAGTTCCTTAAATTCCAGACCGGCCCATGCCTTTTGGGCATCCATCTTTCCACAGGGATGGTAACCCGTACAGCATATCGCCAGTCTTGAGTGGGCTGCATTTAAATTCTGGTGAGATGCTTAGGTAATTAAGATCTAGTATATAAGTATGATCTCCATTTATCACTTTGCTGCAAAGTCAAAAACTGCGGGAGGTAATGCTGCCCATTCTCATAGTCGATGAACCTTGTACAGAAGTAAAACAAAGACAAAAGCTTTTTTTTGAAAACTTGACACGTCTTTATTCTGTAAACAAAAGAGGAGCTTACTAGCGATTTAACACGTTAGCAGATTAAGCTTCATCGATGATATGTACCACAAAAGAAATGGGAAAAATAAGATTGGTCTGGGGGACAGTTTATTCGCATTATTAGCTATCAGTTTCTTGTGATGTCTATCAAACACAGGAAGAATATCTGGGAAATCTTGGACTAGTTATCAACTATTAGTATTTTTTGACATCCTGTACATGTTGCCTTCTCTGCTTTTTTTTTTTTAAAGAAAGGATTTTTGTTCTTTTCAAATGGTATTTAGGGCTTCCATATATGTTATATGCATATATTACTCATGATCTATCAGGAATTATAGGTGTCAATACGAATGATCGGATCGGGTCTGATGAGGTCGGGTCGGGTCAATTTTTAAAGTTTAGTCTTGCTAAATTATTATGTCCACGCGAGTCCAAATCTGAGTCGAATATTTTTCGGGTCGATTTCGAATCGGATCGGGTTAGGTGTGGTTTTGACACCTCAATCAGGAATACATTAACCTCTTACTGTAATCAAAAGAGTAGACTGGTTTCTTCAACTTTATAAAGCAACTCTCTATTGAGAGTTGATTTTTGCACTTCCAAATCTATTTTGTGAGGAGCATATATAAAAAAACCTTGCTTATGTACACATCTACTTTTGGGCTCTTAACCGAACAAATAATGATGGATGAGACAAGAAAGAGCTGAGATTGAGAATTAATTCCGTCGGAAAACCATGAAATTCCGTCGGAAATGGCAATTTCTGACGGAATTCCATCGGAGAGCGTTGTCGGAAGACCTTTTGTAGGAATTTCGCGATATTCCGTCAGATTTTGTTTTGTCGGCGCTTTTGTTGACTTTGAGTGGAAATCCGTCGCAAGGTTCCGACGGAAAATTCCGTCGGAGTTGGGGATGTTCCGACGGAAATTTCCGTCGGAAAAGTCATATTCCGTCGGAAAATTCCGTCGGAAAGGTAAATAAAAAAAAAATAAAATAAAAAGCCCGACACACCCACCCAGACCACCCACCCAGCACCACCCCCCTCGACCACCACCCACCCAGACCATCCCCCACCCACCACCACACCCACGTAAACCCAGATCGAAACAACACCCACCAAAACACCACCCCCCACACACCACCACGTAAACCCAGATTGAAACATCACCCCCCACACACCACCACATAAAACCAGATCGAAACACCACCCCCCACACACCACCACACCCACAGAAATTTCATGACTTCGGAAATTATAACCAACCCACATAAACCCAGATCGAAACCACCAAAAACCAAAACAATAACCAATTCCCTTACCCACAAACTCATTACCACCGAAATCACAACCCCCAAATCGAAACCACAACCAAACAACAACCAAAAATCGAAAAAATTAAAAAAAAAAAAAGAAATCAAACAAAATAAATAAATATACAATTATCTTCTGAAATTAATCAAATAACATTACAATTATCTCAAAAATTAATTATAATCTGAATTGTTAAAAAAAAAACTAGATCTAAAGGAGGAACGAGATGCTGTTGTCGACTTGTTGTTGTTGCTTAGGCTCAAACCACCAGTCGTTGTTGCTTGGACACCTCACACCACCACACCATCAGCCGTGAAACACCGGATCTAAAGGAGGAACGAGAAACCGAGAAAGGCCGAATGACCATTTTGAGAACAGAGAGAAAGCGAATGTAGGATTAATTGTAATGAACTAGAGGAATTTTATTTAAAAAAAAAAAAAAGATGTAGAATGCAGGAGATCTCCAGAAGAGAAAAGAAGAGAGGAGAGAGAAAGCTAGAGAAGAAGAAGAAGAGAGGCGGGGAGAGGAGAGGAAAGAGAAATGAAAAGGAATAGGGGAGGGGGTCCGTCTTTTTATTTGTTTAGGTTTTTCTTTTCTTTTTTTTTTTTTTTTTAAATGAAAATCCGTCTGAAAAAGGTAAATATCCGTCGGAATTTTTCTACGGAATTTAAAACCGTAGGAACTTAATATGTTCCGACGGATTATTTTCCCTCGGAATATTCTGTCGGAAGCAGTAAATTCCGAGGGAAAAAATATCCGTCGGAATATTTTCAAGGGATTTTCCGCCGCAAGCCTATCTTTTCCGACAGACTATTCTGACAGACCCAATTTTTTTTTTTAAATGAAAATCCGTCGGAAAAAGGTAAATATCCGTCGGAATTTTCTACGGAATTTTAAACCGTAGGAACTTAATATGTTCCGACGGATTATTTTCCCTCGGAATATTTCGTCGGAAGCAGTAAATTCCGAGGGAAAAAATATCCGTCGGAATATTTTCGAGGGATTTTCCGTCGCAAGCCTATCTTTTCCGACAAACTGTTCTTACAGACCCAAAAATATCCGTCGGAAATTAACTCCGTCGGAACGATTCCGTCGGAAAACGGCCTATTTCTAGTAGTAAGAGATCAAAACCAAGCTCATGTGGACTTCGGAATGCGAGAAAAGGTGATCAAACTCCCTTAAAACCCAAACATACCCATTACAAATGAACGAAACTAACTCAAACACTAATTAGGGCTTGAAAATATGCTAAACCAAATTCAATATGAACCTTACGAGTTAAAAAGCTTATGCCTAGGTTAAAATAACATTATGTTGTGTTGTCTAAGCGTGGCCACGCATGATATTCATGGTTGTGCCCGCCGCCACAAGCTATTGTCAAGGATGTGCTTAATGACTTAAAGGTGTGTGTGTGACTTGATTTGGGTAAAAATATCCAGGCCACGTAGCCCAATTAGAAGGGGACACGTGCAACCTCAAGAGAGGTCCAAAAAGGACCAATCACTAGTTGACACGTAGCACTCCCAATCATCAGTGAAAAAGGAGGCTTTCAAAGGCCAAAATCCCGAGAACGCCGTAAAAATGGCGTAACCCATTTACCTAGGTTGATTAACCTAGAAAAAGGGGGATTGATTCCCACGACCCTATAAATAGGGAGATTTACCCTAATTTGGGGACACGTTCATTTATTATAACACACTCAATTCTCTCACATCAGAGAAAACATCTGATCTTAGAATTCGAGAAGATCTGCATTTACTTTCTCAACTATTTACTCTCCTAAGACTTTTAATAACTTGATCGTCGGAGGTGGAACTCCGCACAACCGGAGCTTGCGTTTGTTTGCAGGTACAGGCCTTGGTGAAGTAACTCTCCCGTAGGACACATAAAAAACCACGAAACAATTGGCGTCGTCTTTGGGGAGATTACCTCTAAGATGGTTTCTCTAGATATTGTACCGCCTCCTAAGGACAAAAGTCCAGAAGCAGAGGCCCATTCGGACCATGATACAGATTCTGATCCAGAAGTCAAAGTATACGCGACCAAAGATGGATCCCTTAAAACCAGAGGCATCCGTTCCAAGGATAACAGGGAACGAGGCGATGGTCAGGCAAGTCCGAGTAAGTCAACCGGCCAGCCCCAGGCGGCTGGACAGACTTCTCACATCACCCGAGAAGAGTTCATGAAATTCATGACGACCTTCAAGGGAGAGATGAAGGACCTGCTCTCCAAAAAGACGGTTGGTCCTAGCAAGGGTTAGTCGGCAAAGAAGCCCTCTCATTCTGAGAAGGCTAAGTAGGTAAAGGACAGGCATCCCGCTCCGCATCCCAATATAAAGGAGGGGGGCAGGCCCTTTATCGATTGGTCCAAGTTTCGCTTCCCAGACCAGGGAAAGAGGAATCCCATCCGGCATACTTAGCCGGATGGTAGTAAGAAGACTTACTTTGATGCTCAACACATCATTGAGAAAAAGAGAAACAAGTAACTATCTGACTCGGCTTCAACGTCGACTATGCTAGAGAGCTTCAAGAATACTTCGATGAGGTATTCCGAATCTGAACAGGAGCACCTATCAAACTACTAGTCCGCCCATACAAGTCCTCAAATGATAGGCTCAGTCCCGTATGTGCCCCAACAACCATACATGATGTTTAATTTTCCCAACCATACCAGTCACTTGCCCTCTTCGGGGGTCAGGCGGCATATCAAGTCTAGCCACTTCAATGGCAGCTTCGTCTGCTAAAGCTTGGAGAACAACCTTCTGCGTTCCCCAAGGAAGTAACCGAGGCGGCACACCAGGCTAAGGTTAAAAATGTCATGGTTGGTACCTATGATGGTACCACCAACCCAGAAGACCACCTGATGGCCTACACCCACCTCATGTACTTGTAGGGGCTGGATGACACCGCATGGTGCAGATGCTTCCCAGCTACACTGAAGGGAATTTCCCAATAGTGGTTCGACAATCTGCCGCTTGGGTGCATCAATAACATCAAGACGCTTGCGTTCTTGTTTGCCTCTAACTTCTCCATGAATATACTCGCTAAAAAAAGATAAGTCTCGACTTGGGCGCGGTATAACAGGGAAACAGGGAAGGGCTTCGTTCTTATTGTTGGGTTTCATAGATTCCGACTCTACGCGGAAGAGTCACCCGCCCAAGACCCGCCCACTAATTAAGGCAACTAAGCATGAAATCACAAATTAAACAATAATTAAGAGAGAGAAGGAAAAGACATTCTTACCCTTGGCGCGTGCTTCGCTCGAATCTCGTTCTCTTACTTCAAAACTTGAACCCCGCAAATGCGAAGGTCTCCAACGACTCGTACCCACAAACCCGGCCCGAACGGTCCTAGTCCCGAAGGTTAGTCGGGACTTGACCAATAAAAACTAGAGTTTTACGAACTTAAGGTTTTCTCACTTTTCTAAAGAGATGCCTTTTTAGTTCCACTCAAGTGTTCTTCCCAAATCCCAAAACCTTGGTATTTATAGGGAAATGAACCTTGAATTCCCATTCTCAATCAATGTGGGAGATTTGCAATTTTCCCATTTTATTTTAATCAAAACAAAAATAAAATTGCAATTCAATCACTAAGTTACAAGTGGCAAGAGGAGGAAAGGGAGAAGGAGAGGACCACCAACCCACCTTGCTCCCTAAGGCAATGACCAAGCAATGGTCCCTGCTTAGAAAAACCGGACCACCATGCCAAGTGGCTGGCTGACAGCCTCCCTAGGCTGCTAGCTGGCTCCTAGCACCAAGGTTGGGCAGCCTGGTCAGCCTGCCAGCACACTTGCACAGCCAGCCGCAAGCATGCGCAGCCAGCCAGTGCAAGCGTGCTGCTAGCAAGCCACGCATGCTGGGCGCTGCTGCTATGCGAGGCATAGCGTGCTGCTGCTGGCTAGCACACACGCACAGCCAAGCATGCCTAGCACGCTGCTGGCTGGTGCGTGTTGCTTGTGATGCTGCAAAGCACTAGTTTGCTACCATGTAGGGCCCAGCACGCATGGTGCGTAGCGATGCCTAGCCCAGCTAGCACGCACAGCCTCGCACACACGCATTTGCACGGATGCTGTGTGATGCGTTGTGCGATGCTCAAGCATGGTGCGTGGCTGCAATGGCTAGGCGCCAGCACGCTAGCAAGTACGCAAGGCTGCGATGCTTGCGAGCAGTACTAGGCTATGCCTAGCGACGTGCGATGGCCAGCTAGCACGCATGGCCCTTGCACGCCTAGCATGCTAGGTTTGCTGCTAGCTTTGCGAGGGGTGTTGCCTAGCCTAGCACTCTCATGGCTAGGCCAATGCGAGGCTACGGTTAAGCTAGAACTTGTAACTTGATTGATTTCACGTCTCGTAAAATTCCAAATTCGACTCAACTTGCGACGCTCAGCCTCGACGCTTTAAGCTGGATATCCGACGTCTTTGTTCATAAAACTCTGACGACTCATCAAGTCCTTCAGATTGATTCGTCGTCTTGAATCGGTCGTTCTATTGGGTTCGACCCGAAGGGTTCAGTCAAGATTAAGCTGTAATATTAATTGTACATTAATATTACTGATCGGAAGCGGCCTCCACCTGGGCATTCCGATCACTTGACCTTACTGAAGAATTAGCTTTCTAATAATTCTGAACCCTCTATCGGAATAATACACTTATTGGAAGGACACCATTCCTTTCACTTATGTCAGGCGGTTAAATTCCAGATCCAAGGACTGTTTGACGATGTTGCTTATACAGATTTCTTCAAGGGTCTAAAAGATGTGTCAACTTTCAAGTTTGACCTTGTCCGGAAGAGAATCTCAACTCTTCAAGAAGCGCTGACGGAGGCGGAAGCTTATACACAAGCGATCGAGCTCTGCTCCACCAACAAGCATTCGAACTCAAAGAAGTCTGAGAAACAAAAAAGAAGTCGGCAAGAACAATCAGCTCAAAAAGCTGAAGAGTGCAAAAAGAGAAAAGAAGTTTGGGCGGTTGAGGACTCTCATCAATCGTCCAAGAAGAAAAAGAAAGAGTTTAAACCGTACGTCCTAAGGTACGAGTTTAACAAAGACTGTTACACCAACCTCATGGAGATCAAAGACCCGGTGACCATTAAGAAGCCCGCGACAATGAAAGGTTCGGCCAAAAACCGGAACAAAGACAAGTAATGTCATTTCCATGAGGATATTTGCCATGACACCAATGACTACTATACCCTCAAGCGGTTGTTGGAAAGATTGGTTGATAAGGGGGTGTTAAAGTCCTACATCCTAAACTCCAAAGTGACCTTGAAGGTGTAGGGTTTCGTAGTGACCCACTCTACGCGGAAAGAAACCCATCAAGACCCAGCTCGATAACTAAAGCAATTAAAGCATGCAAAACATAATTAATACATAATTAAGATAAATAGGGATAAAGAATTACACATTAGACGCGTGCTTCGCTCGCTAAAAGAGCTCTTACTTGAACCCCGCAAATGCAAGGTCTTCGACGGCTCGTACCCTCGAACCCGACCCGATCTTCCTAAGTCTTGAAGGTTAGTCGGGACCCGAAAAAAATATAAACTTTGGAGTTTTACGAACTTAAGGTATTCTCAACAATGGAGATGCCTATATAGTTCCACTCAAGTGTGTATTTTCGAAATCCCACTCAAGGGGTATTTATAGGGAATGGGGACTTGAACCCCTTGTACATGATCAATGTGGGATCATGTGAAATTGTGATAATTTATTAAATTTTAAATTAAATAATTAATCAAAAGCAATCACCATGCAACAAGTGTCAAAAGGATAGAGAGAGTTAGGTGAGGGCCAAAACCAATGGGGGGGGACCATTTCCTTGCTCCCTAAGGCTTTTCTCCAAGCATTGGTCCCACCTCTCCTAAACCGGCTTCAAGGACTATTAGGCTAGAAGCCAGCTAGCACGCTAGCATGCACCAGCCAGCACAGCTAGCATGCACCGCATCATTGCCCAGCACGCAACGCGCACCAGCCAGCACGCCTAGCACATGCGTGCTACTAGAGAGCCACGCATGATGCTGGGTGCTGGGCGAGGCCCTTGCTGCTGGCTGCTTGCTGCCTGGTGCTGCTCCTAGCTCGATGTGCTTGGTGCTGCCATGCGAAGGCATGCACACAAGCACGCATCTATGCGAAGGCATGGTGCTGCTAAGCCAGGCTGCTAGCATGCTGCTCGCTGCGATGGCATGCATGCACACGCACATACGCACAGGCCTAGCCATGCGATAGTGTTGTGCTTTGCGTAGGCTGTGCAAGGGCTTTCGATAGCACTTAGGAACGCAAGCACGAATGCTGTGGTGATGCTGTGCCATGGGAAGGCACGCACACACGCAAGCACGCTGCTGCAATGGGCTGCCTTGTGCGCCTAGCACGTATGGCGCGCCTAGCACACACATGGTGCGCCTAGGCTTGCGATGAACTAGCCTTGCTTAGCACTCACATGGTTAGGCCAATGTGATGCTATGACTACGCTCGTACTTGTTGCTTTTGATTTTGCGACGCTCGGTTTCGATGCCCTAGGCTCGGTTTTGATTTTGTGTTCGTAAAACTCCGATAACTCATCGAATCCTTTGGATTAATTCGTCGTCTCGGATCGGTTGTTCGATTGGGTTCGACCCGAAGGGTTCAGTTAAGATTAAGCTGTAATATTGACTGTACCTTAATATTACTAATTGGAAGCGGCATCCACCTATGCATTCCGACCACTTGACCATACTAAAGAATTAGCTCTGTAATAATTCTGAACCCTTTATCAGAATAATACACTTGTTGGAAGGACACCATTCCTTTTAATCTCCCACTTGTCCTCCCGGATAAGTGTGCATATAGTGTATAGCCCATTTCCTACGTCGCTTAATGTCTCTTTGTGAACTATAAGGTAAGATTCATCTTCATCCTTATTACGTTCAAAAGTGTTTCTCGATCTTCGAGTTTGACTGTCAATAAGCAGATGATTTCTAAAATCCATCAAGCACGGCCATGCATTTTCATAGTCTCGCTCTTCGAGCGGCGTTGTAAACAACAAAGACATGTTCCGTATTGTTAATAGGGGGACATTCCCAGTCTTTTACTATAAGTTTCTCTTACCAAGAGGACCTAATCTCCCGAGTGTTCCCGTTATGATCCCCAGCTACGGCAGACGTTAGGCAAGATGAAAGAGACTAGTCCTCAAGCAAGAAAACTTCACAATACTCATGGTTGAGGAAACAGGTTCCGATAGCTATAATGAGAAATGTACTTATGACAATTTTGAATCTCTTAAAGTACTCTCATAGGTCTGTCCAATGTAGTTCCAAACTAGCACCTGTGCAAATGATTTATGACAATTACGTCCTTGCAGCACAAGAAACGGTGCTATAAATCATACTACAACTAATATCTGGTGGTCATCAATCGTCCATCAGTTAGATGACCTTGATTAGGGATAATTTTCGATTTAAATATTCAATGTTCACTTAACAGGTGTTTCTTTATCCAAGACATGGTCTTGATACCCTATTTTGAATATTTCCATAAATCGAATGGACTCATTTTTTAATTCTAAGTCACAATTAAATAGCAATGGAGTGAATATAAAATATGAAATTCATTACTCCATAAATGAATGGTTTCAACACAGTGTCTTACATAAAACGTCTAGTTAAATTAAGACACATGTATAGGGAATTTCAAATCTAATCTCCAACGTGCTTGATTCCCATTGCCTCAATGTGCTTGTTGTGTTTCACTTGAGGCAAAGGTTTAGTCAAAGGATAGGCCACATTATCATCCGTTCCGATCTTACAAATTCTGATTTCACCTTCGGATTTCCATTCCCTTATCATGTGAAATCGCCTTTGTACATGTTTGACCTTCTGGTGCTCTTGGCTCTCTAGCATGAGCGATAGCTCCATTGTTGTCATAGTAGAGATCTATCGAACCCTTGATTGAGGGTACAACACCAAGTTCACTAACGAACTTGCGAATCCAAACAGCCTCCTTAGCGGCTTCCGAAGCTGCCAAGTATTCGACTTCAGTTGTAGAATTTGAAGTGGTGCTTTGATTGGCATTCTTCTAGCTAAATGGTCCTCTATTTAGGCAAAATATGTACCCTGACTTGAAGTGATCTCTATCAGTCTGGAAGCTAGCGTCGGTGTAACCTTCAAAAACCAGGTCTTTGTGGCCACCATAGACCAGGAATTTATCCTTGTTCCGTTTCAGGTACTTCAGGATGTTTTTGGCCGCAGTCCAATGCGCCTCTTCTGGGTTTGATTGGTATCAGCTCGTAGCACTTAAAGCATACGATACATCTGGCCTGGAACATATCATGGCATACATGATCGACCCAATTAGCGAAGCATATGGAATCTGATCCATTTTCTCTCGTTCAACAAGTGTCTGTGGATACTATTTCTTGCTGAGAGTTACGCCATGGGACATGGGTAGGTGCCCTCTTTTGGCATTCTCCATGTTGAATCGTGCCAGTACTTTATCAATGTAAGTATTCTGGCTCAATCCAATCATCCTCTTAGATCTATCCCTATAGATCTTGATGCAGTATGTACTGTGCCTCTCCTAAGTCCTTCATTGAAAAGCACTTTCCCAATTAGCCCTTTACGGACTCTAGTAATTTTGTGCTGTTTCTAGTGAGCAGTATGTCATCGACATATAGGACTAGGAATGCGATGTCACTCCCACTGACCTTCTTGTAAACACAAGAATCATCTGGATTCTTGATAAAACCAAACTTGCTGATGGCTTCATCAAATCGCAGATTCCAACTTCTGCTTGCCTGCTTCAGTCCATAAATGGACTTCTTAAGCTTGCATACCTTTCCAGCGTTTCTTGGATCAACAAAACCTTCTGGATGTGTCATATACACATTTTCTTCCAAAATCCCATTCAGGAAGGCGGTTTCGACATCCATATGCCATATTTCATAATCGTAATATGCAGCAATCGCTAGGATAATCTGGACAGACTTTAGCATTGCAACCGGTGAAAAGGTTTCATCATAGTCAATCCCGTAGAATTGTCTATAACCTTTTGCCACCAGTCAAGCTTTGTATATTGATACATTTCCATCTTTGTCTATCTTCAGTTTGAAGATCCATTTGCAGCCGATGGGTGTGTAACCCTCAGGCAAATTCACCAAGTCCCAGACTCGGATTTCATGGCCTTTTGCCATTTAGCAGAGTCGGGGCTCGTCATAGCTTGTTTGTATGTCGCTGGCTCATCACCATCCACAACTAGGATATCCTGATCATCAGCTAAGACAATACCAAGGTATCTGTTTGGTTGAGATCTTGGCCATTGCGACCTACAAATGGGTTAAGCATTTACATTGTCTGTTTGATTCTGACCAATCTTTTTAGCTGCTTCCAAAGCACTTAGATTGTCAGTTTTATCGGGTTGACATTGTTACTCGTCTTCTCGAACTTTGTCAAGTTCGATTTTCCTCCCACTTGTCATTTTGGAAAGGTGTTCCTTCTCCAAAAAGACACCATCACGAGCAACAAACACTTTGTTCTTGGATTTATTGTAGAAGTAATACCCTTTGGTTTCTTTTGGGTATCCCACAAAGAAACACTTGTCTGATTTGGGGTGAAATTTGTCCAAAATTAATCGTTTGACATATGCTTCGCATCCCCAAATCTTGAGAAAAGACAACCTAGGAGGTTTCTTAGTCCATAATACATATGGAGTCTTTTCAACAGCTTTTGACGGAGCTCGGTTCAGTGTTAGTGCTGCGGTTTGTAGCGCATGTCCCTGGAAAGAGATAGGAAGTTCACTAAGGCCCATCATTGATCAAACCATGTCTAACAAGGTTCGATTCCTCCGTTCGGACACTCCGTTCCATTGAGGGACACACATGGTGTGCTTAGGCTTGCGATGAACTAGCCTAGCCTAGCACTCACATGGCTAGGCCAATGTCATGCTACGGTTATGCTCGTACTTGTTGCTTGTGATTTTGCGACGCTCGGTTTCGATGCCCTAGGCTCGAATCCGACGTCTGTGTTCGTAAAACTCCGACGACTCATCGAATCCTTCGGATTAATTCGTCGTCTCGGATCGGTTGTTCGATTGGGTTTGACCCGAAGGGTTCATTTAAGATTAAGCTGTAATATTGACTGTACCTTAATATTACTGATCGGAAGCTGTCTCCACCTAGGCATTCCGATCACTTGACCTTACTGAAAAATTAGCTCTGTAATAATTCTGAACCCTCTATTAGAATAATACACTTGTTGGAAGGACACCATTCCTTTCCGAAGGCGAATCCCAAGCAGCCATCAAAGAAGTCAGCAAAGGCTGATAGTGACTCGGACACAGGTTCGGACACCATCTACACTATTGCAGGCGGCTTTGCTTATGGAGGCCCAACCATCAGGGGCACCAAGAACCATGTTAGGCAAATGGATGTCATCTTGGTCGATGAAGGTCAGACGTTTGCCAAGACATTTCCTATGGTCATCATTTCAGAAAAAGACCGGGGCAAAGTCCGCTAGCCGCATGACGACCCCATTGTCATCGAATGTAAGGTGGCCAACCAAAAGGTTGGTCGGATCCTTATTGATACAAGCAGCTCATCTGACATCATCAGCTAGAATTGTTTGTCCAAGCTAAAGTACAAGCTGGGCAGCGTGCACAAGGTCACTCACCCCTTGGTTGGTTTTGGGGGTGGTGTTGTGTACCTGCTTAACTGGATTGATCTACCCATCCGACTGGGGGAGTGAGGGCAAGGGCGTAATATGGTCGTCCGATTCTTGGTCTTGAAGGAGCTGACCGCCTATAATCTCATCATAGGTTGTCCGACCATGAACCGTATTCATCCCATCCGTCATGCTCCTAAAATTTGAAAAAGATGATGGTTTCGTTGGCTCGCTGAATGGAGATCAGAAGACGGCTCGAGAGTGATATCTCTCAAACGTCAAGCCTATGGTAGTTAGTTGGGATGTATAGAAAATAGACCTTGAGGATTTTAAGGAATCTGAGTCTGCCCCACCAGCATGCAGGAAGAAGAGAAAGGCTGACCAGCTAGTGACTGTCTGTAGGGTTTCGTAGTGACCCGACACTACGCGGAAGGAAACCCACCAAGACCCGCCCCTTAATTAAAGCAATTAACAAGCATAATAAACTTAATCAAACAAGATTAAGAACAAGAATTATAGCTTTGACGCGTGCTTCGCTCCCAAAGAGCTCTTACTTCAAAATCCCGAAAAGACGAGATCTCCGACGGATCGTACCCTCGACCCGACCCGAGCGTCCTAAGTCTTGAAGGTTAGTCAAGACCCAGACAAAATTACTATGACTTTTACGAATCAAAGGTTTACTCTTTCTTAGAGTTGCCTTTTTAATTCCACTTAAGGTTGTTCATTTCCCAATACCCAAGCTTGGTATTTATAGGGAAATGAACCCTTGATTTTTCATCCTCCACCAATGTGGGAGTGTTGAAAATCAATCATTTATTTAATTTCCAAATTAAATAAATAATCAAGTTAATCATATTGCGACAAGTGGCATGTTCTCATGCAAAGGAGTGGTGGCCAAGGTTAGGTGGGGGACCATATGCCTTGCTCCCCAAGGGCTTGAATTGGTCCCCACAACCTTGCACAAACCGGGTTAAGGGAGGGCTAACTGGCTGCCAGCTAGCGTGCCAGCTAGGGCTGCCAGCTAGTAGTGCCCTGCTGCCCAGCACCCAGCCAGCCAGCTAGTGCGTGCTGCTGCTGGGCTGGTGCTGGTGCTTGTGTGCTGGCGCTGGGCGCTGCTAGCACATAGTGCTGACACTGGCCCTAGTAGCCCACGCACACCTCCTTTGCGCGCCATTGCTAGCACAACCAGCATGCGTACTTCTAGCGAGCCACGCATGCTGGCCCTTCCCTCGCATCATCCTACGCACCACGCACCATGCACCACGCAACGCTCGCACACGCATCAGCCAGTGCCTAGCACTGCTATGCTTGGTGCGAGGCACGCACACATATAGGTGCGCGGCCTGCGATGGTGCCCATGCACGCATGGCCAGCGTTGCTTGCTAGCTCGATGTGCTTGGTGCTGCCATGCGAAGGCATGCACACAAGCACACAGCTGCGTGCTGCTGGGCGATTGTGCACACGCACATGCACACACGCATGTGCCTAGCACTGCGATGGTGCTGTGCGTGGTGCCATGCTATTGCGATAGCCTGCCACATGCACCCAGGCACCCAGGCTAGCACGCTGCTAGCTGCGATGGGCTGCCTGGTGCTTGTGGTGCTTGCGATGGCTTCCATGCGCACCCAGGCACCCAGGCTAGCACGCTGCTAGCTACGATGGGCTGCCTGGGGCTTGTGTTGCTTTGCGATAGGCTGCCATGCGCATGCCTAGGCTGCGATGGTGCGCCTAGCCATGCTAGGTGCATGCTAGCTCGAACTAGCCTAGCATCCACATGGTTAGACCATTGTGGTGCTACGGCTATACTCGTACTTGTCGCTTGTGATTTTGCGACGCTCGGTCTCGACGCCCTAGGCTTGACTTCCGACGACTGTATTCGTAAAACTCTGCTGACTCATTAAATCCTTTCGGATTTATTCGTCGTCTCGGATCGGTGATTCGATTGGGTTCGACCCGAAGGGTTCAGTTAAGATTAAGATGTAACATCAATTGCACATTGATATTACTGATCGGAAGCGGCCTCCACCTAGGCATTCCGATCACTTGATCTTACTGAAGAATTAGCTCCGTAATAATTCTGAAACCTCTATCGGAAGAATACACTTGTTAGAAGGACACCATTCCTTTCACTATCAAGAAAGAGAACCAAATTGAATTGATGGTTGTTTGTTTGAGATTTGGATGTTTTCTTAAGTTTGTTTTTGAGAGTTGGCCACTCTTTTTCTTCACTTAGGAATTGCCACCAAATTTTCAAATTATTTCCCTACCTATACCTTTAGCCATGACATTACAACCCTAGTAAAGACCCTTAGACTTTAGAGGGGTGAGGCCAAAGACTGGGTGAAGGGAGATGGATTTCAGCCCTATGGAGAGAGTATGCATAGTTGAGATGTTGGGATGACCTTATATTTCCTCAAAATGTATCTTTTCCCGGTCCCTTTGTGGAATCATGAGGAGCTAACTAGGGGGTAATTTGAAGCTAGGGGGGAGAACGCAGATCGTTTTGGAAGGAACTGGGGCGGAGAATGAAATCACTAGTTCTCTATGCTTAGCTTAGGTTTGTGTCTTTCAACCATGAGCATCTTATAACGTGTTTTCCCTTATTTAATTGAGAAAGGCGAGTATTCTTTGGCGCTTGTCTTTTCTTTTGTGTCCGAATTGGAGCATTTTTTCACCCTAAAACTTAATTTGTTTTCCTAAGCCTTGCCATGTTGTGTTAGTCTTTGTAGTGTTTGCTTTTTCTCCTCTCTCTTAGTTTTGCTAAAGGACAAGCAAGAGGCAAGTGTGGGGGTTTTTTATGAGTGGCATTTATGCCACTATTTCCCCCCTTTTCACTAATGATTTTCCCTCATTTGTCACTTATTTGCGCCTTCTCTAGCTGTTTTTACCTTTGTTTTAGTTACTTTTGTTCATTCTCGTGTTTTTCCTCTTCTTTTATTTTTTTTCTTTTGTTTTATTTCTTTTCTTTGTTGACTTTGAAGGTTTTTAGCACCTTAAAATGAAGTTAAAGGAGCTAATGGGGCTAAGGAAGAGGAGGAGATGCTCAAGAGAGGGCGCGAGTGTCCAGGCCACGGGCACGGACACGATGAATTAGAGCTCATATTTAGAACCTGTAGAAGGTTGGTCGCGCCCTTAGAGAGGGCTCTCCCCTTTCACCCGCGGGCGCGGCTATTCGTGGCTTTGTTTTCCCTGTTTCCCAGCTGCGGCCTCTCCCCAACTGGGAGAGGGCTCTGCATCAATAACCCGCGGGCGTGGCTTCGTGGGTTTTGCAACTCCGTACCCAGCTTGGAGAGGGCGCGACATTTTTTGAGAGGGCTCTCCTTAGTTCGTTATTTTCGATTTCTTTAGGCAGTATAAATAGGCTTTTTCTTGAATTTTATGGGGAGGCTATTTTTTCCAATAATAATTAGAATTTTGTTGTGAGAGTAACTCTAGTATTTTAGAGAGAGAAAGTTGCTTAATCTTCAAGTTTCATCATTGTAATCAAGATTTCTTCAAGTTTTCCTCAATTTAATGCAAATATTTCATGTTTTCTTTATCAATCAAGCTTCATAGTAGTAATCTCTTTACTCTTACCTTTTCTTTGGTTTAATTGCTTTTGATAGTGTTGATTTCCATCTATTTCCTTGATTTTACTTATTCGATTACTTTTTCCTTGAATTTGAATCATGTTTAGCTTTGTTAACATTGAATCCATGCTTAATGTAGTTGTGATGGCTATTTTCTCTTCTCTAGCTTAGATTTCTAGCTAGGGAAGGGGGTGAAGATCATGATTGATTGGGATTAAATTGTTGATTGATTGGATTTAGCCTTGAGTTGATGATTTTGTGCTTAAATTGCTTGGAGTTATTGATGTGCACCTTTAATTCCAATATTTGAGTTCTAAATTAGATGCATGGGAATGATCTAGTTTAGTTTTGATCTGTTTCATCAATTTGCTTGAGTAATTGCATGGGAATGAATTATTTGAGTTGACTTTTTAATTCCTTGGTATGATTCCATGTTGATATCATTGTTGTTTTAGTTGATCATGATTGGAACCCCCTCTCCCTAGTGTTTTGATCATATTTCTCTCAAATCTAGTTTTCCATCCTTATTTTAGTGTTTCTAGTTTGAACTTTCTTATTTTTCTTGCTTTAATATTTTTAGTAGATAATTTGATCATAGAAATTCATGAAAACAATCAAAATACCCTTTGTTACTTGCAATAGATTCTTAAATCCACTTTGATTGTGCAATGCCCCGTTTCCTTGTGGTTCGACCCTAGCTTTCCACTATCTAGTGTGAACTTGATAGAGTTAGGTTAGGATTATAAATTGTTGATTTGATTCAGGAAAGTAGACACGACCTATTATCCGGAGATCAACTGTTAGAGAAGTTCAGAAATTAAATGGTTGTCTAGCGGCATTAGGGAGATTCCTCAGTTGGTCAGGTGAAAAGTGCCTCTATTTTTTTTTCAAGCAATCAGAAAGAAGACCATGTTTGAATGGGAAATGATGCTGAGGCGAACTTCCAAAAATTGAAAGAACATCTACACTCCTTGTCAAGGTTTGTCAGCCCTCTGCCCAAGGAGATGCTTTACATGTACTTAGCCATCTCAGATCATTCTCTCAGTGATGTTCTCCTTGTTGAGAGAGACGACAATTGTAGACACCTAAAATTGTGTCCCCAAAACCAAACCCGATGATGAACAACCTTTCAGCGACATTATTGGTTGAGTCCAGTATTTAATCTCACGAGTGCTTAAAACTCATATTCAGTCAAACATATTCAGTCCACAAATAAGTCCAAACATGGAGTCAAACATAGTTCAACCCGCATTATAACCCAAACCATTTTAATCTATTTTAATTCATTTCGTTATATTTATTAATTAAGCTCGATTAATAAATAATAAAAGCCTAAACCTAAAATAAGTTCGAAACACTGAAACGGCGCCTAGATTATCTGGTACTTAATTCCAAAATAAAAGATAAAAATAAACCTAGATGAAATTCCAGAAAACACAAATGCCACGACACGGCAATATCTGTCTCGTCAAGGTAATTCTGCCGTGACACGGAAATTTTCTAGGGTTTTGTTTTGCAGTGCCTTCAATTCTAGGGTTCTATACCTCACCCCTCATATTTCCTCTATAAATACGAAGCTGATTTCACCAGTTTTGGGGCACTAAATAATTCTCTCTTTCTCTCTTATGCTTTAACCTAAACACTAGCCTTCCCTATTCTCTCATAATACATCCCTTAAGCACTCCCCGGAGTCCATACAACACCTGAAGTTCTCTACTTAAACCAAAGCGTGAAAGGTAAAACCGTCTAAGGGTTTGGAAAGCAACTTTACTTTCTTTTAACTTTATTTCAATTTTATTTATTATTCTTTGAAAGCTACTAAAAATTTATTCATGATGTAGCAATTTAGAGAAGTGCGGAACGTGAGTAATTAATTCACTTAATTACTCTTACTTTTATCCTTATTGCTAGTATCATGATTAGGATTATTATTATGATTTTATTTGACTAATGATATTATGGTTAAATTGCTTCCAATGTTAATGTTGATTTTATTTTATTTATTGATCACCATATTGTATGTTTAAAGGGAATATGTAATTGAATATCATGATTAATAAGATAATTTAGACGACTGGTTTAGCATCCTTTTTAATCTTATAATTTAATTGAAGTGATCACAATATATTAGAATTATGTGTTGCATTAACATTCAACCAATTTAGCTAATATTAGTATGGAACAAGTAGAATCTTTGTTTGTATGCCTTTAAGATTGCAAGCATACTTTTCGCTATAAGAATCGAGTAGAGGCCAATACGGGCGAATGTGACTCAATGACTTACTTCGTACCATCATCCTCGATCCTCCTTTCGTGGTTTCGAACCATATGGAGTTAATAATCTCATGGATTATGAATGGGGTGTAACCTTCACGGGTCAATCGTTGTTGCCTTTCGTTGTCCCTTAATCATGGTTACCTTAAATCATCCGTGAACGGTTTACAAGTTCCTTAAAAACTTATTGGCGGCTCCCTACTTTCCTTGTCCCTAATCATATATTGTCAATTCCCACTCTCTATGATTGCTAAGCATATTCACAACATGCTTAAGTAGGAGCGCTTCGAACGACGCCTACAATTGGCGACTCCACTAGGGAGGATTCTTGGTTACTGATCGATTTGAATGATTGGTATTTAATTAAGATGAGTGGATGAGACTTGAAAGATTCTTGAATCGTATTCTTGTGATTAATTTTGCATTTTTGCATATGCATTGACGTTTTAACGTCGTAGTTAGGTTCGCCTCGTACGAAAATTGAATAACCTGATCGCAAATGAAAAAAACAGAGGCACTGGTCAGATTTCCTAACTGCCGTGAAACGACAAAATTGTTGTGACACGGCGTGATGCGACAATCTGTACTGTGACACGGCAATTCCTGCCGTGTCGCGGCAGTCCAGAAATCTTTCCAGTGGTTCTGTAATTTTCTCGTTATTAGCTTCCTTTGTTTTTTCTGAAAAATCGTATGTGTTCTAGATACGTTTTAGCCCCGGGGGATTTAAGCTCTATTAACCCGAAAACGTTCATGTCAATAAGGGTTCATCCGAGTTATTAAATCCACCCAAATCATGGAGTCGAGTTCGATTTAATCACAAACTTGTAGAGCCGCCCGTTGGCATACACCCTCAAGGGAGGCTGCCTTGCTAGCACGTCCAAACTCTTAACCATGGTACCCTTTTGACACCAAATAAACTTGACCATAGTGGAACATAGAACTTGACCATAGTTTGCGAACTTCATTGCATCATTGTGACTACGTGCCTTATGTGTGCATATTTGATCGTTTTGATCCTAAAATTAATGACCATTCTTTGTCTATGGTGTTGGTTTATTTCATGAATAATGAATGCCAAGGGATCGTACTCACTTAGTAATTAGCGCAAACACTAAAATTGACAAAAAACTGGAAAAAAAACCGCACAAAGAACCTTGAACTGATTACCATTCCACGGCAAAATTGCCACGCCACGGCAATCTGACCACACCACGGTACGGATCGACAGTAGTACCATGGCGCGGTACCCAGGGAATAGTCCAGCCAGTCCTATTTTGTTCTTCCGTGCTATTTGGTCCTCGCGTTAGTCGTTTTGTTACTATTTACATGTCTAGCCATGCGATCATACCACGAGTCTTATAATATCACTTAATCACTCATGAGTCAAGTATAGTCCACACACTTTTTTTTATTTTCAACTCAAGTAGTGCACCATGTCGTTTATGATCGTATACTAGGTTCATGCACCCCCTTTTCCATCATAATAAAAAATGAGTGGAGTTTTCTCACCTGTTTTCAAAATGATGTCTTTCCGTCTTTCTCTCCTATTTTGAGCAGTGAATCAAATCATTAAGTGAATTTTTTTTATTTCACAGTACTTGGTCAAGAAGCAGGGGTAGATTGGTACGATTCGAGTCAAGACCACAACAACCTCTTATACCTAAGAGGTGCACAAGGAAACCACCACAATCATCTCCATAAAATTCATCTCCACATCAACTATCACCTTCAAACTACTTTCAATTCATTCCAATGGCCACCAAAGAAGATATTGAGGGCATTCACAAGTCCATCGAGGCACTTTCTTCCATGATGCAAACCCTTACCACCAAGGTCAATACCGTGGAACAAACCAAAGTCACTATTGCTACAGTTGACAAGATAAAAGAACAAGTGAGTAAAATTCTGAAGAGTTCACCTATGTGGAACAACCCTCCACTACTTTGGTTGAGAAGGACAAGCTTCCTGAATAGTTCTCCACTTTTGACCACCTAAGTTCAAACCTACTGACAATCCAATATTCCATTTAAAGGCCTTCTCTGCAACCATGACTCTCAAGGGTTTAGACGTAGCACTCTTCCCTACGGTGTTCCCTCTCTCGTTAGAGCATGCTTGCGAACAATGGTTTTATTCTCTAGATGCCAAGCACACTGCAACTTGGCAAGATGTCACAGAAAGTTTTATGAATCGTTACAAGTGTAACATTCAAACTGGAACTTCTGAACGTGAACTCTCCATTTTCAAATAGAAAAGAGAATGAAGGCTTCACCGCTTATCTAAACAGGTGGAGGGAAACAACTACACTCTTGGGGGATCTTCCCAAAGAAAAGGAGATGGTTCGCCACTTTATCAAAAATCCGATTCACAAGTACAGGTAACATCTCAAATTCCTTCCATTGAACACTTTTTAAGTTTTATATGATATTGCCATTAATATTGAGGACGAGCTAATAAAGACTATTGGTAGTAATAACAATAATAAAACTTGGAAAAATAAGAAGAACAACCTTCCTTCTTCTTCGTCTTCTAAGCCTGAAATACTATAAAAAAATATAAGCCAAGTTGATCTCAATGAAGTGTTAGCTCTTGATACTCCTCTACCAAAGAAAAGGAGAACTTACACTACTTTGGGAATGACTTATGATGTTGCTTTTGATCGCCTTTACAGTCAAGTTTTGATTACATCTATTGGACCATTCCCAAAGCCAAAACCTGAAGAAAGGAGTTCCAAGTGGAATCTGATGCCCACTACAAGTTTCATCAAGGAAGAGGCTACTCGATCTACTGAGCAATGTTGGAATTTGAAAGATGCCATTCAAGACTTGGTTAATGCAAACAAAATTCTTGACCCTCCAAGCGGCAAGAAGTAATGAAGAGAAGGCGCACGGCGAATCCTTCGTGCAAGATTTAATGTTTTCTCTTTTTATCATTCATTTTCCTTTCCCCATTTATGTCTAGCATATGTCTTCTGTTTTGAATTTCTCTATGTTTCATAGTTTGTTCACCTTTTTTTCCACTAATAAAATGAGTATTTCCTTTACATCTCGATCATGTTATTTTCGCATAAAAAAAAAGAAAAAAAAAAGATATCAATTGCCGAACCAAACACAAGGTATACCAATGATTTGAGGCACCCTTTGCAACCCATTATTCCCTTTTTTACCATTCAAACACATATTCCATTCTTTCATTAACCACTTTAAGCCTCATCTAACGTTTGGCTTCATTTATTCAACCCACATTCATCTAACCTTGGGATGGGAAGATGTGTAATTTGTGTAACGTTCAAAAGTAAGTTCAGAAGCAAAAAGAAAAAAATGTAGTAATAATAATAATAATAATAATAATAATAATAAAACAATATCTAAGGGAAAGTGTTCCAATGTCTTTGATATGAACACGTCTTGAATTGCGTCTCTCATCTAGCGCTTGGTACCGTGCCTGAGAAACATGAATGCTAAGTGAGTGATGGTCTGCATGATCCAAGATTGCTCACATTGATTCAAAAGAATGAAAAACAAAATTGAAAAAAAAACAATAATTCAAAGAAAAAAAAATGTGAAAATTAAAACTTACAAACTTAAATTTCAAACACTCAATTACACATCTTGGGGGGCTTCTCTCGGGTCTTGAGCCTTTTACCCTTTTCTTCTTCAAACAATTAGCTTAACCACGTTACAACCCTCAAAAGGCCTCTTTTGAGGTGTACATATACTTGTGCGAAGTTCGGCTAGAGCTACGTTTGGCCTGATTCCTAACGAATACGTAGGCAACCTCACATCGAGGTGCAGCCACATTCATATTCATATTCATGTATGATCGAGTTAAAGAATATCCAGTGCTCATCCTTATCCATCTAGAGCTAGACTTGGGGGCTTGAACCCACATCACTTAGCCTACCCAGCCTAAAGAGTCACCATCTCGACTCTTTTCACATCTCTTTCCATCACCATAGCCTTTGCAGCATCACCTTAGTATCACTTTCACACACTTCATTCACACACATCACTCACACATACATGGCCATATCCTCCTTCCCTTAGGATCCCCTTATCTGAAATCTTGTTCCCACACCGCACATACTTCACTATAATATTCAACAAACGTTATCGTCGTTCAAAAGTATCAATGAATACTTGCTTAGCTTCCTATCCTAAGAAATATTCACTATTACATACATTACATATTGTGCTTAGCTCCCTAACCTAAGCAACATTCATCAAGATTCGTTGTTACGCTTGCTTAACTCCCTGACCTAAGAAATACTCGACAATCACCACTGTCTACGTGCTTAGCTTCCAGACCTAAGCAACGTTCATCAAGATTGTTTTTCATACACTATATGATGCTTAGCTTCCTGACCTAAGCAACATACATTGACAACAAACTACTGTGCTTAGCTTCATAACCTAAGTGCATCCATTGATCGTGTCACATGATGTAATTTTCATTAGCCTCCTGGCCTATGAACATTCATCATGCATAAATTATTTTCAAGACGAGCAACTCAATTTGACAAGAAGAAAATACATGCGATTCATCTCGCTTTGCTCAATGAGGAATTCCAAAACTACTTCCCTTTTTCATGTCTTTTCTTTTGGGGAAGTTCAAAAACTTTTCCAAATTTTTCTCGACATGGAAGTACAATAATTTTTCTTTTTCTTCTTCTTTTTTTTTTCTTTTGGGGAAGTTCAAAAACTTTTTCAAATTTTTTATCAAGGGAAGTTCGAAAATTCTTACTTTATTTTTCACGTCTTTCTTTTTCGGGACAAAAAATGACGGAAATTTTTTG
This sequence comes from Chenopodium quinoa, assembly GCF_001683475.1. Lineage (NCBI taxonomy): Eukaryota > Viridiplantae > Streptophyta > Magnoliopsida > Caryophyllales > Amaranthaceae > Chenopodium > Chenopodium quinoa. The sequence goes on from NW_018744239.1 coordinate 9,298,506, forward strand.
CATTTTCAGTTGTTTGTGTCTACGCACATACTCAAACTATAAATACACACACACACACAGTCACAAGTCATACACATGTCATGTCGTGTCAAGTCAAGCTTGATCAAGTCAGTTGGTCAAGTCAATCACTGTCCATACGAGTCTTTTGGAAAATTCTTTTTTGCAGGTCTTAGGTACAATCAAACAAATTATCATCATTTACGACCCGCGTTCGGGGAAAATCGAACCATTATCATTTATCAAACACCTAGTGATCATCTCCCGAGGCGAGGACGATTCAAGTTGCAAGTTTCTCAAGGCGTAGAGACTTGTAATTTCTCATTATCAGACAAGCTATTCCCGAGGCGTGGAGAATTGTCGGTCGTTGCACACTTCTCGAGGAATAGAAGTCAGGGATTGTGTCTCAAGGAGTGGACATATAATTTCTCATAATCAGACAAGCTTTTCCCGAGGTGTGGAGAATTGTCGATCGTTGCACACTTCTTGAGGCGTTGAACGAAGTCAGGGATTGTGTCCCAAGGAGTGGACATATAATTTCTCATTATCAGAATAGCTTTTCCCGAGGTGTGGAGAATTGTCGATCGTTGCATACTTCTCGAGGCGTAGAAGTCGGCGATTGTGTCCCAAGGCGTGGACATGTAATTTCTCATTATCATACAAGCTTTTCTCGAGGCGTGGAATATTGTCGGTCATTGCACACTTCTCGAGGCATAGAAGTCGGCGATTGTGTCCCAAGGCGTGGACATGTAATTTCTCACTATCAGACAAGTTTTTCCCGAGGAATGGAAAATTGTCAATAGTTGCACACTTCTCAAGGCATGAAGTCAGCGATTGATTCCCAAGGCGTGGAAAATTATCATCAAAGAGGCATGGAAAAATATTATCTAATAGAATTCTATAGGCGTGTAAAAATATTGCCTAACAAAATTCCCGAGGCGTGGAAAAATATCATCTAACAGAATTCCCGAGGCGTGGAAAACTATCATCCGATGGATTTCGAGGCATAGAAAACTACCAAACATATTTGCCATCTGAAAGGAATGGTGTCCTTCCAACAAGTGTATTATTCTGATAGAGGGTTTAGAATTATTACAGAGCTATTTTTTATGTATGGTCAAGTGATCGGAATGCCTAAGCGGAGGCCGCTTCCGATCAGTAATATTAAGGTATAATTAATATTACAGCTTAATCTTAACTAAACCCTTTTGGTCGAACCCAATCGAACAATCGATCCGAGACAACGAATTGATCCGAAGGATTTAATAAGTCGTCGGAGTTTTACGAACATAGACGTCGGATATCGAGCCTAGGGCGTCACAAAATCACAAGCAACAAGTATGAGCATAGCCGTAGCTAGGCTAGGTTAGCTCATCACAAGCCTAGGCGCACCATGGTGTGCTAGGCGCGCCATGTGTGTTAGGCGCACTAGGCTGCCCATCGCAGCACCACCTGCGTGTGTGCGTGCCTTCACATGGCACTGCAGCACAACACCGTGCGTGCATGGGTGCCTAGGCACTATCGCAGCCCATCGCACCATCGCAGCATAAGCACAACACTATCGCATGGCTGGGCCTGTGCGTGTGTGCGTGTGCTTGTGCCTAGGCCTGTCGCACCATCGCTGCACGCATCATAGCACCATCACAGTGCTGGGCACTTGCGTGGGGGTGCGTGTGATTATGCCTAGGGCCATCGCAAGCCATCGCAGCATTGCAGCCCTAGCACCACGCACAACACCATCGCATTGCTAGGCACATGCGTGTGTGCGTGTGCGTGTGCACCATCGCCCAGCATGCGTGGCTCGCTAGCAGCACGCATGCTAGGCCTTGCGTGCGTGAGTGTGCTGGCTGGGCGGGCTGTGCATAGCATGCGAGTGTGTGCGAGGAAATGCATGGGAGTGCTAGGGGCCAACATCAGCATAGCGTGCTAGCAGCGCCTAACACTAGTCGCAACAGGGCCCAAGCATCACCCAGCGCCAGCACGCACTTCCTGGCTGGGGATGCAAGGCTGCTGGCTGGTGCTAGCTGGCAGCCAGCACATCCCTCCTTGAAGCCGGTTTGTGTGTGGTTGTGGGGACCAGGCAAAGCCTTGGGGAGCAAGGCTATGGTCCCCCCCCCACCTAACCTTGGGCATCACTCATTAGTATGTAATTGTGCCACTTGTCGCGTTGTGATTGATTTAATTATTTATTTAATTTGGAATTAAATAAATTGTTGAATTTACTAACTCTCCCACATTAATGGGAGAGTGGAAATCAAGGGTTCATTTCCCTATAAATACCAAGGTTGGGTATTTGGGAAAGAACAACCTTGAGTGGAATTAAAAAGGCAACTCTTGATTTGAGTAAACCTTTGATTCGTAAAACTCGTAGTTTTATTTGTCCGGGTCTCAACTAACCTTCGAGACTTAGGACGCTCGGGTCGGGTTCGAGGGTACGATCCCGTCGAAGGCCTCGTATTTTCGGGGTTCAAGTAAGAGCTCATAGTTGAGCGAAGCACGCGTCAAAGGTATAATCTTTTATCCTTTCTTGTGTTTTAATTATGTTTTGCTTGTTAATTGCATTTATTATGGGGGCGGGTCTTGGCGGGTTTCTTTCCGCATAGTGTGGGTCACTACGAAACCCTACAGTGGTATCGGAGCCACGCTCCTTTTAATTTTTGCAATTATTGATTAATTAAGGTGTTTTAAAGTAAGATTTAAATTCTGGTTTTGCTTTTCTAATTAGATTAGAAGCTCGTTTTAATTAATTTTAAAACTCGTATTTTTATCGATTTGGCTGTCGAACCCAGATTTTGGCTCAAAAATAGTGATTTTTGGGTGGAATCGACATTCTGAAACAGATTCAACCCTCTTAAGAACTGTCTAGAAGCCAGATTCGAACCAGAAACCCATGTTTTTGGGTTTTTTTTTTTTTCATTTTTCAACGAAAATTTTAAATCTTTTTAAGCCTTGATTAATGCAAGCATTACAAGCTTAGATTAAATGCATTATTGCATCCCTAATCTACTGCTATTTTAATTATCCTTGAGCATAATTTTGGAGTTTTAATTAGTGCTTGAGTTGATATGCTATTTTTCACACAAACTTGATTTTTCACAATTATGCAAATAAATTGCATTAATGTGTGAATGTTTGATGTGAATGTGTAATTTTAAGTTCCTAAGTATGTTAAAGTTCTAATCTTTAAAGGTTTAAATGATTGGAACTCGAACCCTAAATTCCATATTGAACAAAGTTTGGATTTTTCATTTTGGTTGATTAAATCCATGAAGTTCAAATACTTGTGAGTAAAATTTTGATTAATCTTCATATTGGAAGATGTAATCTTGGTATTTCACACAAGTATGAAAGTTGGAAAATTTTTATCATTAGATTATTAATTTATTTTTCCAACTCCCTTTTGTCAAATCCATTATTAATTTTCATATTGGCTGAATTAGTTATGAACATAGCTATTTCAATTTTAAGCATATAAGAAGACCTAAATTATTTCAAAATAAATTTTTGGATGATTTAGGCTTGTGCACCGTTAAAATTGAATTTAATTAAGTTGGACTTATTTTATTTTCATTTTGCCCTAAATTAATTCTAAAATAAATTTTTGATTAAGTTTATGTCACACGTAAATAGGGATTAAAATCCCGAGAAATGGCACGCAAATCGAGGCAAAACAACCAAGCGCCACCAAGGCTAGCCGGGCTGCCTAGCAGCCCACATGTGGCTGCCTATGGTGCGCATAAGGGTGTGCCTTGAGGGGCTGCTGTGTGGCGGGGAAGCTTGGGGCTGATGTGCGTCGGCAATGGGTGGGGCCTGGCTTGCGAGGGGATGCTGTTGGGCAGCATGGCAGCAAACACCAGCCCAGCGCACCACTTGCTGGCAAGCGCCAGCTTGCTAGCCAGCATGCGTAGCATGCCAGGCAGGCTGCAGCGTGGTTTACTGTGCTGGGCGCAGCATGCTAGCACCACGCACCATAACACAAGGTGTGGGCTGCCTAGCATCCATGGTGCGCACCCACCAAGCGCTTGTGTGAGCTAGTTTGCTTGATTTTGAGCTATGTAATTTTGCGAAAATTTTGCCATTTTAAATTATTTATGTAATTATTTTAATAAGGTTAGACCTCGATTTTTTCCGGCTTTTGCAAAATTTTTTGATTTTGACAAATTATGGGTTATGCCGACTTAATTAATCGGGTTAATTAAGTATGGATGCGGAATTTAGCGGGAGCTTAATTGATTACTTAAGCATTTTGCTTTTAGAAATAATGGATTAAACAACTTTGACTAGTTTTAATTAGGCGCGTTAATCGGATTAACCACCTAAGTTAGTTACTAGTTTTGCGTGTTTAATTGTGTGTTTCGTAAAATGCATGGGCCATTCACAAATAGTGAATGGGTGAATGAAAGATTGTTTTCAAAACAGGTTATTGAAAAAGGCAACTAGTAGGGCTCGACTAGGATAGGAAATGCGGACTGCGTTCCGTTATATATTTTTGTAAATCTAAATATGGTCTGCGAACCGTTCAGTATTTTTGTACTTCAGATTAATCTTAGTCGTACTAGCTAGTTATTTTATTTTGGCCAAGATGTCTTAAGACGGCGTTTCGATGAAGACGAGCCAAGATGAAGACCCATGGAAATTGAAGATTTCAAGGGGCCATGCTAGTTGCCAAATGCATTAATTTATGCTTTATATATTATTGTTATATATGAATGTTAGATGCATGTCTAGGATTTCATATGTTGCGACGATTAGTTAAGTTCACTTAAATCAAACCAACATAGAAACCCTAGGTCTCTTAATAATATTGAGCTAAAATTTGCTGTTCCAAGAACAACACTTACCGAACTAATGCGCGTATGTGATGGGCTACACGAAAGCGAGGCATCACTACTTCCCTAGGAACGTAAGGTATACTAGGTATACAAGTTGTCTTGGTTAAGCTCAACGATATCAGTACGGAGTCCTTAGATGTCGTGGAAAAAGAGATAAAATGTCAAGAATGCATTAGATGCGACATTTTATCAAACCGAGAGTAGCTTGGAGCTATTAGCAATTGGATTGCTTACCTTAAGATATTTAATGATTAAGAGAAGCCAAAGCATGCTTAACCATTTCTTGATCTTTGGGATCTCGGAATCATTTTATTCTCGCCCATAAGGGACAATTTATTAATGCGTGGATAAAATGATCAATAAGATTGAAAATATGCATGAACGCTTTTAAATTTCAACTTATTGGTTTATGAATGGTTTTTCATTTCAAATTCTTTCAATTGTAGAACAATGTCTGCAAGTAACTCAAACAACAACCAAATGTGCCCGAAACTCCCCGAGAAGTTGGCCTTTTCTTTAAACTTGGTCAACTTCAAGGAATGGGAGGAAGAACTCAGGAGAACTCTCCGGAATTGTTCCTTAGAGTATACTCTTGATACTCCCATTCCAAGCTTATTTTCCAAAGGGATCATGACCGATGAGGCTCATGAAGAATGGTCTTCAAATTGCAAAAGGGTCTCACGACTCATGGCAAATTCCATCCCAAAAGATTGGAAGGAAACCCTTTCCTCCTACCTTCCGTACATGATCCTCAAAGCACTTGAGGATGTTGTCAAGGTAAGAGTCACCAAGAGTGACAATGGCAACTTTGATGGGCTCGTGTTTGACTTGAATAGGTCAGTCTCAAACATGAAGATAAAGCCACCAAACGTGGGATGTCTTGCTAAGGAAAGGCGTCGGCTTTGGACCAAGGTCTACAATGCCAAATTGAGACCCGGCATGCCCCTCCGACCTCATGTGCTTGGAATGACTAGGCTCTTCAAACACATGCAGCTTCTCTGAATCTCATTGGAGGATGAGATGGCGGGGAATTTCTTGCTTGCTTCGCTCCACTCGGGCTATGATGCACTTAGAGTGCATGTAGCTGCAGGAAAGGAGACACGCTCCTTAATGGAGGTGGTGCAACTACTTAGCCGAGCCACCACATGTGGAACGACTGTGAGGCCCTTAAGAGCAAGGAGAAAGGAGTTCAAGAAGGTCAAGGAGAAGATGCGTTGCTTCTATTGTGGTGGGCAAGGCCACTACAAGAGAGAATGCATGCTCTTTCGGGAAGAGGAAGAGAGGCATGGAGTATCTGCCTCAAGTATCTTCCTAAACACTTGTGAATTAAGCTTGTCATAGGTATTAGATACCAAGTATGACTCACTTTATGTTGCCTTTTCAAGGACCAAGTGAGAAGCTTATCAAGTGTTGGTGCAAGGACAAGTAGACGACGAAGATGGTTTTTCGGTCGTGCTTGCATGCACCATTTTGTCTATGACATGTAATTAAACTAATCCTAGTTTTCATCATGCCTTTTTAACATACTATGATCTATGGTGTTAGACACCTAGTTATTTTGTATGTAAGACTTTGACAATAGTTGTTTCAAAATTGTCTTGCAAATATATGTTCAATGAAACTTCATGTTCTTACATATGATTAGACAAAAGTTGATACCGCTAACTAAGACATCTATGAATTCAAATTCGTTAACAAACATTGGTAGATATGGCTATATCTACTTAATGTCAATCTGAATGTTTTGAGAAATTCAAAAATTTCAGAAAAAAGTTGAAAATCAACTTGGCAAGAAAATTAAAGCACTTCGATCGGATCGAGGTGGCGAATATTTGATCCATGAATTCGATGATCACTTGAAAGAAAATGGTATTCTTTCAAAGATGACAACTCCCGAAACTCCTCAATGGAACGGAGTATCCGAACGGAGGAATCAAACCTTGTTAGACATGGTTCGATCAATAATGGGAATTAGTGAACTTCCTATCTCTTTCTTGGGACATGCGCTACAAACTGCGGCACTAACACTGAATCGCACTCCGTCAAAAGCTGTTGAAAAGACTCCATATGAATTATGGACTAAGAAACCTCCTAGGTTGTCTTTTCTCAAGATTTGGGGATGCGAAGCATATGTCAAACGATTAATTTGGGAAAACTTCACCCCAAATCGAATAAGTGTTTCTTTGTGTGATATCCAAAAGAAACCAAAGGGTATTACTTCTATAATAAATCCGAGAACAAAGTGTTTGTTGCTCGTGATGGTGTCTTTTTGGAGAAGGAACACCTTTCCAAAATGACAAGTGGGAGGAAAATTGAACTCGACGAAGTTCGAGAGGACGAGCAACAATGTCAACCTAATAAAACTGACAATCTAAGTGCTTTGGAAGCAGCTAAAAAGATTGGTCAGAATCAAACATACAATGTAAATGCTCAACCTATTACCCTTTGGAGGTCGCAACGACAAAGATCTCAACCAGACAGATACCTTGGTATTGTCTTAACCGATGATCAAGACATCCTAGTTATGGATGGAGATGAGCCAGCGACATACAAGCAAGCTATAATGAGCCCCGACTTTGATAAATGGCAAGAAGCCATGAAATCCGAGATGGACTCCATGTCTGAAAATCAAGTCTGGGACTTGGTGAATTTGCCCGAGGGTTACACACCTATTGGTTGCAAATGGATCTTCAAATTATAGATAGACAAGGATGGAAATGTATCTATATACAAGTCTAGACTGGTAGAAAAAGGTTATAGACAAGTCCACGGGATTGACTATGATGAAACCTTTTCACCGGTTGCAATGCTAAAGTCTGTCCGGATTATTTTAGCGATTGCTGCATATTACGATTATGAAATATATCAGATGGATGTCAAAACCGCCTTCCTAAATGGGATTTTGGAAGAAACTGCGTACATGACACAGCTAGAAGTCCATTTATAGACTAAAGCAAGCCAGCAGGAGTTGGAATCTGCGATTTGATGAAGCCATCATTAATTTTGGTTTTATCAAGAATCCAGATGAAGCTTGTGTATACAAGAAGGTCAGTGGGAGTGACATCACATTCCTAGTCCTATATGTCGATGACATACTGCTCATTGGAAACAACACAAAATTACTAGAGTCCGTAACGGGCTGGTTGGGAAAGTGCTTTTCAATGAGGGACTTAGGAGAGGCACAATACATATTGGGCATCAAATCTACAGGGATAGATCTAAGAGGATGATTGGATTGAGCCAGAGTACTTACATTGATAAAGTACTGGCACGATTCAACATGGAGAATTCCAAGAGAGGGCTTCTACCCATGTCCCATGGCGTAACTCTCAGCAAGAAATAGTGTCCACAGACACCTGTTGAGCGAGAGAGAATGGATCAGATTCCATATGCTTCGCTAGTTGGGTCGATCATGTATGCCATGATATGTACCAGGCCAGATGTCTCGTATGCCTTGAGTGCTACGAGCCAATACCAATCAAACCCAGGATAGGCGCATTGGACTGTAGCCAAGAATATCCTGAAGTACCTGAAAAGGAACAAGGATAAATTCCTGGTTTATGGTGGCCATAAAGACCTGGTTGTTGAAGGTTACACTGACGCTAGATTCCAAACTGATAGAGACGACTTCAAGTCACAGTCAAGATACATATTCTGTCTGAATGGAGGATCGTTTAGCTGGAAGAGTGCCAAGCAGAGCACAACTGCAGACTCTACAACTGAAGCCGAATACTTTGCTACTTCAGAACCTGCTAAGGAGGCTGTTTGGATTCACAAGTTCATCGGTGAACTTGGTGTTGTACTCTCCATCAAGGGTCCGATAGATCTCCACTGTGACAACAATGGAGCTATCGCTCAGGCTAGAGAGCCAAGAGAGCACCAGAAGGTCAAACATGTCCAAAGGCAATTTCACATGATAAGGGAATGGAAATCCGAAGGTGAAATCAGAATTTGCAAGATCGGCAAAGATGATAATGTGGCCGATCCTTTAACTAAACCTTTGCCTCAAGTGAAAACAACAAGCACGTTGAGGCAATGGGAATCAAGCACATCGGAGACTGGCTTTGAAATACCCTGTACATGTGTTTTAATTAAACTAGATGTTTTAATGTAAGACACTGTATTGGAACCATTCATTTATGGAGTAATTAATTTTGTGCAAAATTATCATTCACTCCATTACTATTTAATTTTAGTTTAGAATTAAATAATGAGTCCATTCGATTTATGGAAATATTCAAAACAGGGTATCAAGACCATGTCTTGGATAAAGAAACACCTGTTAAGTGAACATTAAATATTTAAATCGAAAATTATCCCTAATCGAGGTCATCTAACTGATGGACGATTGATGACCACCTGATATTAGTGTGTAGTATGATTTACAGCACCGTTTCTTGTGCTGCAAGGACATGATAGTCATAAATCATTTGCACAGGTGCCAGTTTGGAACTGCACTGGATCGACTTATGAGAGTACTTTAAGAGATTCAAAATTGTCATATATACATTTCTCATTATAGCTATCGGAACTCGTTTCCTCGACCATGAGTATTGTGAAGTTTTCTTGATTGAGTACTAGTCTCTTTGATGTTGCCTAACGTCTGCCGTAACTAGGGATCATAACGGGAACACTCGGGAGATTATGTCCTCTTAGTAAGAAAAACTTACAGTACAAGACTGGGAATGTTCCCCTATCAACAATAGGGAATATGTCTTTGTTGTTAATAAGGCCGCTCGAAGAGCGAGACTATGAAAATGCATGGCCGTGCTCAGATGGATTTTGGAAATCATCTGCTTATTGACAGTCAAACTCGGAGATTGAGAAACACTTCTGAAAGTAATAAGGATGACAATGAATCTTACCTTATAGTTCACGAAGAGACATTAAGCGACATATGAAATGGGCTATACACTGTATGCACACTTGTCCGGAAGGACAAGTGGGAGATTGAAAGAAATGGTGTCCTTCCAACAAGTGTATTATTCTGATAGAGGGTTCAGAATTATTACAGAGTTAATTCTTCATTATGGTCAAGTGATCGGAATGCCTAGGTGGAGGCCGCTTCCGATCAGTAATATTAAGGTATAATTAATATTACAACTTAATCTTAATTGAACCCTTCGGGTCGAACCCAATCGAACAACCGATCCGAGACGACGAATTGATCCGAAGGATTTAATAAGTCGTCGGAGTTTTACGAACATAGACGTCGGATATCGAGCCTAGGGCATCGAGACCGAGCGTCGCAAAATCACAAGAAACAAGTACGAGCATAGCCGTAATTAGGCTAGGCTAGCTCATCGCAAGCCTAGGCGCACCATGGTGTGCTAGGCGCACTAGGCTGCCCATCGCAGCACCACCTGGGTGTGTACGTGCCTTTGCATGGCACTACAACACAGCAGCGTGCGTGCAGGGGTGCCTAGGAACTATCGCAGCCCATCGCACCATCGCTGCACAAGCACAACACTATCGCATGGCTGGGCCTGTGTGTGTGTGCGTGTGCTTGTGCCTAGGCCTGTCGCACCATTGATGCACGCATCATAGCACCATCGCAATGCTGAGCACTTGCGTGGGTGTGCGTATGCGTGTGCTTATGCCTAGGGCCATCGTAGCATCGCAGCCCTAGCACCACGCACACCACCATCGCAGTGCTAGGCACATGCGTGTGTGCGTGTGCGTGTGCACCATCGCCCAGCACCAAGCCCAGCATACGTGGCTCGCTAGCAGCACGCATGCTAGGCCTTGCGTGCGTGAGTATGCTGGCTAGGCTGGTTGTGCGTAGCATGCGAGTGTGTGCGAGGCAATGTGTGGGAGTGCTAGGGGCCAGCATCAGCATAGCGTGCTAGCAGCGCCTAGCACTAGCACGCAACAACGCCAAGCATCACCCAGGGCCAACACGCATTGCCTTGCTAGGGATGCAAGGCTGCTCGCTGGTGCTACTTGGCAGCCATCATAGCCCTCCTTGAAGCCGGTTTGTGTGTGGTTGTGGGGACCAAGAAAAGCCTAGGGGAGCAAGGCTATGGTCACCCCCACCTAACCTTGGGCATCACTTATTAGCATGTAATTGTGCCACTTGTCGCGTTGTGATTGATTTAATTATTTACTTAATTTGGAATTAAATAAATTGTTGAATTTACCAACTCTCCCACATTGATGGGAGAGTGGAAATCAAGGGTTCATTTCCCTATAAATACCAAGGTTGGGTATTTTGGAAAGAACAACCATGAGTGGAATTAAAAAGGCAACTCTTGATTTAAGTAAAACTTTGATTCGTAAAACTCATAGTTTTATTTATCCAGGTTTTGACTAACCTTCGAGACTTACGACGCTCGGGTCAGGTTTGAGGGTACGATCCCGTTGGAGGCCTCGTATTTTCAGGGTTCAAGTAAGAGCTCATAGTTGAGCGAAGCACGCGTCAAAGGTATAATCTTTTATCCTTTCTTGTGTTAAAATTATGTTTTGCTTGTTAATTGCATTTATTATGGGGGCAGGTCTTGGCGGATTTCTTTCCGCGTAGTGTGGGTCACTACGAAACCCTACACCATCGATACACTGGTGTCAAATACGTATTCTATCTCTTCACTCTTTTATCTGTGGAATTAACGCTTTTCTACAGGTATCGGCGTATACAGAGTTGATTTAAGATCGCAGAAAGTCTTAAATCATTTTATGTCCCAATCGACTACTTTGACTATCGTTTTTGAAACTTACGTTTCTACAAACTCAGTCAAAGTGGGGGCTTCTGTAAACACCTAAAAATGTCTCACCAAAACCAAACCCAATGATAAACAACTTTTCACCACCATTATTGGTCGAGTTGAGTATTTAATCTTGGGAGTGCTTAAAACCCATATTCAGTCAAACATATTCATTCCACAAATCAGTCCAAACATATAGTCAAACACAATCCCACCCGTATTTTAACCCAAACCATTTTAATCTATTTTACTGCATTTTGTTATATTTATTAATTAAGCCCGATTAATAAATAATAAAATCCTAAACCTAAAACAAGTCCGGAACATTGAACCGGTGCCTAGATTATCTCGTACTTAATGCCAAAATAAAAGAAAAAAATAAACCTAGACGAAAGTCCGGAAAACACAAATGTCGCGACACGGAAAAATCTACCGTGACACGGCAAAACCTGACGCGTCATGGCAATTCTGCCGTGACACGGAAATTTTCTAGGGTTTTGTTACGCGGCGCATTCAATTCTAGGATTCCATACCCTTCCCCATAAATTTCCTCTACAAATATGAAGCTTTTTTCACCAGTTTCAGGGCACTAAATCATTCTATCTTTCTCTCTTATGCTTTGGCCTAAACACTAGCCTTCCCTATTCTCTTAGAATACATCCCTTAAGCACTCCCCGGAGTCCATACAACACCCGAAGTTCTATACTTAAACCAAGGCGTAAAAGGTAGAACTGACTGAGGGTTTGGACCAAATCAACTTTACTTTCTTTGAACATTATTTCAATTTCATTTATTATTCTTTGAAATTATTACTAACAATTTATTCATGACGTAGCAATTTATAGAAGTGCGGAACGTGAGTAATTAATTCACTTAATTACTCTTACTTTTATCCTTATTGCTAGTATCATGATTAGGGTTATTATTAAGATTTGATTTGACTAACGATATTATGGTTAAATTGTTTCCAATGTTAATGTTGATTTTATTTTATTTATTGATCACCATATTGCATGTTTAAAGGGAATATGCAATTGAATATCACGATTAATAAGATAATTTGGACGACTGGTTTAGCATCCTTTTTAATCTTGTTATTTAATTGAAGTGATCACAATGTATTAGAATTATGTGTTACATTACCATTTAACCAAGTTAGCTAATATTAGTTTGGAGCAAGTTGAATCTTTGTCTGTATGCCTTCAAGATTGCAGGAATACTTTTCGCTTTAAGAATCGAGTAGAGGCCAATACGGGGGAATGGGACTCCATGACTCACTTCGTACCGTCATCCCGGTCCTCCTTTTGTGGTTCCGAACCATATGGAGTTAGTAATCTCATGGATTATGAATGGGTCAATCGTTGTTTCCTTTCATTGTCTCTTAATCGTGGTTACCTTAAATGATCCGTGAACGGTTTACAAGTTCCTTACAAACTTGTTGGCGGCTCCCTACTTTCCTTGTCCCAAATCGTATAATGTCAATTCCCACTCTCTATGATTGCTAAGCATATTCACAACATGCTTATTGTTGGGTTTCTTAGCGTCCAACGCTACGCGGAAGAGAAACCCGCCCAAGACCCGCCCCAATAATTAAAGAAATAAAGCATGCATAAACATAATTAAACAATAATTAAGAAAAGGGATAAAGAAGTAATACCCTTGAAGCGTGCTTCGCTCGTAAACTAAGCTCTTACTTCAAAGCTTAAAGCCTCACAAGCATGACGACCTCCAACGGCTCGTACCCACGACCCGTTCCGAACGATCTTCGTCTCGAGGGTTAGTCGAGACTTGACCAAATATAAAACTAGAGTTTTACGAACTTAAAGGTTTTCTCAAGAATAAGAGATGCCTTTTTGAGTTCCACTCAAGTTGATTTCCAAATGCCCAATCATGGGGTATTTATAGAGAAATGCAACTTGCACTCCCATTCATGATCGATGTGACATAGTTGCATTTTTCATCTAGTTTATTTAAATCAAAAATAAATTATAAAACAATGCAATCAACAATCAACAATCAACAAGTGGCATGAGGAGAGGAGAGGTTAGGTGAGGACCATAACCAAAAAAGGGGACCATTGCCTTGCTCCCCAAGGCTTTGCTCCAAGCATTGGTCCCCACTTCTCCATACCGGCATCAATGACAAGGCATGGCTAGCAGCCTGCCTTGCTAGCCAGCTAGCACAGCCAGCCTGCCCCAGCACATGCGTGCTGCTAACGAGCCACGCATGCAGCTGGGCGCATAGCAGTGCTGGGCGCTGGGCTGCTAGTGCTAGGCGAGGCCTCAAGCTCGCTGCTGCTGCTTGGTGCTGCCACGCGAAGGCAAGCAAGCGCCTAGAAATGCGAGACATGATGTGCGCCTAGTGCTAGCAATACACGCACACACCCAAGCTCCCATGCTGCGATGATGATGTGCCATGCGTAGGCACGCACACACGCAAGCTCGCATGCTGCGATGGTGCTTTTCCATGCGAAGGCACGCACACACGTAAGCTCACACGCAAGATCACATGCTGCGATGATGTTGTGCCATGCGAAGACACGCACGCACGCACACCATGGTGCTGCGATGGTGTTGTGCTAGCTCGAGCTAGCCTAGCAACCACATGGCTAGGCCAATGTGATGCTACGAATTTGCTCGAACTTGTTGCTTGTTGATTTTGCGACGCTCAGTCTCGACGCCCTAAGCTCGATATCCGACGTCTGTGTTCGTAACAGTCTAGTGACTCATCAAATCCTTCAGATTGATTCGTCGGTTCGGATCGGCAGTTTGTTTGGGTTTAACCCGAAGGGTTCAGTCAAGAAAAAGCTGTAATATTAATTGTTCACTAATATTACAGATCGGAAGCGGCCTCCACCAAGGCATTCCGATCACTTGATCTCACTGAAGAATTAGCTTCCTGATAATTCTGAACCCTCTATCAGAATAATACACTTGTTAGAAGGATACCATTTCTTTCAATCTCCTACTTGTCCTTCCAGACAAGTGTGCATACAGTGTATAGCCCATTTCCTATGTCGCTTAATGTCTCTTCATGAACTATAAGGTAAGAATATTCGTCATCCTTATTACGTCCAGAAGTGTTTCTCGATCTCCGAGTTCGACTGTCAATAAGCTGATGATTTCTAAAATCCATCTGAGCACGGCCATGCATTTTCACAGTCTCGCTCTTCGAGCGGCCTTGTAAACAACAAAGACATATTCCCTATTGTTAATAAGGGGAAATTCCTAGTCTTGTACTGTAAGCCTCTCTTACTAAGAGGACCTAATCTCCCGAGTGTTCCCGTTATAATCCCTAGTTACGGCGGACGTTTGACAACATCAAAGAGACTAGTACTCAAACAAGAGAACTTCACAATACTCATGGTTGAAGAAACAGGTTACGATAGCTATAATGAGAAATGTACTTATGACGTTCTTAAATCTCTTAAAAGTACTCTCATAGGTTTATCCGGTGCGGTTTCAAACTAGCACCTGTGCAAATGATTTATGACTACTATGTCCTTGCAGCACAAGAAACCGTGCTGTAAATCATACTACACACTAATCTCTGGTGGTCATTGATCATCGATTAGTTAAATGACCTCGATTAGGGATAATTTTCGATTTAAATATTCAATGTTCACCTAACAGGTGTTTCCTTATCCAAGACATGGTCTTGATACCCTGTTTTGAATATTCTCAGATATTGAATGGACTCATTATTTCATTCTAAACCACAATTAAATAACAATGGAGTGAATAGTAATTTTTTGCATAAAATCAATTACTCCGCAAATGAATGGTTTCTACATAATGTTTTAAATTAAGACATCTAGTTTAATTAAAACACATGTATAGGGAATTCAAAGCCAATCTCCAACGTACTTGATTCCCATTGCCTCGAGGTGTTTGTTAAGCTTCACTTGAGGCGGAGGTTTAGTCAAAGGATCGGCCACATTGTCATCTGTTCTGTTCTTACAAATTCTGATCTCACCTTCGAATTTCCATTCCCTTATCATGTGAAATCGCCTTTAGACATGTTTGACCTTCTGGTGCTCTCTTGGCTCTCTGGCTTGAGCAATAGCTCCATTGTTGTCATAATAGAGATCTATTGCACCCTTGATGTAGGGTACAACACCAAGTTCATTGAAGAACTTACGAATCCAAACTGCCTCCTTTGCTGCTTCCGAAACTACCAAGTATTCGGCTTCAGATGTAGAATCTGCAGTGGTGCTTTGCTTGGCACTCTTCCAACTAAACGCTGCTCCGTTTAGGCAAAATATGTACCCAGACTATGATTTGAAGTCATCTTTTTCAGTCTGGAAGCTAGCGTTGGTGTAACCTTCAACAATCAAGTCTTCGTGGCCACCATAGACTAGGAATTTATCCTTGTTCCTTTTCAGGTACTTTAGGATATTCTTGGTCGTAGTCTAATGCGCCTCTCCTGGGTCTGATTGGTATCGGCTTGTAGCTCTCAAGGCGTACGATGTATCAGGCCTAGTACATATCATGGCATACATGATCGATCCAATTAGCAAAGCATATGGAATCTGAATCATTCTCTCCCGCTCAACAGGTGTCTATGGACACTGTTTCTTGCTGAGAATTACGCCATGGGACATGGGTAGGTGCCCTCTCTTGGCATTCTCCATGCTGAATAGTGCCAGTACTTTATCAATGTAAGTACTCTTGCTCAATCTAATCATTCTCTTAGATCTATCCTTATAGATCTTGATGCCTAATATGTACTGTGCCTCTCCTAAGTCCTTCATTGAAAAACACTTTCCCAGCCAGCCCTTTACGGACTCTAATAATTTTTTGCTGTTTCCAATGAGCAATATGTCATCGACATATAGGACTAGGAATGCGATGTCACTCCCACTGACCTTCTTGTAAATGCAAGACTTATCTGGATTATTGATAAAACCAAGCTTACTGATGGCTTCATCAAATCGCAGATTCCAACTTCTGCTTGCTTGCTTCAGTCCATAAATGGACTTCTTAAGTTTGCATACATTTCCAGCGTTGCTTGGATCAACAAAACCTTCCGGCTGTGTCATATACACAGTTTCTTCCAAAATCCCATTAAGGAAGGCGGTTTTTTTGGGTTTCGTAGTGACCCACACTACGCGGAAAGAAACCTGCCAAGACCCGCCCCCATAATAAATGCAATTAACAAGCAAAACATAATTAAAACACAAGAAGGGATAAAAGATTATACCTTTGACACATGCTTCGCTCAACAATGAGCTCTTACTTGAACCCCGAAAATACGAGGCCTCCGACGGGATTGTACCCTCGAACCTGACCCAAGCGTCTTAGCCTCGAAGGTTAGTCGAGGCCCGGACAAATATAAACTTGGAGTTTTACGGATTTCAAGGTTTACTCAACAATGGAGTTGCCTTTACTTTTCCACTCAAGTATTTTTCCCATATGCCCAACACTTGGGTATTTATAAGGGAATGCTACTTGATTTCCCATTCTCCCATCAATGTAGGAGAATTGCATTTTTCCACTATTTTATTTTAATTAAAACAAAATAAAATGCAAAGGAACCAATGAGTTACAAGTGGCACATGGAGAGGAGTGGGTAGGTCAGGACCATTCCAAGAGGAGGGGACCATGGCCTTGGTGCCCAAGGCAATTTCCACAACCCTTGGTCCCCACACACAACCGGATCCTCTATGTGGCTGGGACAGTTGGCTGCTAGCCAGCCTTGGCAGCCTTGCTGGCGCCTGGCGCCTTGGCTGTGCTTGCAAGCCAGCATTGCTATCACATAGCGCAGCCAGCTAGCAAGCTTCCCACCCACTGCCAGCATGCATGCTGCTAGCGAGCCACGCATGATGGGCGCTGCATTGCTACGCACACGCACAAGCTCGCTGCTGCTTGGTGTTGTGCTAGTGATGCATATGCACACGCCCATGCAGCGATGGTGCATGGTAATGTGCTACCAACCTACACGCACATGCTGCGATGGTGCATGGTGATGTGCTAGCAACGCATACGCACACACACATGCTGCCATGGTGCGATGAGTAGTGCTAGGCCTTGCCTAGCGCCGGCGCCTAGCACATCCACACGCACATGCAATGCTGCGATGGTGCTTGGGCGCATGGCCTGCTAGCATGCAATGCCCTAGCACGCCTAGCATGCTAGGCTTGCGATGGATCTCGCCTAGCCTAGTACTCACATGGCTAGGCCAATACGAGGCTACGGCTAGGTTCGTACTTGTAACTCGATTGATTTTACGTCTCGTCGAATTCTAAATTCGACTCGACTTGCGACGCTCGATCTCGACGCTCTAAGCTCGATATCCGACGTCTTTGTTCGTAAAACTCCGACAACTCATCAAAATCCTTCGGATTGATTTGTCGTCTAGGATCGGTTGTTCGATTGGGTTTGACCCGAAGGGTTCAGTCAAGATTAAGCTGTAATATTAATTGTACATTAATATTACTAATCGGAAGCGACCTCCACCTAGACATTCTGATCACTTGACCTTACTGAAGAATTAGCTTTCCGATAATTTTGAACCCTCTATCAGAATAATACACTTGTTGGAAGGACACCATTCCTTTCAATCTCCCACTTGTCCTTCCGGACAAGTGTGCATATAGTGTATAGCCCATTTCCTATGTCACTTATGTCTCTTCGTGAATTATAAGGTAAGATTCATCGTTATCCTTACTACGTTCAGAAGTGTTTCTCGATCTCCGAGTTCGACTGTCAATAAGCAGATGATTTCTAAAATCCATCTGAGCACGGCCATGCATTTTAACAACAAAGACATATTCGCTATTGTTAATAGGGGGACATTCCCAGTCTTGCATTGTAAGTTTTTCTTAATAAGAGGACCTAATCTCCCAAGTGTTCCCGTTACGATCCCCAGTTACGGCAGACATTAGGCAACATCAAAGAGTCTAGTTCTCAAACAAGAAAACTTCACAATACTCATGGTCGAGGAAACGAGTTCTGATAGCTATAATGAGAAATGTACTTATGAAAATTTGGAATCTCTTAAAGTACTCTCATAGGTCGATCCAGTGCAGTTCCAAACTGGCACCTGTGCAAATGATTTATGACCATCATGTCCTTGCAGCACAAGAAACGGTGCTGTAAATCATACTACACACTAATCTCCAGTGGTCATTAATCGTCCACCAGTTAAATGACCTCGATTAGGGATAATTTTCGATTTAAACATTCAATGTTCACTTAACATGTGTTTCTTTATCCAAGACATGGTCTTGATACCCTGTTTTGAATATTTTCACAAATCGAACGGACTCATTATTTGATTCTAAACCACAATCAAATAGTTTGTGGAATTTATTAGTAGAAGTTTTATTCCACGATGAAACTTTTCGACGTTTCATCTTATGATAAATGGTTTTCTTCAAATGTTTCAAGAGTAATACTCTTCATTGAACATTTATAGAAATCACACCCACATTTAATATGTTTGATTTCTTTCATGCAATTGTGAATGTTGTTGTTCACCTTTTTCATAGGTTTAGTTACAATTTACTTTGCAAATCTCAACATCTATATTAATGAACACTTTCATAATAAGATGATAGAATTTGAGAGTGTAATGGATTATCTGTGATTTAGGATTTATTGTCCATGTGATGGCTCCTACTCATTTTCATGATTTGAGATCTTCAACATGACAACCTACAATCAACGTTCGACAACGAACTTTCCATTGAACACCTTTCTTTATTATTGCCTTTAAGGCAACAATATTCTCAACATATATTTCAGTAGAGTTCCTGATGAAGCCTTGCTTTGGATTTTATTCCAAACGACTCACAATGATTTGGGAGACCCTAATCACTTGTGATTATTTTACCTTAAATTTCCGCACATTATACATGGATCCGCATCCATGTTACCATTCTCAAGCCACGATGCATTCTAGCTCGTGCTTATAAACGGCTTCCTTATTAAGGATCTAATCCTTGCTAAGTATGTGCTTGCAACATCAATTCTCAAATTACAATTGTTTCTATGCGTCAAGAACTTATCCCCTTTTACTTATCGAAGTACTTTGGATTTTCTTGACCATAATCTAATGATTCATTACTTAGATTTAGATTGATTGGTTTTTTATACTTCTCATGCTCTAAGCATGTAAGTTGAGTGACGACTCCATATCATAGTATACATGATCGTTTTAATCGCACAATTATTCCCAATATGTCCCATTCATGTGACCTTTTAGCTCATCCAGTTTCACTGAGTCTTGCTAAATTGTTTGCTATGTGATACGGTTGAAAGTCTCTACTAGAGCCTTTCTTGTTTGTCTTATTATTTGCCCAGCTTATACTTAGTTCAAACATTTACTTAGTTTTATATATATGGGTCGAAAGCCTTTTAAGTCCTTCATGTTTAACACGGTAAATTCCCTTTCTCGTTTTAACATTTCATTAAGTCTATCCAATAGATCTTAATTCCCATACGTACTAAGTGTTGCCTTTTGCTTGGTCCATTGTCGAAAATCCTTTCAAATCTAAGCATTTAGCATTTGATAGTCATTTCACAATAGAGTTCACAAACATCTTGTTGGACCATACAAGATTGACTCTTGCTCCCACTAAACTTCTTGTTTATAAGAATTTCTATGATTTTCCTTTAGTCAAAACTTTTATTTAATTTTTGAGAATACATGTTCCAATTCCTTCATGAAATGCTTCATTTAATCCCACAATGGATTTCTTGAGCTTGCTTTCAAATCTAGCATTTATTTAGAATTGCAAAACCCTTAGACTATTTCCATAGTTTCTTCCAAAATCCAATTTTAGGAAAGCGGTTTCGTATCTTGCCATATTTCATATGCGCAATTATGCTAGAACAATCACGAAAAGACTTTAGCGTTCCGATTGGTGAAATAGGTTTTTATTAAAATCAACGCCGTGAATTAATTGTATCCTTTTCAACCAATCTAGCTTTGTATGCTTGTGCATTTTCACATTTGTCAGTTTTCTTCTTGAAAACTTATTTGCGATTGATAGGTCTGTTACCCTTCACGCAAATGAATCAAGTTCCAAACATGATTTACAAACATGGAGTCTATTTCGGATTTTATGGCCTCTAACCATTATTCAGAATTTGGATTTGTCGTAGCTAATTTACAAGACACTATTCTCTCACCATCCAATGGTGAATAATATGCTTGTAAGTCTTAGGTTTATAGGATTCAATCCAAGCCTTTGGTGAATTCTACACCTATACGGGGTAATAGGTTGAGCATTTACATTGTCTGTTTGATTCTGACCAATCTTATCAACTGCTTCTAAAGCATTTTTATTGTCAGTTTTATCAGGTTGACACTGTTGCTCGTCCTCTCGAACTTCGTCGATTTCGATTTTTCTCCCACTTGTCATTTGGAAAGGTGTTACTTTCCAAAAAGACACCATTTAGAGCAACAAATACTATGTTCTCAATTACGTTGTGGAGATAATGCCCGTAGTCTCACTTGAATACTTACAAAGAGACATGTATATTGTCTTTGGGTAAAAGTTAGTTGTGAAACAAACAGTTAGCTCCTTCTTGAGCTATCTTAACCCTTATTGAGCCACTTAGCTCCCACTGAGTCAATGAACTCCCGCTGAGCTAGGAGCCCTAGACATATACTTGAAAAGACGCTAGAAACTATTTCTATCCATAACTGAATATGGTGTCCTTTCTTAGCTTCGACACTTTTGTTTAGTGTAGCATTAGTCATTTGTGCAAATCTTTAAGAAATTTATAGGAAGGGATGTGATCCATCATCATTCGAGTCATTTCCAAATGGCATCGAGTTCTCCGTCAAGACACACTATGTTCTTTTGGAGCTCTTTATGAAATTTCAATTTCATAAGTTTGATATGATCACACTTGGCTCAAGCAAACATCACGTGATCTAATCTAGATGTTTTGATATCTTGCCAAGTCGATTCTATACTTCACTGAATATTTGAGCTACTCGAGGTCCAGTTTGCTCACATTTGATGAATATAGCCATATTCTTGCAAATTATTGTGAGACATTGAAGTAATGAATTCCTTTTAGCTTTCGGAGTCAATTGTCTATATACCAAGCACAATAGCTCCTTTGTTTGTCTATTTCAACAAGTAAGACTTTCTTGTCTTAGAACGATTCCGAATCGATCATCTATCAAGATTCTATCTAATAGAGCCTTGAGTACGTTCTTGTTGTTAGTGACATTGCTAAAGGGTTTGGAACACAAATTATGTCCATGACTTGAACTTTGTGAGTTTCATGGTTGGGAAATGTTTGTTTATAATCAAGCATTCTTGACTCATGGCTTATGCGACCATGTCATTCAAGTAAACCTAGCAACTATTGCTTTTACTTTTAAAGTGAGTCTTTCCGTGTGTAAACGGATCGTTTGCTGATTATGGAACACAATAACCATTATTTGTTCCAGCCTTGGCTTATAAGGACTTTAAACTAAACAAGTGACCTTACAATTGATGTAGCATTATTTGCTTCATTCTAAGCTTGTAAGTCAATAACTTAGCTTGTCTTCAACGATTTGAGGTCACTTTCAAAGTGGAACACTCAAGTAGTATCCAATACTCGTGAAGATAACGAGTTGCTAAGTTGGCCATAATAACATGAACTCAAGGGTAGAAAAGGAATCTCATTCTTTTCTTTGTTCCTTGTTACCTATATTTCTTATAGTACATCATCTCATAACTTTAAGAATCATTTCTTTAAGTTCCTCGACTTTTATACTTTGTTAGGCATAATTAAGCATCTAATGCGCCGCAAAACAAAGTTCTATCTTTTCAACTAATTCATACCTGAATTACTTCATCAATGAGTCCTACTCATAAGAATATGAAGTGAAAAGATATGTTGGTTTGTCAACTATTGACAATTTTGAGTTTTTCAACTCAATATTTCATGTTTGTCAAAACTACCTAGTATTTTGAAAACATGACATCCAACCGTCCTTTCGGACTTTAGTCGATTATGAGAAGTTGTATCTTTTCTTTCTTTGAGAACCATTCTCGAAAGATTCCTTTTACCAATCAATGAAACAATATAATTTGATTATGAATTCTAAAAATAAAAGTGCAAAGTATAACCATTTATCAAGTTAATATCATAATAAGTTTGAATTTTATACATGAAAACTTTCAATCTTATTATGCGTCTTATCCACACATTATAAATTTGTCCCTTTTTAGGCGAGAATAAAACGATTCCAAGATCCCAAAAATCAGAAAGTGATTAAGCATGCTTTGGCTTGTCTTAACACTTAATATTTTAAGGTAAGCAATCTAATTGCTAATAGCTCCAAGCTACTCTTGGTTCGATAAAACGTCGCATCTAATGCTTCCGTGACATTTTATCTCCATTGCCACGCATCTAAGGACTACTTACTGATATCGTTGAGCTTAACCAAGACAACTTGTATACCTAGTATACCTTACGTTCCTAGGGAAGTAGTGATGCCTCGCTTTGGCATAGCCCATCACATACGCGCATTAGTTCGGTAAGTGTTGTTCTTGGAATGGCATATTTTAGCTCAATATTATTAAGGAACCTAGGGTTTCTATGTTGGTTTGATTTAAGTGAACTTAACTAATCACATCAACATTTGAAATCCTAGACATGCATCTAACATTCAAGTATATATATAATCACAATATATATAAAGCATAAAATAGATGCATTTGGCAACTAGCATGACCCCTTGAAATCTTCAATTTCCATGGGTCTTCATCTTGGCTCGTCTTCATCGAAATGCCGTCTTGAGACATCTTGGCCAAAATAAATAACTAGCTAGTACGACTAAGATTAATCTAAAGTAAAAAAATACTTAACGGTTCGCAGACCATATTTAGATTTACAAAAATACATAACGGAGCGGCAGTCCGTATTTTCTATCCTAGTCGGGCCCCACTAATTGCCATTTTCAATTTAACCTGTTTTGAAAACAATCTTCCATTCACCCATTCACTATTTGTGAATGGCCTATGAAAATTACGAAATACATAATTAAACACGCAAAATTAGTAACTAACTTAAGTGGTTAATCCAATTAACGCGCCTAATTAAAACTAGTCAAAGTTGTTTAATTCATTATTTCTAAAAGCAAAGTGCTCACGTAATTAACTAAGCTCCCACTAAATTCCGCATCCATACTTAATTAATCCGATTAATTAAGTTGGCATAACCCATAATTTGTCAAAATCAAAAATTTTGCAAAACCCGGAAAAATCAAGGTCCAACCTCGTTAAAATAATTACATAAATATTTTAAAACGACAAAATTTTCGCAAAATTACATAGCCCGAAATTAAGCCAAAACCGCCCACTCGCATCCTAGTGGGCTGTGCACCATGGCTGCTAGGCAACCCAAGGCCTGTGCGTGTGGTCCTAGTTGCTAGCAAGCACGCCTAGCGCAACCTGCTCTGCTAGCTAGCACCAGCAGCACGCTACGCATGCTAGCTGCTAGCTAGCGTAGGCAGCAGTGGGCTGGCTAGCTGGGGCTTGCTGCCTCGCTGCCCAGCAGCAGCACAAGCATGCCAGCAGCCTAAGGCCCACGCTCCCAGCATCATGCATCAGCACACAACACACGCAACAACCCTCGCCACACACTGCAAAGCAGCATCATGGCATGACCCCTGTGCGCATCATAGGCAGCCTACATGCGGGCTGCTGGGCAGCCTGGCTAGCCTTGGTGACGCTTGGGGTTTTGCCTCAATTTGCGTCCATTTTTCTCGGGATTTTAATCCCGATTTACGTGCGACGTAAAATTAATCTAAATTTATTTTAGAATTAATTTAGGGCAAAAATGAAAATAAAACAAGTCCAACTTAATTAAATTAAATTTTAATGGTGCACAAGCCTAATTTTCCAAAATTACTTTGGAACATTTTAGGTCTTTCTTGATGCTTAAAATTGAAGAAAGCTATGTCCATAATTAATTTAACCAATATGTAAATTAATAATGGATTTGACAAATGGGAGTTTGAAAAATAAATTAATCATCCAATGATAGAATTTTCCAACTTTTATACTTATGTAAAATAACAAGATTACATCTTCCAATATGAAGATTAAATAACATTTACTCACAAGCATTTGAACTTCAAGAATTTTAATCAACCAAATATGAAAAATCCAAAATTAGTTTAACATGGAATTTAGGGTTAAAGTTCCAATCAATTAAACATTTAAAGATTAGATCTCTAACATACTTGGGAACTTAAAATTACACATTTCACATCAAACATTCACACATTAATGCAATTTATTTGTATAATTGTGAAAAATCAAGTTTGTGTGACAAATAACATATTAACTCAATCACTAATTAAAACTCCATAATTATGTTTAAGGATAATTAAAATAGCAGTAGATTAGGGATGCAATAATGCATTTAATCTAACCTTGTAATGCTTGCATTAATCAAGGCTTAAAAATATTTAAAATTTTCGTTGAAAAACGAAAAAAACCCCAAAACTTGGGTTTCTGGTTCGAATTTGGCTTCTGAACAGGTCTCAAAGAGGGAAGAATCTGTTTCAGAATGTCGATTCCACCCAAAAAACACTATTTTTGAGCCAATATCTGGGTTCGACAGCCAAATCGATAAAAAATACGAGTTTTAAAATTAATTAAAACGAACTTCTAATCTAATTGGAAAAGCAAAACCAGAAATTAATTCTTTCTTTAAAACACATTAATTAATCAATAATTGCAATAATTAAAAGGAGCGTGGCTCCGATACCGCTATTGGGTTTTGTAGTGACCCACACTACGCGGAAAGAAACACGCCAAGACCCGCCCCCATAATAAATGCAATTAACAAGCAAAACATAATTAAAACACAAGAAGGGATAAAAGATTATACCTTTAACGCGTGCTTCGCTCAACAATGAGCTCTTACTTGAACCCCGAAAATACGAGGCCTCCGAGCGTCCTAAGCCTCGAAGGTTAGTCGAGGCCCGGACAAATATAAACTTGGAGTTTTACGAATTTCAAGGTTTACTCAACAATGGAGTTTCCTTTACTTTTCCACTCAAGTATTTTTCCCATATGCCCAACACTTGGGTATTTATAAGGGAATGCTACTTGATTTCCAATTCTCCCATCAATGTGGGAGAATTGCATTTTTCCACTATTTTATTTTAATTAAAACAAAATAAAATGCGAAGGAATCAATGAGTTATAACTGGCACGTGAAGAAGAGTGGGTAGGTGAGGACCATTCCAAGAGGAGGGGACCATGGCCTTGGTGCCCAAGGAAATTTCCACAACCCTTGGTCCCCACACACAACCGGATCCTCTATGTGGCTGGGACAGTTGGCTGCTAGCCAGCCTTGGCAGCCTTGCTGGCGCCTGGTGCCTTGGCTGTGCTTGCAAGCCAGCATTGCTATCACATAGCGCAGCCAGCTAGCAAGCTTCCCACCCACTGCCAGCATGCATGCTGCTAGCGAGCCACGCATGATGGGCGCTGCATTGCTACGCACACGCACAAGCTCGCTGCTGCTTGGTGTTGTGCTAGTGATGCATATGCACACGCCCATGCAGCGATGGTGCATGGTGCTGTGCTACCAACGCACACGCACATGCTGCAATGGTGCATGGTGTTGTGCTAGCAACGCATACGCACACGCACATGCTGCCATGGTGCGATGAGTAGTGCTAGGCCTTGCCTAGCGCCAGCGCCTAGCACATCCACACGCACATACAATGCAGCGATGGTGCGATGGTACGATGGTGCTTAGGCGCATGGCCTGCTAGCACGCAATGCCGTAGCACGCCTAGCATCCTAGGCTTGCGATGGATCTCGCCTATCTTAGTACTCACATGGTTAGGCCAATGCGATGCTACGGCTAGGTTTGTACTTGTAACTCGATTGATTTTACGTCTCGTCGAATTCTAAATTCGACTCGACTTGCGACGCTCGATCTCGACGCTCTAAGCTCGATATCCGACGTCTTTGTTCGTAAAACTCTAACGACTCATTAAAATCCTTCGGATTGATTCGTCGTCTCGGATTAGTTGTTCGATTGGGTTCGACGCGAAGGGTTCAGTCAAG
Organism: Chenopodium quinoa; assembly: GCF_001683475.1. NCBI lineage: Eukaryota > Viridiplantae > Streptophyta > Magnoliopsida > Caryophyllales > Amaranthaceae > Chenopodium > Chenopodium quinoa. The sequence continues at coordinate 9,325,082 of NW_018744239.1, forward strand.
ATTAAGCTGTAATATTAATTGTACATTAATAAATCTGATCAGAAGCGGCCTCCACCTAGACATTCCGATCACTTGACCTTACTGAAGAATTAGCTTTCGGATAATTCTGAACCCTCTATCAGAATAATACACTTGTTGTAAGGACACCAGTCCTTTCAGGTTTTGACGTCCATTTGCCATTTTCGTAATCGTAATATGCAGCAATCGCTAAGATGATCCGGACTGACTTAAGCATTGCGAATGGCGAAAATGTTTCATCATAATCAATCCCTTGGATTTGCCTGTAACCTTTTTCCACCAGTCTAGCTTTGTATATTGATACATTTCAATCTTTGTCTATTTTCAATTTGAAAATCCATTTGCAACCGATGGGTGTGTACCCTTCAAACATTGAATCAATCTCAGATTTCATGGCCTCTTGCCATTTAGCAGAGTCGGGGCTCGTCATAGCTTGTTTGTATGTCGCTGGCTCATCTCCATCCACAACTAGGATGTCATGATCTTCGGTTAAGACAATACCAAGGTATTTGTCTGGTTGAGATCTTGGTCGTAGCAACCTACGAAAGGTAATAGGTTGAGCATTTACATTGTCTGTTTGATTCTGACGAATCTTATCAACTGCTTATAAAAGCATTTTGATTGTCAGTTTTATCAGGTTGACACATTTTCTTGTCCTCTCGAACTTCGTCGAGTTCGATTTTCCTCCCACTTGTCATTTTGGAAAGGTGTTCCTTCTCCAAAATGACACCATCACGAGCAACAAACACTTTGTTCTCGGATTTATTGTAGAAGTAATACCTCTTGGTTTCTTTTGAGTAGCCCACGAAGAAACACTTGTCTGATTTTGGGTGAAGCTTATTAGAAATTTATCGCTTGACATATGTTTCGCAACCCCAAATCTTAAGAAAAGACAACCTTGGAGGTTTCTTGGTCCATAATTCATTTGGAGTCTTTTCGACAGCTTTTAACGGAGCACGGTTCGGTGTTAGTGTCGCAGTTAGTAGTGCGTGTCCCCATAAAGAGATAGGAAGTTCACTAAGACCCATCATTGATCAAACCATGTCTAACAAGGTTCGATTTCTCCTTTCAGATACTCCGTTCCATTGAGGAGTTCCAGGAGGTGTCAGCTCTGAAAGAATACCATTTTCTTTCAAGTGATCGTCGAATTAATGGCTCAAATATTCGCCACCTCGATCCGATCGAAGTGCTTTAATCTTCTTGCCAAGTTGATTCTCAACTTCACTCTGAAATTCTTTGAATTTCTCAAAGGATTCATATTTATTCGACATAAGGTAGACATAACCATATCTACTATAGTCGTCGGTGAAGATAATGAATTGTCTTAGTTTTGTCAGTGGTATCAACGTTTGTCTAATCATATGTAAAAACATGCAATTTCCATTGAACATATATAAATAAGACATTTTGGAACAACTATTGTCAAAGTCTTACGATCCAAATAACTTGGTGTCCAACACCATAGATCATAGTATGTTCAAAAGCATGATGAAACTAAGATTAGTTTAATTACAAGTCATAGACAAAATAAATGTGCCTACAAGAACGATCAAAAGACCATCTTTGTCGTCCACTTGCAGTCACACATCCATTTGTGAAGCCATCTCACTTGGTTCCCAAAAAGGCAACATAAAGTGAGTCATATGTGGTATTCAATACCTATGAATAGCTTTAAACACAAGTGTTAATGAAGATACCTGAGGCGGATGCCACATTCCTCTCCTCCTCCTCCTTTCGGAAGAGCTTACATTCCCTCTTGTAGTGGCCTTGCCCACCACAATAGAAGCACCGCATCTTTGTTTTGTTCTTGAACTCCCTTCTCCTTGCCCTTAAGGGCCTCTCGGTCACTCCATAGACGGTGGCTCGGCTAAGTAGTTGCACCACCTCCATTAAAGAGCGTGTCTCCTTTCCCGCAGCTATATGCACTCTAAGTGCATCATAGCCCGAGTGGAGCAAAGCAAGCAAGATGTGCCCTGCCATCTCATTTTCCAATGAGATTCCGAGAAGCTACATGTGTTTGAAGAGCCTAGTCATTCCAAGCACATGAGGTCAGAGGGGAATGCCGAGTCTCAATTTGGTATTGTAGACCTTTGTCCAAAGCCGACGCCTTTCCTTAGCAAGATAACCCACATTCAGTGGTTTTATCTTCATGTTTGAGAGTGACCTAGTCAAATCAAACACGAGTCCATCATAATTTCCATTGTCACTCTTGGTGACTCTCACATTAACAACGTCCTCAACGGCTTTGAATAACATGTCCGGAAGGTAGGAGGAAAGGCTTTCCTTCCAATCTTCCAGGATGGAATCAGCCATAAGCCATGAGACTTTCTTGCAGTTGGAAGACCATTCTTCATGAGCCTCATCGGTCATGATCCCCTAAGAGAAGAAGCTTGGAATGGGAGTATCAAGAGTGTACTCCAAGGAACAATTCCGAAGAGTTTTCCTGAGTTCCTCCTCCCACTCCTTGAAGTTGACCAAGTTAAGGCAAAATGCCAACTTTTCGGGGAGTTCCGAGCACATAGAGTTGTTGTTTGAGTTACTTGCAAATATGGTTCTACAATTGAAAGAATTTGAAATGAACAACCATTCATAATCCAATAAGTTTGAAATTAAAAGCGTTCATGCAAATTTTCAATCTTATTGAGCATTTTATCCACGCATTAATAATTTGTCCCTTTTGGCGAGAATAAAATGATTCCAAGATCCCAAAAATCAGAAAGTGATTAAGCATGCTTTGGCTTGTCTTAACACTTAATATTTTAGGGTAAGCAATCCAATTGCTAATAGCTCTAAGCTACTCTCAGTTTGATAAAAACGTTGCATCTAATGCATTCTTGACATTTTATCTCTTTTGCCACGACATCTAAGGACTCCTTACTGATATCGTTGAGCTTAACCAAGATCAATTCGTATACCTAGTATACCTTAAGTTCCTAGGGAGGTAGTGATGCCTCGCTTTGGCGTAGCCCATCACGTACGCGCATTAGTTCGGTAAGTGTTGTTCTTGGAACGACAAATTTTAGCTCAATATTTTAGGGACCTAGGGTTTCTATGTTGGTTGATTTAAGTGAACTCAACTAATCATCGCAACATTTGAAATCCTTGACATGCATCTAACATTGAAATATATATATATATAAGCACAATGATATATATAAAGCATAAAATTAGATGCATTTGGCAACTAGCATGACCCCTTGAAATCTTCATATCTTCAAGGGTCTTCATCTTGGCTCGACTTCATCAAAACGTTGCTTGAGACATCTTCGCCAAAATAAAATTACTAGCTACTATGACTAGGATTAATCTAGATATTAAGGTACAAAAATACTTAACGGTACGCAGACCGCATTTAGATTTACAAAAACACGAAACGGAACGCAGTCCGTATTTTCTATCCTGATCGGGCCCCACTAGTTGCCATTTTCACGAAACCTGTGAAACAACATATTTTCCATTCATCCATTCACTATATGTGAATGGCCCATGCATTTTACGACAAAAAACAAGTAATAATGCACAACACGCAAAAACTAGTAACTAACTTATATGGTTAATCCGATTAACACACCTTATTAAAACTAGTCAAAGTTGTTCAACATATTATGTTTTAAGGCGCAATTTGTTCACGAAATTACTAAAGCTCCCACTAAACTCCGCATCCAACTTAATTAATCTAATTAATTAAGCCAGTTAACCCAAATTTTGTCAAAATTAAAATTTTGCAAGAGCTGGAAAAATCGAGGTGTAACCTCGTTAAAAAAATTATACAAATAAAAAATGGGAAAATTTTTGCAAAAGCATAGCCCAAAATTAAGCAAAAACCGACCCACCCAAAACCCTTGTGGGCTGCGCATCAAGGCTGCTATGCAGTCCCTTGTGTTGCGCCTGCTGTGCTGGGTGCCAGCACTAGCAGCTCGCTACGCATGCTGCGCATGCTAGCTTGTTTGCTGGCGCCTGGCAGCGTATGGCAGGCTGGCTGGGGCTTGCTGCCATGCTGCCCAGCAGCTTGACCAAGCAACTCCAGCAGCCTAGCCACGCACCCAACACTTGGCAGCACGCAACAGCCATGCCACACATCACATCAGCACCTCAAGGCGTAAGCACCCTTGTGCGCACCTAAGGCAACCACATGTGGGTTGCTAGGCAGCCCAGCTAGCCTCGGTGACGCTTGGGTGTTTTTGCCTCGATTTGCGTGCCTTTTTTAGGATTTTAATCCCGATTTACGTGTGACGTAAAATTAATCCTAAATTTCTTTTAGAATTAACTTAAGGCAAAAATGAAATTAAAATAAGTCCAACTTAATTAAATTCAATTTTAATGGTGCACAAGCCTAAATCATCCAAAATTACCTTTTGAAATAATTTAGGTCTTTCTTGATGCTTTAAAATTGAAGGGCTACACCCATAATCAATTTAACCCAAATGTAAATTAATGATGAGTTTTGACAAAATAGGGAGTTGGAAAATAAAACCAATCACTAAATGAAAATTTTCCAACTTTTAACTTGTGTAAAATAACAAAATTACATCTTCCAATATGAAGATTAATCAAGATTTAATCACAAGTACTTGAACTTTATGGACTTTAGTCAACACAAAAATGATTAAATGCAAAGTTAGTTCAACATGGAATTTAAAATCAAATTTCCAACCATTTAAACACTCAAAGATTGGATCTTTAATATACAAGGAACTTTAAAATTTCACATTCACAATAAACATTCACACTTTAATGCAATTGATTTTCATGATTGTGAAATAACAAGTTTATGTGAGAAATTGAACATACCTACTTAAGCACACATTATGACTTCATAACCACGCTTAAAAAGGTTTAAAATTGTTGTAGATTAGGAATGCAACAATGCATTTAATCTACCCTTAACATGCATAAATTAATCAGGCATAAAGATTTAAAAATATTTCATCAAAAACGAAAAACCCCTTTATTTAGAACATTGATTCCACCCTAACATCACTATTTTAGAGTCGAAATCTGGGTTCATCAGCCAAAATTAAAAAATATACGAGTTTTAAAATTAATTAAAACGAGCTTCTAATCCAATTAGAAAACACAACCAGAAATTTAAATCCATTTTAAATCACCTTAATTAATTACAAATTGCAATAATTAAAAAGAGCGCGACTCCGATACCTCTGTTGGGTTTCGTAGCGTCCAACGCTACGCGGAAGAGAAACTCGCCGAAAACCCGCCACAATAATTAAAGCAATAAAGCATGCATAAACATAATTAAACAATAATTAAGAGAAGGGATAAAGAAGTAATACCCTTGAAGCGTGCTTCGCTCGTAAACCGAGCTCATACTTCGAAGCTTAAAGCCTCACAAGTGTGATGGCCTCCAACAGCTCGTACCCACGACTCGACCCGAACGATCTGTGTCTCGAGGGTTAGTCGAGACTTGACCAAATATAAAACTAGAGTTTTGCGAACTTAAAGGTTTTCTCAATAATAAGAGATGCCTTTTTGAGTTCCACTCAAGTTGATTTCCAAATGCCCAATCATGGGGTATTTATAGGGAAATGCAACTTTCACTCCCATTCATAATCAATGTGGGATAGTTGCATTTTTCAACTAATTTATTTAAATCAAAAATAAATTATAAAACAATGCAATCAACAATCAACTAGTGGCATGAGGAGAGGAGAGGTTAGGTGAGGACAATAACCAAAGGGGGGGACCATTGCCTTGCTCCCCAAGGCTTTGCTCCAAACATTGGTCCCTACTTCTCCATACTGGCATCAAGGACAAGGCATGGTTGGCAGCCTGCCTTGCTGGCCAGCTAGCACAACCAGCCTGCCCCTGCCAGCACGCCCTAGCACATGTGTGCTGCTAGCAAGCCACGTATGCTGCTAAGCGCATAGCAGTGTTTGGCGCTGGGCTGCTAGTGCTGGGCGAGGCCTTAAGCTCGCTGCTGCTGCTTGGTGTTGCCATGCGAAGGCACGCACACATGAAAGCAAGCACAACATGCTGCTATGCGAAGGCACGCACACACGCAAGCGCCTAGCAATGCGAGGCATGATGTGCACCTAGTGCTAGCGATGCACGCACACACGCAAGCTCGCATGCTGCGATGGTGCTATGCCATGCGAAGGCACAAACACATGCAAGCTCGCATGCTGCGATGATGATGTGCCATGCAAAGGCACGCACACACGCAAGCTCGCATGCTGCGATGATGCTGTGCCATGCAAAGGCACGCACAAACGCAAGCTAGCATGCTGCGATGGTGTTATGCCATGCGAAGGCACGCACACACGCAAGCTCGCATGATGCGATGGTGTTGTGCCATGCGATGGAGGCGGCGCTTCCAATCTTAAGTTATAGGCATCGTACACCTCGCTGGCATACTTACACCTCAGACCAAAGAAGTCCCAGTCGGTGTCCTGATGGACGAGGTGCCATGCCATCTTCATGCGCTCCTCGCAGTCCTTCTAGTTCTTTGTAATTAGGTGCTCCCGTTCCGCCTCCAAGGCATCCTTGTGGTCGCTCTACACCCTGGCTCGAGCCGGTTGACGTCTGATTGGAGCATAGTGTTCTCCTTGTCTGCCCCTTCTAAAGCTCCGAGGTCCGACTGAGCATTTTTATGCTCAAGCTCTAGATCAAACGCCTTCTTATTGGTCGTCTCTAACGCAGTCGTCAGCTCCTTAATAGTCTCCTCCTGTGTCATCTTCTCCGCTTTAGACTTAATATCATGCATTATAATTCGATATTGATCAAAGTTAAGAGCCTCGGTCGCCCGAATATTAACGTCTCTTACCTTCTCTTGTTTTTTGTTAAACGGAGATTTGAGCCCCCCATCCACCCTAAGTATCGCCTGCAAAGTACAAGCGGTAAAGCACTGACTTAGCCACTATCTTTAGAAAACAGGCATTGAAGTGTTTTAGACAAGTTACCTTAGCCAGTAAGGCAGTAATACATTCCAAGTTAACCTGATGCAACCAAGGGACCAACTCTTTTTCTGTCCGGGTTTTTGACCTCATCATCTGTTTGGATTATTGCTGGAGGTCCGGCCATCTGCAGCATAAGCGGCACCAATAGACCGCCTACTACTAGACGAATCTCTCAACTACTGAGACTGAGATTTAACCCACAGGGGCTCAAGGGGCCATGGGAGGTCGAAAGAGGCATCCGTACCTTAGGGATTTGGTTGAGGGACCAGGTCACCCCTAGCCACTGCAGAATAAGATACAGCATGCAGTAGCACGCCACTCTTTGACGCCATTTTGGTGCCCGGCTCTTTTCCGACCAAGTCGATGCCCAGGACAAATCCTTTAAGGCTCTTACCTGTAGAGGTTGGTCGGTCTCCTCCAACCGGAAGTAGATGATGTCTAAGTAGACAACACTTTCTTGGCTTTATAGGAGCCTTTTGCAGTGTCCTCCGGCTTCCGCTTGAGCATCTTAGAGATGAACTTTAGAGGATTTTTGCTTCCATCCTGAAAAATGGAACAATTTAGTTCGAATCCGATTCGAGTTAGACCTGATCCAAAGAAAAAAGTCCGATATGAATCCTATATTTAAAAGTCTGAATCCGAATCCACAAAATAAAGTGTGACTGCTAATGGGAGCCGGATTGGACTCGGATCCAGTCTAAGGTCCGATCTGAGTAACCTGAGTCCAACAAATAGTAGACATGCGCTTATTTTTTATTTATATAGTAAATATGTTAATGCCCTAAGAACCCTCCTTCGTTCCTTTTCACATGTAGTCGCCACCCCTCCTTCATTTATTCATTTCCCTTCCATCTCAACTCTTTCTCTCTCTTGTCTTGACACCTCATTTTCCTAATTTTTCATTATAATCCAAGAGAATATCTATCATACGAAAAGTCAAAGTCACAACTACTTAGCAATTTAGCAAGATTATTGTGTTTGGGTGCCTTCTAATCTCTGACTTGGCTGTTTTTGGCTATTTTATTTAACATTTTTTCATAATGTATTATTACTTATAAAATACTCATTTTTTTGCATTTTCTTTAAAATTTTAAGGTTGAATTTTAATTTTTACATTTTTGGTTGTTGATATTATCTTATCGTGGCCGGATTAGAATTCGAAGGTCCGGCAATTTGGAGGTCCGAAAATTCAGTGAATTCGAATTCTGAAGATAATGACCTGGACTCGGATTCAGTCTCGAACTCGAATTTATAGCCCGTTTATTAATCGGGTCGAATTCGGATCCTGTCAGGTCCGACTAAAATCTGACCCGTTGCTATTCCTAGTCTCAACACAATAAACATATATTAAAAGTCAAAAGGGGCAGGCAGAACTTAACCCGTCCGTTTTTGCGCGAGCTGGGCCTGTTTTTTCTGCAAGTTTGCTTTCCTGATCTGGGCTGCAGATTTGGCAGGCGTCTTCTTAGCATCCACCATGCTTAGAGCTTTTTCTTCAAAAAAGGCACCGGCTAGTAATACAAATTTTCAACAAATAAACATAAAAACAATAGAAGCGGCATTAAAGTACCGAATGGTTGTCTACGTACGTCTCTCAAACATGGTACTAAGTCCACATGCGGAAAGGAATGCCTTGTCCTTCAGCTAGTCTGGATGTGGTACCCAGTTCTTGGGTACAATTATTTCTGTGATGTCATCTAAGGGCATAGTAATGGTCCTAAAGAAATCCGGCTCTAATATTTGTGTCCTGCCTTCCTCAGGGACATGCGGCAGGGCACACTTTTTTCCTAAGAGATTCGATTTTTTATTATACCGGCGAAGTGCATGATTTTGACGCCGGCTGGGAGAGGAAACCAAATAAAACTTGCTCCTCTAGTTGGTCCATTTTGATGGCTTATCGAGCGTCATCAAATACTCCGGGTGTGTGGTCAAAATGTACCACGCCCTCCAGCCGCCTGGGGCACGGCTAAGATAGTGCATGTAAGCAAAATCCTCCCAGCCGGGCTTTATGTTTTGCATCTCACAGGCGGCGATATAGCTAAGGATGTTCACCCACGAGTTGGGGGTGAGTTCCCATACGCCTAGGTCATATCCCCTCAATATGGCCTTTATTGCGTCGTGAAAGGGGAAACGGAGGCAGACTTTAAACGCTGCCTCATATCAACCAAAATAATTATCAGAATTTTTCTAATCGTCATCCTAAGCAATTGTGCCCTCTACAGGAAACACTCTAATTCCCAATTTTCCCCCAAGGGGTGTTTGTCTAGAAAGGCGGGAAGACTCGTCTCTATTGCTACCCTATTCCTGGCAGACACATGAGCCCCAAACGGGTCTGATTCTGTAGGCCATGAGGATGCCTCATTCTTCTTACTGTTGGCATCCGCCTGCAGTGAGCTCGATTCCTCAGAGCTCGACCCAAAGCTGGCCTATTCACCTTCTCCATGCTCGGACTCCTGTAAGATGCCATCGCTTAGAGTGCTTGGTGCACCCGAAGGATGGTCATATACTTCGTCAACCGGCACCTCTAATGTGTCGTCTTCCCTATAATCTAAATCAGGTGCCATCATCTTCGTCCGACCCATAGTGTCCTACACAAACACAGAGACAGTCGAATTTGGGGAAGAGCTGGGGCGGACCAAACACCCAGAGATGGCACCCCCATCCCTAGACTCAGCCGTACCAGGAGACCGGCTGACTACTGTCCTAGGCTGTGCCGTGTGTGTTAATGGTGAATCCATTTATTCAAAGAAATATACATAAATGGTGAAAAGGATGAAAAAGCTGAGAAGGGGAGAGACAGTTACCTTGATGATTTTTTTTGAAAAGAAAGATGTCAAGCGTTGACCATTTGTATCAAATGGAAATAGCAGACGGTACTTTTGTTCTGAAAATCTCAGGCGGTGGTTAGAGTTACTCTCTCTAAAAAATCTCAACTCAGCTTTCTCTCTCTAGACTTTATGAAAATTTCAAAGGCGAGGGAGGGGTAAAACCCTATTTATAGAGGGGAAAATTAAGGGGCATCCATGTAATTTCCCCAAAAGGTGAATAATTAAAAACTGTTCACCAATGCCAAAGGGCCAAGTGTCACAGGCGCCACGTGTGATATATGTGTTTTATATGCTATTTTATCCCCTGTCCCACGGTCATTTTTATGCATAATTGAGCTCTACGGGGCTATTTTTAGTACTAATGTGTGCTTTCGAGTGTTTTGTTGATTTGACATTTTTTTGTAGGAATTTCCCCGATTTGTTGGTGATTTCTATTGTCTTCCGTCCACTAGGAGATATCGAAGCTATGATCACATTCATGACCGTCGTTTATAGCCCAAGACCGATTATTTCGGTGACTAAGGTCTTGGTCCCTGGAATTGGTCCAAGTAATGGACCAAGGAAGAGGAATTGGGTCATAAGTAATTGAAGCCCAAAATAAGAAAAGAAAAGGAAACTCGGCCTAGAAAAAGACCGAGCCCAATCAGGCGGATGCCCAGAAAGGCGGTGTGAAGAAAAAGGCGGGCCCAATCGGGCGCGTGTTTCTTCAAAGGCGTTTAGGATTCGTGTTTTGAATTAATTTTGGGTTTAGTATTTAAACTCTTTTTTTAAGCTTTATTGGGTACGTTATTTTAGATTACAATTTTAATTCTTAAGCTTGTAGAGAAATTTTAGTGAGAGATTATTATTGAACTCAAGTTTTCCCCTTTTAGTGCAATTTCATATTTCCTTCATTCGGTATTATTTCTCATCTCCTTTACTGCTTTATTTATCGCTTTAATTTTAATAGCTTTGCTATTTTTGTGCTTTGATTTCAATCATGTCTTTTATATATGCTTTGATTAGTTTAGGTTTAAATATGTGTGAGTAGTCAATCTCTAGGGTTCTTTGGGGATCCATAATTAATATGAAGGGATAAATTGTTTTGGTTGATTATTGATATTGCATGATAATTTTTTATTGAATTTATTCAATTCATTACAACTAGATTATGAATCGAGAAGATGCGATTTGATTGTAAAAGTATTGCAATATTAAATTGATGAATCGAGAAGATGTTAATTTGGTATTAAAGGCTATTTTCAATAGGAACTTAGATCAAATACATTGCAAGAGCCTGTTAGATCTATGTTGATTAATAAATTGCAAGAGCATGTTAATCATGTTATATTTGCAATATTTATCGTTAATTGTTATGTTTTATCCCAGAGTATTAATTATTGATGAACCTGTGACCGTAGGCTTTTTATTATTGATTTCTTCCTTAGTTTAATTCATACAAACCCTTATTTGTTTCCTTATAATTTAGATTATAATAATTAATTAGGAATAGAAGAACGTTGTTTCCCTATGGACTCGACCCCACTTCCCTATCTATTTTAGTTAGTGGTTTTAGGAATTACTTTTGATTTGGTGATACGACTTTAGCTTATCAAATTTTGGCGTCGTTGCCGGGGAAATAGTTTTATTTAAATTTTTGATTATTTTTGTAGTCCAGATTATTTTCTTTTGTCTCATATAATGCATGTTCTTTGGGACAGTTTCTCATATTTGTTTGTTTAGTTCTGTGTTTATGCCCAGGGTTTCTAAATCGGGTTACATTCCATTCGATCCTGAAATCGAACATTCTTTTCATAGACAGAAGAATCTTTACAGACAGGTACGAGGCACTTCCGAGGGTAATACACCTTTGGAACCCCCATCTGTTTCTAGCGACACATAGGTTTCTTCATAAACAAAATCAGTGATGGTAGCTCAACCACCTCACAAGCTTAGCGATTATTCGCAGTCGTCCCTGACAGATTTTCCACACCTTGCTCCTCCACCAAATCTCGAGGGAGTGCATTCCGAGATTAAACCCCAGTTTATATTATTACTATGATCGAAAGGAAGCAATTTGGCGGAGCTAAGAATGAAGATCCAAATCTTCATATTTTGGATTTTTGTCAATATTACAATACTATCAGACAAGCTGGGGTCACGCAGGAACACATCAGGGAGATTTTTTTCCCTTTTCTTTATGAGGTAAAGCTAAACTGTAGTATAATGGATTGAATAAGACTGCTCTTAGTATTACTGACTAGAATTCTCTTGCTTTGAATTTCTATAATAAATATTACCCTGTAGAGAAGACAACTTTGTTGAGGAGTTCAATCCTAAATTTTGCCCAAGAAGCTGATGAATATCTATATGAACTTGGGAAAGATTTACGGATTTTTAGAGAGAATGTCCCCATCATGGGATTTTACAGTGGCAGATAATCCAAGCCTTCTACAACAGGCTTGGAAATTAATCAAGATCAATCCTGGACTCAGCAGCTAACGGAAGATTTATGAATCTTCAAGAGGATGTAGCACGAACAATTATTGAAGAGATGGTAATTCATAATTCCCAATACGGGAATCCTAGAGGTTTTGCAAACAAAGGGAAACATAATGTCGATTTTGTATCCTTTGTGCAAGCTCAATTAACCTCTATTTGTTAGAAATTAGATAGTATTAGTATTGCTATCCATGCTTTCGTAGCTAATGTTTATGCTATTAATAATAATACTACTCATGCTTTTTGTGAAAATTGTTGAATTTTAGGACATTGGGTGCAAGATTGTAGGAGTTCTGTGGAGCAAGTTAAAGCTTTCCAAGCCTACAGGCAGAATAACCCATACTCCAACACTTATAATCCTGGTCTCCAGAACCACCCAAATCTATCCTACCAGAGTACCAATGTGCTAAATCCTCCACCTCCACAACAACCACAAGAACAAGCCTCACAGCAACCACAACAAAAATATTATCAACACCCTAATTAGAGAATCCAACAACAAACTCCACCTCCACCCACTAATCCCGCCTTGTCATAAATCAAGACGATGTTAGCCGATATGCAAAAGCAGATGTAGAGTAGGGATGCGCAAATTAACTCGATCCTAGCACATAATAAAATCATAGATAATCAAATTGCACAACTTTCCTCTACTCGCAAAGTCGCCAGCAGGGAGCCCTACTATCAAAACTAGTACAACCTACATATCATGCGAACGCAATTACTTTGAGAAGTGGTTCAAAATATGATGGACCCTCTATGCCCAAAGATTATGAACCTGCCATTACAAAAATTGCTAATCCTGATTCTATTACACCAAATACTGTTGTTACTAGCCCTGCAGGGCCCCGGGGTAAAACTAACTCTTCTGATAATACTTTGCAGGTTAAAACTCAAGACAAAGCTGGAGATTTGCAGAGCCCTGCTATCCAATTTCCATTCCCAAATAGACACCTAAAGAATAAGTTGGATAAACAGTTTGGTAAGTTCCTAGAGGTTGTTAAGAATTTGCAGGTAACGGTTCCTTTCACCGATTTAATCACACAGGTTCTTGCATATGCTAAATTCATGAATGATATTTTAACTAGGAAGAGAGCCTTTAATGAGGTAGAGACTATAGCTTTTACTAGAGAATGTAGTGCATTACTACAAAGTAAATCTCCACCCAAGTTAAAGGATCCCGGTAGTTTTTCTATACCCTATCATATTGGTAATCTTTTCATTGATAAAGCATTGTGTGATTTGGGTGCTAGTGTTAGTGTCATTCCTTCACCTGTGTGTTCCAAGCTTAATATGGGAGATTTAAAGGTTACCAATACAACTCTACAAATGGCCGATCGTTCTGTTAAATACCCCTTAGGTGTTTTAGAGGATGTCCCCGTCAGAGTTGGTAAATTTTTTATTCCTGTTGACTTTGTTGTTCTTAACATGGAGGAAGACACACAAATTCCTATTATTTTAGGTAGACCTTTCCTTCACACTGCAGGGGCCATAATTGATGTTAAAAATGGAAAACTCACTATTTCTGTAGGGGATGACAACATCACCTTCAATTTAGGGAGAGTTATGAAAGGACCTATGCTAGAGGAAAAATGCTACAGTATTGATGTTATTGATATTATATGTCATGATAGCATACCCCAGGTTTTCACTCGAGATCCCTTGGAGGAAGTACTATGTTGTGATCTTACTGCAAGTGATGTTGACATATGGAGTAAAGAGGAGGGCGCAATTGAACAAGCTCTGTCAAATGAGCAACTTAGCCCTGATGAGAATGATAAGGTAGAAAATTTTTAATTCAAGAATCGTACTCTGCGGAGGTAAAGAAACCTGAACTTAAACCTCTTCCTTCACATTTAAAATATGTATTTCTTGATCAGCAGGAACTGCACCCCGTGATCATTAGTATTACACTCGATGACCCCCAAACTTCCCAACTTCTAAAGGTTCTTCGAACCCGCAAAAGGGCAATTAGGTACAATATTGATGATCTAAAGGGTATTAGCTGTGACTTTTGTATGCACGGGATACACCTAAAAGATAATCACAAGCCATGTATCAACCACAGAGGAGGTTGAATCCTAACATGCAGGAGGTCGTAAAAAAGGAGGTTATGAAGCTACTGATGCAGGTTTTATTTATCCTATCTCTGACTCAAGTGGGTAAGTCCTGTGCAGGTAGTTCCAAAAAAAGGTGGGATGACAGTGATTAAAAATAATAAAAATGAATTGATTCCTACAAGAAATGTAACAGGGTGGCGGATGTGCATTGATTATCGCAGATTAAATGCCGCCACTAAGAAGGATCACTTTCCCCTTCCCTTTATTGATCAAATGTTGGAAAGGTTAACTAACCATAAATTTTTCTGTTATTTGGATGAGTATTCGAGATTCTTTCAAATCCCAATTCACCCTGATAATCAGGAGAAAACTACATTTACATGTCCTTATGGTACTTTTGCTTATCGTAGGATGCCCTTTGGATTATGTAATGTACCTGCTACTTTTCAACGTTGTACGATGAGCATCAATTCTGATTTCATAAAGTCTATCATGGAAGTTTTTATGGATGATTTTAGTGTGTATGGTTCATCATTTGATATTTGTCTAGATAATCTCACTAAAATTTTGAAAAGATGTGAAGAATGCAATTTGGTTTTAAATTGGAAAAAGTGTCACTTCATGGTGACACAAGGTGTAGTCCTAGGTCACATTGTTTCTGATGAGGGTATACAGGTGAGCAAAGAAAAGGTAGAAGTGATTGAGCAATTACCCCCACCAGTGAATGTTAAAGGGGTAAGGAGTTTTCTTGGTCATGCAGGGATATTGCCGCTTCATCAAGAATTTTTCTAAGATTGTTAAACCACTAACTCAGCTTTTACTCAGGGATGCCCCATTTGATTTTACTGATGAGTGTCTTGAATCTTTCAACAGGATTAAGCAGGCTTTGATTTCGGCTCCTATCATATGTGCTCCCAGTTGGAATCTTCCATTCGAGATCTTATGTGACGCTAGTGATTATGCAGTAGGCGCCCTGCTAGGCCAAAGGAAGGAAAATGTTTTGCATGCTATTAATTATGCAAGTAAAACTTTGGATGAGGCTCAAGTCAACTATGCCACCACAGAGAAGGAGTTTCTTGTTGTGATTTATGCTTTAAAGAAATTTAGATCATACTTGGTTGGTTCTAAAATTATTGTTTTTAATGACCATTCAGCGTTGAAATATCTCATTGCCAAGCAAGAGACCAAGCCTAGACTTTTCCATTGGGTGCTTTCGCTACAAAAATTCGACATTGAAATTGACACTAAAAAGGAGCGGAGAATGTAGTTGCAGGCCACTTGTCTATGATCAGGTATGATGGAGGTAAGGATTCTACACCTATTGATGATTCCCTTCCTGACGATAATCTCCTTGCAGTTGTGTCACAGGGACCTTGGTATGCAGATTATGCCAATTATTTGGTAGGCGATATACTACCTCCAAATACGTCCTATCAACAAAAGAAAAGGTTTCTCCATGATGTTAAATTTTATTTTTGGGATGATCCTTTTTTGTTTCGTGAATGTGCAGATGAACTATATCGCAAGTGTGTCCCTGAATGGGAAGTGAATGTCATCTTACAACGTTGCCACAACTCTCCATATGGTGGCCATCATGGCCCTTCTGAAACCGTAGCCATGCTTAATGGAAGAGGTTTCTATTGGCCTACTATGTTCAAGGATGCGCGGTTATTCATAATGTCTTGTGATATTTGCCAGAGGTCTGGCAATATTTCGAGGAGGCACGAGATGCCCCAAACTAGGATACTTGAAGTTGAAATTTTTGATGTTTGGGGTATTGACTATATGGGATTGTTCCCATGTTCCAATGGGAATTGTTACATACTCATGGCCATTGATTATGTGTCCAAATAGGTCGAGGCCATTGCTTCACCAGCAAATGATGCCAAGGTGGTCATGAAACTTTTCAAGAAGACCATATTTCCTAGATTTGGTGTCCCACAAGCTATTATTACTGATGGAGGTTCTCACTTTCATGAAAGACAATTTGACAACCTTCTAAAGAAGTATGAAGTCTACCACAGGACCGGGCTTAGTTACCATCCTCAAATAAGTGGTCAAGTTGAGGTCTCCAATCGAGAAATCAAGTCGATTATAGAAAAAGTGGTAGCTAAGTCAAGGACGGATTGGAGTATGAAGCTAGATGACACACTTTGGGCATACAGGACCGCATCAAAACACCAATTGGCACCTCTCCTTATAGACTAGTGTACGATAAAGCATGTCATCTTCCCGTGGAATTGGAGTATAAAGTTTTTTGGGCAATTAAGGAGCTTAATATGGATTCTAAGGCTGTGGGTGAGAAAAGACTTCTCCAACTCAATGAGTTGGATGAGTTTAAATTATCCGCTTATGATAGTGCGCGAATTTACAAGGAGAAGACCAAGAAGTGGCACAACAAGAATATCGTACCAAGAGAGTTCGCACCGGGAGATAAGGTTCTACTCTTTAACTCTAGACTTAAGCTCTTCCCAGGGAAGCTAAAATCTAGGTGGTTGGGTGCCTTTACTGTCACTAAGGTGATTAAATTTGGTTCGGTTGAGCTATTAAATGACAAGGGTGAAGAATTCAAGGTCAATTGTCAACAATTGAAGGTGTATCATGAAGGAACTACCAATGGAGTGGTGGATGAAATCCACCTAACTCCACTCTCATCTTAGAGCTAAGGTACAAAAGGTCGTTCGGGACCTTCATAAACCAGCGCTTTGCGGGAGGCAACCCGTACTTTATGCTTTCTAAACTAGCTTTTATTTTTATTTTTTTGTAGAGAGGTGAAGAGAGTGCAAATTTTACATGTGTGAAGTAAGTTGTGCAAGTTTTGATCATGAAGTAGGGAGATTTAAAGAGAAAAAGTCGAAGAAAATTACAAGTTTGGACTGGGTAGTGGCCCGATCGGGCAGAACTCGCCTGGTCGGGCGAGCAAGTGTAGCTGAGAAAAATCAATTTTCTCGCCTAATCGAGCGAGGCTGCCCGACCGGGCGCGTATGCGAACGAAAATTGAGATGCAGTTTAGCCCGATCGGGCACGAAAGAAGAGGAAAAAGGCGAGCAAAGAGTCGCTCGATCGTGGGACACTACCCGACCGGGCGCGCAAGCACTCGAAAGAAAATCAAGGTCACTCGCCCGATCCGGCAAAGGTGCCCAATCGGGCACATTTTTGGAGAAATCAAACTAACTCAAAAGAAATCTCAGGCGAACCATCGAGCAAATGTTCTCACATTGAGTTCACGCCCGATCGAGCGGAGCTTGCCTAACCGGGCGCGTAACCAAAGTTCTAAAAAGCTGGAAATTCGTCCAATCGGACGCGCCTTTTATCCGGGCATTTCAACCCTCTTTTCTTCTTGTTTATTTCACTTTCTTCTTTCTTTCATATTTTATCTTCACTTTCTCTCAGCTCTCTAAACTCCATTTTCAAATCTTCAAACTTCATCTTCCAATCAAGATCTCTTCTAATTTTCTCATCAAGCCTCAAAAATTTTACCATATTTAGAATCGTCTCACCTTCCTCTACATTTCCCACCTAATTTATCTTTGTTTTCTCAATCTTTTAGGAAACCCTAAAGATAGAAAATCCCAAGTTCATTAAAAACTAACTTTCAAATGAGTTCTAAGAGATCAAGAGGACAAAGAGTATAGCAATCAAGGCAACCAACAGCACCAATGGTTGACTCGGAGCTTCAAATCAGAGGGTGAGAGCAGGTGGTGGTTACTAGCTACGAGAAAAAGCAAAGGATGCTCAATCTCATCACTAGGCAGGTAATCGCTACCCGTTTTGCTCATCATCGTACTTTGATTACTATGGGAATTGATAAACGAGAAATTGCTTATGGGAATTGGCATGACTAGTTTCTTTGATATGCATTGAGACACTTATGATTATCTAACGGTAGAGTTTATTTCTACTTTTAGTTTAATAAAATCAAAATCAAATGTTTTTCATGTTCAATTTCGTTTGCTAAATAATGATGTGAGATTGTCTTTAAAAGATTTTGGTAAGTTGTTTAAGTTAAAAGCCGATAGACCACCCACTCCACCTAGGGAATTTAACGGTGAGGTTTACATGGCCCTTACGGGGGAAATTTTAGAAAGCCTCCAACATGCCAAAGCCACCATTATGCACCACCCCGTGCCAAAGTTTTGGCAACGTTTTGTAGGCCTCGCAATCTTTGGGAGGCATGAGCCGGCTAATCTTAGGGGGGATGAACTAGCCTCCTATTTGTACTCCGAGTGTGGGAAGCTTAACATCCCATTAAAGACGGCCCAACATTTTCAACGTAGTGCTAAGGCATCTGAAACACCGATGGTGAGAACCCCTATTTACTACGGTGGGTTAGTGACCCACATTGCGGTTAAATTGTTGGGATTTGAGCCTAATAACCATAAGAGGATGGATGGGAGTACCTTGATGGACCTAAGCTACTTAAGAGGGCTTAATTGGGTTCAACCTACACATAGTGTAAGTCAACTAAATGAGTTATGGTGGATAGTCCATAGAGAACCAAGTAGGAGAGACCGAGCTTTCAAATTGCCCAACCTCGCTATGACTAAGTTTGATAGGGGTAAGACATCTTATACCTATGTTATTGGCAATGACGGGGAAGCTCACGAAGCTCCTCAAACTCCACCACAATTCCATCCTCAACCTCCACCTCAATTTGAACCCTAACCCCAACCTTACATGCAAGACATCCCCTCATCTTTTCATGACTATAACATTGATCCAAATGCACCATATGACTTTTTGGCTTTTAGGGGCCAACTTAATAGGATTGAGAGAGGGCAAGGAAGGGTGGAGGGAATAGTTCAATCCTTGATACACGAGTGGGGTCACTTGATAGGAGGGTTGGATATGTTGAGCAAAACCTAGGGAGGGGTTTATATCCCATGTATGATGATTATGCACGTCGAGGTGCTATTCCCCCCGAAGCTATGCTTCCCGGTTGGTTTCAACCTCCTCAAGGAGGAAACACCGGCCCTAGTGTTTATGGTTCTTATATGGACTACTCTTCAATCCATGGCTATGGGGCCGATGTTCCTTTTGGAGGGTTAGGTGGGAATGTGGATCCTAACTATTTTGCAGGTAGTTCGGGTCATGGAGGTGCTGGTTCTAGCCATGGAGGTGGTGGTGGCTACGCTAGGATGGATCCGGATGATGATAATGATGAGTAGCTACTCGTAGCTACACTCCCAAGTCAATGAGGGCATTGCATGATTTGGCTTGGGGGAGATGGTTTTGTATTGTTGGGTTTCGTAGTGACCCACACTACGCAGAAAGAAACCCGCCAAGACCCGCCCCCATGATAAATGCAATTAACAAGCAAAACATAATTAAACACAAGAAAGGATAAAAGATTATACCTTTGACGCGTGCTTCGCTCAACAATGAGCTCTTACTTGAACCCCGAAAATACAAGGTCTCCAACGGGATCGTACCCTCGAACCCGACCCGAGCGTCCTAAGTCTCAAAGGTTAGTCGAGACCTGGACAAATAAAACTATGAGTTTTACGAATCAAGGTTTACTCAAATCAAGAGTTGCCTTTTAATTCCACTCAAGGTTGTGTTTTCCAAATACCCAAACTTTGGTATTTATAGGGAAATGAACCCTTGAACTTCATTTCCCAAACAATGTAGGAGAATGAATAATTTTGATAATTACTTTAATTCCAAATTAAATTAATAATTAAATCAATCACAATGCAACAAGTGTCAAGGAGAGAGAGAGAGTTAGGTAAGGACCAAAGGCTTGGGGTGACCATTGCCTTGATCCCCAAGCCATTGCTCCAAGCAATGGTCCCCTCATCCAAAACCGGCATAGGAGGGATGTTGGGCTGGCAGCCAGCTAGGCACGCCAGCTAGTGCTGCCAGCTAGCACTAGCTAGCAAGCCCCGCATCACCCTAGCCAGCATATGCGTGTTGTGCTGGGCGATGCTTGTGCTTCTGCTGCGTGCTAGTGCTAGTGCTAGGCGCTGCTAGCTGCCAGCGCTGGCCCTTGCCTCTCTCTCCATAGCACACGTACACGCAGGGCAGTCGCACTCATAACCTCCTCGCACTCCCAGTCCCACGCACAAGCACAGGCCCTCTCGCACAGCCAGCACACCCAGGCCAGCTAGCCCCTCACGCACGCAAGGCCTGGCATGCGTGCTGCTAGCGAGCTACGCATGCTGGGCTTGGAGTTGGGCGATGGTGCACACGCACACGTACAGAGCGAGGCTCGTGCTGATACTGCGATGGTACTAGGCACACACGCACACACACATATGCAAGTGCCCAGCACTGCGATGGCTGTGGTTGGTGCGTGTGGCCTGTGATGGCTTGCGATGAACCCTAGGAACATTCACACGCACACACGCATAGGCCTAGCCATGCGATAGTGCTGTGCATGGTACGTGTGGCCTACGATGGTGCTTCCATGCCATGCGAAAGCGGCGATGGGCTGCCTTGTGCACCTAGCACGCATGGCGCGCCTAGCACACCATGGTGCGCCTAGGCTTGTGATTGAAAGGAATGGTGTCCTTCCAACAAGTGTATTCTTCCGATAGAGGATTCAGAATTATTACAAAGTTAATTCTTAAGTAAGATCAAGTGATCGGAATGCCTAGGTGGAGGCCGCTTCCGATCAGTAATATCAAGGTACAATTGATATTACAGCTTAATCTTAACTGAACCCTTCGGGTCAAACCCAATCGAATCACCGATCTAAGATGATGAATTCATCCAAAAGGATTTAATGACTCGACAGAGTTATATGAACACAGACGTCGGATATCGAGTCTAGGGCGTCAAGGCCGAGCGTCACAAAATCACAAGCGACAAGTACGAGCGTAGCCGTAGCACCACAATGGTCTAACCATGTGGATTCTAGGCTAGTTAGAGCTAGCATGCACCTATCATGGCTAGGCGTAAGCCTAAGCACACTAGGTGTGCTAGGCGCACCATCGCAACCCATCGAACCATCGCAGCACAAGCACAGCACCATCGCATGGCTATGCCAATGCGTGTGTGCGTATGCTTATGCCTTAGCCTATTGCATCATCATAGCAAGCATGCCTGCGCACATGCGTGCCTTCGACATGGCACTGCATCGCAGCATGCGTGCCTGGGTGTTAGGCACCATTGCAGGCCCCTCGCACAAGCACAGCACCATGGTAGGCCTTGTGTGCGTGTGCGTGTGCGTGGAAGGCATCGCAGCAGCAGCAGCATGCGAGTATATGCGAGTCTGGTGCGTGTGGCTGGCGAGGCAAGGTGGCCAGCATGCGTCGCTTGCTATCAACACGCATGTTGGCTATGCGAGCATGTGCGAGATAGGGTAGGCAGCAGCACCACGCATGCATGTGCCTAAGTGTGTCCGATGCCCTGGCAGCAGCGCCCAGCGCCCAGCACAAGGCGTGGCTCGCTAGCAGCACGCAAGTGCTGGGAGGGCTGGGTGATGCGTGCTGTGCGTGCGATGGAGGTGCTGAGCAGCAAGGCAGTGCTAACTGGCACCGCTAGCTGGCAGCCAACCAGCCCTCCTTGAGCCGGTTTTGTGCTTGCTTGTGGGGACCAATCAAGGGCCTTGGGGAGCAAGGCAAATGGT
Organism: Chenopodium quinoa; assembly: GCF_001683475.1. Taxonomy (NCBI): domain Eukaryota; kingdom Viridiplantae; phylum Streptophyta; class Magnoliopsida; order Caryophyllales; family Amaranthaceae; genus Chenopodium; species Chenopodium quinoa. The sequence continues at coordinate 9,346,953 of NW_018744239.1, forward strand.
TCCCCCACCTAGCCTTTGCCATCACTCATTAGCATGTGATTGTGCCACTTGTCGCAATGTGATTAAGTTGATTATTTATTTAATTTGGAATTAAATAAATTGTTGATTTTACCAACTCTCCCACATTGATGGGAGATTGAAAATCAAGGATGCTCTTCCCTATAAATACCAAAGGCATGGGTATTGGGAAGATACAACCTTGAGTGAAATTAAAAAGGCAACTCTTGTAATTAGAGTAAACCTTTGATTCGTAAAACTCATAGTTTTGTTTGTCCGGGTCTTAACTAACAAGACTTGGGGCGCTCAAGTCGGGTCCGTCGGAGATCTCGTAGTTTCGGGATTTTGAAGTAAGAGCTCTTCGGGAGCGAAGCACGCAACAAAGGTATAATTCTTGTTCTTAGTCTTGCTTAATTATGTTTATTATGCCTGTTAATTGCTTTAATTAAGGGGCGGATCTTGGGAAGTTTCCTTCCGCGTAGTGTCGGGTCACTACGAAACCCTACAGCGATGATCTAGCCTAGCCTAGCTACGGCTATGCTCGTACTTGTTTCTTGTGATTTTGCGAAGCTTGGTCTTGACACCCTAGGCTCGATATCTGAGGTCTATATTCGTAAAACTTCGTCGAATCATTAAATCCTTCGGATTAATTCGTCGTCTCGGATCGATTGTTCGATTGGTTTCAACCCGAAGGGTTCAGTTAAGATTAAGATGTAATATTAATTGTACCTTTATATTACTGATCGGAAGCGACCTCCACCTAGGCATTCCGATCACTTAACCTTACTAAAAAATTAGCTCTGTAATAATTCTGAACCCTCTATCAGAATAATACACTTGTTGGAAGGACACCATTCCTTTCAATCTCCCACTTGTCCTTCAGGACAAGTGTGCATATGGTGTATAGCCCATTTCCTATGTCGCTTAATGTCTCTTCGTGAACTATAAGGTAAGATTCATCGTCATCCTTATTACGTTCAGAAGTGTTTCTCGATCTCCGAGTTCGACTGTCAATAAGCAGATGATTTCTAAAATCTATCTGAGCACGGCCATGCATTTTCACAGTCTCGCTCATCGAGCGGCCTTGTAAACAACAAAGACACATTCCCTATTGTTAATAGGGGGACATTCCCAGTCTTGCATTGTAAGTTTCTCTTACTAAGAGGACCTAATCTCCTGAGTGTTCCCGTTATGATCCCCAGTTACGGCAGACGTTAGGCAACATCAAAGAGACTAGTTCTAAAACAAGAAAACTTCACAATACTCATGGTCAAGGAAACGAGTTCCGATAGCTATAATGAGAAATGTACTTATGACCATTTTGAATCTCTTAAAGTACTCTCATAGGTCGATCCAGTGCAGTTCCAAACTTGCACTTGTGCAAATGATTTATGACCATCATGTCCTTGCAGCATAAGAAACGGTGCGGTAAATCATACTACATACTAATCTCTGGTGGTCATCAATCGTCCATCAGTTAGATGACCTCGATTAGGGATAATTTTCGATTTAAATATTCTATGTTCACTTAACAGGTGTTTCTTTATCCAAGACATGGTCTTGATACCCTGTTTTGAACATTTCCATAAATCGAATGGACTCATTATTTAATTCTATACCACAATTAAATAGCAATGGAGTGAATGATAATTTTGCACAAAATTAACTACTCCATTAATGAATGGTTTCAATACAGTGTCTTACATTAAAACAACCAGTTTAATTAAAACACATGTACTGGGAATTTCAAAGCCGGTCTCCCACGTGCTTGATTGCCATTGCCTCAACGTGCTTGTTGTGTTTCACTTGAGGCAAAGGATTATTCAAAGGATCGGCTACATTATCATATGTGTCAATCTTGCAAATTCATATTTCACCCTCGGATTTCCGTTCCCTTATCATGTGAAATCGCCTTTGGACATATTTGACCTTCTGGTGCTCTCTAGGCTCTCTAGCCTGAGCGATAGCTCCATTGTTGTCACAATAGAGATCTATCAGACCCTTAATGAAGGGTACAACACCAAGTTCACTGACGAACTTCCGAATCCAAACAGCCTCCTTAGCAGCTTCTGAAGTAGCCAAGTATTCGGCTTCAGTTGTAGAGTCTGCAGTTGTGCTCTGCTTGGCACTCTTCTAGGTAAATGCTCCTCCATTTAGGAAAACTATGTACCCTAAATGTGACTTGAAGTCGTCTCTGTTAGTCTGGAAGCTAGCGTCGGTGTAACCTTCAAAAACCAGATCTTTATGGCCACCATAAACCAGGAATTTATCCTTGTTCCTTTTCAGGTACTTCAGGATATTCTTGGTCGCAGTCCAATGCGCCTCTCTTGGGTTTGATTGGTATTGGCTCGTAGCACTCAAGGCATACGATACATCTGGCCTTGTACATATCATGGCATACATGATCGACCCAATTAGCAAAGCATATGGAATCTGATCCATTCTCTCTCGCTCAACAGGTGCCTGTGGACACTATTTCTTGCTGAGAGTTACGCCATGGGACATGGGTAGATGCCCTCTCTTGGTATACTCCATGTTGAATCGTGCCAGTACTTTATCAATATAAGTACTCTGGCTCAATACAATCATCCTCTTAAATCTATCCATGTAGTTCTTGATGCCTAATATGTACTGTGCCTCTCCTAAGTCCTTCATTGTAAAGCACTTTCCCAAATAGCCCTTTACGGACTCCAGTAATTTTGTGTTGTTTCCAATGAGTAGTATGTCATCGACATATAGGACTAGGAATGCGATGTCACTCCCACAGACCTTTTTGTATACACAAGATTCATCTGGATTCTGGATAAAACCAAACTTGCTAATGGCTTCATCAAATCGCAAATTCCAACTCCTGCTGGCTTGCTTTAGTCCATAAATGGACTTCTTAAGCTTGCAAACATTTCCAGCGTTGCTCGGATTGACAAAACCTTCTGGCTGTGTCATGTACACAGTTTCTTCCAAAATCCCATTTAGGAAGGCGGTTTTGACATCCATTTTCCATATTTCATAATCGTAATATGCATCAATCGCTAGAATAATCCGGACAGAATTTCGCATTGCAACCGGTGAAAAAGTTTCATCATAGTCAATCCCGTGGACTTGTCTATAACCTTTTGCCACCATTCTAGCCTTGTATATCGATACATTTCCATCCTTGTCTGTCTTCCATTTGAAGATCCATTTACAACCAATGGGTGTGTAACCCTCGGACAAATTCACCAAGTCTCAGACTTGATTTTCAGACATGGAGTCCATCTCGGATTTCATGGCTTCTTGCCATTTAGCAGAGTCGGGGCTCGTCATAGCTTGCTTGTTTGTCGCTGGCTCATCTCCATCCATAACTAGGATGTCCTGATCATCGGTTAAGACAATACCAAGGTATCTGTCTGGTTGAGATCTTTGTCGTTGCGACCTACAAAGGGTAATGGGTTGAGCATTTACATTGTCTGTTTGATTCTGACCAATCTTCCCAGCTGCTTCCAAAGCACTTAGATTGTCAGTTTTATCAGGTTGACATTGTTGCTCGTCCTCTTGAACTTCGTCGAGTTCGATTTTCCTCCCACTTATCATTTTGGAAAGGTGTTCCTTCTCCAAAAAGACACCATCACGAGCAACAAACACTTTGTTCTCGGATTTATTGTAGAAGTAATACCCTTTGGTTTCTCTTGGATATCCCACAAAGAAATACTTATCCAATTTGGGGTGAAGTTTATCCGAAATTAATCGCTTGACATATGCTTCACATCCCCAAATCTTGAGAAAAGACAACCTAGGAGGTTTCTTAGTCCATAATTCATATGGAGTCTTTTCAACGGCTTTTGACGAAGCGCGGTTCAGTGTTAGTGCCGCGGTTTGTGGCGCGTGTCCCCAGAAAAAGATAGGAAGTTTACCAAGACCCATCATTGATCGAACCATGTCTAACAAGGTTCGATTCCTCTGTTCGGACACTCCGTTCCATTGAGAAGTTCCGGGAGGCGTCAACTCTGAAAGAATACCATTTTCTTTCAAGTGATCGTCGAATTCATGGCTCAAATATTCTCCACCTCGATCCGATCAAAGTGCTTTAATTTTCTTGCCAAGTTGATTCTCAACTTCTTTCTGGAATTCTTTGAATCTATCAAAGGTTTCATATTTATTCGACATTAAGTAGATATAGCCATATCTACTAATGTTTGTTAACGAATTTGAATTCTTAGATGTCTTAGTTATTGGTATCATCGTTTGTCTAATCATATGTAAAAACATGCAATTTCCATTGAACATATATTTGCAAGACAATTTTGAAACAACTATTGTCAAAGTCTTACATGCAAAATAATTAGGTGTCCAACACCATAGATTATAGTATGTTCAAAAGCATGATGAAAAACTAAGATTAGTTTAATTACATGTCATAGACAAAATAGTGCATGCAAGCACGACCGAAAAACCATCTTCGTCGTCTACTTGTCCATGCACCAACACTTGATAAGCTTCTCACTTGGTCCCTGAAAAGGCAACATAAAGTGAGTCATACTTGGTATCTAATACCTATGATAAGCTTAATTCACAAGTGTTTAGGAAGATACCTGAGGCAGATGCTCCATTCCTCTCCTCTTCTTCCTTGAAGAACTTGCATTCTCTTTTGTAGTGGCCTTGCCCACCACAATAGAAGCAACGCATCTTCTCCTTGACCTTCTTGAACTCCCTTCTCCTTGCTCTTAAGGGCCTCTCGGTCATTCCACATGCGGTGGCTCGGCTGAGTAGTTGCACCACCTCCATTAAGGAGCGTGTCTCCTTTCCTGCAGCTATATGTACTCTAAGTGCATCATAGCCCGAGTGGAGCGAAGCAAGCAAGATATGTTTGAAGAGCCTACTCATTCCAAGCAAATGAGGTCGGAGGGGCATGCCGGGTCTCAATTTGGCATTGTAGACCTTGGTCCAAAGCCGACACCTTTCCTTAGCAAGATATCCCACGTTTGGTGGATTTATCCTCATGTTTGAGAGTGACCTAGTCAAGTCAAACACGAGTCCATCAAAGTTGCCATTGTCACTCTTGGTGACTCTTACATTGACACACGAGTGAGGTCACTTGATAGGAGGGTTGGGTATGTTGAGCGAAACCTAGGGAGGGGTTTATATCCCATGTATGATGATTATGCACGCCGAGGTGCTATTCCCCCCAAAGCTATGCTTCCTGGTTGGTTTCAACCTCCCCAAGGAGGAAACACCGGCCCTAGTGTTTATGGTTCTTATGTGGACTACTCTTCAATCCATGGCTATGGGGCCGATGTTCCTTTTGGAGGGTTAGGTGGGAATGTGGATCCTAACTATTTTGCAGGTAGTTCGGGTCATGGAGGTGCCGGTTCTAGCCATGGAGGTGGTGGTGGCTACGCTAGGATGGATCCGGATGATGATAATGATGAGTAGCTACTCGTAGCTACACTCCCAAGTCAATGAGGGCATTGCTTGATTTGGCTTGGGGGAGATGGTTTTGTATTGTTGGGTTTCGTAGTGACCCACACTACGCGGAAAGAAACCCGCCAAGACCCGCCTCCATAATAAATGCAATTAACAAGCAAAACATAATTAAAGACAAGAAAGGATAAAAGATTATACCTTTGACGCGTGCTTCGCTCAACAATGAGCTCTTACTTGAACCCCGAAAATACGAGGTCTCCAACAGGACCGTACCCTCGAACCCGAGCTGAGCGTCCTAAGTCCTGAAGGTTAGTCGAGACCCAGACAAATAAAACTATGAGTTATACGAATCAAGGTTTACTCAAATCAAGAGTTGCCTTTTAATTCCACTCAAGGTTGTGTTTCCCAAATACTTAAACTTTGGTATTTATAGGGAAATGAACCCTTGAAATTCATTTCCCACCCAATGTAGGAGAATGAATAATTTTGATAATAATTTAATTCCAAAATAAATTAATAATCAAATCAATCACAATGCAACAAGTGTCAAGGAGAGAGAGAGTTAGGTAAGGACCAATGGCTTGGGGGGACCATTGCCTTGATCCCCAAGCCATTGCTCCAAGCAATGGTCCCCTCATCCAAAACCGGCATAGGAGGGATGCTGGGCTGGCAGCCAGCCAGCAAGCCCCGCATTACCCCAGCCAGCATATGCGTGCTGTGCTTGGCGATGCTTGTGCTGTTGTTGCGTGCTAGTGCTAGTGCTAGGCGCTGCTAGCTGCCAGCGCTAGCCCATGCCTCTCTCGCCATCGCACACGCACATGCAGGGCAGTCGCACTCATAGCCCCTCGCACTCCTATTCCCACGCACATGCACAGGCCCTCTCGCACAGCCAGCACACCCAGGCCATCTAGCCCCTCACGCATGCAAGGCCTGGCATGCGTGCTGCTAGCGAGCCACGCATGCTGGGCTTGGTGCTGGGCGATGGTGCACACGCACACGCACAGAGCGAGGCTCGTGCTGCTGCTGCGATGGTGCGAGGCATACACGCACACGCACATACGTAAATGCCCAGCACTACGATGGTTGTGCTTGGTGCGTGTGGCCTACGATAGCTTGCGATGGCCCCTAGCACACGCACACACGCATAGGCTTAGCCATGCGATAGTGTTGTGCATGGTACGTGAGGCCTGCGATGGTGCTGCCATGCCATGCGAAGGCTGCGATGGGCTGCCTTGTGCACCTAGCACGCATGGCGCGCCTAACACACCATGGTGCGCCTAGCACACACATGGTGCGCCTAGGCTTGCAATGATCTAGCCTAGCCTAGTTACGACTATGCTCGTACTTGTTGCCTGTGATTTTGCGTCGCTTGATCTCGACGCCCTAGGCTCGATATCCGACCTCTATATTCGTAAAACTCCGTCGACTCATTAAATCCTTTGGATTAATTCGTCGTCTCGGATCAGTTGTTCGATTGGGTTCGACCCGAAGGGTTCAGTTAAGATTAAGGTGTAACATTAATTGTACCTTAATATTACTTTCGAAAGCGGCCTCCACCTAGGCATTCCGATCACTTGACCTTACTGAAGAATTAGCTCTGTAATAATTCTAAACCCTCTATCAGAATAATACACTTGTTGGAAGGACACCATTCCTTTCATGTATATATGGTATTCTTTCTCTCTTCTCTCTTTTATTGCTTTCTTAGGATTAGATTTTATTGCTTTCGTAAAAAAAAATGCAAAAATATGTTCCAATGACAAGATAAATCATGCTTCCCCGTACCCCTTGATGAAAATTGTTTGGAAAATTGTTTTGACTCTTGGTTATTGATGATAAACATTGTGGATTAGTTGGTCATGATTTGATGTTTGATTGCCTTGAAATAACATGCGTCAATTTTGCCAAACTACTTGTGAATATAGTGCTTGACTAGTTGATTTGGTAAGGAATGTGTGTTAGTTCCTGGTATATCAATGAAGTTGAGTATTGGTCTTTAACTATGAGTAATGTTTGTATTATTCACAATTATGCACAATGAGGAAGACGAAGGCGTTTCTTCTTTTAGGTGGCTTTCAGATGAAATTAGATACATTTGTTCCCTTCTTTCTACACATGTTGTTGCTTGTGCCCTTTTATTGTTTATCTAGTCACATTACAAGCCTATTTAAGCCTCATTGGTTACTAGTCCCAATCTTGGCTTGGGGGAGCTATTAGTTAGTGACATGAGGGAGTTGTAGTCTGCACATAATTTGCACAATGTGGTAAGAGGAGTAATTTGTTCTCTTGATATTGTGATTGGAAATAAATGAGAAATTGTTGTTCAAAGTTGAAAAATTCCAATGTGAGATAAAAAGGAAAAAATATAGCAAAGGGAAAAAAAATGATTGTTTCAAAGTTCAAGTGTTTTAATTAAAGGTTGCTCTAGAAAAAAATAATGAAAAAAATGAGAAAGAAAAAAATCAAGTTTGAAAAAAAAAAAGAGTTCAAAGTTTGTTTGATTACTCAAGTTTGTTTGATTACTCAAGTTTTATAATATCTTATTTGTATGAGTGAAATTGTAAGTGTGGAAATTTTGTAAAATATTGGATTGGTTGTTTAGTGATTTTTTTTTAGTTGAGTTATGATGGAGATGATTGTTCATTATTTATTTTTTACCTTGGTTAATTAGGGCTTGGCTTTCTTAAGCATGACTTTACTCTCACATTTTCCCAAATTTTTCCTACCCTTTACCTAAGCCTTACATTACAAGCTTTGAAGACCTTCTGGCCTTTACATAGAGTCGTGTGAATGTGAAAGTAGTTGTTTACCAATGCGAATAATGATTTGATATATTCCGAGTCGACTACTAGGTTGAGTGTATGTCTTTTAAACACACGAGTGGGTAAGTTGGGAGGGCATTGTTCACATTTAAAGGGGTTAGGATGGAGAGCGATCGAGTACATCTTTTACTCACCACATAAATGAGAGTTGAGTGTGTGAGCACTAGTCTTGAAATCTATATGCTCTTGTGGTTTGCTCTATTTGACAATTGTTAGGGAAGATTGGTAATTGGATGGATTTGAGTGATTGATTTTGATGCATGTTTGTTGGATTTGCCTTGAGTTGTATTATGGTTTTGAAATGGATTTGGGGTGAAGTTTTGATTTGTTTGATTCATTTCTTTTCTTAGGGACAATCAAGAGTTTGGCTTGGGGGAGTTTGATATATGTTTTTATATGCTATTTTATCCCCCATCCTACGTTCATTTTTATGCATATTTAAGCTTTGCGGGGCTATTTTTAGTACAAATGTGTGGTTTCGAGTGTTTTGTAGAGTTGGCATTTGTTTTGTAGGAATATCCCCGATTTTTTGGTGATTTCTATGGTCTTCCAGCCACTACGAGATATCGAAGCTATGATCACATTCATGACCGTCGTTTATAGCCCAAGACCGATTATTTCGGTGACTAAGGGCTTGGTCCGTGGAATTGGTCCAAGTAATGGACCAAGGAAGAGGAATTGGGCCATAAGTAATTGAAGCCCAAAAGAAGAAAAGATAAGGAAACTCGGCCTAGAAAAAGACCGAGCCCAATCGGGTGGATGCCCAGAAAGGCGGTGTGAAGAAAAAGTTAGATCCGATCGGGCGCGTGTTTCTCCAGAGGCGTTTAGGATTCGTGTTTTGAGTTAATTTTGGGTTTAGTATTTAAACTCTTTTTGTAAGCTTTATTGGGTACGTTTTTTTAGATTACAGTTTTCATTCTTAAGCTTTTAGAGAGATTTTAGTGAGAGATTATTGTTGAACTCAAGTTTTCCCCTTTTAGTGCAATTTCATATTTCCTTCATTCAGTATTATTTCTAATCTCCTTTATTGCTTTATTTATCGCTTTGATTTTAATTGCTTTGCTATTTTTGTGCTTTGATTTCAATCATGTCTTTTATATATGCTTTGATTAGTATAGATTTAAATATCTGTGAGTAATCGATCTCAAGGGTTCTTGGGGGATGTATAATTAATATGAAGGAATGAATTGTTTTTATTGATTATTGATATTTGCATGATAATTTCTTATTGAATTGTTTTAATTTTTTACAATTAGATTATGAATCGAGCAAATTTGATTTGATTATAAAAGTATAGCAATTTTAAATATATGAATCGAGCAGATGTTAATTTGGTTTAAAGGCTATTTTCAATAGGAACTTAGATTTAGTAAATTGCGAGAGCCTGTAAGATCTAGTTGATTAATAAATTGCGAGAGCCTGTTAATCATGTTATGTTTGCAATATTAATCGTTAATTGTTATGTTTTATCCCGGAGAATTAATTATTGCTGAACCTGTGATCCTAGGCTTTTTATTATTGATTTCTTCCTTAGTTTAATTCATACAAACCCTTATTTGTTTCTTGATAATTTAGATTATAATAATTAATTAGGAATAGAAGAACGTTGTTTCCCTGTGGATTTGACCCTACTTCCCTATCTATTTTAGTTAGTGGTTTTAGGAATTACTTTTGATTTGGTGATACGACTTTAGCCTGTCAACGTGGCACGCCACGTCACCCCTGTGAGGGGCAAATGATTTGGGTAAAAATACCCAGGCCACGTGGCCCAATCAGAAGGGGACACGTGTCTCCCCAAGAGAGGTCCAAAAAGGATCAATCACCAGTTGACATGTGGCACTCCCAATCAATAGGGAAAAAGGCGGCTTTCAAAGTCCCAAATCCCGAGAACATCGTAAAAATAGCGCAGCCCATTTACCTAGGTTGATGACCTAGAAAAGGTGGCACTGATTCCCATGACCCTATAAATAGGGAGATTTACCCAATTTGGGGACACGTTCATTTATTACAACACAATCAATTCTCTCAAATCAGATAAAACACGTGATCTCGGAATCCGAGAGGATCTACATTTACTTTCCGCAGTTTTTACAATCCTACGACTTTTACTAACTTGATCGTCGGAGGCGGAACTCCGCACAACCGAAGCTTCCGTTTGTTTGCAGGTACAGGCGAAGGGAATCTAGTCTTGGTGACGTAACTCTCCCACAGGACACATAAAAAAACCCCGAAACAACTCTCAAGAATGTGCTCAAAAGGCGTGCGTGATACCCAAGGTTGCAATTAGAAATCCTAAAAAAACACTTTTACTCATTTAGCATATGAAACTCATTTAGCATATGAATTTGGACACAACAACGCAATTCCCAAGATTGTGCGCAACACCTCGACACTATAATCCACAACACCATGCGCATCAATATTCAACCTTACACGCAATTTGTTAAGTACGGGTTGAGCAAACCTTAACCCTAGTTCCTTGCTGATAAAAAGATCCCTCATGCACCCCGAGTCGGATGTTCAAAATTTCGTGAACTAAGAATTCAGAAAACATAATTTTTCTCTTTTTCTACCCTACTTAACTTAACAAAAAACTTTCGAGCAATCCTTTCCTCTCTCTTTCTATATTTCTTCTCTACCTTTCAATTACTTCTGCAACCTATATTTCTCTCTCTTCACACCCACATGGATTTGATTTATTTTTTGAAAAATTACAACATGTCATGGTAATTATACATACCCGATAGTGATTCATGTGTTTACAATCCTTATCCACCCAAGCGATTTGAATCATAATTAAATCATTTCTTGGTAGAATAGGTAGACTCGGACCGATTCTAACAGTGATTTTATCGATTCTACTCTTGCAAAAAAGTTTGATTTTCCAAAGCACATAACATTGATTCCGAAGTTGAAATTGAGCTTATAATATATCGTTGGAAACCTCTTGAAGTCTTCTTGTAAACCCAATTAGAAGAAGATTATTATATTATGTAGATTTTATGATATAGCCAAAATGTGTAAGGATTGAATTTAGTATTTTGCTCATGTCGTATTTAATATTAATCGAAATTAAGCTTAAAAAATACCAATTTAAAAATCTTTTGAAATTATATCCAACCATTTGAATTGAATTTCATGGATATATAGAATAATTGATTCATTAGTTTTATGAGCTTAGATTTGGGCATATAAAAAAAAAATACTTTGTAACATAAGTTTGTTGTGGTTGTCATTCTTTAATTATCTCTTTGAATTGAACTAATTTGATACCTAGTTTTCCATTATCATTGGATTTTATATTAGAGCAAACAAATCTAAGTCTCAAAGACATAATTTTTTTCATAATTTACCATTGATTGTCTTGAACACTAGTGATAGAACTATTAGGTTATATGCACCAATATTCTATGACTTTATAGTGTATTTTTTTAGCGATATGCATGTGGAAATACTTTAAAACTATTTTAAGTTTGTATTCTCAATAATATGTTAAAAACATCATAAATTTTTATCATTCTCATTGCTTGAAAATTATATATTTAGTCATTTAGTAACATTTTCAAACCCAAATTTTCAATTTCGTAGAATCGTACGATTCGATTTTACCAATTCAATTCTATGCTTCTCACAGGTTCAAGTTAGAATCCTAATTCTGAGATACTATGTGTTTGAATGGTGAAAAAAATAGGGTTTGAGGTTGTGTTGTTTTGGAAGAAAAATGGTTAAGATTTGCAAAAGAAAAGGGGGGGAAGACAAGAAGAATTGAAGGTAAGAGAAAGGAGCGAAGGAAAAGTAATTGTTTATATATATATATAAATATATATATATATATATATAAAGTAAATAAACTGAAACCATTGTTAAGGAAGTAATCTAAAATAAACCATGGTTAACCAAGCAAGCTTAAAGTTAGATTATTAATAATCAAAACGGTTGAATTAATGTTTTTATCATTAGTCACAGTTGAGAATTGTTATAAGTAGAGAGCTACCAATGATTGCTAACAATGATAAAAAGTCAATATTACAAGATTAGTAATGACAATTTCTAATGTTTTTCATTTAAAGTCAAATTAATTGTGTATAAATAATTGCATAATTAAGTACTCACTTTTTAATTTATCATTTATTTTAATTGGGTCGTTACTTAACGCATGAAATTGGTTCCTAGTTCTCTCTTTGGAGTTGGTTTTCGTTAGAATTCGATTATATCTATAACTCAAACGTTAGGTTATCCAATCTATAATTTTAATTCATAAGGAACTTTGTTAAATCTTCTAAATACTCAAATTTGTAATTTTGAGCAAATTACTAATAAAAATAAATTCGGGAGGTTATATGTGTTCTCTATATTTATTTATTTTTAAATTAGAGATACTATGTGTTTGAATGGTGAAAAAAATAGGGTTTGAGGTTGGGTTGTTTTGGAAGAAAAATGGTTAAGATTTGCAAAAGAAAAGGGGGGAAGACAAGAAGAATTGAAGGTAAGAGAAAGGAGCGAAGGAAAAGTAATTGTTTATATATATATATATATATATATATATATATATATATATATATATATATATATATATATATATATATATATATATATATATATATATAAAGTAAATAAACTGAAACCATTGTTAAGGAAGTAATCTAAAATAAACCATGGTTAACCAAGCAAGCTTAAAGTTAGATTATTAATAATCAAAACGGTTGAATTAATGTTTTTATCATTAGTCACAGTTGAGAATTGTTATAAGTAGAGAGCTACCAATGATTGCTAACAATGATAAAAAGTCAATATTACAAGATTAGTAATGACAATTTCTAATGTTTGTCATTTAAAGTCAAATTAATTGTGTATAAATAATTGCATAATTAAGTACTCACTTTTTAATTTATCATTTATTTTAATTGGGTCGTTACTTAACGCATGAAATTGGTTCCTAGTTCTCTCTTTAGAGTTGGTTTTCGTTAGAATTCGATTATATCTATAACTCAAACGTTAGGTTATCCAATCTATAATTTTAATTCATAAGGAACTTTGTTAAATCTTCTAAATACTCAAGTTTGTAATTTTGAGCAAATTACTAATAAAAATAAATTCGGGAGGTTATATGTGTTCTCTATATTTATTTATTTTTAAATTAGGTGGGATTTGATTGGCCATGCGCTAAAACAACAAAACAATCATCTTAAGGGTCTCTCCATATCTTAGTGTACCTAATAGGGGTGAAAAAAAATTCCTAGCACCCAAAATTGGAACTAAAACTAATAGAATCCGCCTAGTCCAAAACAGAATCTAAATTAGACTTGATGGTTCTAATTCCAGGTAATAAAATTGAGAACTAATTGCAATTGTTTCTTCCAAAAGGAAAAATAATATTTTTGAGAGTTATTTGGCTCTCAAATTTTTTGGACCCGATTACTTGGCATACATTAATATATATGTCTTTAAATAAAACAAAAATATGTTGTATCTAGTTCATAAAATCGAAAAGGCATTAATAAACCTAGAAATAAATAGTTCAATGCATATAAAAATATGAGTATAAAGATCAACCGAAAAATTTAATGGACCAAAATAAATAGGAAAAATTGTCAAAAATAATCCTAACTTTACTCCGTCCGACCAAAATAATCCCAACTTTTGATTATTTTTTAGTAATCCCAACTTTATACTTCATCAGCCCAAAACAATCCCAAATGACCGATAACCCGTTAAACAGGTAATTTTTTTTAAAGGTTTAATTTTATTTTTATAAGAAAAATAGTTAATATTAATATTATTATCAACTACTTAATTTTTTTTTTTTTTTAAAAAAAAAAAAACACACCACATCCACCCAGCACCACCCCAAGCTCTCCCCTCTGGCTGGCGCCACCCCCTCCCCCCTCCTCTCGCCCGCACCAGACCCAGTGAACTACGATCGACCCCGTACCTACCTTCACCTGGCCGTCAATCCCACCCCCTTACGATTGAAATACCCAGATGGAATCATCGATTGATTTCCAGGCCAATAACATTGTTCGGTTTAGGGGTTCGCTAGTTCTCGTTCTACATGGGGCTGCCAGAAGAAGGGTTTCATTTGGCGAAAGAGATGACGGGGATTGCGATGACTGTGGTGGTGGCGCTTGTTCCGCTAGCTGAGCTTCATGATTAAGGAGAGAGAAATTTGAGATTGATTTGACCCATTGGGATTTAGGATTGAAGAGCTTCGTGATTTGGTAAGCATCACCATTTTTTATTGCATCTAAAGTAGAGAGGAGAGAGAAAGTGAAGGTTGAAGATGAGAGAGTAGACTAACTAGCTAGGGTGCTTGGAAGGCGGCCGACGCTTGGGAGGCAGGGAATTGGTTGGATTGGGCTGGGTATGTGTGGCGGTATGGGTGGATGGTGTTTTTTTTTTTTTTTTTTTCTTTTTTCTTTCATTTTTTTTAATTTTTTTTTAAAAAATTTCTTTTTTTTAACCAATCGTAGGATGACACGTGTCCGATAACTTGTAATAACAAGTTCAATGACCAGTTAGGACTGATTTGGGCAGATGGTTTATAAAGTTAGGATTATTAAAAAGTTAAAATTATTTTGGGCGGATAGAACAAAGTTGGGATTATTCTCGGCATTTTTTCCAAATAAATATTAGCATTGTATTATTTTTCAACAACTATACATATAACATGTTAACCTTACCCGGAACCAGTAAATGGTAATACCAAGTTCGGCTCCAAAATTTTAGGAACAAGTTGAACTGGTCAATGTTGATTTCGAATTTTAGGAACCAATCCCAACCAATTCGGTGTCCAATTTCTAAAATTATGATTGGGTACTCGATTTTCTCACCCCTAATATCTAATGTTTAACTCATAAAATGATACACTAAATGAATACTTATGACATTGTGAAAGGTATTATACATATTCCTTAAAAAGAAATAAAAAAATTTAAGAAAATGCACTATTACCCGAGGCTAGGCAAGAGTAAGATCTCTCTCTCTCTTTCTCTCTTTATTTTTTTTATTATTGTTTTTTTAATATTTCCTTCCTTTTCTTCTTTTTCTTTCATTTTCTCTCCTCTTCCCCCTATTTCTCTATCTTCAGCGGAGAAGAAGAAGAAGACACAAATGCTCTGGTCTTAATTTTCTTACTACCTCCATTTTATATTTTTTGCAACTTTGGCATATTTTATATCTCATAAATAATACCCTAAAGTTGCAAAAAATATGAAATGGAGGTAGTAATATTTTGCCTTTGAATTTAACCATCACAACTCCAAAACTACATTTTTCATACAGTAATTAAATTTGACCTTCATAGGTAGACTTGGCAATCGGGTCTTGGGTTGTGTACGGGTTGAATTTTAGGTTAGTTAAAGTTCAGGTCAACAAATAATCTATTTGGGTCGGGTCAGTTATTTTGGGTTTCGAGTCAATAGATAACCGGGTCGGGTTGGGTATCGGGTCGAGACTTTAGGTCAAGTTCGGATCGAGCCATGTTCAGATTGGGACAAGTTCGGGTCGTTTCTTTTAGGGTTGAGACATTGGTCAAGGTCGGATTGGTTAATTAATAATTATCAATTTTTTTTTTTTTTTGAGGAAATATAATTGGTAGTGTCAATATCATTGTTATTGTTGTCATCATTAATACAATAAAATTGTTATTATATTTGTTGTTCTTATAATAATTATAATACGGAGTATTAAATATAAAAAATATGTTCCTAATCGAGTGGAACTTTTTATGAATAATAACTAAAAAAATCTTATATATATACTATGTTTGTTGGTTTATTTTCAATCTTTTCACCCATTATTATAATAATTACACATTACAAAATATGCAAATTACACACTTACACGTTACAAAATAAATTATATACAAAAAGAAAGTCGAATTGGTTTAGGCTATTTTCAATTAAGATTGCAAATTACACACTTACACATTACAAAATATGCAACATGTTGATATGTCGTTGGTTTAATTTTTTCAATTATTTATATTGAAAGTTTTTTTTTACAAAAATATTATTTAAAGAAAAACAAACCAACCCTGCTCCACCCCTTCCTTACCCCCGATTTCTCCTTCCCTAGCAGCCTGAGTCCCACCCCTTCCTTCCTTTTCCCCGATAGCCACCCACACCCCCTCACGAACCCAGCCCCATTGCGAACGCAATTCCCCCACTCATACAGTGACTTGAAATGTGTGGTGCTCGAGTGTGGGGGTTTATCGAGTAGGAGTGGGGGTGGTTATGGTTATCTAGGGTGGGATGAGGTAATTTGAGTTAAGGGGATTTCGGTTAGGGGATTTTCGGGGTGTGGTGTGGGTTTTTGGGGAGGTAATTATGGTGCTGTAGTGGGGGTTTTTGGGGTAAGGTGGGGTTTTTGAAGAGGCAAAAGCTAGTTTTTGAGGAAGGGGTGGTTCAGGTGGTGGGGTGTCCATGGCAGGGTTGCATTTCAGGAGGCTAGTAGGTTTTCGAGGTGTTGGTGGTGTACTGGTGGCCATGGTGGGAGGAGGAAAACTAGGAAAAAAAATAATTTAACTGGTTAAGCATGTTATAGGTCAAAAGTACTGTTAAATAAAATCTATGTCAAATGTGGGATTGTTTTGGAATAAATCAAATGTTATATTATTTTTTGAAATCCGAGCAAAGGTGGGATTATTTATTCCAATTTTTCCTAAGTTTTATTCATTTGCATTTCACACAGTATTGTACAAATTTGACAATTATTGTTTATAATTTTGTTTTATACTACCTCCGCTTCCTATTACTCGCAACAATTATAAAAAATGGATGCTTCACACTACTCGCAACAAAGTATTTTTTTTCCTTTTTTAGTAAGTTTTTTGTGTGATTTTACAAAATTACCCTTACCTTTTTTATAACACCCTATTTAAACTACTGATTTTATCTTATTAACTTAAACCCTAACATTGATTAACTTAACCATTTCCACGAAATCATTCCCCTTCCATCTGATGCTAGGTGGTGGTGGTGGTGGTGGTAGGTGGTTTCGATGATGCTGGGTGGTGGTGGTGGTTGGTTTCGGTGCTGCTGGTGAAGGATTTATGTCTTCGTCAAGTGCAATTACTAGATATATCAAGGATCACTGTTATGGAGACAATTAGTTCATTCTTTTGGGTCGTCATTGTCTGTTGCTAGATATGATAAATGATCTTTGGGCTAGTCAAATAGTCCAAAGCCCAATAGAATGGATCCTATGAGGTCACACACAAGGGTATTGGATTGAACAAGTATGAGGCCCATTAATGGGACTCATGAGGTAATGACAAACCATGTAAGGAGTTGGGTTAGAGTAGTTAGAATTAAGTTAAGAGTTTAGGGTTCACATGGACTCTAATTATAGATGTGATATATACATAAAGTCCTTGCCTAGGTTTTGAGGAGACATCACAATTAATCATACAGTCAATTGTGAAGCAAGGCAACCAAACTCCCTAACACCATTCTCTCTCTCACGCACGCCCCTCCCTTCTCTCCCATCCGTACGGCCGCCCCTCCTTGGTGGCGCGTGGTGTTCGTGGTGGTTGTTTGTGGTTAGTTCGTTCCCCTCCTCTCTGTTGAAGGTTGATTGAAAGGGTTAGATCACAACTAACTAGCATTAGTGGAGGTTCAATTTGTGCTCGTGGACCAAGTAGAGGAATCACGTTTAGGGTTCTAATTCTCCTATTGTTCTTGCTCGATCACACGTGGAATCACGCTTCAAAGGTTAATTATATGTCATTTATGTGTTGTGCATAGATTTTGGTTATTAGATGCTTATGAATATGATTCATGAAATTCCGCTTAGAGTATCTAAAGTCCTACAGTGGTATTAGTTAGCCTTATGCATGTACACATATTGATATTAATTATTTGTTGTCCACAAATTTTAATTCAATTAAGAGTGAGAATAATTTAATTATGGGTCAATTATTATTTTAATTGTTGATTTAACATATAGAATCATTAAAGTGTTTAATTTTGCTCAATTTTAGCCTAGAATATGACCGTTTTTTCCCCCTTTAGATGCGAAATATTCGACCCCCCCCCCAACCCTAATTTTGAAAAATCCGAAACCCTAAATTTTGATTCGTGTTTTAGTTTTTGAATAATTTCTAATAGTTTATGTTTCATGAATTTAATTTATTTGATCTCATGTATAAATTGTGAATTTTGCATGATCAAATTATTTAATTTTAATGTAAAATTGAATAGGGAATTAATTTCACGAAGAACCCTAAATTTTGAGATTGAATGTGATTTGATTTTGAAATTAATTGGACCAATTTAATTTAATTTAATTTAATTATAACAAGTGTTGTTTAATTAAAATTAAAACTCAATAAAAAAACATTATTTTGGGGCTATTTTTGGGCGGCAGCTGCGGCTGGGTGGCGCAGCCACGGTGGCTGCCGCCGGTGGTGGTCCAAATGGGAGGGCTAGGGGTGGGCAGCAGGTCCGGTCAGGGGGCAGTAGGTCCAATCAAAGGTGGCAGCAACAGCAGCACCGTCCAATCAAAGGTGCTGCTGTTGCGAGTCGCTGCTTGCAGCGTACACCTCACGATGTACGACCACCGTGGCTGGCTTCGACTAGCCACACCACGGTGGCTGGCGCATTATTTCTCATACACACACACACACACACACACACACACACACATATATATATATATATATATATATATATATATATATATATATATATGTATATATGTATATATGTATACATGTATATGTATATACATGTATATACATATGTATATGTATATATACATATACATATATATATATATATATGTATATATATGTATATACATATATGTATATATATATGTATAGGGTCGGATCCGGTGAGAACCATCTTCTATGTGAGAACACATCCTATACGTGAGAACCAATCTCAGCCATCAAATTATATTCAATCCAACGCATGTGATTAATCACATAAAACTCCTAAAATCACACGTAACTGTCATCTCTCTCCACCTAGCTAACTAACTTCTCTCTCCACCACGAGCTTCATCAATGGCGCCTAATCAGTAACGCTGTTTCTCATTGCTTTAAATTGTAGGGTTTCGTAGTGACCCGACACTACGCGGAAGGAAACCCCCCAAGACCCGCCCCTTAATTAAAGCAATTAACAAGCATAATGAACTTAATCAAGCAAGACTAAGAACAAGAATTATACCTTTGTTGCGTGCTTCGCTCCCGAAGAGCTCTTACTTCAAAATCCCGAAACTACGAGATCTCCGACGGATCGTACCCTCGACCCGACCCGACCGTCCCAAGTCTTGAAGGTTAGTCAAGACCCGGAAAAAACAAAACTATGAGTTTTACGAATCAAAGGTTTACTCTAATTACAAGAGTTGCCTTTTTAATTCCACTCAAGGTTGTTTTTTTCCCAATACCATGCCTTTGGTATTTATAGGGAAATGCACCCTTGAACTTCATTTCCCAACCAATGTGGGAGAATGAATAATTTTGATAATTAATTTATTTCCAAAATAAATTATTAATTAAATTCAATCACAATGCAACAAGTGTCAAGGGGAGAGAGAAGGTTAGGTGAGGACCATGAATAGGTGGGGGGGGGGGGGGATCATTTCCTTGCTCCCCAAGGCTTTGCCCAAGCCTTGGTCCCCACCCCTCACAAAACCGCCCTAAGCAAGGGGCTGCTGCTAGCTAGCACGCCAGCTAGCAGTGCTAGCTAACCCAGCCAGCAGCCTCGCATCCCAGCCAGGCAGTGCATGCTTGGTGTTGGGCGATGCTTGGCGCTGGTGCGTGCTGGTGCTGGTGCTAGCCCTCGCCTCTCTCGCACATGCTCGCATAGCCATCATGCGTGCTGCTAGCGAGCCACGCATGCTGGCCCCTTGCCTCGCCAGCCACACGTCCCACCCTCGCACTACGCATCAGCCTTGCACCCCACACACATGCGCTACACGCTTTGCTAGCCCTACTAGTGCGCCTACGCACGCAAGGGCCTAGCATGCGTGCTGGGCGATGCTGCCAGGCACCCTCGCACTAGCATACATCAGCCAGTGCCTAGCACTGCTATACTTGGTGCGAGGCACACGCACACGTACACACACATGCACATGCGCCAGTGCTTAGCACTGCGATGGCTGTGCTTGGTGCGTGTGAGGCGCTTCCATGCGCACCTAGGCATCCAGGCAAGCACGTTGTTGTGTTGCGATGGTGCGCCTAGGCTGCGATGGTCAGCGATGGTGCCTAGGCATCATGCTAGGGCTGCGATAGCGCCTAGGCATGATGCTAGGGCTGCGATGGTAAGCGACGGTGTGCCTAGGCTGCGATGGTGCGCCTAGCACACCTAGTGTGCTTAGGCTTACGCCTAGCCATGCTAGGTGCATGCTAGCTCGAACTAGCCTAGCATCCACATGGTTAGACCATTTTGGTGCTACGGCTATGCTCGTACTTGTCGCTTGTGATTTTGCGACGCTCGGCCTCGACGCCCTAGGATCGATATTCGACGTCTGTATTCGTAAAACTATGTCGACTCATTAAATCCTTTCGGATTAATTCGTCGTCTCGGATCGGTGATTCGATTGGGTTCGACACGAAGGGTTCAGTTAAGATTAAGCTGTAATATCAATTGTACCTTGATATTACTGATCGGAAGCGGCCTCCACCTAGGAATTCTAATCACTTGATCTTACTGAAGAATTAACTCTGCAATAATTCTGAACCCTCTATCAGAAGAATACACTTGTTGGAAGGACACCATTCTGTTTCGGGGTTTTCTGATGTCCTGCGGGAGAGTTACAATTCCGAGACTGGAACCGGACGCCTGTACCTGCAAAATAATGGAGACTCCTGAGAGCTCCGCCTCCAACGGTCAAGTTAGTACCTGATTAAGGAGTAATTAATACGGAAATTAAAGTAATAAGATCTCTCTAGGTGAGAGTGTTTAATGTAGGTAATCTGCTTTGTTAGCGAGATTAGCCGGTTATTAGTGTTCCGTAATGTTTCTGTTCTGTTCCGTTCTTCAGGTGAGATTAGTTGCTTGATCAATTGCTCTCTCAATTGCTTGATTGCTTGATCCCCTTTAATGAGGATTAATTAAGTATTTATAGTCTTGAGAAGCGTGCCACTCTCTAGGTTTAGGGTAAACCTAGGGCTGACCGGGCCTCTAGACAGGATTGGGCCTTGTTGGCCGGTTTTCCCATTTGGCATGGGTGGACACGTGGCGTGCCTCGATTGGTCCGTAGAGGACGTATCTGTGATTGACACGTGGCAGGCTCCTATTGGCCTACGTGAAGGACACGTGGCGGAACCTGGTTGGTCCACTTGTCAGACGGTGATTGGTGGATAAAAATCCCCTAATCATTTGCCCCTCACAGGTGGCACGTGACTGGTCACGTGTCGCCTGTGACAGGTGTCGCACGGTGACAGGCGACGGCCCGCTACAGGTGTCACCTTGCAAACGGCCGAGAGATTTTCCCGCCCAAATTTTGAATTTGGAAGCGACCCTTCGCCTTCTCACTTTGCCTATATAAGGAAGTGCTGACTTCGGTCATTTTCACATTTGAGAACTTTGCGAGAACATTCGGACCCCTGAACTTGCTCTGACATTTCAGACCTTTTCTGCCTACCGCCTGTTCTGACAAGCCGACTGCACCGGATTTCCAGAACTTCATCAACCGTCACTCGTTCAGGTAACTCAGTTCTCTTACTCTTAATTTTCTTTTTGTTTTTTGAAATGGCACCACGGAAGCACACGACACGACCTAAGTTAGTGATCAGCCGGTCACCGGGGACGGCTGAATCTAGGACTAGGAGTGCCGCCTGCCCTTTTCTGGACCCATCTTTGCCCTTTATACAAAGTCCGACTGTATCTGTGTCTATGCAGAACGTGATGGCCAGAACAAAAAAGACTGCTATGATCTCAAACTCGGACGGCTCCTCCCAAAGGGTGCTCATTAGTGAAACATCTGACCAGGCGCCAGATGTAGAAGTGAAACGAGGCGGCTTCCAAGCCGACAGTTCTGAGAGAGGGGCCAAGGTGGTCCCTTCCCATTTTACCGTTATGTCTAATTTTCCTCCTGCTCCTTCTAAGGGAGAGGAGGCGGGCCCCTCTGGGAGAGGGGAGGAGTCGTCCTATTCGGACTCGTCAGAGGACGAGTCCGAGTCCAGCTCTTCTGGCCACACTTCTCCAGGCTCAGAAGAAAGAAACAGCCGCCTACAAGAGGCGAGGCTTTCTCATGCAGTTGAGAAGGGGGACAATTGGGCGGAGCCGTCCGCCTCTTACAGAGAGGAAAACACCCCCTACTACTGCATGGTACCCCGGGGCCGGATCGCAACCATGTAAGACAAAGTGGAGAGCTTTATTGCTAACCACAGAATGGGCCCGGAATTTTTACTGTTCGTGCCGGATCCAGAAGACACTGTCGTCTGGCCGGCTGGTACCAGCTATGATGACGGCTGCTTTGGCTGCTATGTGGCGGCCATCAAAGCTGGACTGCGCTTCCCATTACATCCGGCTGTTCAGCGGATTTTAGATGGGTATGATTTGGGGTTATGGCAGTTAGCCCCCAACTCTTGGGTAAACGTACTCGGCTATGTGGCCGGGTGCGAAATGTACGGGGTGGAGCCAAGCTTTGAGGCTTTCGCCCACATGAACTATCTCAGCCGGACCCCTAAGTCGGGAGGTACCGGCTGGTATCAATTAACAAGCCATAGGGGTTACCTCATGACGAGAGGTAAGGCGAACAAATGGAAGGATTGGCTGAACACCTTCCTTATCATCGAGGGTTCAGACACGGAGCTGAACAAACGCTTTAACAAGTGGAATAGGGATCCGCCTCTTCTCGCAGGCGGCCGCAGCATGCCGCCTGTTCCCCCAAAGGCTAAAAAAGAGATCCTAGACAAAGGACTCTTCAAAGTAGAGACTAGGGTGAACTCTACTTCAGGGGTACGAGAGCAAGTACCCCTAAACTGCGTCCCGAGCTTCAAGTGGCTCTATGACGAGTACTTTTTGGCCGCCTGTGGCCTCAGCAATCGGTGCTCTAGAGGTAGCCGGCCTGTCAAATACTCTGTTTTTTCACGCTTTGTTTACTTGGGATCTTTACTAACTTTGCTGTTCATTTTTTGCAGCTGACGCCATGAGTAAAATAACAGCATCCAAGACTGCGGCGGCCATGTTGCGGGCCTCTCTCATGCAACAGTCTTGTGCCGACTCCCCCAACAAGGGGGCACCCTTGGTAGGCTTCGAAAACTTCCTCTTTTAGGAGTTGTCTTATGCATATACTAACTCTTTTTATTTTCAGTCTGGCACTCCAAGAGCTTCTTCCTCGCAACAGCCGGACCCCAAGGCCCGGAGGACGACTGTTGCAAGCTCTCCTGGGTCTTCCAGGAAAACAGTGGCGGCTGAGAAGCAGCCGGCCACTTCTTCTAAAACCCCGGTAGGGCCGCCTAGAAGTATGGACAATTACTTGTAAAAACTTTTACACTTGCTTCCTTCTTGACTAGGTCTAACTTGCTTTTTTACGCTTGATGCAGCCGACCCTCAGGGGCTTGACTTGGTTGAGGTAGCCAAGTCCATGATCAAAGTAGTTCCTCCATCTGAAAGGGAGGCGGTCAGGGGTGCCGGCACCCTTGACCTTGATGGGATTGCAGGGGTCCTTGCTGAGGTATACTTTTTTGAGTATTTGAATTCCAGGACGCCTGTTATCTTTTTTGTTTGGAAACTGACGCCTGTTTTCTTTTTGTACTTAGGCCCTGCTCCGAGTTAACAGCCTTCGCAAGCCGCTTGATCGGAAAAACAAAGAGGTAAAGGCTGCAAAAGCTATGGCCGCCTCCAACTGTGATAAGGCAATGTTTCAAATTGCCCAAAATGAAGTACTGACCATTGATATTCTTTATTATCAGGCGCAGGCTACCGCCGCTGTTCGGGCTCAGTTAGAGGCGGCCCAGAAGAAGAATGACGAGCTGGAGGCGACCGTCACAAATCTTAAGGCCGAGCTGAAACCTCTTCGCCAAAAAATGCACTCTTACGAAGCCATGGAGAAATCTTTGGCCAACGTAAAAGAACGCCTGGTGAGCCAAGAGAAGAGTCTTATCCAATAGCTCTCGGAAAAGGCCGAGCAAGAGAAGAAAGAGCTCGTCCGGGAGATGGTGGAAGACTCCGCTCAAATCCAGCGCATGACCTGGGGCCGCCTGTTCCCCAATGCCGACTTTGCCTCATGGGAAAGAACGTACCGCCAGTGTTCGGAAACATATAATCAAGAGATCCCGGCGGCTGCTGAAGAAGAGGTGTTGGGAGATGCGTTGGAGGAGGAGGAAGAGCCGGTTGTGGCGCTTGTGCCACTTGGGGGTAAGGCATCAAAAGAGGATGCAGCTGAAGCCGAGTCCAGCAAGAAGAGTGCTGACCAGGCGGCAGCTGCTAATACTGAACTGCCCCCTTCTTAAGCTTAATGTATTTTTTCCACGGCCTGCGTGCCGTTTGCTTTGTATTTACCCGGCCAGGGGGCCGGGGCTTTGAATATTTTGCTGGTCTTTAATGACCGGCTTATTTTTAATCAAATTTTTGTTTTGATTCAAATTTGTCTAAGTATTCCATATCTAATATCCCATTGTTCACTAGACCGACTGTTTTACATGGCCGAACGTTGCAGACAGGTACAAATAGTAAGTACGCCGCCTATGCCCCTGGACGACTGGTTGTCTGTTTCCAGGATAGACGATCAGTCGGCCATTTATTCAATCGGTATTCGAACTATTTATTCAATCGGTCTGACCAAGTAAATAGTATTACCTAGTCGCCAAGGAATTAAGTAAGTAGGATAACAAGCGGCGGGTACCGGTTGTTTCCCTTTATTGCCAATGTTGGCTTTTAACTCGTAATTTGTTAACCTAGCAAGAGTAGTGGTTGAGAGTCCCTGTTTGTTAAAAACAGGCGGACGACTCATACCTTTTAGTCTCCATACTAAGTTTGAGTGACTATTAAGTTAACAGGAGTTACTTAGTCTTCGTCACACTCTAGATTGAATAGTAGAGGTACCAGGCGGCGGAGGCCGGCTGATCCTCTTGATTTGCCAATGTTTGTTGGCTATTAACTCAATAGGTTACCTAGTAGGAATAGGGGTTTGAGTGCCCTTGTTTGTTTAAAACAGGCGGACGACTCAAACCTTTTAGGTTCCATACCAAATTTGAAGGAGTGACTATGAGTTAACGTTGGAGTTACTCAGTCGCCGTCACTTTTGTTTGAGAAGTAGAGGTACCAGGCGGCGTAGGCCGGCTAGACCCCTTGATTCGCCAATGTTTTTTGGCTATTAACTCAATAGGTACCCCCTGCATTTATCCCAAGTAATACAGGCGGTCATCTGACTCAGATGTCAACTGCTACCACTGGTTTGGTTAGTGATAGAGTTATCCTTGTCTCAAAAACGGCTACGTGGTTGCCCTTGGGGACAGTCGTATAGGTGCCGTGTAATTAGTTTATAGAACAATGTTCCACCCAAAAGGGAGCTGCTCTCTGCGACGAATTTCATCCGGAGGGATGCCGTCGGACGCCTGCTATGATGTTGGGACAGGTCGTATTAGTTTTGTAGATTTGATCAGGTGGCTTGGCGCCTGGTCTGATCATTCGGCCGGTGGCCTTGATAAGTTCTTGGTGAACGTAGGTGCTAAGTAAAAGAAGGGTAGCCGCCTGTTAGGCACAGGGTCGGCCAGGCCCTAATCTTTTTAGCTAAGTATTGTGAGTAAAATACTCAATGGAGAGTAGCCGACTGTAAAGGAACAGACGGCATGCCCCTCTGAAGATAGAGTGAAAAACTCAATGGAGAGTAGCCGACTGTAAAGGTACAGACGACATGCCCCTCTGAAGATAGAGTGAAAAAACTCAATGGAGAGTAGCCGACTGTAAAGGTACAGACGGCATGCCCCTCGTAATACAAAATTGAATAGTAAGTGCAAACTTTATTAAGTAGCTCTTTACTTTACATCATTCAGAAGAAATATTTTTTAAGGTTATCTACATTCCAAGTTCGAGGCAACGGTTGTCCGTCTGGTGTTTCCAGACGGTAGGTACCGTCCCTGACTTCCTCATAGATTCGGTAGGGTCCTTCCCAGTTGGGAGTTAGTTTGCCAGACTCATTAGCCCTACCAACTGCTTCCATTTTTCTAAGTACAAAGTCCCCTACTTTGAGTGGACGCCTGTGTACTTTTTTGTTGTATGATCTAGTCATTCTCAGGCGATAGATCTCATGGCGCAAAACAGCATTGCCCCTCTTTTCAGGAAGTGAGTCTAATGCCAGGCGCATGGCTTCCCAGTTTGCCTCTTCGTCATATAGCATTACTCGAAGAGTCGGCTCGTAGTGTTCTATTGGAAGAACAGCTTCAGCACCGTAAGTTAGGAGGAATGGAGTTTCTCCAGTCGCCCCTTTTTCAGTCGTCCTAATGGCCCAGAGAACATGTGGTAGTTCATCCGCCCATAGGCCGCCTGCTCGTTCAATCTTTTTCTTGAGACCGTCTGAGATGATTTTATTAAAGGCTTCTACCTGGCCGTTTGCTTGTGGACGGCCGACAGATGCAAAGTAGTGTGCAATTCCTTGGTCTCCCAACCAGCTTTTGAGAACAGGCGTCTCAAATTGGGGACCATTATCAAAAACCATAGACATGGGAACCCCAAACCGAGTGATGACATTTTTCCAAATGAATGAAATTACATCTTTCGTCTTGATTCCCTTTACAGCCTCCGCCTCTACCCATTTAGTGAAGTAGTCAACGGCAACAAGTATGTACCTTCTGCCGCCTGTAGCAGGCGTATATGGACCCAGAATGTCCATGCCCCACTTAGCAAACGGTAGTGGGCTGTGAATGGTAGTGAGGTCAGTAGCCGGACGGTGAATTAATTTGCCAAACCTTTGGCACTTGTCACATTTTTTCACCATCTCCATTGCATCTGCTTCCAAAGTAGGCCAAAAGTAGCCCTGCCGCCTTGCCCTTTGAGCAAGCATCCTACCACCTATATGAGAAGCACAGTAACCAGAGTGAAGATCATCTAGTATCTCTCGTCCCTTTTCAGGAGTAACACACTTTAAGAAGGGTTGAAGGTACCCCCTCTTGTGAAGTTCTCCCTTAATCATTTCAAAACAGGTGGCTCGTTTTTTCAGTGCTGCCGCCTGTTGAGGATCATCCGGCAGTGTACCGTTTGTCAGATATGCCCTGATTGAATCCATCACGGTTGAGCTTCTGTCTAGGATTCCAATAGGGTTTTCCTCGATGCTTCTCTTCTCCATTACTTCCCAAAAAACAGTTCGAGGAGTATCGGAGGAGGCGGATGATGCTACTTTTGACAGTGTCCGCCTGGTTGTTTTCTGATCTCGGCACTTGGATCAGATGGAAATCCTCAAGGGAGTCGACTGCTTGTCGGACCGCCTGTAAATACTTGATCATGGCCGGATGGGTTGCTTCGTATTCGCCATTGTACTGACTCACTATCAATTGTGAATCAGAACAGGCGTCTATTTTTCTTGCCCATGCCGCCTTGCACATGCGGATCCCGGCTAGTAAAGCTTCATATTCTGCCTCATTGTTTGAAGCCTGAAAACTGAAGCGCAGAGCATACTCGAACCTGTCGCCCTCTGGAGATTGACATACGATGCCTGCTCCACAACCATTTGAAGTAGAGCTTCCGTCCACATATACCTTCCAGACTTGGTCTGGAACTTGAGAGTCAGGGGGACGAGTCATCTCAACAATAAAGTCAGCAAAGGCTTGCCCCTTCACTGCTTTTCTAGGCTCGAAAGTAACTTTGAGGCTCTGTATTTCTATGGCCCATTTGATCATTCGTCCTGACGACTCCATGATGGTAAGGGGCCGCTTGATTGGTTGGTCTGTATACACGACGACTGCATGTGCCAAAAAGTAGGGCTTTAATTTTTTAACAGCCATGAAGAGTGCAAGACCAAATTTCTCCACTAAGGGATACCTCAACTCGGCATTTTTCAGTACGTGACTGACAAAGTAGACCGGGAGCTGACAGCCGTCCCTTTCAGCAAGGAGCACAGCGCTTAACGCATGATCAGAGACGGCCAGGTACATGTAGAGATCCTCTTTGGGCAAAGGGCTGACCAGCCTCTGCAAGGAATGCAAGTGAACTTTTAATTTCTAGAAGGCGGCCTCAGCATCCGGCCCCCATTCAAACCTTGCCTTTTTCTTAATTGCCTGGAAAAAGTATAGGCATTTGTCGCCTGATCGGCTTAGGAATCTCCCCAAGGCCGCCAGACAACCTGTTAACTTCTGAACCTCTCGGATGGTACGAGGCGACTGCATGTCAATGCCAAATTTCTCCACTAAGGGATACCTCAACTCGGCATTTTTCAGTACGTGACTGACAAAGTAGACCGGGAGCTGACAGCCGTCCCTTTCAGCAAGGAGCACAGCGCTTAACGCATGATCAGAGACGGCCAGGTACATGTAGAGATCCTCTTTGGGCAAAGGGCTGACCAGCCTCTGCAAGGAATGCAAGTGAACTTTTAATTTCTGGAAGGCGGCCTCAGCATCCGACCCCCATTCAAACCTTGCCTTTTTCTTAATTGCCTGGAAAAAGTATAGGCATTTGTCGCCTGATCGGCTTAGGAATCTCCCCAAGGCCGCCAGACAACCTGTTAACTTCTGAACCTCTCGGATGGTACGAGGCGACTGCATGTCAATGACCGCCTGCACCTTCTCAGGGTTCGCCTCTATTCCTCTCTGATTGATAAGGAATCCGAGAAATTTCCCAGACTCAACTCCAAATACACATTTCTTGGGATTGAGCATGACATGGTGCCGCCTGAGTGTGGCGAAAGTTTCTCAGAGGTCCGTCAGATTATCTTTCTGAAGTTTAGTCTTAACAATCATATCATCAATATATGCCTCGACGTTTCTCCCAATCTGATCAAAGAACACAGTGTTTATCATTCGTTGGAAGGTAGCCGGGGCATTCTTAAGACCAAACGGCATGACCGTGTAACAGTATAACCCCTGATCAGTGACGAAGGCCGTCTTCTCCTGATCTTTCTTCCATAAGGGAATTTGATGGAAACCAGAATAGGCGTCCATGAAACTCATCAAGGCATGGCCGGCTGTTGAGTCGACCAGGTTGTCAAATTTAGGCAGAGGGTAACTGTCTTTGGGGCACGCCTTGTTTAAGTCTGTGTAGTCTACACACATTCGCCAGGTGCCATTCGGCTTTTTAACAAGTACCACATTTGCAACCCAGTCTGGGAAGTAACATTGCCGAATGAACCCTGCATCAAGTAATTTTTTAACTTCGGCGGCTGCCGCCTGACTTCTTTCTTCGCCATGGTTCCGCTTCTTTTGCCGTACCGACTTCTTTTTCGGATCCACAGCGAGTTTATGTACTGCCAGATCAGGACTAATGCCTGGCATTTCATGGACTTCAAATGCAAAGATGTCCTTGTATTCTTTCAATAGGTTGTGAAAGTCGTCACCAAGGTTTCTCAGAGCAGTCGTCCCAACTTTGACTGTTCGGTCAGGACGTGAGTCGTCTAAGATCAGGTCCGCATGCTCACCAGCCGGCTGAGGGCGGAACTCATCCGGCCGCTCCTCTGCCAATGATTGCTATTTTCTTGCTTTTCTTGCGGACTCTGTCTGGGACGCCTTTCTCTTTTTGGCGCCTGCTTCTTGAACAGGCGCACTCTCCTTGACATTGTCAAGGTCTGTTTTTTCACCACTTGATCCAGTGGCCATAACAGTGGGCTTGACATCCGAGAGATAGCACTCTCGGGCCATCCTCTGATCTCCCCTTAGGGAGCCGACTGTTCCATTATCCCTCTCAAACTTGAGCAGCATAAGAGACGGGATTATAACAGCCTTGGAATTATTCAGGGTTGGTCGACCCAGAATCATGTTGTAGGCCGAGAGTTCCTCTACTACTAGGAACCGGACTACCATGTGTCGTCCTTCCCCTTTTTCGCCCAGGCGAATGGGTAAATCTACTCGTCCTAGTGGGTGGACGACTCCTCCTCCAAACCCTATTAAAGGGTGGGAGGCCGGATGTATGCAATCCGTCTGATATTTCAGTTTTGACAGACATTTGCTGCTGATGAGATCTGAGGAGCTCCCGGTATCTATGAGGATTCGGCCAACTCTCTGGTTGGCCACTTTACATTCAATAACGAGAGGGTTGTCATGCGGCCCCCTTACCCCTCCTAGATCCTCTTCAGTGATGACAATCTCAGGAAATGTATATTTGGACGGCCGTTCTTGGTGAACGGAATTTACATCTAACCGCCTTATATTATCTTTGTTGCCCCTAATAGTGGGGCCGCCTCCTGAGAAGCCGCCTGCAATGGTGTAGACGACTGCATCATCTGTATCGGAGCTGTCGGCCTGTTGATTCTTTTTGGCCGACTGCTTTTTTGAGGAACTGTTCCCCGTAGATTTCTTGACATAAGTGTCAAGATCACCTTGCTCAGCCAGGCGGTCTAGGTACCGCATGAGACTGATGCAATCATTGGTGTGATGACCAACGTCATCATGATAAGCACAGATTTTATCTTGGTTCCGGTTGTTTGCAGAACCCTTCATGGGGACCGGCTTCTCAATTGAGATCCGTCCCTTTATTTCTTTTAGGATAAACTGGTTATCCTTGTTAAACACATACTTTGGGGAGTATGGTTTGAATTCTTTTTTCTTTTTCTGGGCCGGCTCTTTAGAGGAATCAGCCGCCCAGACCTCTTTTCTTTTCTCATCTTTGTTAGACGACTGTTTCTGTCGTCCTTCTCTTTTGTCGAACCTTTTCCCGTCCGACTGTTTTATCGTACACAGATCAGTCGCCTGTATATAGGCTTCTGCTTCAATCAAGGCCTCTTGAAGAGTCGCCACCCTTTTTCGAACTAAATCAAATTTGAAGGTAGACCCGTCTTTGAGACCTCTAAAAAAGTCAGTATAAGCTACCTCATCCGGTAACCCTTGAATCTGTATTCTCATCAGGTTGAACCGCCTGATGTAAGAACGAAGCCCCTCCTTCTCGCCCTGCTGAATTGTTCCCAAATCAAGGGTCGTTTTCTTCGCAGGGATGTTCATGGCGAAGTTGGAGGCAAATAAGTAAGCAAGCGTCCTGAAGCTGTTTACACAACCAGTCGGCAGGTTGCCGAACCATTGCTGTGCGATTCCCTTGAGAGTCGCTGGGAAACACTTGCACCAAGTGGGATCATCCAACCCTTGAAGGTACATCAGGTTGGTGAATGCCATCAGATGGTCTTCTGGGTTAGTAGTGCCGTCATAGGCGCCTACTAGTACATTTTTTACTTTGGCCGGCTGAGCGGCTTCAGTAATTTCCTTGGAGAAGGCCGACGGCTGTTCACCAAGTCTAAGCAACCGTAGCTGCCAGTCCATAGGTTGGACGTTTTTGCTGCAGGTCCACCAAATGGAGGTGGCTGCATAAAATACTGTTGTTGCGGAACAAATGGTAAGTTTGGTACCGCCTGGGCACTATGAAAGCCGGACTGACGGGAGGTGCCGCCTGACTGACTCTCATGGTACGACTGAGTATGCCTCATCGAGGCATTTCGCAAACTGTCTTGAAAATTTGAAGTAGAAGCCGACTCTGACAATCGGTCACTCTTCTTCTGCTCTAGCAGTAGCCGAGCATCTGTGAACGTTTGCTTTGACCCGTCCGCCTGAATATGACGAACCGGTTTCCTATTTCCTGTAGGATAACGGAATTTTGTGAAATCAAGGGCAGGTGGCTCCCGCTTCCTAGATTTAGGATGAGGAGTCGCCTCTCGCCCTTGAACTGGCTTCCTCTTCTGTGAAGTGGAAGGTTTCTTGGCCGACTGCTCCTTGACTGAAGCAGGCGGCTTCTTGTTGATCAACTCTTGGATCTCTCCCTTGAAGTCCCTCATGAAGGTCATGAGTTCGTTCCTTGTGATGGGAGCAGACCCATCAGTCGGCTGTTGCCGAGCAGGAGGTGCGCCTGCTGGCTCACTTCCTGTTTGAAGATGCTCCCGTTCCCTCCTTTCGGTATGACGGGTACGTCGGGCCCTTAGGGTCCCGTCTGGAGCTGTATGAGTTTCAACTTCAAATTCACTTTCGGTGTCATGGTCCGACTGAACTTGAGGGTCGTTTAGGGGACGCCTCTCTTCAGGAGTCGGTACAGAGTTGGATGCCATCTCTGAAGTACTCTCCCCACAGACGACGCCAAATGTTTCGGGGTTTTCTGATGTCCTGCGGGAGAGTTACAATTCCGAGACTGGAACCGGACGCCTGTACCTGCAAAATAACGGAGACTCCTGAGAGCTCCGCCTCCAACGGTCAAGTTAGTACCTGATTAAGGAGTAATTAATACGGAAATTAAAGTAATAAGATCTCTCTAGGTGAGAGTGTTTAATGTAGGTAATCTGCTTTGTTAGCGAGATTAGCCGGTTATTAGTGTTCCGTAATGTTTCTGTTCTGTTCCGTTCTTCAGGTGAGATTAGTTGCTTGATCAATTGCTCTCTCAATTGCTTGATTGCTTGATCCCCTTTAATGAGGATTAATTAAGTATTTATAGTCTTGAGAAGCGTGCCACTCTCTAGGTTTAGGGTAAACCTAGGGCTGACCGGGCCTCTAGACAGGATTGGGCCTTGTTGGCCGGTTTTCCTATTTGGCATGGGTGGACACGTGGCGTGCCTCGATTGGTCCGTAGAGGACGTATCTGTGATTGACACGTGGCAGGCTCCTATTGGCCTACGTGAAGGACACGTGGCGGAACCTGGTTGGTCCACTTGTCAGACGGTGATTGGTGGATAAAAATCCCCTAATCACATTCCTTTCACAAATTGCTTCATCAATTGCTTCATCAAAGTAATCATAAGCAAGTTCACACCGACCTTGCTCGCCTTGCGCTATATTACTAATCGCGATTGTAATCGCTACTACAAATCAAATTCGCCAGGTTATTGAATTGCATGTTAATTAGATGATAATTTTAAATTTTTTGGTTTGTTCTGTTCTTATTAATTTGCATATTTAATTGCATCAATCACCAAGTTATTGAATTGCATGTTAATTGCATGATGATTTTTTATTTTTGAGGTTTGTTATGTTCTCATTGAATTGCTTGTTTAATTGCATCAATTATGGATTTGATTGAATTTACTTCTTTGAAATTTTTTGAATTAAATCAATAATTTAGGTTTGATTAATTTGATAGAAATTGGAAATTTGCAATCAAATTTAAAATGAGCAAATGAATTGAAAATGATCAAACCTAAATATTTGTAATAATATAAAAAACATATAATGAGCAAACATAATTAAATTGAGCAAATCCAAAAAAAATGAGCAAATATAAAAAGGAGCAAATGAGCAAAATAAGTTGGTAATGGTGGTGGTGGTGGTGGTAGGGTGTAGGGGACAGGGGCGACAGCGAGGGAGTGAGAGTGAGACAGGTTGTGGTGGTGATATTGGTGGTGGTAAGGTCCAGGGACAGGGGCGGAGGAAGCAGATAGAGTTTTGTGGTGGTGGTGATTGTACAGTGTAAGATAAAGGGTGAGAAATGGGATTCAGCTCATTAACATGAGTTGCAGAAGCAGTGAAAGTGAAAGAGGTAGATGTAGCTAATGAGCAAATATTTAGTTGCTCATTTATCAAATGAGAAAGTGGTTGTGCTTCTTAGATTGAGCACTTCTGTGTGCTGTGATAATCTGAAATTACTGTGTGTGTGTGTGTGTGTAAGTGAGTGTAAGAGTGCATGTGTTAGAGTGTGTGTGTGTGTCTAAGAATGTATGGTTTTTGTAGGCAAATATGCTATACTGAATGCTATATATGCTAGGTTTTGCAAATCATAGTGAAGGGTAGCATTATCAAGTTTTACTCCTTTTCAAGTCATCTAGTTTATACTATCAAAGCATTGAGTTCCTTGGTTTTTTTGCCTGCACACAAGCCCCACCCCCCTTCTTATTTTTCTGTTTCCTGTACACCAACCACACTCCCTTCTTACACTTCCTTATACATACCTATTCCCCCCTCCCCCTCATCTTTCTGTTTGCAATTCTGATTTTTGAATCTGATTTCAGATCTATTTTAGATTCTGAAATTATTTTGTGTGTGTGTGTGTGTGTGTGTGTGTGTGTATGTGTGTGTGAGTAAGTGTAAGAGTTATGCTGTAAGTAGTAATTAGTATGGTTAAAAACATGATTCAGCAACACATATGAGATTTTTAATGAGCTTCCTTAAACTATTTTATGGAATTGTTACTAACCTGTTATTTCTATTATATTTAATGTCAGAAATGATGAGCAACAACGAAGAACTTGACAGACATTCTAGTACCATCACAAATGTGGCAACTACTCCTACAATAGTAGTTTCTCCTAAAATAGCACCTTTGCTCACTCCTGGAGGAACAAAAGAATGGCTTCCAATATGCCCCAATGAGTTGAAACCAGCTATAGGGATGAAGTTTAATAATATTGAAGAGGGCCTTGAATTTTATAAAAGTTACGCATTTGCTGCTGGATTCAACACAAGAAAGTCTACAACTAAAAGACAAAGAAGAAGCAAAAAATTGAAATCACATTATATCTTATGCAATAAGGAAGGATACAAAGAGAAAAGAAAGGCTACCGTTGAAAAACATTTAAATAACAAGGAAGGAGAAAGTAATGAAGAAAAAGCTTCAATCAAAAGGAAGAGACTCGTTACTCATGTTGGGTGCAAGGCACATATTGTCATAAAGCATTGTGATGATAACAAATTCATAGTGTCACAATTTCATGAGGGACATACTCATGCACTTTATACGCCTAGTTGCAATCTCTTCCAAAAAGAAGGAAGGAAAATGAACATATTGCACAAGAAAATAATTGTGAATAATTCTAAGGTAACACTTTCAAAGTCTATTATGTTTCATGAATTCTCTATATGTTCTAATAAAAGTTGTTTGCTCATTTGACAAATGATCAAATAATTATTTGCTCATTTGACAAATGATCAAATAATTATTTGCTCATTTGAAAAATGAGCATTGAATTGTTTGTTCATTTCAAAAATGAGCATTAAATTGTTTGCTTATTTGACAAACTGTTTTGTTCTTTAAATAGGTGAATATTGGTCCCGTTACAACTTTCCGAATGATGAAGGAAATTGTTGGAGGATATGATAACATTGGTGCATCTAAGTAAGATTTCAAAAATTTTCACAGAGATTTAAAAGCATACATTCAAGGAAGCGATGCTCAAATGTTTGGGATAATTTTACCAATAAAAAGCTAATGTGGAGTGCTTTTTTCTTTGATTTTGAGATGGATGAAAATTATTGCCTTTGTAGAGCATTGTGGGCAGACCCCCTTTGTAAAAAGAGTTATGCTCTATTTGGTGATATGGTATCCTTTGATACTACATACCAAACCAATAGGTAATATATAATAATCACAATTCATTTCTATGTTATAACTATGGCTTAACTTAATGACTTTTTTTTTATATGAACTTAGTATAATTGTTTGCTTACTTCAATGTGAAAAGTAAATATCCCCATAAGTCTAATTTTCTTTGATAAGAGTATGTTTATGGACATTGAATTGCATGTTCATTTGACAAATGAGCATTGAATTATTTTGTCATTTGACAAATGAGCAAAGAATTGTTTGCTTATTTCACAAATGAGCATTGAGTTATTTTCTCATTTGTCAAATGAGCATTGAGTTATTTGCTCATTTGACAAATGAGCATTCAATTATTTGCTCATTTGACAAAAGAGCAAAGAATTGTTTGTTTATTTCACAAATGAGCATTGAGTTATTTGCTCATTTAAAATTTAATCTGTATGTATAAACAGGTACAACATGGTGTTTATTCCATTTACAGGGGTTGACCATCATAAGAGTTGCATTACTTTTGCTTCTGGTTTCATAGCAAAGCAAGATATTGTGTCATTTGAGTGGTTGTTCATATCATTTCTCAAGGCAATGGGTGGGAATGAACCTAATTGTATAATCACGGATCAGGATCCAACAATTAAAATTACTGTTAAAAGTGTGTTTAAGAAGACTGAACATCGGTTCTGTATGTGGCACATAATGAAAAAGTGACCAGATAAGGTGGAGAAATCAATCATGCAAGAAGAAATTGGTTTCCTAAAAAAAATATGTGCTTGCGTTTGGCATCTTGAAATTGAACCCGCTGAGTTTGAAGAAAGGTGGAACAAGGTGATGGTTGAATACCACTTGGAAGAACATGAGTGGTTAGTTTATATGTACAAGATAAGGGACAAGTGGATTTTGGCGTATTTTAGAGATGTGTTCCTTGGAGGAATAATGCATACAACATTAAGATCCGAAAGTGAAAACAACTTTTTCTGCTCCTTTATCAATCCTCATGTGTCACTTGTTGAGTTTTACTTAAGATATGTAGCTGCAATTGATGCTTAAAGACACACTCAAGGTCGGAATGATAATGATTCAAAGCACAAATATCATGAGTGCAAAACACCACTAGGGATAGAAAAGCATGCCTCACATTTATATACTAACTCTGTCTTTTATGAATTTCAATATGAGGTTGAAATTTCTTGTTTTTCTTGTGGTTTTGATGAATTGAATAAAGAAAATGGATTGGAAGTTGCAAAAGTAAGTGAAGGAAATCGGATTAGAACATTTGATGTTGTGTTTAATCCAACTAACGATGACACCACATGTTCTTGCAAGCTATTTTATAGACAAGGAATTCCATGTAGACATATGATTTGGGTTTGAAAAGCAAAAGGGTTTGAAACCATTCCTAAGCAGTATATGCTACACAGATGGACTACTATGGCACTAAAGAAACCAATTTTTGACTTGGGTGGAAACCTGTTGGAGCAATGTGCTAATTTAATTAACAAGAAAAAATTGTTAAATGATTTATGGTCAGAGATACACACTTGTGTAAGTTTGGCAGAAGGCAAAGATGAAGATATTTAAGACCTTTTGATAAATCTTCAAGGAATAAGAAAGGATTTAGAGGCTAAGAGGATTGCAAGAAATAATGAAACAACAGCTGGAAGTGCAAACAACAAAGGACAAGACATTGAGCTATTGATTGGAGCTAGTGTGCCAACTAAAATAATTGTCAAACCTCTAAAAATTTCAAAGAATAAGGGGACTGGAGTTCATGTATCAAATGAAGAGACTTCAAAAAAGAAAGGAGTTGAGATTGATGTGCCAAATGTTGAAACAAGAGGTAGAAGTGCAAAAAGGCTGTAGGGAGAAAAAGAAAAGTTTGTAGAACAAAACCAGAAAAAGAAGAGATTATGTAGAGGTTGTGGTGAATTGAGTCATCATGATATAGAACTTGTCTAGAAAAAGTGTAATGATAACTTTATATAAATATAAGATTTAATATTTTTATATAAATTCCTAACTGTAGGCCGTACTTGTTATTTCTTTATTTGTTTTCTGTTCTTGTCATTGTGTGCATCTATTTGTCACTCTGTCAGTACGCTTTGATCTATTAGACTGAAAGACTTTGTAGGAGAAAGAAGTTTGGGAAGAATAAGATCAAAAATACCACCAATGGCCAAAAGATGTTGAGGGATTTGTTATAATAATCATGCTTCGAAATGCAATTGAGCTTAAATTTGAAGTTTAATATTTTTAGCACATCCCCTCATATAGAAATTTTGTGTTTTTAATGTTGTTGAAATGAGCAAATAGTTAATTGCTCATTTGTCAAATGAGCAAACATTTCTTTAATCATACATTAAATCAACAACCATTTCTTTGCTCATTTGTGAAATGATATACACTTTATAAATAATTAGTTACTCATTTGGAAAATAAGGAAACACTTCTTTGATCATTTAGGAAATGAGCAATCACTTTTTTGCTCATTTAGCAAATGAGCAAATAGTTAGTTGCTCATTTGTCAAATGAGCAAATAGTTAGTTGCTCATTTGTCAAATGAGGAAATAGTTAGTTGCTCATTTGTCAAATGAATAAATAGTTAGTTGCTCATTTGTCAAATGAGCAAATAGGTAGTTGCTCATTTATCAAATGAGAAAATAATTAGTTACTCATTTGTAAGATAAGAAAACATTTATTTGATCATTTGGCAAATGAACAATTAATTTTTTGCTCATTTAGAAAATGAGCAAATAGTTAGTTGCTCATTTGTCAAATGAGCAAATACTTAGTTGCTAATTTAACAAATGAGCAACAACTTAGTTAATAAGATCAACTTTTAGAAAATGTTTTCCATTACATTGACATACCAAAGTTATAACAACAAAATAAACAAAAACACATTTGTTAAATTTGATCATTTGTCCCATTGATAACATCATAAAAAATAATACTTCTATTGTTCTATACAAATCCTTAGAACATTCTACCAATTGATCAACTTCAGTCTTCAATTTTCTCCGTTGAATGCTCTTGGATTGCTGCCCCTAGCTTTCTTCAGTTGTAAGGCTAGGTTCCTCAACCTTTTTTTTCTTTTGAACAATTTCTTTAACATATTTAACAGTATTTACTTCACTTACAATAATTGCGAAGCAATACTTCAAACGAAGTTTTTCAATGATTATGACCTGCAAAGAGAAAAAATGATGCAATAGTTCAGGGTAAGTATAGGAAAGCAATAGTTTAGAAGTTGCAGAAGGTCATCTTAGAAAGCAAAATTTTGATTCAACTAGTAGCAAAATATAATTAAAATGAAAATAGAATTAAAATGAGCAAAATAGAATTCAAATGAACTTATAAGAGGCGAGACAAGAAGTAAGTTCTTACACGGAATCGAAGTTTGTCACTGATACAGCCCAGACAAACAGTGCATCTTCACTAGGTATGATGGCAGTTGCTAGTGAATATTGCTCATGTCAGTTGCTAGGTATGTTCTCTATTATCATCACATATTTCAGAAATACGTAGAAAAAAAAGATGGAATCTATTTCTGAAATATGGAATCTATCCCTCAGTATCTATATACTCCTAATTCTGTTTTGTGATGGCTTCAGTGTCACTTCCTGCAGAATCATGTCATGTGACTTTTTTTAAACAAGTGATTAGACTAAGCATTAATAAATTATTTTATCACCAACTAGACTAGTATTTGAAGAGCAAACAAGAAAACAAGAATAGATGTAGAACAAGGGACGAACATTGTGCTGTAACGCATAACGGAATCATCTGTTTAAACCGTCAATTTGCTTCTCTAATTTTGATTCGACTAATGTTGTAACTTATCTAACATGAACTTATAAGATCTTAACTTAAGTATTTGCTCATTTGAATCATTGAATCACAAGACAAAAAAGGTATCAATGTATATGCTCATTTGACAAATGAGCAAATAATTATTTGCTCATTTGACAAATAAGCAAATAATTAAGTATTTTAGTAAGGAACACGGCCTGTAAGTTGCAACAACAAGCATGAAATGTGAAAGACTTACATTATTTTTCTTTAAACCTGAATTCCACTTTTGCAAACCCATATATGTTTCCATATGCCTCATCATTGCAACTCCACAATGCAAATGATCATCATCTGAAGACTTCCAGAGTAAATCAATCACTTCAGAATCCATAGACTTGATCTCTTTCGACAAAACAACACTTTGTATAGTTCCTTGACCATCCATGAAATATGAAAATGCGCTTTTCTGAAAATGAACAAAAAAATTAAAATAAGAATAAAAACAGGCTGAACAAATATAGTCAGAACAAATATATGCAGAACAAGACCAAGATAAACAACTAAACTCTAACCATTTTTCTAAAATAATCTAACAAAATCTTGAGCCATACCAGGTTTTTAAGAAATTTCTTGTTTTCTGTAGAGCCTTCACTATAATCAATAACCTCCATTGTATCACGCATTGTGGTGATGTTAAAACATACCAAAAAATAATGATCTTTTTCAAATACTGGGAAAAAGAAAAGCTCAATATCTTTCTTTGGGATGACTGATTTGCTGAATTCCAACTCCCCAATAACATAAAACATTTTATTCCTTTGTAGAGCACAATCAGTTTCATATTGAAAAAGGCATTCCTAAAAAACTACATAAAGAAAATACATAAATAAGATGAATACAAATGAAAAGAGTAAATATGAAATGAGCAAAGTGAATATGAAATGAGAATAGTCATATAAAATTAGTAAATTGAAATTTTTTTAACAAATAAGCACGGAAGGTTTTGCTCATTTGACAAATGAGCAAAAAATTAACTGCTC
The DNA here is from genome assembly GCF_001683475.1 of Chenopodium quinoa. Classification (NCBI taxonomy): domain Eukaryota; kingdom Viridiplantae; phylum Streptophyta; class Magnoliopsida; order Caryophyllales; family Amaranthaceae; genus Chenopodium; species Chenopodium quinoa. The sequence continues at coordinate 9,387,324 of NW_018744239.1, forward strand.
TTTTGACAAATGAGCAAAAAATAAATATTTATTTTCAATGAATGAGCAAGAATAGTTTGACAAATGAGCAAAGAACTAATATTAGTTTTTGGAAATACAAACTACATCTACATTAAAATATAAAAAATCATATGAATTGATCAAAGTAAATATGAACAAAATAAAACAAAATAAAATGAAAGAGTTGAACTTACACTTGTAGTAAGACTGAAAAAGATATGTCCAGTAGAATTGGTATTTCTATATTGCTCATTATAATTCAGAACAGTAGACCATGCATTAATGATTTTGCCATGAATTTTGTTCTGATTTTTTAGCATTTCAAGTTGAAATATCATTACTTCAGTACTAGTATCACCCTCACATAAAAACGTTGGATCACTACATATAAGATTTAGGAAAGTTAATATAATTTCAATCGAAGGTATTTAAAATGAGAATACAGAGCTGGACTCGTTTTAAGAAAGAAACATAAGGTGAATTTCCAATTTCCAAAGGATTACTTCAAAATGCAAGAGGCTACTGAAATTTCCATCACCCTTTAGTCTGAAATGTATCTCTTAAAATAGGTCTAACTCAGTATTTCTAAATAAGAAAATATTGCTCATTTTGAAAATGAGCAAAATTTAGATAAGTCAAGATAAACAATTATATGAATTCAATAAATACTTTCAAACGATTTTTCTTCTCATGAAAAACTGAATCCATAATAACTTTCTGAACCGTTGTTAATGGTGTGTAAATGTTGATAATCCGAGACTTAAAAGGAGATCTAATCTGCAACAATGGTTACACTCTACGCTTCTTCTTTGGAATAGAACTCTCCTTTTCAGTATCTTCTTTTCTCTTATGCACAATTGGATCTTCTTGAGCATTCAGAGCATCAACATTTAGAGCATCAGCAACAGTAGCAACAACTAATATAGAAGCTATTGCAGAAGCTCCAACTTGTGCACTAACTGGAGCAACTACAGGTTCATCAGTAGGTGCAAACCTAGGGGACTTCTCCTGAGAATTAGTTTCTTGAGAAGAGATTCCTAAACTGAATGTAGGAGTTCCAAATCCTTTGGCAACTAAATTTCTTAAACTATATCTAAACATATGTTCAGCAGCCCTAGGTTCTAAGACAACGGATGGAGATCCAACATCTGCGATACCAGTTGCTATGTGAACACATTCAGCAGCAATCTTAGTAACATCAATGGGTTCTAATTCATTTAGATGATCAACCCTTGCATTGATTGTAGATTCAGCATGCTTGTCGTTGCCTGAAATCTTTGAAAACCTATCCTAGGCTTCAATTACTGCCGGATCTTGCCAATACTGTTCATCTTGGAATGAAAGAGGATTATCTTCAGTCAAAGTTTTGGAGCTCATCTTATGCTCATCACAAATGCTCAAGGCATCTTCCTTCAACTTTTGTATCTTCTTATTGTTTGGAAAATACTTGATGGCAACTTCATGTTTTTGATTGAAATCCATGTATGCCAAGACTAGGTTTGTAGATGTTGTTGCAAGCTCCATAAAGCATTTCTGTATTAAAAAAAAAAAAAAAAAATACATAATAAGATGAATATAAATGAAAAGAGTAAATATGAAATGAGCAAAGTGAATATGAAATGAGCAAAGTGGATATGAAATGAGAAAAGTAATATAAAAATGAGCAAATTGAACTTTGTATGAGCACCGAAGTTTTGGCTCATTTGATAAATGAGCAAAAATTTAGTTGCTCATTTGACAAATGAGCAATAAATTAATTGCTCATTTGACAAATGAGTAATAAATTAATTGCTCATTTGACAAATGAGTAATAAATTAATTGCTCATTTAGGATATCCATTGAAGCTATTGTAAGATCCATAAGGCGTTTCTAGAAAAAACATAAAATGAGCAAATTGAATATCAAATGATCAAAATCATAATGACCAAAATTGATTCAGATTCTGATTTAAAATCATAAGGCGTTACTCTGCACTTTGTACCAGTGAACAAAAGATATAAGGCTAAGGTTGTTGCTATTGGGTATCAAAAAGTGGAAGGGTAGGATTTTAGTCATACTTTCACTGCTGTTACAAAGCTAGCTACTATTGGTTTGGTTTGTTATAAGTAAAGTCATATGAAAATTAGCAAATTGAACTTTATATAGGCACTGAAGTTTTTACTCATTTGAAAAATTCTTGGTAACTAGACAAATAAAATTGAGAGACAGAAATATAGCAATATCATATTATCATGAGCGGGAACACAGCATGGCAGGCAGCTTTACATGGATTATAGGGATGATTACAAGTAACTGAATATATGATATCACTAGTGACAGGGCATGAAATGATCAAACAGATCAAGGGGGGAGAGCTGATTTGTAATAAATCAGGAACAAATCAAGCAGGAACAAAACATGGCAGGAACAACACCACATATAAACTAATCACAGTCTACTTAATGATAGTGTACATTGAAGATATTTGAAATGGTAGTCAGACATAACAAACTATTGCCAAATTTATCATGTTGATCTTGAAACTCACAGTAGAATAGTCAAACAAATTTCACAAGCGACAAAAACATTTCTTTATGTAGTCAGAGAGGTCCATTGAAGCTTCTTGCAAGATCCATAAGAATTAATATTGGATTCCAGAAAACTCATATAATACCTTCTTTGGATCTTGTTCAGTTTCTTCGTTTTTTGTACCAATTTGATCAGATTGTTCCTAAAATCTAGCCAAAAAAAAAAAAGTAAGAACAAGTTGAAATCAAATATCCTAATTATTTGCTCATTTGACAAATAAGCAAAGTGGATATGAAATAAGCAAATATTTTTTTACTGATTTAGGAGGTCCATTGATGTGCTATAAAGAGCACCACATTGCATCATTTTCCTAAAGGCAAGATTTGTTCCCATTCAATTCTACAAGCAATGCCGAAGGCATAGAAAAGCTAAGTATTGGTTACAAGTGAAATACCATTTTTGGTTGTTTGCTGCCACAAGGACCAACAAGCTTCAAATTTTTATCAAAAAAGTCCAAGCCTCCCCTTAAAAATTTCCAATTTCTCACGACTAGACAACATATTGGTTGTCCAACCTTTGAGAACTGGAGTTTTTCGTTTGACTCTAACTTCCTCAATGACAAACTGATCAACATATAAAAGCTACAAACAAGTAAGATAGAAAAAATTAGTACATTAAAATTAAAGAAATAACAATTAATACATAAAAAATTAAATAAACTTAGAAAAGACCAGCCCCACCCCCTACTGCCACCTACCCACACATTTTAGTTCAGTAGCTGATCACAATTTTGATTTCAGAAACTGATTTCAAAATCTGATTTCTGAATCTAATTTTAGAATCTGATTTAAGATTCTATTACAGGATGTGAGTGTGTGTGTGTATGTGTACACTAGGCGAAAATTGCTAATCAGCATCGGTTCAAAACCCCCATTTCGCACTGGTTTTGAACCGGTTCTGATTTGAGGGATGCCAAATCCCAAGACTTTTCGCACCGGTTCAAAACCGGTGTGAAAAGTCCCCAAAAATATTAAAAAAAAAACTTTTAGCACCGGTTCTTGCTTTGAACCGGTGCGAAAAGTGGCCAAAAAAATTAAAAAAATACTTTTAGCACCGGTTCTGTTCCAAAACTGGTGCCAAAATGCCCAAAAAAAATATTTTTTTTTTTGCATTTTTTTCATTTAAATTGTACCAAATACTTATATATAATCATAATATACATAAAACACATATATTTTCTTCAATAACTTGTAATATTACACTTTAAAAAACAAAAAAAAAAAAAAAAAAAAAAAAAAAAAAAAACTACAGTGTGCTGCCCTATCAAAAAAATAAATAAATAGATAAATAAATAAAATGAAGTGAGACATAATATAATCCATGGCACTAGAGATAGCACTGTCGATATAAATACGTATGGAATCCTTCTCCTCCCTCTTATGGGTATACAATCTGATATAATTCTACAAACAAGAGAAAACCACAAGCATCAACAACTGAAAGAACAAATATACAGAATGCTCTATTACCCTCATTATGTGAAGCAACAAAGGAAGGTACTACTTAGTAGTTAATGCAAATCTACATGGTAAAATTATACCACATTGTTACTTTAGCAAATATACAGAATGCTTCAGTTGTTACTATATTTGTTCCATGCGGATTTGTATTACTACTAAGTAATAACTTCCCCTATTGCTTCACATAATGACATTTGAGGGATACAAATCCGCATGGTAAAATTAAACTACATTATTACAATAATGATAGAAAAATTAAATATCTTGATGACATGCCAGGAAAACACCACTATTCTATCAACAAATATTCAGAGACAGCATGTAAAGAAGATTACAACAAGTAGCTTGTGAGAGCACAGGGAGTAGTTATAATATTATTAACAATAAACATGTAAAGAAGATTGCAGCAACAATAACCTACCTCAGGTGCGAGATAACAAAGCCTTCTTCCCCCAGTATCAAAGAAAAATGAGAAATCAGATGGACCAATTCCAAGAAGTAACCAGCACATTCTCACACTTAATATCACCTCCAAAATGAAAAACCAAACACCAAATTATACACAATGCAAACCCATAAAAGACAAAACACAAAATTACCAGAGTGCAGTCACTTACCATGACAAATATCATGCTCGTGACTCTGCTTCAATGCACACAAAAGCTGAAAGCAAGAATTTGAGATGCCAAAGTAATCAATCAATCCAATTCTAAAAGGACATACAAAGTTGTAGAGTAGGAAAAAACTACATGAAAACCTGAAAGCAAGCCATTTCTTCTCAATTAGGCTAAGAAAAGGCCTTGTACCAAGCCGATCATGGAGATTATTGAAGAAATATTGCCTGAGCAGATAAGCTGCCTTGTCGGTTTCCAGCCAAAACTGCTCACACCCAGTTCAATACCATCAATATTAGAACTTCCCATATTGTCAAAAGATAAAGGAAAGAAACAAAAAAAAACTCAAAAAATACATTACACAGCCAGCCAAAAAGAAAGTTCAATCCCAACAATCGAGAGCACCCACAACTCCACAAGATCAACTCAAGTTCCTCAATAGTACCAACATAACCAGTAGAGAAGAATTCTCATACTGTTCCAAACAATGCCAGCAACCCAAAACACCGCTTCCTCAATCGCAAATCCCCACATAATCAAAATATAGAAACCCCTTCCCTACCACCAATACCCTCCCCAAAAAAACCAAAATCTTGCAGCAACCTAGTCGAAATTCCACTAACACCAGAAATACCCACATAGAAAAACTTCATATTTCCAGAATTTGACAAAAAACAGCTCAATTGCATAAGAATAATCATTGTTTTCCAAATCAATGGTCAGAATTTTAATACAATTAACAAGTTGAAGGATCAAAATTTTCAAATAATATCAGCTATATAGTTCAATTCCTCAAAATAAACACACAAATTAACAGAAATCACACTTTAATTCCACCAAAAACAAAAACTCAAGATCTAGCACTAGTAAAAAAAATGAATTAGGCAACGTACCTTTGGCACCGGTTCTTGAAAACCGGTGGCAAAGGAAATGGGCGGGATATGCTTAATAACATTTGGCACTGGTTCCTCTTAAACCGGTGCCAACTCAACTATTTGGCACCGGTTCAAAGTGGTGCCAATTACAAAACAAAAAAAAAAAAAAAAAAACAGAAAAGGGATTTGGCACCGGTTCTAAACAAAACCGATGCCAACTACTTAAAAAAAACGGCAGAAAAGGGGTTAATGATAGCTTTCTTCTTCTTTCTTTTTCCCCTGCTTTCCCTCTTCTTCGTACGTTCTGCTCTTCTCCTTATGCACTCCATTGAAGCAGCTGGCATTTTTGCATCCCTCTCCATCTCGTTTTCCCTCCCATTTTCGCATCTCTTGCTCATCCCTCTCCTTCTCGTTTTCCCTCCCATTTTTGCATCTCCTGCTTTCCCTCTTCGTTTTTGCATCTCCTTCTGCACTCCATTGAAGCAGGTCTCTCTCTCCATTGAAGTGGTTTACGCGCATTCTCACTCCATTGAAGCAGCACCTACATTGAACCAAGCCTGGCCTCCGTTGAACTCACGCCATTGAACGTGCTCTATATTCTCCATTGAGGCCGATTCTAAGCTTTCTCACTTCCATTGAACAAGCTTCGAGGTAAGGTATTTCTTGTGGTTGTGCGAATTCATTGATTTTCTTTCGCGATCTAGGGTTTTTCATTGATTTTCTGTTCAATTTAGTAATTTCAGGGTTATGATAATATAGGGTTTGTAGTGTAATTTGCATCTGTTCAAGACTGCTTTGTAGTGTAATTTGCATATGCTCTTTTTCTTTATGAATTGGTTCAAGAGCAGATTTGTTGAATTCTGCTAATGTTAGTTGCTTGTTTCTACAAAGGCTTTTGGGTGCCATGGCGTAGTTGCTGCCATGTGACATTCTGGTAGAATGTTAGGACATTTGCTCGAGACCGAGACTATAGTTGAGGTGTTTCTCATGCTAATTTTTTGTATTTATAAGTGTTGGAATACAAATTTTGTATAAATTCTTTCTTGTATGGTGAGTTTTATTAAGATCAATGCATAACCCCAGACTTTTGTTTTTTGTTTTTGTTTTTTGTTTTAAATTTTTATAGATTCATATGTGAATTGAAGCACAAGTTTATAAGCTTGAAGACTACACATTTAGCTTAAGTGAGAAGTTAGAAACAATACATCCATTGTACTTGCTATATTGGTATGAATTATACACTTTACTAATAAGCTATATTTCTTTCTCTTTATTGTTTTAATAAAAGTTTTTTCATGCTATTACGACTTGTGTATTATTTAATGACAAATAAATACAATAATATATGAAATGCTTGCATCATCATATGCCTAGATACCCGTTCAAGGCTTTCTCATTAGGCAAAAGTCTTGAATAGTCCCCGGTTATGACTGTACTTGAACATTTACTCTCACTTAGGTGGTGAATGTATGTCTTTTTTTCGATTTTAAGGAACATCTTGGCTTACCATTTCCTCACCATGTTCTCTGGGTACATATGTGGGTAAGTTATTACCTACATTGTGTACTTGGAGAACTGGGGGAAATGCTGCCGGTTTTTCCTTAAAATTGGAAAGTCGACATACATTCACTAGTGAGATTACACGTTCAAGGATGGGTTAGGTTGGAGTGATAAGGACCCTTTGGAAGCATATATGCATTTTTGTATCTATATGAATGTTATATGCATGGTGTGTGTTTGAATTTGATTTACATATATAATAGATGTAGCAATTAATATGTTGCCATGTTTAGAGACAATTTACTTAATGGAGAAGGATCGTGGCTAAATGTATGGTAGACGTGATACATTGGAATTCTTTGATGGGGTTCAAGAGTTTTGCGAGAGGGCTTCATCTTATCAGCGCAGAATGGGTGTCGATTGGCTCTATTGTCCTTGTGTTGATTGTAATAATGTGAAGGTAGTCAATATTGTTGATATCATTAGAGATCATGTAGTTTGTCGTGGGTTTAGGCTTAAATACCATGTGTGGATTTGGCACGGTGAAGAAGGAGAGTACAGTGGGGATATTGATGGGAATGATGTGCATGATGATAGAAGCAATGACATTTGTGTGGACGAGGAATACAGGAATGATGAACATATTATTGATAATGGTGATGAGGATGGATTTGAGAATGATCAGGTGGATGAGGTCGGGATGAAGGGGTGGATGAGATGATGCGTGGTGTTGAAGGTGACGTGTTTGAGTCATATCGGAGGCTTCTAAAAAGCCTTTGTATCCTGGGTGCAAAAAATACTTCAAACTATCATCCGTGCTAACACTTTTTAACATTAAGTCAAAGCATGGGTGGACGGACAGTAGTTTTACTTCTTTGTTGACCGCGTTAAGTGAGATGTTGCCCGACGGGAATGAAATTCCTAAATCTTACTATTACGCAAAGAAGCTCATGTGTCCATTTGGTTTGGAGTATAAGAAGATACACGCATGTCCTAATGATTATATTCTTTATCGAAATGAATATGAACAATTGGAGGAGTGTCCACGATGCAAGAAGTCGCGCTTCAAGCGCATGAGTTGCAATGTTGGTACAAAGGGACCTCTTACTAAGGTGTTGTGGTATCTTCCCATTATTCCAAGGTTTAAGCGTCTATTCTCAACACCAAAAGACGCTATAAACTTGAGGTCGCATGCAGAGGGAAAAAAGAAAAACAGAATGCTGAAGCATCCAGCCAACTCCCCGTAATGGAAGAACATTGATATGCAGTTTGGGGAATTTGGTGATGAAGTCAGAAATTTAAGGCTTGGTTTGTGCACGGACGGGATGAATCCATTTGGCACTCTTAGTACCCAACACAGCACATGGCCGGTACTTTTGGTGATCTACAATTTGCCTCCTTGGTTGGGAAGCGTATCGAAGGATGATTGGGAAGCTTTCGTTCTTCAAAAAAGTAAAAAGGAAGCAATTGTAAGTTTAAGTAAATCTAATGAGACAATTGTATAATATATTAACTCTTTTTAAGGTAATGATACTAACATGTCTAATTATGTAGGAACTGAGGGAGCAAAATTCCAAAAATGCATTGCAGAGACAATACACCCATCGTATGGGGCCTAAAACATTTGGTGAATGAAGGGAAACGTGGGTGAAGGAGAGAGTATACCCCACTGCGCTTCGAGGGTCCTCCAAAGAAGCCTCTGATTCCACGACCACTACGTTGATGAGTCGTGCTGGCGATTTCATTTGTTCTCTGCATTCGCGTGACAAGAAAACCGGAAAATGGGTCATCAACGCTCCGGAAACCAAAGAAATGGCAGATAAACTCGTAAGCAACTATGAACTAGTGAACTTTATGAAGCTTTAGCATAAATATCACTTTACAAAAACATTAACTATATTCATGTTGTCTTTTTGTTTTTGCTACAGCTTGAGCATACTAAAGAACTGGTTGAAGGCAAGCTCGTCCCAACAGTAGATAAGGACCCTTTCACCTTGGCTTTGGGAAAGCCCTACCATCCAGGACGGGTATTAGGTGCGGGAGGGACCTTGCTAGGATGGGAAAAGGTGATTGGTCCAGAATATACCAAATCAGGAAGATCCCGAGCAAGTGTGAACTCACCGGTTGACTTGGATGCCATGGTGGCATCAATTAAGGAACAAGTGCGCAACGAGATGCGAGAAGAATTCAATGCTTGGGCAAAGCAACTGAACTTGCCGGGCTTGCCTTTCCCCTCGACTACACCGGTTGATTCATGTAGTCATCCACAAGGACAAGGAGAAGATGAGATACATGGAGACGATGATGAGGTAGTTTCATATCTATTAGTTTTGGCATATTGAGTTACGTGAGATCTAACGTGGCATTATTAACTTACCATTGCATGCTCGTACTCCTACACATGCAGACTCGAGGGAGCTTCATAATCCAACACCGGTTGACTTTCCAGATTTACAGGTAATTTGTTTAGTTCTTTGTAAATGTTCTTCATTTCTTCATTTTTGTCGTGTTTCTTCGTTTCTGTATTACTTGCATAACAATTGATCGGGAAAGGAGATGTCCGGGGTGATAGTATTAATTCTGTCAAGTTTCTGTGCTGCTTCTGTCTGTTGTTTATGTGCTATTTTTGTCGTGTTTCTGTGTTGTCATGCTATGATGCTGCTGTTTCTGTCATACTTTTTCTGTTTCTGTTTCACAGACCATTGTCATGTTGTTCCTATCATGTTGTTTATGTGCTTGCTGCCTGCCTGTTTCTGTGCTTGCTATTTCTGTCATGCTGTTTTTGTGCTTGTTGTCTGCTTGTTTCTGTGCTTGTTGCCTGCCTGCTGTCATGGTTGTTGTGATGCTGTTGTCTGCCTGCTGTGATGCTCTTGTCTGTCTGCCTGCTGTGATGCTGTTGTTTGCCTGTTGTGAGATGTGTTGTGTTGTTTCTGTGTTGTGTTGTTTCTTTGCTGTGTTGCTGATGTTTCTGTGCTGTGAGCTGTGTCTGTTGTTTCTGTGTTTCCTATGAGCTATGTTACATGTTGTGCCTGCTGTGAGCTGTGTTGTGCTTTTTTTGTGCTGTGTTGCTGTTGTTTCTGTGTTGTGAGCTGTGTCTGCTGTTTCTCTGTTGCCTGTGAGCTGTGCTGCCTGCTGTGTCTGCTGTTAGTTGTGTCTGCCTACTGTAAGCTATGAGTTGTGTCTGCCTGCTGTCTGCTTCTGATCTGCTGTGAGTTGTTGTTGTTTCTGCCTACTGTTGTGTCTGTGATGAGCTATTGCTGTGAGCTGTGTCTGCTGTGAGTTGTTGCTGTGTTGCTGGGAGCATATTGCACAACAAATTTACCCAAAAGCAAGGCAAAAGTACAGCAAAAATACACGACACAGAGGCTGTTTTTACAGCAGCTATGATTCCTTTATTAGAGGTTGTTACATGCTTAAAACTCAAGCAAAATACATCATTAACAACTTAAAAATAAACCCTAATGATACCTTAACATAATCATAAAATCGGTTTTGTTTTCGATTTTGTTTTCGGTTTTGTTTTCGGTGTGGGCGTTGTTTATAATCGCTTTGGAAGTGTTAATTTCTTCTTCCAAATTACTGCAGGAAGAGACCCGTTGTGCACTTCTACACCCGGGGCTATCAAACAGTGGACCTTTGCAGTTGGTTGCGTATGCTAGTGCACAACCGACCAATGGTACGGTCCATTCGCGACCGCTTAGGCCACAACATTACTCGGTCGGGATCAATTCTGTGGTTGCGGGGTTCGAGTACATCCGAGTACCGGTGCCCGTAGAGGAGGATGGGATTACTACACTCTGGGAAGTGAAAGGTAGCTTTGTGCAATGGCCATGTGATTGGGTAAGGTTGATCAACGAGGTAAGATTTTGGGTTCACTCTTTACTCTATGCCCGGTTGTCTTCCCAAGAGTTGGATGGATTTATTTTCTAACCAATTACGTGATTTGCTTTATCAGATTTCGAAGAAAAGCCAAACTTCAAAGAGAAGGAGGGTGGAGCAGCCTAAAAGCATTTATCAACCAGTGCCAAAGAAGAGGAGTGAACAACGGTCGGAGAGTGAAAAAGCGTCGAAGAAGAACTCTTCGAGAGGTTCAGCTATGCAAGCTACTCCACTTGTTGCAAACACGGTCCTTCAATACTAGAATCTCCACTACTAGAATCTTAGGCAACCACCCTGACGTGTTGTACAATGTTGAACGGAGTATCAAGGAATCAGTGCGTGCGGGAGACAAGTTCATATTGGCCCCATGTTATGAGGAGTACGTCTAACCATGTCAAATTCATTTGTTTCCCCTGATTATATGTTGTACATGGCTAATAATTGATTTGTTTGTCTATTGTGAATTTATGTAGTTTGCATTGGACCCTGCTGGTGATTTGTGTTTCCAATAACACAATCTTCCTTTATGATTCAGCTCGATTGCCTCATCCAAAAAAACTCCTCGTGAAGTCCATACTGCAAAAGTAAATAAAGCTACCTAGTGTTGATTATCATTACCTAACTCATTTATTAGTCATAGTAATCAAATTTAACCTTACTTTTCTATAGTGTTATGAAGAAGATAAATTGTCGGGCTCCTCAAGGTCCCACATGGAAATCACCGATGGTAATGCCACATGATATTGTGATTTTCGTAATAAACAATGTGTAAAAAATTACTAATTTGCTATATATATATATATGCATGTTTGATTCATGTACTTTGTTCCTATGCTAGTGCGCACAACAAGATAACGGAGTTGATTGTGGCTTATACGTGATGAGATTCATGTTTGAGATAGTAAGTCGTTGTACAAACACACTACAGCTTAATGAGGTATGCCATTGACTTAGTTTATTTGCTCTTAACATGTGATTTGACAAGAAATGTAAGAAATAGGCCTTACTTGGGCCATTTTGGATGAAAATGCATCCTAAAACACTTGAATTGCTCCTTTCATGTGATTTCAAGCCCTAGACGCCTATAACTAAGTAGTAATGACATGTTATGAGAAAGAATGAGTTCATTTGACAAGAAATAGAGGAAATAGGTATCCTAGTAGTCAAATAGGCCTTACTTGGGTCATTTTGGATGAAAATGCGTCCTAAAACACTTGAATTGCTCCTTTCATGTGATTTCAAACCCTAGGCGCCTATAACTAAGTAATAATGACATGTTATGAGAAACAATGAGTTCATTTGACAAGAAATGTAGGAAACAGGCCTCCTAGTAGTCAAATAAGCCTTACTTGGGCCATTTTGGATGAAAATGCGTCCTAAAACACTTGAATTGCTCCTTTCATGTAATTTCAAGCCCTATCCGCCTATAACTAATAAGTAATGACATGTTATGAGAAAGAATGAGTTCATTTGACAAGAAATGTAGGAAATAGGCATCCTAGTAGTCAAATAGGCCTTACTTGGGCCATTTTGGATGAAAATGCATCCTAAAACACTTGAATTGCTCCTTTCATGTGATTTCAAGCCCTAGGCGCCTATAACTAAGTAATAATGACATGTTATGAGAAACAATGAGTTCATTTGATAAGAAATGTAGGAAATAGGCATCCTAGTAGTCAAATAGGCCTTACTTGGCCCAATTTGGATGAAAATGAACCCTAAAACACTTAAATTGCTCCTTTCTTGTGATTTCAAGTCTTAGCCGCCTATAACTAAGTAATAATGACATTTTATGAGAAAGAATGAGTTCATTTGACAAGAAATGTAGGAAATAGGCATCCTAGTAGTCAAATAGGCCTTACTTGGGCCATTTTAGATGAAAATGCGTCCTAAAACACTTGAATTGCTCCTTTCATATAATAAATTTTTGCCTAACTGAACTTGTAAATGTATTTTTACATGCATAACCTAAGTAATTAATTCCAACATACTTTTGCTTATTCAAAGAGGTCCGTTAACGAGCAAAGAATTTAATGAAGTTCGAGACATGTTGGCGTCCTTCATCACATTTAACTTGTAAATATAATTTCTATTTGAACTTGTTAACTACATTATTGATTAGTATTGTTTGTAATTATGACACTTTTTTTAAATTAGTATTGTTTGTAAATAGTATTGCATTTGGGATTATTAATTAATATCTATGTATTGTTACTATTTCAATTTAAAAATTATTATTATTATTATTAATTATAATAATAATAATAATAATTGTTATTGTTATATAATAATGGTAGAATTAATGCAGGATGTACAAGTTCTCATTATTATTATTAGTATTAGTATTAATATTATTATTTATTGCCGGAAAAGAAAAAAAAAACACAGTTAAAGGCATCGGTTCAAGCTTCAAACCGGTGCCTATTGTACTGAAAAAAAAAAATAAAAAAAAAACATGTTAAAGGCACCGGTTCAAGCTTCAAACCGGTGCCAATTGTACTGAAATTAAAAAAAAAAAAAAAAAACGCGCGCCATGGGTGATTGGCACCGGTTAACCGGTGACAAAGAGTGTATTTAGCACCGGTTAACCGGTGCCAAATCTTTAAATAGCCACCGGTTTTGAACCGGTGCCAAATCTTCAGAGATTTGGCATCCCTCAAATACTCAACGGTTCAAAACCGGTGCCAAAGAGAGGGTTTGAACCGGTGCCTATTTGCCTTTTTCGCCTAGAGTAGGATCATATGACATTCGCAGCCTACATCAAATTGACAAAACTCAGACAAACAACTAATCTACTTAAATGAATGATAATTATTTAAGTCTTAGTATTTCATGTTTATTCTTTATAAATTTATTTATGGTCGTATATTTTTCATTGATTTATTTTTTTTTTAATGTAAAAAGTAGGATTAATTGAATTCAAAATATTTTAATTTGAATTAAATTTTAAGTCACAAAATAATGGTACAAATATATAAAAACAATGAATAAGTCATGAATTCATAGGGGGTTTTTTCATCCAAAAACTTCTCAAACTGTGTTACCTCAACGGACAAATCGGAGCAAATCACAATGAGAAGTTGTACGATGAAAGTGAGTCCTTTCATCATATGGATTATCCTATTGTAACTGTGTAACTAATCATCAACCCCTAACATAGTCAAAACTTCTGCCTAAAAGTCTCAACAACCATTTCACATGATTGGAATTTAATGGCAAATAGTGTTGACTAGAAATTAGGATGAAAATCTCATTTTTTGGACACACATTATTCATGTAAACAAACTTTATACCCCCATTATACAGAGCAAATTGTACTCACTTAAGGTTATATATACCCTATTAACCATCAAGTAAATCATTCTCAAATCACCATCATTATTGTTTAGGGGATTTTTCCCCTCCACGTGGACCGATCAGCACCTGCCACTTGTCATGCTCCAAGAGGTTCAGCATGGATCAATCGCGTCACGCCACGTGGCCCACTATCTGCCAACCCGGAAAACGGCAAACTGGGCCCAAATCCCGAGGCAAGCCCAATCAGTCCTAGGTTTACCATTTAACCTAGTATTGGGTACATAATTCGAGGCTATAAATACAGTAATTAGCCTTCATTAAACGGATTCAGATTTAATTAATCATCTCACTAAGAGAAGCTTAAACCCTCGTGCATACTACTTGCTAGACTAGACTTAGCATTAATTGCACACCTCGATCACTCCTCCCCTTAGAGAAACCAGATTACTTTTACTTTCCGCACCTTTTACTCCTTAAACACGTTCTAACTTGATCGTCGGAGGCGGAGCTCCCACCAACCGGAGTTTCTGTTATTTTACAGGTACAGGCGCACGGATCCAGTCCCGGAATTGTAACTCTCCCTCAGGACTTTAAAAAACCCCGAAACATTTTGGCGCCGTTTGTGGTGAGAGTACTTTCGAGATGGAATCACAGTCTGTACCGATTCTAAGTGAGAAGCATCCCATGGACGACCCCCTGGTTCAGACGGACCAGGATACTGACAATGAAATTGAAGTCGAGACTCATACGGCCTCTGACGGGACCTTAAGAGCTTGACGCACCCGTCCCACCGAAAGGAGAGAACGGGAGGACTGCCTGGCTGGATCTAGTAAACCAGCCGGCCAGCCGCTTGATCATCAACAGGCGGCCGAGGGATCTGCCCCCATCACTAAAAACGAACTCATGACTTTCATGAATAGTTTCAAGGGAGAGATCCAAGAGTTTATCAACAAAAGGGCGACCGTTCCACCAAAGGAATAGTCGGACAAAAGACCCTCCCAATCTGGGAGGAAGAAGCTTGTAAAGGATCGAGAGGCGACTCCTTACCCTAAGACTAGGGAGAGGGAGGTGTCAGTGATCGACCTAACTAAGTACCGCTTCCCCTCACCAGGAAGAGAAAGCCCATCCTTCATATTCAGCCGGACGGGTCAAAAAGAACATACTCTGATGCTCGAATGCTGCTCGAGCAGAAGAAGAATGACAGACTGCCAGAGTCAGCCTGTACGTTTGATTTTCAAGACAGTCTACATAATACCTCCCTGAGTTATTCTAAATCAAATTATGAGAGCCAGACGGCCGAAGCCTCCTCTCGTTCTGGTTCCCAAAAACATCATGTGACTCCGTATGTGCCTCCTCAACCATACGTTCTGCAGTCCCAATATTTCATGCAGCCTACTCTTTTTGGAGGACAAGCGGCAAGAAAATAATAGAGGCCGCCTAGCCGGCCAAAGTAAAAAATATGTTGGTAGGGGCATATGATGGCACTACCAAGCTTGAAGACCATTTGATGGCGTACACCAACCTTATGTACCCCAAAGGGTTGGATGATGCCACATGGTGCAGGTGTTCCCCGGCCACATTAAAAGGCGTCACCCAGCAATGGCTCGGCAACTTGCCGGCCGGGTGTATTAACAATTTCAAGACCCTCGCCTACTTGTTCACGTCAAATTTTGCAATGAACATTCCTGCTAAGAAGACCACCCTTGACCTGGGGGCCATACAGCTGGGAGAGAAGGAAGGATTGCGCTCCTAGATCAATAGGTTCAATCTGATGAGAATTCAGATACAAGGACTACCTGATGAAGTAGCTTATACAGAATTTTTCAAAGGTCTGAAGGACGGGTCGAACTTCAAATTCGACCTCGTCAGAAATAGGGTGACCACCCTCCAAGAAGCAATGATGGAGTCGGACGCCTACATTCAGGCGACCAACCTCTGCAATGTTGGAAAGCAGTCGGACCACAAGAAGTCCGACAAAAGAGAGAGCCGGCCAAAGCAGTCGGCAAATAAAGAAGAGAAAAAGAGAAAAGAAGTCTGGGCGGCCGACTCCTCTGAACAGCCATCCCAGAAGAAGAAAAAAGAATTTAACCCATACTCCCCCAAGTATGAGTTTAACAAGGATAGCTATGCCATCCTCAAGGAAATCAAGGACTGAATCTCAATTGAGAAGTCGGCTGCCATGAAGAGTTCCATCAACAATCGGAAAAAAGATAAATATTGTTATTACCATGAGGACATTGGTCATGACACCAATGAGTGCATCAGCCTCAAGTGCCTCTTCGACCGCCTGGCAGACAAAGGAGATCTCAACTCCTATGTCAAGAAATCAAAGGGTACCCAACACCCCAAATAGAAACAGGCGAATCGGAAGAGGGCGACACCTGCTGAAAGCTCCGATACTGACGAAGCGCTAGTCTATACAATAGCAGGCGGCTTCGCAGGCGGAGGCCTTACTATCCGGGGCAACAAGGACAACATCAGACGTCTAGATGTTAACTCCGTCGAACAGGGACGGACCCCTAAAAGTTCATTTCCAGAAGTTGTTATCACTGAGGAAGACTTAGGGGGAATCAGGGGCCGCATGACGACCCCATTGTAATTGAATGCAAGGTGGCCAACCAGGGGTTGGCTGGATTCTCATAGATACCGGGAGTTCATCTGATCTCATCAGGAACAAGTGCTTGACAAAGCTCAAGTACAAGCCCGACAACATACACCCGGTCTCCCATCCCTCAGTGGGATTTGGAAGAGGGGTTGTACACCTAGTTGGACGGGTGAATCTGCCTATCCGCTTGGGTGAGAAAGGAAAGGGCCGTCAGATGGTGGTCTGATTCTTGGTGGTCGAAGAACTGTTGGCCTATAACATGATCTTAGGGCGACCCACCCTGAATAATTCAAAAGTTGTTATCATTCCATCTTTCATGCTTCTCAAGTTTGAGAGAGATGATGGAACAGTCGGCTCCCTTAGGGGAGACCAGAAGATGGCCAGGGAGTGTTATCTCTCTGACATCAAACCCATTGTGGCGACAGCCGGCCCTAGTGGGGAGACTACAGACCTTGAGCAAGTCAAGTGAGTCGCGCCTGCCCCAACAGCAGCCAGCAAGGAAAGAAAGGCCATCCATCTGGAGGCCGAAAGAACAGAAAAACAATAGCAATCATTGGCCGGGGAGCGGTCAGATGAATTTTCCCTCAGCCGGCTAGTGAACAAGTCAAGAGAACTGTTAAGGTCAGGACGATTGCTTTTGCTGAACTTGGTGCTGAACTACACCAACTGCTAAGGGAATTCAAAGATGTATTTGCATTTGAAGTTCATGAGATGCCAGGCATAAGCCCGGATCTGGTTGTACATAAGCAGGTTGTGGATCCAAAAAATAAGTCGGTCAGGCAAAAAAAGAGGAACCATGGTGAAGAACGAAGCCAAGCGGCATCCACCGAGGTCAAGAAATTGCTGGACGCGGGATTCATTCGACAGTGTTACTTCCCAGACTGGGTAGCGAATGTAGTACTTGTCAAAAAGTTGAATGGGACCTGGCACATGTGTGTAGACTACACAGACTTGAACAAGACATGTCCCAAAGACTGTTACCCGCTCCCAAAGATCGACCACCTAGTCGACTCTACAACCGGCCATGCCTTGATGAGCTTCATGGACGCCTACTCAGGCTTCCATCAAATTGCCTTGTGGAAGAACGGTCAAGAGAAGACGGCATTTGTCACAGATCAGGGGTTGTTTTGCTATACTGTCATGTCGTTCGGACTAAAGAATGCACCTGCAACCTTTTAAAGAATGATAAATACGGTCTTCTTCAACCAGATTGGAAGGAATGTGGAGGCGTACATAGATGATATGATTGTTAAATCTAAAATCCAGACGGACTACCTAGCTGACCTCCAAGAAACATTCACCACACTCAGGCGGCACCAGGTCATGCTCAATCCCAAGATATGTGTTTTTGGTGTTGAGTCTGGGAAGTTCCTCGGATTTCTAATCAATCAAAGGGGGATAGAGGCTAACCCCGAGAAGGTACAGGAAGTCATAGACATGCAGTCGCCCCGCACTGTACGAGAAGTTCAAAGGCTTACAGGTTGCCTGGCGGCATTGGGGAGATTCCTCAATTGGTCGGGCGACAAGTGTCTTTACTTTTTTCAAGTTATCAAGAAGAAGACCATGTTTGAATGGGGGCCGGATACAAAGGCGGCCTTCCAAAAATTAAAACAAGTGCCAAGGCTGGCCAGCCCTCTATCCAAGGAAGTACTATACATGTATTTAGCAGTCTTTGACCATGCCCTTAGTGCCGTCCTTCTTGCTGAAAGGGACGGCTGCAAGCACCCGGTCTACTTCATCAGCCACGTCCTAAAGAACGCCGAGTTACGGTACCCTATGGTTGAGAAGTTTGGACTTGCCCTCTTCATGGCAGTTAAAAAATTGAAGCCCTATTTTCTGGCACATCCTGTTGTGGTCTACACCGACCAGCCAATCAAGCGGCCACTGACAACCATGGAGTCGTCAGGCCGAATGATCAAATAGGCCATTGAGATCCAAAGTCTAGAGATCACTTTTGAGCCAAGGAAACCGGTGAAGGGGCAAGCATTCGCTGACTTCATAGTGGAACTAACCAGGCCGACTGATCCAAAGAACTTTGAGCAAGTCTTGGAAAGTCTATGTGGACGGGAGCAATACAATGAATGGTTGTGGTGCAGGCGTCATATGTCAGTCCCCTGAAAGGGACAGGTACGAGTACGCACTACGGTTTAAGTTCCAAGCCTCAAACAATAAGGCGGAATATGAAGCTCAATTGGCGGGTATCCGCATGTGTAAGGCGGCCGGGGCAAGGAAGATAGCCGCATGTTCAGACTCACAATTGATTGTAAGCCAATATCATGGTGACTATGAAGCCAAACATCCGGCTATGATCAAGTACGTACAAGCGCTAAAATAGGAGGCCAAGACACTAGAAGAATTTCACTTAAATCAGGTGCCCAGGTCCGAGAATAATCAGGCGGACGCCCTCTCTAAACTGGCATCATCAGCTTCCTGCGACACACCTAGGACGGTTTTTTAGGAGGTAATGGATAAACTTGGCATTGAGGAGGACCCTATTGGGATCCTAGACAGAAGCTCCACCTGGATGGATGACATCCGGGCATATCTAACAGACGTCACCCTGCCGGCAAGTCACTCAGAAGCGGTCCTACTGAAAAACAGGCGTCCAACTTTGAAATTCATAAAGGGGAACTCTTCAAAAAGGGCTATCTCCAACCTCTCTTCAAATGTGACCCCAGAAAAGGGGCAAGAGATCTTAGAAGACTTGCTCTCGGGATACTGCACCGCCCATGTAGGCGGCAGGTCCCTAGCTCGTAGAACAAGGCGACAGGGATATTTATGGCCAACCCTGAAAGCAGACGCTATGGAGATGGTGAAAAAATGCGACAAGTGTCAAAGGTTTGGCAAGCTAATCCATCGTCCAGCCATTGATCTAACGGCCATACATAGCCCCTTACCATTTGCCAAGTTGGGCATGGACGTCTTGGGTCCGTATACACCCGCAACAGGCGGCCGGAGATACATCCTTGTAGCAGTCGACTACTTTACCAAATGGGTAGTGGCCGAGGATGTCAAAGGTATCAAGACCAAGGACGTTATCTCATTCATTTGGAGGAACGTCATTACACGATTTGGGGTGCCTATGTCAATGTTGTTTGATAATGGTCCTCAGTTCAAAACGCCTGTTCTCAAGAACTAGCTGGGGGATCAAGGAGATGCATACAACTTTGCATCAATTGGTCGACCCCAAGCAAACGGCCAGGTAGAAGCGTTCTACAAGATTATTTCTGACGGTATCAAGAAAAATATTGAAAAAGCAGGCGGCCTATGGGCAAACGAACTACCACATGTTCTCTGGGCCATAAGGACGACTAAAAAGGGTGACTGGGGAAACCCCATTCCTCCTGACCTATGGGGCAAAAGTTGTTCTACCCATTGAGCATTATGAGCCGACTCTTCGTGTAATGTTGTATGGCAAGGCGGCCAATTGGGAATCCATGCGCCTAGCATTGGACTCACTCCCTGAGCGTAGGGGCAACACAGCCCTACGCCATGAGATCTACTGTGTGAGAATGACCAGAGCTTATAACAAAAGAGTACACAAGAGTCCACTGAAAGTGGGAGACTTTGTACTACGGAAAATGGAAGCAGTCGATAGGGCTAATGAGTTGGGAAAGCTAACTCCAAACTGGGAAGGACCCTACCGAATCTATGAGGAGGTTAGAGATGGCACCTATCGCCTAGAAACACCAGACGGTCGGCTCCTACCTAGAACATGGAATGTAGACAATTTGAAGAAGTATTACTTCTGAATGATGTAATTGTACAAGGGTTATTAATAAAACTTGCAATTATTTCAATACTTTGACCTTTTATCAGAGGGGCATGCCGCCTGTACATTTACAGTCGGCTACTCTCCAATATGTATTTTACTCTTTCATTAGAGGGGCAAGTCGTCTGAACATATAGTCGGCTACTCTCCTATACCAAAGTAAGGTAACTTAGCATCTACGTTCACCATGAACTAAACAAGGCCTATGGTCGGATGATCAGCCCAGGCGTTAGGCCGACTGATCTTATCTAAAAATTAAACTAATACGACTTGTCCCAACAATACAGCAGGCGTCCGGCGGCATCCCTCCAGATGAGATTCGTCGCAGAGAGCAACTCCCTTTTGGGTGGAATAATGCTCTATAAACTGCAAACAAATGGACCCAAACGACTTTCCTCAAGGAGAACCCCGTACTCGTTTACAACTGAGACAAAGATAACCCTACTACTAACCGAACTTGTGGTGGTCAGCTCACATCTAAGTCAGATGACCGCCTGTCATTACTTGGGATAAATGCAGACGTTACCTTTTGAGTTAATAGCCAAGCAAAACTTGGCGAATCAAGGGGACCAGCTAGTCTACGCCGCCTGGTAACTCTACTACTCAAATCAGTGGCGGAGACTGAGTAGCCTCAAGGGAGACTCATAGTCACACAGTCTAGTTTGGAACCTAAAAGGAATAAGGACACTTGTTTTTTGGCAAACAAAGGTACTTGGCCACTATTCCAATTAGGTCCACTAATACAGGCGCAGTTGTACTGACCAGGCGCCTCGTCCACATGAACAAGCGGCCTGTCTCTACCAAACATCAACGCCGTGTAAAACTGCCGAAACATTTTGGCATAATTTGGGTTAATAGCCAACGAAACTTGGAGAATAAAGGAAGTCAAGCGGCCTCCGCTGCTTGACCCTCTTACTACTCAAACAAAAGATGTGGTGACTGGATAACCAGTCGCCCTCCCTAGAATGGAACTAAAAGAAAGGACCACCTGTTCTTAAAAATAGGCGGTCGTTCACTACTGTTCCCTCTAGACCTAATAAGGGAACGTCTGTAGCAAATACAGGCGGATCCCATCAAATCAGGTGTCCTGTTTACAGACGGCCTGTTTCCATCAAGCTTGGAAAACAATTAAAATAATAATAGGCACCTAACCACCTAGGTAGCGCCCTTATAAGACCAACGCCAGGTCTAATGAAATAGGACAACTGTTCCTCAACTAGGCGGCTACCCACAATGGCCCAAGGCTTAGGGAACCCTGCTAAGATCTTGGTACTTAGCCCCTCAACTACGCCTACTACAACCATTACTTAAAACCCTCAAGACGGCCGCCTGTGCCCAAGCGCAACCAATAGGCGACCTGGGTAATGTTCCTAAAATGATCCAAGTCTGGAAAGTCTGCTATTCCAATTTTTCAACGGAAGCCGACTAAACTCATGACCGACTGACTGATAAAGAAACAATCAGTCGGCCAGGGGCAACAATATCAGTCAGTCGGTTGCGACACCCACTAAGACGTCTTCTATACTTAGCAACATTCAAACATTCAAAAACATTCAAATGGAAAATTTTGATGCAAAAAGGATGACAACAAGCAAGAACAGTCGGCATGATAAATAAGCGGCTATTAAAGACATTCTACACTTGGCAAAGGGAAATAACAAAATTAAGATTGCTGGACAAGATGACTAAAATGTCGCCAAAATTCATTCATAAACAGCCGGCCAAGGAGGCCAGCAAAAATATTCATAGACCCCGACCCCTTGGTCGGGTAAAGAGATACAAAAAAAGAAGATGGCACGCTGGCCGAAGAAGAGTTTAAAAATAAGCAGCTTAAGCATTGGAGAGAGGGGTTTTAGTAACGGCAGTCGCCTGATCAGTTTCGGCAATGGGCGCCTGCTCCTCAAGCACACTCTCTTGGCTCATTAGCCGGCGCTTGTTCTTGGTTGGCGTCCGCCTCCTTTTTCTCAGTCTCCCCCTTGTTGACGTCCTCCTCCTCCTCTTCATCTTCATCCCCACCTTCAGAAGAGGAGTCGGCCGCCTCATCCTTCGCTTCATCCTCATCGTTCGCCTGCTTCATAATCTTGATGTTATATTCTTCAATGTAGGCGGCGAATTTGGACTCCCATTTCTCATAGTCTGAATCTGGGAAGAGGGCAGTCCAGGTCATCTTCATGATGGCCGAAGAGTCCTCCATCATATCCTGGCCAGGGCCATCTTTTCGGACTCAGCCTTAGCGCTGAGTTGCTTGGTCAAGGCCGCCTCCTGGTTGACAGGCGCTCCTTGAGCTTCTAGATCGACTTTTTAAGCTCTTCGACCGCATGATTTGCATGCTTTAGCGGCTGCAACTTGGGTTTTGAAGGTCCTTAACCGCCTTCTCCAGCTCCAAGTTTTCTTCTTGGCCGCCTCCAATTCGGTTTTGACCTGTAACGTGGCAGTCGCCTAATAATACAGAATGTCAGTTGTCAAAATCTCATTTTAGGCAATCTGAAACATTGCCCGGTCACAATCAGAGGCGACCATGGCCTTTGCAGCCTTTACCTCCTTGTTCTTTTCGTTGATGGGTCGGCGGAGACCATGAACACGAAGCAAGGACTGCGTATCAACAAAACAGGCGTCAAAATTTTCCAAGAAATAGGCGGCACTTAAATGCCAATGTTGCCCAATGTCGAAGAAAATTCATCAAGTTTACCTCAGAGAGTAGACCCATGATAGAGTCGGAGTCAAGGGTGCCGACTCCCCTGACTGATTCCCTGTCATCTGAGGGAACAGCCTTGACCATAGACTTAGCCATCTGGACCAAGTCCGGCTCTTGATGGCCGCCTACAATAGAAAACATGGAAAATTAGACAAGGGGAAAGCAACAGGCCGCCTATTCTAAGAAATATTGCAAATTTAAACCAATTATACCTCTTAGAGGCCGAGTGTTCCTAAGGACGGTTGTTTGTTTTGACCCACTTTGAGGGGTCCGCGCCTTCTTTTCAGTCAGATGTTTCCTGGTTGAACCAGGCGTACTCCCAGCCGTCTGTTTCCGAACCTTGGGGTTCGGTTGTTGGGAGGGAGAAGATCTGGGTGCACCATCCTGCGACAAGAAAAGGTTGTTAGTATGGAAAAAAAAAAGGGGGGGGGAACACAAAGAATTTTTAGAAGTGTGGAAAGCTCACCTTGGACTTCTCCTTTGAGGGAGAGTCGGTAATGGGCCGCTTCTGGCCAATAATAGCCGCGCGAAGAAGGGCGGCCGCCTTCTTAGAAGCAGAGATTTTGTTCATGGATTCACCTACAAAATGCATCACAGAGTTAGTAAAAATTTAAGCAAAACAAAAAATGTAAGAACATAAAAAGAGCCGACTACCTCTAGTGGTCCGTTCACTTAGGCCACAGGCGGCCAGGAAATACTCATCATACAACCAATTGTATTTGGGTATGCAGTTTAGGGGGATTAACTCTCGTACCCATGTAGCAGAGTTGGCCCTGATCTCTACTTTGAAGAGACCTTGATCAAGGATCTCCTCCTTGGCTTTACGAGGAACAGGCGGAAGTCCAGAGCCGCCTGCGAGGAGAGGTGGATCCCTGTTCCATCTATTGTACCTCTTGTTGAGAAGTTTGTTGGGGCTGGAAACAATGAAGAAGGTATTCCTCCAGTCCTTCCACTTGTTCTCCTTCCCTCTTGTCATCAAGTAGCCCTTATGGCTAGAAATCTGGTACCAGTCGGTACCGCTTGCTTTTGGGGTCCGACTCGGATAGTTCATTTGGGCGAACGCTGCGAAATTTGGTTCAACCCCATACATTTCACAGCCGGCCACAAAGACCAGAATGTTGGACCATGAGTTTGGGGCCAACTGCCACAGCCCCACCTGGTACCCATCCAGGATTTGTTGAACAGCCAGATGCAAGGGGAATCAGGACAGACTACTGTATCTTCAACATCCGACACTGTTAGAAAATAATCAGGACCCATCACATGGTCCGCCTAAAATGTCCCTAGTCTCTCGGACATGGCTTTAATCCTGCCTTTAGGGACATGGCAATAGTAGGGGGTGCTCAACTCCCTATGAGAAGCAGACGGCTCTGCCAGCCGTCCCCCTTTTCGATAGCATGAGAAGCCCTCGCCTCATGAAGACGAGAATGCCTTTCTTCTGAATCCGGGGAATGTCGGATGGATGAGCTGGACTCAGAGTCACTTGAGCTCTCAAAAGAGGTCGACTCCTCTTTCTCAGAAAGGATCGGCTCTAGTCCTGACATATCAACAAGCATATGAGTGGCCCCCTAAACCTCCTCAGATTCTCCCAAAATTGAATCAGTCGGAGTGCTTGGGGGACCAGGCGGCTGGTCAGAGAGCTCGCTCATTTGAACATAATATGAGGAGCCATCTGAATTTGTATATCTAGCGGTCCTCTTTGTTCTGGCCATAGTGTCCTGCACAGACACAGAGAGTCGGACTTGGAGCACAGGGCAGAGATTGGTCCAAAAAGGGGCAGGCGGCACTCCTAGTCCTAGATTCAGCCGTTCCCGGTGACCGACTAATCACTAACCTAGGTCGTACCGGGGGCTTTTGGGATACCATATCTTCAAAAGAAAAATGCAAAGAAATGAAAAAGTGCAAGAGCAAACGGTTACCTGAAGATTGGAAGTTCTTTGAGAAAGGAGATGGAAGTCTAAAGTAGCCGGTCTCCACAAACAGTCGGCTAGTGCAAACAGTCGGATGAATAATTGTCGTCCAGAAATTTCAGAGCTTAAGTTCAGAGGTTCTGAGTTCTCTTGCAAAGTTCACAAAATGTGAACAAAAGACTTGGTCAACATGCCCTTATATAGGGTTATTCGAGAATTTGAAATGTCACACCCTAAATTCAAAAATAGGCGGGAAAAAACAGACGGCCTACCACAAGTCGACACCTGTCCCAGGCGACGGCCTTGTTACGAGTCGACACCTGTCACAGGCATCACGTGACAAGTCACGTGACCCCTGTGAGGGGCAAATGTTTAGGGGATTTTTCCCTGCCACGTGGACCACTTAAGGGTTGCCACGTGTCATGCTCCAGGAGGTCCGGCATGGACCAATCGCGTCACGCCACGTGGCCCACTATCTACCAACCCGAAAAAACGGCCAACTGGGCCCGAATCCCGAGGCAAGCCCAATCAGTCCTAGGTTTACCATTTAACCTAGTATTTGGTACGTACTTCAAGGCTATAAATACAATAATTAGCCTTTATTAAACGGATTCTAATATAATTAATCATCTCACCAAGAGAAGCTAAACCCTCGTGCATACTACTTGCTAGACCAGACTTAGCATTAATTGCACACCTCGATCACTCATCCCCTTAGAGGAACCAGATCACTTTTACTTTCCGCACCTTTTACTCCTTAAACACGTTCTAACTTGATCGTCAGAAGCAGAGTTCCCACCAACCGGAGTTTCCGTTATATTGCAGGTACAGGCGCATGGATCCAGTCCCGGAATTGTAACTCTCCCGCGGGACATCAAAAAACCCCGAAACAATTATCATAACCATTAGCATAACAATCTTATAGCCATCAAGTACATCAAGGACAAATTACCAAAATTATAATAATCATTAATACAACAATCTTATAGCCATCAAGTAAATCATTCTCAAACACCAACATTATCATAATCATTGACACAACAATCTTATAGCAATCAAGTAAATCATTCTCAAATCACCAACACTATCATAATCATTAACACAACAATCTTATAGCCATCAAGTAAATCATTCTCAAATCACCAACATTATCATAATCATTAACACAACAATCTTATAGCCATCAAGTAAATCATTCTCGAATCACCAACATTATCATAATCATTAACACAACAATCTTATAGCCATCAAGTAAATCATTCTCAAATCACCAACATTATCATAACATTTAACGTAACAATCTTGTAGCCATCAATTAAATCATTATCAAATTACCAACATTTTCTCAATCATCAACATAAGCATATTCATCAACATAACAATCTAATAATCATAATCATCATCATAAGCATAAGTATAATCAATATCATAACTATCTCATAATCATAATTAATATCATAATCATAATCTCAATCAATATCATAGACGACATATATAATCAACATAACTATCTCATTATCATAATTATAATCACACTCCTAACACCAACAGTGAACTCCACATCACCAAACGCAACCAAGCATATATAATACCCCCGGCCAGCAACAGATCACAATTGTTGGCATCCAAATATATTTTACAATACAACTAACTTAAATAAGATAAAATTGAAATAATAAGAAAAATTATGGAGGATGCACAAGATATATAATCTCATGGGTTAATTTCACAAGCCTAATAGATAAATTCAATGCATGTTCACCTCTGCAAAGCACCAAGCCGCAAGGTCAGGCGATTTTTGAGGCTTTTCCTGGCTTGTTCACATAGCATTTTGCTCAAAATTGTCATCCCATACGTCATATTCCTACAAAACTAAGGTTGAGATTTAGAATGAGGCAAATACATTATAGTTTAGGATACTTTTTTAGTCAAAAAAAACAAAAAAACAAAAAACAAGTGGAAACAAAAGTCCAACACCAATAATTTAGTTTTTTAAAGAAAACAAACTTAATAGAGTTAGCACTCACATTTTTAAATAAGTTTCTTCAGTATCTAAACATAGACTATTCTAGTAATTTTAATCATATCATACGAATAATCCCATCACAGAAATATCTTGCTGAAGTCTGTAAGAAAAACTTCAAAAACACAAGTCTCAGTTCACCACCACAAAAAAGTTGTACAACAAAATGGAATTTAAATTTCAACTACTATTTCAGCTGTCTGCTGAAGCTACAAGCTAAGCTTTCTTGCCTTATTTCTATTTCTCTACTACCTCTACTGTCTGTTTCAACAAGAAAAGAGAACCGATACCAAGGCGAAACCTCCCCAGCCTTGTGGTTCTTGGCCTGTTATTGGCCATCTACATCTTCTAGGAGAGCTTCCTCACATAACCTTGGGAAAATCAGCGGATAAATATGGTCAAATCTTTATGATCAAGCTTGGTATCCACCAAGCTTTGGTTGTGAGTACAGCAGAAATGGCGAAAGAGTGCTTAGGCAGCACCAATGACAAATCATTCTTAAATCGTCCTCAAAAAATCTTTATAGAACATATGGCTTACAATGGTGCCATGTTGGGCTTCAGCCAATATGGCCAATACTGGCGTGAGATGCGTAAGATTACCACTATCGAGCTACTGTCTGCCCACCAGGTAGAGATCTTTAAACATGTTAGGATATCTGAGGTAAGATCGGCGATGAAGAGTATAACAGTTGCTAGGTCTAAATTAACTGACATGAAACAATGGTCTACTAATATAAGCATGAACACTATTGTAAAATTAATTTCAGTCAAGTCATTGAAGAATTCTACCAAGGGGAGGAATATAATAGGTGTGTAAAGGCATTCAGGGATTTCTTTGAATTGGCAGGTGTATTCGTCCCTACTGATGCACTGCCCTTCTTGAGGTGGTTTGATATCAGAGGGTACGAGAAAAAAAATGAAGAAGTAGCAAAAGAGATTGGTCATATAGCTCAAAGGTGGTTAGATGAACATAAAAAACAGAAGCTCTAATGAGGCACAGAGAAAGCTGGACTTCATGGATGTGATGCTTGGTATTTTCGAGTCTAGACAGGAAAAGCCTTCCAAATATGAAACAGATGCAATTATCAAAGCCACTTGCACAGTAAGAACTTTTACGCACGCACTATCAGTGTTTGATTAATTCTTGAACAATCTAATCTTATGACAAGAACAAAAAAATTATTATACTGCAACCCTGTGTCTTCTATCTCATTGGTTTGTAGACTTGAAACTTCTGAGGATCCCTGTGTCTATTTTTTAGTGTTTTTTACAAAAACTTTTGCACTTCTGTTTCTTGCTCGATTGTGATGAATATGTGGCTTATTGTTTTGCAGGAGCTCAGTGACATGACACATGACAGACATCAAAGCAGAGGATATTTTGTCTACTCTCCAAAGTCTGGAGCTGATCCAATATCGCAAAGGGCAACATGTCATATGTGAACCTATTAGCTCAATTGGTAGAGCACTATGCAAATGCATAGGGGATGTAGGTTCAATTCCTACATATAGGTTATCTCTATAAACAAAACTAATTTGAAAAAAAAAAAAAAAATCAAATTCGTACTAAATTATATGAGCAAAAAAAATGGTATATAAACTTTGTTACAAGTAAACTCTCATACATACAAACTTGTGTCTCCACATTACATAAATGAACCTACGTGAGATTCAAACCCACATCTTTTGTGCATTTGCACAATGCTCTACCCGTGAGCTAGTAGGCTAACGTATTTAAAACATTCAAACACACTCACAAATGAGCATTAATTTGACAAAATGAGCAAGAATCGTTTTCTCATTTGACAAATTAGCATTAAATAGTTTGCTCATTTGACAAAGGAGCAAAAATTAATTGCTCATTTAATTTGACAAATGAGCAAAAAATAGTTTGCTCATTTGATAAATGAGCAAAGAATTGTTTTGCAATTTTATAACCTGTAATAGTGGGTGTCTTTTGTATTGTTTTGCCAATAGCCAAAAGAAATAGATTTCACTAACTACTCAAAATTTTCAAACTCTACATTTTCACATTACTCTACATGCTAATTGAGTGTAGTTTACTTATTTGTGAAATGAGCAACCATTAGTTTGCTCATTTATTTGCTCATTTGTGAAATGAGCAACCATTAGTTTGCTCATTTGTCAAATAAGCAAATAATTAGTTATTCATTTGTAAAATAAACAAACATTTCTTTGATCATTTGGAAATAAGCAATCGATTTTTTGCTCATTTAGCAAATGAGCAGATAACTAGTTGCTAATTTAACAAATGAGCAAAAACTTAGTTGCTCATTTGTCAAATGAGCAAACATTTCTTTAATATTCATTAAATCAACAAAACCATTAGTTTGCTCATTTGTCAAATAAGCAAATAATAAGTTACTCATTTGTAAAATAAGCAAACATTTTTTTTGATCATTTGGGAAATGAGCAATCAATTTTTTTTACTCATTTAGAAAATGAGCAAATAGTTAGTTGTTCATTTGTCAAATGAGCAAACATTTAGTCTTAACTTTTTAAGTGTAACACAACACACAATTGCGGATTTGTTACTCAACATTGTTACTTCCAAGAAACTAAAGTAAAACTAAGTGAGCACGTTAAAAGGTTCAAGGACCAATTTAGCCATAAATAAGGTGAATGAAACCAAGGTCCTCAAATACTCTACATATAGTGCTATATTATGATTTATTCCTCTTTATGTAGTACCTAAGAACTAAACTCTGAAGGAACAACAAACTGAGAAACAAAAACCAGAGAATAAAACATGGAAATTCCCTTGCCCTATAAACAGCTCAGCTAACACATTTTCAAATTACAGAGTATGCTTGTACTAGCAAAGATTTCTTTTCATTTTTTAATGAACTTTTTTTCTTCTTTTTTTACTCCCATAAATTAAGGTCTCGTTTAAAATTAAAGCATCAAAAGCAAACCTCATGGTAAACTTTCAAGTAAGCCTTTTTTTTCTTTTCCTATTTGGATCATTAGGGGGGGTGATTACTAATAAAGTCCCCTAACAATCTTGGCGCAGGCAGAAGTGGAAAAATTGGCCTAATCATTGCAGCTAGAAGTTGCATTGGCAAAGTATGTAAATGTTAACCCAAGATATTAGAATGGACTAAAGGCAATGATAATTTGATACTGATTAAGTGAAATTTTGATTAAATTAGTGAGTCAAATTGACATGACAAGATTGACAACTGAACATGAGATACCTGAATTTAATATGCATAAATGAAGATACATCATGATTGTTCTGATACTCTGAAAGAAAAAGGAAGCAGCTACAAGTGAAACCCTAAAGTTTGAGAGCATACCCATTGTGACTGCCATGACCACCATTGTGTTGAAGCCAAAGTACGCCACATGATTAGCAATGGCCTGTTCAAAAAGATCATGTTGAGCTAGGGGAAAATATAAAAATAATTAATAAAGTTCGCAATGATTGAGAATAAATTACCACCATCACTCGATTTAGAGGTAGCTTGTAATATGCTACTAGAGGACCCGTCTACAATCAAGTGAACAATGATTAGCACCAGTTTCCTGAAAAAGAAGCTTGATCACTTATTTTAAAGACATAATCCGTGAATGAAGCATATGATATTCTGGTAATAAGCAGAGTATCATCCACATTCATTCAAAAATTTCAATAATAACACAATGGAGTTATAGGAAGTCGACTCACATATTCGCCACATAAGTTCATATAGGTCTGAGGTTGTTTGTCCACTTGCCTCCATTAGCACAGATTGGATCCTCCCATTTAGGCTAAATTTTATTCTTGAAACGGTGAAAATCTGCCCCTACGACATGTATCTTAATCATATAATTAGAAAGAATAAAACTTTAAAGTCTACAACATGTTCAAATTGTTGCTAACTCTTATTTTCATACTAAGTAAAAATTTCAAACTATAGTTCAGATTTCTCAATATCAGAAATGTAATATTCATCAACAGCCAAAATTCAATGAATAATTTCTTAACTAGTGTCACTTATCCAGTAGACCTATGATATTGTTCTTGCAAGCAGATTCAATAACCTTGTATTCCGGTAACAGTACAAATGGTTCTTCCAATATCCGAAAAGAATGCTCCAATTTGTATGGAAGAGCTAAATCCTTCTCTTCCCCTAAATATTATCATCAACAATATACCAAATGACAGTTAAAAAGTTGACGCTATTAGACTATTAAACCCATAAATATCACAAGCAACCCTCACTAATCCTACCAAATGCCTCGAAAAATCAAGTTGTTCACAGAAACCATCAACCTGATTCACAAATTCAACACTCATGTTTCCTTAATCCAAGAATAATGATCAACAATTAGCTACGCTAATCAAGAAACTAACACAAGAAATCAAACTAAACAAAATCACACAAGAAAACCTTAGTCACCCACATAACATTTCTCCAAGAAAACGAAATCAAAACCCTAATTCAATCGCCCACATCACAAAAAGATTCAAACAACCAAATTCAATAAATTCACAATCAAATTAATAAAATTGAAAAACAAAGATAAAAAGAGATAATCTCGCCTTCCTCCAAATCATCATCGTCTTTTCTCTGGTCTTCAATCTCAGTTGCTGCCATTGATTTCTCAAGCTCTTCTACTGCCATAGTATTGCTTCTCTCTCTAAAATCTTTCAAATTTGTTGGGATTTTCCATTTTCTAAGTTACGATGAACTTGAACGAGGAGAGAGAAATTGTGCGTGAAAGAGGAACGAGGAGAGAGAAAAAACGCAAGAACTTGGTTTCAAAAGAAATTGTTTTGTTTGACCGGGATTAATTGTGGCCATTGGATATAATTTATCCAACGGTTATAATAAGTCCTCACATATAAAAGGGTTCTCACATAAGGGATGTGGTCTCATATGATCCCATTTCTATATATATATATATATATATATATATATATATATATATATTATTTTGAAAGATAATTGTCAAAATTAAAGTTGTTATTTTTGATAAGTTTTAAAGATATTTTGAGCAAAAGATTCTATATGGATAATAATTGATTAAATAATGAGATTATCCCATAATTATTTTAGGAAATTATTGATTTAAAATTATGTGATTGGCTAAGTAATTAGGATAGAATCTTCTAAATTAGTTAGGATAATCAAGGAGAATAAATATGATTTATCTTTCCTGATTAAAATAAAATTTGATTCTATCTCATACCTAAATTAAAATATAAGATATTTTATAATTGGTCATGAATAATATATAATATTATCTAATTACAATTTAAAATATGAGATATTTAGGTATCATGTTTCCTTAATTATGAACATTCGATGTTGTAGTTTAGGAAAGCATGATGAGTGATTTATTATATGGTAATTTTATAATATATGATATTATTTTGCTATAGATAGACTAGTATGGCCCATAGATTCTAAATACGATCTGCGCATCGTGATGTATAATTGTAATCTAAATACGGTCTGCGTACCGTTAAGTATTTTTCTAATTTATTTTATTTTATTTAAGTAGTAGACAGAATAGAATAGAATTACAGGTTGCTGGTAATCCAAGAAGCCAGTGGAGTAAAGGCCCAAAGGAGCAAGGTGGATGGAGATCCATGAAGGTTCAAGTGGGAGCTTTTCAATTCTAGTTTTCTTAGGACTAAGGGACCATATTATGTCATGTTTTATTTATGCATTAGTAGATCATGCATATTAGATTTTATTTGTGTTGATTGATGATGCTTTAGAGTTCACTAAATAATCACAACATAATAAATCTAGGTCCCGGTAATATTGAGATTGTTTTTCCAATTAGATACCCAACAACCCTCCAATCGTGAGTGGTGGGTCTGCCTCCGCAGGGTGTCACTTGTTATCTTAGGTAATTTGGGGTAGATCACGTTCTACACATTTAATTGGTTATGCTCAACAAGGTTACCTAAAGTGTTTAGAACCTTGAAGCAATGGGTACTAATTAAACATATGATGGGTAATTATTAAACCAAGAGTTATAAGAGTTGTAATTACTAAAGAGTTTACTTACCTTGAAAATGTAATGCTTGATGATAGGGCCTCAGTCCAGTCAACTATTACACAAATAAAGGATCAATTAATATTAAATAAAGTGTTTTAAAGTAACCTATTTAATTCGCTTACAGTGCTTTAAATTTATTAAACATAATTATTGAACTTTGCCTCGTTTTTGTTTGTAGATGAATAGCATTAATGACAACACTAACTTGCCTACCAAATTGAAAACAAGGTTAAATCTCAGAAATTTCAAGGATTAGGAAAATGAGCTAAGAAATGTTTTAAGAGCCACAAGCTCGATGCTCGGTTATACATTCCCAGAATCCTCTTAAACAGAAGAAAAGTCCCTTTCATGTGAAGTAGCTGCTACTCTTCGCATATCCCTCTATATTAATACCCAAATATTCAATCTTGAAAGCAGATTCACAGTGGGGTTAACTCCTGAAAGGTATGTGAAAGATGTTTCAAATGCAGAGAAAATCAGGAATCTCATGTTAGCTTCTATTCCAACTTGTTGGAAGAGAAGGTTTAAGGATTATGAGCCAATCTTACTGCGAGAATGCCTACATGCTATCTGTAGAGGTGGCATAGGGGCATTAAGAAGTGGAGGCATCATTGACAAGAATGTCAAGGAAATTGTTGATTCAATTCCCTCGGTATATTACTCTTGGACTGACAGTGTAATGTTTAAGACTTAAAATATTCATTGTAAGATAATGGATAAGAAACTCATACCTGGTTAGTCAGTTAGGACCCAAGTCAAGGAACTGATTGAGTTACTCAATTGGATGGATATCCTAGGGAGACCGTTTGATGATGATTCTGCTCATGACACTATTCTGTTTTCACTCCATGCTGGATTTGATCTCGTCAAGCTAATTCATGATGATGAAGGCTCTACAGTCACGCTTGTCGACTTATTGATCAACCACATAGAGGAGTACTTGAAGAAAGGAGGAAGCCAGTGCTTCTATTGCGGTAGGTGGTCTTACCATTTACCATGATGTCCCCACAACATGCCGTTGAAAACGGAAGGTAAGGAGTTACCTAATGTTTATGTTGTAGAAATTAACCTTACTTCCTCTTCCACATGGGTATTCGATACCGGTTGTGGTGCTCACATTGTTAATGACATGCAAGGCTTAAGAGTGAGTAAAAGGCTAGAAAATGGAGAGATGATGCTTTGAGTAGGAAATGGAGAAAATGTTGTTGCACTTTGAACGCCGGATATAGGTAATGTCTACTATCCTAAATCAAATCAATAATTTATATTCCTAACCTAACTCTATCAAGTTCACACTAGATAGTGGCAAGCTAGGGTCGAACCACAAGGACTAAGTGTATTAATTTGTGGTAATTAAACTAGTAGGAAGGTTGTGAGATAGAGAGAGAAACAACTAAACACTACTTAAAGCAATTAACAAGATACTAGGGAAAAGGGAATCCAATTACATTAATGAATTCATAACAAATTGCAATTAGATGATCATGATCTCAATTAGGAACGATCAACACACTCAACTCACTCCCGCGCAATTAAACATGTTAATTATCCTACTAAGCTAATTCACTCCCGCGCAACTAGCCTAGCAAAGGTATGGAAGAATCTAGACTCTCAATCAACTCACTTACGCACAATTGCACAATGAAAAACCTAGAATCAATTAGCTAAAAAGATTCTAGTCAATGTAAGCATCATCCAAACACAATAATCAAGAATCAATTGCATACTAATCACAACCAATCACTCAATTCATCAACATAACCTTCATCCGTTTCCCTAGAACAAAACCTAAGCAAACATAATGAAAAAAAAAACTAGAAAACAAGGTAAAACTAGAATTAAAGCAAGAATCAAACAAGTTAACTAATTATCTACTCTAATCAACAAAGAGTTAAGCAAAAACAAGAATTAAACAAAGAAATAAAGGTGAGAGAAAGTTAGAAAAGCTCATTGAATAGATGAGAAGAGAATCCACAAAATTGCTTCTTCAAGCTCTCAAATCTCCATTGAAATCCCAACCTTTCTCTCTCTAAAACTACTCCTAAACTAGAGACAGAAACACCTAATCTAAGCCTAATCCTAATTAGAGGAAAAAGAAAATGTAAAAACTTGCCCCCTGAAATCTAAAGAAGGTCGTCCGATTAATATTACAAGAAGAAAAATGGAGAAAAAATGAAGATAAACGCGAAGGAAACCCAGAAACCCGCGCTCGCGGCAGCCACGGCCGCGCCCGCAGAGAGGCATCTCCGGGGCATCTACAGGAGCTGGCCAAAACTGGAAACCCGCAGGGCCGCGCCCGCGGCGACAGAAGTCGCGCTCACGGGTGCTGAAACCGCGCCCGTGGTGGACAAAACTAGGCTGTCGCGCCACGGCAGTGTTGCCATGCCACGGCGCCGGCCGCTGCGACACGGCGCTGGCCACCGCGCCACGGCACTGTCTGCTTGTGCTTGCTTCGTTCTTTGCTCCTTTTGCTCTTGCTTGGTTCTTTGCTCCTTTTTAGCTTCAAGACTACTTCTAATGTAACTTTTCGGCCTTCCCTCGGGCCATCAAAATCGAGGAACGTGCCAAGTACCTAGACAAAATAGACCAAGAAAGAAAAGAGTTAACGATCACATAGAAAAGCACGCAAATCAAGCTAGAAATTGAGCAAAAAGCGCATTATTCACAACTAAGGACTAAAAACATATAATAGGACAATATTAAATAAAACAAGACTAAACGTACTAGAAATAACAAATAAACACCAAAATAAACCTAAAACTAAGGGAGAAAAACACCCTAAAATGTGTCATAAATAACACTTATCACACTTGCTATTGGAAGCTATGAACTCAAGCTCCCATCTGGACTCGTTTTGGTTCTTAATAACTATTATTATGTTCCTGCGATTACTATAAACATTGTTTCAGTTCCTATTTTAGATACTGAAGGTTTTTCTTTTGAAATTAAAAACAATTGTTGTTTTATTTCAAGGAATAATATGTTATATGCTAGTGCAAAATTGGTTAATGATTTATATGTATTAGATTATACAACCCATGTCTATAACATAGATCATAAAAAGTAACGAACATATGGTTCAAACCCAACTAAGGATGGACTATGGCATTGTAGGTTAGGTCATATTAACCAATCACGCATCCAAAAATTACAAAAGGATGGACTCCTTTCATCATTTGATTATGAATCATTTGAAAATTGTGAGTCATGCTTGTTAGGTAAAATGACCAAGTCACCTTTTACAGGAATAGGTGAAAGAGCTAGTGACCTTTTGGGACTCATACATACAGATGTGTGTGGACCAATGAGTTCAAAAGCTAAAGGTGGGTTTAGCTACTTCATTACTTTTATTGATGATTTAAGTAGATTTGGTTATATCTACTTAATGAAGCACAAGTCGGAAGCCTTTGAAAAGTTCAAAGAATTCCATAATGAAGTACAAAATCAACTTGAGAAGACAATTAAAGCACTACGGTCTGATCGTGGTGGTGAATATTTGACTCAAGACTTTGATGATCATCTGAGGGATTGTGGAATGATTTCACAATTAACTCCTCCAGGGACACCACAGTTAAATGGTGTGTTAGAAAGGAGGAATCCAACCTTGCTAGACATGGTTCGATCCATGATAAGTTTTACTAATCTTCACATATCATTATGGGGATATGCATTAGAAACAGCTGCAAAAGTACTAAATAGAAGCCCGTCCAAAGCAGTTGAAAAGACTCCATATGAGATGTGGAATGAAAAGGTTCCAAAGTTGTCTTTTCTCAAGGTTTGGGATTGTGAAGCCTATGTAAAGCGTTTACAAGGTGACAAACTAGGCCCTAAATCAGACAAATGTTTCTTCATGGGTTATCCCAAGGAAACAAGAGGGTATTACTACTACAATCGCGAAGATAACAAAGTGTTTGTTGCTTGCGTGGTGTCTTTCTAGAAAAGGAATTTCTTTCTAAAAAGCCAAGTGGGAGTAAAGTGGTTCTCGAAGGAATTCGAGACGAGCAACAAATGGATATGGATAACACCACGTCGGAGGCGAGGGCAGATGAGTCAACTAGTTTGACAAATCATGCGTTGGAGCAAGCTAATTCAACTAGCGAGACTCCTATCGTCTCACTTGAATCTAATTCTTGCGAAAATCTTCTAAGAGTTGAAGAGAACATTTCTACTGTTGCTCCTACCCTACGTAAGTCTAGCAGAATCAGAAACAAACAGTTTGTTGATGTTCTGTTAATTGAGGATTCCGAAATCTTCCTGTTGGAGAATGAGGAACCCACAACCTACAAGCAGGCTTTGGCGAGCCCCAACTGATCAGAGAAATGGCTTGAGGCCATGAAATGCGAAATGGACTCCATGTCTGAAAATGATGTGTGGGCCCTAGTAGACTTTCCTAATGGGGTCAAACCTATTGGTTGCAAATGGGTCTATAAGATCAAGATAGACAAAGATGGAAATGCCTACATCTATAAAGCAAGGTTGGTTGCAAAAGGGTTCAGACAAATTCATGGTATATACTATGATGAAACCTTTTCCCCAGTAGCAATGCTTAAGTCTATTCGGATTCTTCTAGCGATTGCTACATTTTCGATTGTGAAATTTGGCAGATGGATGTCAAAACCGCCTTCTAGAATGGGTTCTTGATGGAGGATGTGTATATGACACAACCTGAGGGTTTTGAAGATCCAAAAAATCCTAGAAAGGTATGCAAGCTTCAGAAATCCATTTATGGATTGAAGCAAGCATCAAGGAGTTGGAACATTCGTTTTGATGAGGCGATCAAAAGCGAAGAAGAACCTTGTGTATACAAGAAGTCTAGTGGGAGCAGCCTAGTTTTCTTTGTCTTGTATGTAGATGACATACTGCTTATAGGGAAGGATATACCAATTCTTGAGTCATTCAAGGAATGGTTGAAGAGTTGTTTCTCCGTGAAAGACTTGGGTGACGCCGAGTACATTTTGGGAATCAAGATCCATCGAGACAGGTTTTGAAGGATGATTAGACTAAGTCAAGAGACTTATATTGATAAGATCCTTGACAGGTTTGACATGAAAGACTCCAAGAGAGGATTTCTTCCCATGTCTCATCGTATTAAGCTCAGTAAAACTCAATGCCCTCAAAAGCCAGAAGAGTTGAAGCATAGGGCTAGTGTACCTTATGCCTCTGCAATAGGGTCAATTATGTATGCCACAATATGTACAAGGCAAGATGTTGCATATGCTTTAAGCATGTGTAGCAGGTTTCAGGCAAATCAAGGTGAAGCACACTGAACAGCTGCCAAGAACATCCTCAAGTACTTGAGAAGGACTAAAGGAATGTTTCTAGTATATGGTGGCGAAAATGAGTTTGTCGTCAAGACCTATACGGATGCGAGTTTCCAAACAGAAAGAGATGATTTCAAATCCCAGTCCAGGTACATTTTCTGTCTGAATGGAAGAGCAGTGAGCTGGAAGAGTTCGAAAAGCAAAGCACTGTCGCAGCCTCTACGACAGAATCTGAGTATTTGGTTGCGGTTGAAGCAGCTAAGGAAGCAGTTTGGATCAAGAAGTTCCTTAATGAGCTAAGGTCACATTTCAAATCCAAACATGTTGAGAGGAAGTATCACCTCATTCGAGAGATCGTTGGCAGTCAAGATGAGCAAAGTTCATACGGATGAGAATATCGCTGATCCACTTACTAAACCCCTTCCACTGTCCAAGCATGAGGCTCATACTAGGGCAACTAGATTGGAGCAAGTGATGTAATTTAAGTTATATTTGTTTTGAGAAAACTTATTACATATGTAATACATTTACTTGCAGAATTATGTTTAATCAGAAATTTATTATTACTCTTATTTAATTATGGTTTTTGATGTTAAATAAAATGTCCAAAATAATTACGAATTGATGGGTTCATCAAGTTGATGACTTGGTGAATAAAACCCCACAGGTGAAATCATTAAATTGGACATAAATGATTTCAATAAAAGGACTAGCATGTAAGATTGATTGGATAGCGCAGTTTCATGGGCTATAGGGGCATAGAGATGCTTAGTCAATCACATGGATATACATGAATGATGCATGATCGAACTATTGACCTACTTTGAAGTTCAAGTATAGAGCTTCCGAATATATTAGTGGATTCCTTTGACATGAGTGGAACATTGATTTCATTCAATGATTGATTTAACTGTGGTACACCCAAACGTCATTCCGTAAAAGGGGACTATACAAGGTGTTTCCTGGTTACTTCAAAAGTTGAGTGGGAGCCTTGGTTGCCACAAGATTGGATTGAGTCTACCTATTTAATTAGGAATGTGTCATGGCCCCTTGAAGATGGAGAATTTAGAAAAATGCATGGCCGTGCTCAAATGGATTACATAGTAATCATTTGTTTTATAATTCTAACTCAGTTTCAAGAAAAGATTTTTAGATTAATATGGTCACGACATGAGATGCAATCATATTATCAATTCGACACACATTGACTTAAGGAATTTGAATATTGCGCACTTGTCTCAAACAAGTGGGAGATTGAAGGATTTATGTCTTCGTCAAGTGCAATTACTAGATATATCAATGATCACTATTATGGAGATAATTAGTTCATTCTTTTGGGTCGTCATTGTCTGTTGCTAGATATGATAAATGATCTTTAGGCTAGTCAAATAGTTCAAAGCTCAATAGAATGGATCCTATGAGGTCACACTCAAGGGTATTGGATTAAACAAGTATGAGGCCCATTAATGGGTCTCATGAGGTAATGACAAACCATGTAAGGAGTTGGGCTAGAGTAGTTAGAATTAAGTTAGGAGTTTGGGCTTCACATGACTCTAATTATAGATGTGATCTATAAATAAAGTCATTGCCTAGGTTTTGAGGAGACATCACAATTAATCATACAGTCAATTGTGAAGCAAGGCAACCAAACTCCCTAATCCCATTCTCTCTCTCACGCACGCCCCTCCCCCTCTCTCCCATCCGTACAGCCGCCCCTCCTTGGTGGCGCATGGTGTTCGTGGTGGTTGTTCATGGTTAGTTCGTTCCTCTCCTCTCCGTAGAAGCTTGATTGAAAGGGTTCAATCACAACTAACTAGCATTAGTGGAGGTTCAATTTGTGCCCGTGGACCAAGTAGAGGAACCACGTTTGGGGTTCTAGTTCTCCTATTGTTCTTGCCCGATCACACGTTGAATCACGTTTCAAAGGTGTAATTATATATTCTTTATGTGTTGTGCAAAGATCTTGGTTATTATATGCTTATAAATATGATTCATGAAATTCCGCTTAGAGTACCTAAAGTCCTACAGCTAGGTGGTGTCCGTGGTGGTGGGTTATTTAATTTAATTTTGGTTGAATTTGTTTTTTCTTTTTTTTTTTTGTGGGTTGGATTAATACTTAAGTATATACCCTTATTTTTCAATAATCATGCTTAAGATATTTTGCCTAGGAGTCCGCAAAACACTAGCTTGTTGCGAGTAATAAGAAGCGGATGTAGTATAAAAATTCTAAAATAATTGATATTATATACGAAATTATATATCAAAACAATCCTACATGATAATGATATTCATTTTACATAATTCAAAGACAAGATCAAAGATATTTAACTTTGACTACATAAATAGTAAATGGGTAGACTTCAAGAAAACGAAGTTAGTATAGAGATTAAGTACATGTACATAGGACCTAAATATTTACAACATGATTGGCCTCGCATCCAATCCATTGTCAATATGTGTGGTGGGTGAGGATAAGCTCAATTCCCTGGCGCAGTCATTTGCAACTTCATGTTTGACATTACTTGTGCAGTAGAGCTTGTGTACAAATTTAGCTACATGTAAACAAATATTGAATATATCAGATACTAAGGAGTACATTGCAACCATTCTGTATGAAACAATCTCTCCATTTTAAACATGTTTCATTTGTTTTCAGTAAAAGAATAAAGATACGAAGTGTATTGTAAAGAAAATTCAATAAAAGTAACACGGGAACAGCAAAAAATTCAGCCAGGTCAATGATAAATAGTTATTGAGGCAACTTTGCAGAAAGTACCACAAAATGACAAAAGTAAAATCATGAATAGCCTAAAGCCTGCAACAAAATATTGACTCCATTGATATATGATGGGATGATGCTAACATGGGATCGCTTTTCCCACCCGTATTGATATGCACGGGTTTTTTCGTTTACTTTTAGGGTACATTGTAAGGCGACTTATTTAGCAAAATAATCAAACTAACCATCATTGAGGCTACGGTTTCATCGCCGTAAGGAGGGAAAGTCACCCATGGTAACCTCGGGACATAATACGTGAAAATATCGGTGATATGTTTATTGATGAGACAAAAAAAGGCGTGGTAAGTAAACATTGTGAAGACAGGTTTTGGAATCTCGTGGCTTGAAAGTTAGACGGACTATTTAGAATGTAAGTTTAGCGGCG
The DNA here is from genome assembly GCF_001683475.1 of Chenopodium quinoa. Taxonomy (NCBI): domain Eukaryota; kingdom Viridiplantae; phylum Streptophyta; class Magnoliopsida; order Caryophyllales; family Amaranthaceae; genus Chenopodium; species Chenopodium quinoa. Next base: position 9,428,970 of record NW_018744239.1, read on the forward strand.
TGAGAAATAGGGAGACAAGGTTGATCACCTTGGATGAAAAGATTATCCAAGGTTCACAGTTGGGATATGTTATTCAAATGGATGGACTATTGGATGTTGATATAGCTCATAGGATCTAAGCGGGTTGGTTGAAGTGGAAGAATGCGACAAAGTTTTATGTGAACCCAACATGCCTCATAGATTTAAAGGTTGATTCTACCAAACGACAATAAGGCATGCCTTGTTATATGCTACACAATGTTGGCTGTAAAGCATTGCCACATGCATAAGATGAATGTGGCAGTGATGCATATGTTGTGATGGATGTGTGGCCATACAAGAAAGGATCGATTAAAGAATGAGATAATTAGGAAGAAAGTAGGGGTTACATCGATTAAGTACAGGATGAGAGAGATTCGCTTAAGGTGGTTTAGCCATGTAAGAAGAAGACCAAGTGAGGCTTCAGTAAGGAGGATTAAAGAGTTAAAGAGTTGTAAATGTTGGGATCGCAATGGGTAGGGAAAGACTTAAGAAAACTTGGACAATGGTGATATGAGTGCTTTGGGAATTGAGGAAAATATGGAATTGGATAGGGCGGTGTGGAGGGAGAAAATTCACGTCAAGGGCATATCATGGTTATATATATACATTTGTTTATTTTATCTTAGCTTTATTTTTACGGATTTTTCACCAAATACCACCGAGTTTTTCAAAAATTCACCATATACCACACAAAATTTTCTAATTTACCATATACCATTGAGTTACTGTACGTTAACACAGAATGCCATTTTTGGTAACTGTCGTTAGTGTGCCGTTAACGCCGTTAGTAATTAGGGTTAATTATGCCACGTGGCTGTCACTTATTGACTCTTATTAATATTATCTAATTAATTAGTTAAATAAAGAATTAAAAAAAAAAAAAACAACCACCACCTCCTCACTCCACCAACCCCGACACCTCCTTCCCCACCAGCCCAGCTCCCCCTCCCAGCCGGCGGCCTTCCCCAGCCTCCTCCCTCGCCGGCCCTCCGAAGCTCCCCCTACCCCTACCATCTCCCCTTCCCGTCCTCCTCCTTAACCACCATCCTCTATAGGCACTTCTCTCAACCCATCTTCCCAAAAACAAAAATCAATCTGCATCTCCCGCCGGCCGAAATCCGACCAAAACCCCCCGCCGGCGCTCCTCCCCTTCCCCTGAACCGCCTGCCCGCATCTCCCACGAAAACCCTCATCTCTGTTCGTTTCTCTCTTCAACTTGAAAAAATTGTGGTATTTGAAGATTGTTGTAATTCCTTAGTATAATTTGAGATAAGATTGGTCTAATAATCTGAATTTTGTATTTGGATTTGGAATTGGAATGGATCCCTTTCATCTCTTATCTTTCATCATCGACTTTCGTAAAGGTATTCTCCGATTACCTTTCATCTCGATTTTGGGTTTTGGGTTGGTTGTTTGCAACTAAATTGGGCGGCGGCGACGTGAGGGAGGGGGATCTGGGTCGCCGGCGTTGGATTTCGGCATGGTGGGTTTCAGCTTAGGTGGAAGGGTTGCAGGAGGAGACGTTTTGGACCGATAGGAGGGAGAACTTGGGTTGGATATGGTGGTTCAAGGGAGGGATGGGGGCACCAGCGCAAGGCTGGGTGAGGGGCGGCGCCGGCGCGGTGGTGGTTCAAGGCAGGGAGCGGGTGGCGGGGGGGCGGGTGGCTGGCTGGGTGCTGGTTGGGGGCGAGGAGAGGGCTGGGAGTTGGTGGTGGTTTTAATTTTTTTTCAATTATTTTTGTAAAAGTTTTTCAATTAATTATTTAGTTTTTCAATTTTTTATTTTTTTTTTTTTGATAATTAATTAAGTGAACTGCTATTCGACTCTCCCAATTTACATGGTGACGCTCCCATTTAAATGTGAAATTACCGTTTCGTCCTTGTGTTAATTTGACCTATATAAGGCTCCACCACTTTGTCACATAATATACCGAGCAGTTTAATATTATTCCCGAGCACTTTGACCCACCACTTGCATTTAATCAACTATGAGGAAAAAAAAATTTAAGCACGAAAACCAAAAAACATAAATAAAAAAAAAATCGGATTTTAGGGACATCCGCCTGAAATTTCCGGATGTCCCTAGGAACATCCGGAAATTTCAGGCAGACATCCAGAAATTTCAGGCGGATGTCACAAGGGACATCCAGAAATTTCAGGCGGATGTCCCAAATTTTCCGGAATTTTTTTTTTTTTAATGAATTTACGAAAATCGCAAGAACTTTGAGCAACTTGTTCGCCGCCTCCCATGCCGCCACAACGACCGCTGTAAGTGAGCCTTATTTGCCTCCGATCCGCCATTGGATTACCCTCCTTGGATTGGTGGTGGTGGTTGTTCTTTTCTTATTTATTTTCTGTTTTTTTTTTTTTTGAATTTTCAAATTTAAAAAAAAAAATCTGTATTTTTTTAATTTTTGAAGAGAATTTCAGTTTTTAGAGAGAGAAGTACGAGCGTAAAATGTGTTGTAACTGTCGTGAGTGAGTGTCGTGAGTTAATTATATACGGGGAGCAAAAATGGAATTTCATGAAAAAAATGCGAGGGACGAGTTGTAATATGGGAGCGACGTTTAACAACACCCTTAATTAAATAATTATTTTAAAGTTAAATAATTTAAAAGGCAACCAATTGCTAGCTGCCACGTGGCACAATTAACGTTAATGACTGAGTTAACGAAAATGGCATTTTGTGACATTTATGTTAAACTCAGTGGTATATGGTGAATTAGAAAATTTTGTGTGGTATATGGTGAATTTTTGAAAAACTAAGTGGTATTTGGTGAAGAATCCGTTATTTTTATCATTTTACTCAAATTGTGTCTTATAAACTTTATTGTTTTCCTTTGCTAAAGTGTTCTAAACTGTTATGTTTTTTACTCGCACATTATACCACTCCTTTAAAACTTTCTTAAATTTTATTCTTGGCGCTCCTTAAAAACTCTCTTAAATTATATATGGATGCTCTTTCTTTTTCTCACTTTACACACCTTTTTCAAACTTTTTCGACTGTTTATCTTATTATGTCCTCTTTTCATGGTCAAACGGTTCCTTATGACCATTCACATTAATCAACCCCTATAACTTTCTTTTTCTAAACTATTATTGTTGATTTGTTGTTGTTGAAACGGTAACTAAGAAGGATGGCCATTTTCGGAAATCCAGACTATTATAGCTATTTCACTAACCTTGTAGTTACATTGAAATTTAATTGAATGAATGAATGCAAAAGGCTAAAGACTCATAAATTAAATGATGTTTGATATTAGAAACGATAAGATAGTATGATAATGCACAATATTTTCAATTTTTCACCTCAAAAAGTGATAGTTGATCAATTCTCCCTCTAGTGGTGCAAGGATCAGATGAGGAGAAAGTAACCGAATTTTATTCAAAAACTAGTAATTATGAGGCAATAATCAACAATAGAATTAAGTTCCAAGCATAATTCAAACGACCAACAGTAAATCCCAAAGGGCCAATGGTGTTTTCTCAAATATGGTAACAGAGATTTCATCGGAGAATGGTTAGTGGTAACAGGTAGCAGATATAAAAGTTATAAAAGTTACAACTGAGGCCCCGCCAGAAATGGGGTGTAAAAGTTAAAGGGTAAATAATTATGGACTTGTATTCTTTGCCTAGATTGAGTATAATCATTTAGGCCCGTAAAAACTTCCCCTCAAATAACTGAATGAGGGTAATATATTACCCAACCCCCCCCCCCCCCCTAATAGTAACAATTATCAGGTTGCAGTCCAACTTGGCATTTCCATTAGCCTAGTTTTTCTCTCCTCACAACCTTACCTATGCTTTCTTTTCTTCCCAAATTCTCTATCTTTTTCCTTCCATGCCCATGAAATTGCAATTTGAATTCGAATTTGTTTTCAGATCTGGTATGCATGGTGAAATTTTTTCTTTACTAATTTGTTAATTTCGATTTTTATTTATTATATATTTACTTCAATTTTTATGTTGGTTTACGGTTATAAAAAAATTATTCATTTGATTTTCAATAATTAGATTATTTTTTAAATAAAAAATTACTCTAATTTTACGTTGATTTTCCGTTTCTTCTTCTTCTTCAATTTCGAATTGCAATTGTATATTACCTAACCTTAATTTTTTTGTTCAAACATTTTTTGTTTGATTTTCCTAAGGACACGGATCTTGAATTACTTTTTCATGCTTTTTTTTTCTTTTTTTTATTTCTTTTGACGAGTATATTACTATGGTTTTTCGGATTACCATGTAGTATTACCATAAATTCAATCATCTAAGTTTTTTAAAAGTATTTTTCATGTGATTTTGTTGATAAAATGGGTATTAAAAAAAAAAGTGGGATTTTTGTCTTGACTAGGCTTAATAATATTGGGATAAATTTCATGTTTGTTAATCAGCTTTAGCTTTCGTAAATTTTATTGGGATAAATCAGATTTTAATAATTTTAAGGAAAAATATTATTGTGAACTTGAGGAATCGAAGTACATATTTTCCCTAGTAATACCAAACACAAGAATAAATTTCCCTAGTAATAAAATACTGTGTGCCAAACCTGCTGTAAATGAGTCCCCTTAATAGTTTCCCTTCTAAAATTACCACCCCCTAACAAATCCCCTCCTAATCATTAACCCCCTAACCATTCCCTTAAATCCAGGCAAGCCCTAATAAAAAAAAAATAGAATAAAAGTATCAACGAGGAAGCAATTCACATTAACAGTTTGTTTGGATAGCAAAGTGGAGGATAAAGGGAAGGGAGGGAAGAAGAAGGAAGGGGGAGGAATGGAAGGAGAGGGAGAAGGTAAGGTTACATTTTCCCTCCAAATCTTTCCAACATTAGAAGGATTTGGTTTATTTAAGAGGGAGGGAAAATGAATCCTTCCATTTCCCTTCCCTTCCCTCCTATCAAAACGTATTCAAAGAAGGGAGGATGAATCCCTTCTTTTCTCTTCTCTTCCTTTCCCTCCAATTCTCTCAATCCAAATAATGCGTAAGAAAATAAAATGTAACATAAAAAATAAAAGTAAAACAAGTATTTTAAATGAAGGAAAAGATAACTCTTGCTCATTATATGGAAAGTCCATCAACAGACTACTCTATATTATAGAAAATTACCTCATTTACTATCGCTTCACCTTTTTTCAGCAACTCTGCTTGTGTCACTGCTGCATGATCCTTTGTTGACTTGGTCTTTTCTTTTATGGAATCAACCTAGAAATAATAGAAACAGAAGACAACTTAAATGTCTTGAAATGTAAGACACCTATTACACCAGCAATAGACCCCACCTAACATTAACAGCTTGTTTGGATACAGAATCATAGAGGAAGGGTAGGGAAGGGGTAGGGAGGGAAGGGAAGGGAGAGAGGAAAAAATTCAGCTCCCTTGTTTGGATAGAAACGAAAGGGATGGGAGGGAGGAAGAAAGGGGAAAGAACAACCAACAACATTGTGCTCCTTTGTTCCATTCAACCACCAAATTTCAATTCACAATTAAACCAAAAACCCTTGAACTTTATTCTTCTTAATTATCTTCCTCCATCAGCGCATGATTCCTTCATCTTCAGATCAATCATGGCGAATTACACAGTTCTTAAATTCTAGCAAAATTTCGATTACAGAACAATAATTGAATTCCTTCATCAAAAAGCTCAGCAAAAGAGGCGGAGATAGAGTTTTCTCGAAAACTGGAAGCAATTGATTACGACGACAATAACAATGGCGAATTGGTGGTGGTAGAAAATTGGAATTAGGGTTAGGAAATTGGGGAAATTAGCGTAGAATTCCAGCATTGGAGGAGAGAAAATTTGGGGATTGATTTTTGAAAATAAAAAGGGTAAAATTGTCATTTAAAAATAAATCAGGTTGTATGATTTATTTTCCTTCCAAATCTTTTCAAATTTGGAAAGATTTTACTCTTAAGCAATGATTGAAATATTTTCCCCCCATTTCCTTTCCTTTCATTTCCTTCCCCTCCATAATTTACTATCCAAACAAAGGAAATTGCATCCCTCCCTTTCCCTTCTCTTCCTTTCCCCTCAAATTCCTCTATCCAAACAATGTGTAATACTTTTAAACTGTAGAATAGATTACCTCAGCTACCACAGTTTCAATCTTCCTTCCCCATGTTTCCAGATCATGTTTCCGTGATTCTGCCTCCAACTTTGCATTATTCAATAACCTTGTGTCCTCCTCATGTCTCAGCTTTGCCTCCTGTTCTATGAGAAGTTTTTGTTCATCCGACTGTCTAGCTGTGAAAAGCAAAGAATAAGTTGCAAGCAAAGCAATGTCTGAAAAGAAACGAAGCAGCTACTCAGGAATCTCAAAAGATAAAAACCTTTGGCCTGGGATTCAACTACTTTGGCTTCAAGTGATTTCTCCAGCATTTGATCATCACTCAACTTAGACTTCAGTTGCTTAACATCCTTTTCAGCAGATTTGTAAGAATTCACCTGTAAGAGTACCCAACTTTTGTCAACCAATAGATACATAACTAAGCATATATATACTACCCCCGTTAACAGTTATCTGCAACATATACTAAAAATGGGTGCTAACTATTATTTGCAACAAAGTCTATTCTTTCCTTTTTAGTAACTTTTTAATGGTAAAATGACCAAAATACCCTCATTTAAAAATTATTAACACATAATACTACACATAATTACAAATTATTATAACCCTAATCTAACTTAATTATCTAAGCTTTTCCCCCAAAAAAAATCAGATCAATCCCTAATTTCATCTCCCCACCATCTCTCTCCTCCATCTTCATCTCTCAGTTCATCTTCTTCGATCTTCATCTTCTTCCTATCATCATCATCATCTCTCATCTTCTTCCTTCTTCATCTCTCATCATCTTCTTCATTGTCATCTCTCATCTCAGTTCGTGGGTAGCTGTTGGTGATTTGTGGGTGGGTAAAACTGGTGGTAGTTCTTGTTTGTGGGTGGATTGTGGTTTGTGGGTGGGTGTTGGTGGTTTGTGGGTGGCTATTTCGTGCTTCGTGAATGGTTACTTCATGGGTGGGTGTCGATGGTGGTGGTTTTGGGCGGTTCGTGGGGGTAGTTTCTGAATGGGTTTGATTTTTGGGTTTCAGGTTCTAGGGTGGTTTTCATGGTTCTTGTGTGGTTGTCGTGATTCTTAGGAGGATTTCAGTGATTTGTGGGTGGCGTGTGGTAGTGGTGGTTCTGTGTGGCGTGTGATGGTGGTGGTGGTGGTGGTTATTCTGAATCTCCCATTACTTTTCCAGATTTGTGGGTTTTTGCGGGTTTGTTGGTGCGGTGGTGGTGGGTTCTTCGGTTCGTGGGTGCAAATCGTGGGTGGTGGGTTCTTTGGTTCGTGGGTGCAGATTGTGGGTGGTGGGTTCTTGGGTTCGTGGGTGCGGTGGGTGGTGGGTTGGTGGTATCGTGGGTGCTGTAGCGGGTGGTTTCGTGGGTGCGGTGGTTGCGGCGGTGGTTTTGTGGTTGCTGGGTTGTTTCGGTGCTGCTGGGTGGTGCTAGTGGTGGTGGGTTATTAGTTAAATTTTAGTTGAATTTGTTTTTTTCTTTGTTTTTGGGTTGGATTAATACTTAACCACATCCTCTTAATTTTCTATAATCATGCTTTAAAACTTTTGCCTAGGAGTCCGCGCATAGTACATTTGTTGCACATAACCGTTAACGGAGGAAGTATTTCTCTTGTATTGTTGGTGTTTGACACAAATGCTACCACAGTGCCCAAACCCAATGGCAGAATACTAGGATGCCAATTTAAAACTATGGTACAATTGACACTAATGGATGAAAGACAGCCAAAAGATGGAAATCTATATATTTGGCATTTACTACAATTCTTTCCAAATCATAATTTCTTATCCTTTCTTACAATGTTTATTAGGATACTTAGCTAATGAATTATTAAGATAATAAAGGGAACCGGAGTTGAAACTTTGGCAGACCTTATCTGAGCCTCGGAAGTAGTTTGCTAAACACTTCCAATGAGGCATGCACTTATTGAAATTTATGTTCTTTTTACGAATTTTCATTACTAAATTTTAAAATTTAATTATATTAAATAAAGAATCCTAATATTCAGTTTCAATAACATGCTATCATGAACCCTAAAAAAACATGCTATAAGATGCACAAAAGATTGAGTCATTTTCATAACTCTTATATAGCGTGAATCTCTTCACTCTTTCCCATGCAAACTTCCTTTCCATAGTAATAATGATGCACTAATTCTGAATAATTCATTGATTTTTAGGACCCCAAAAAAATGTGAATCTCTTCACTCCTTCCGCCCATCAAATGAATGTTCTTTTCCAATTTGACTTATCATGTGTGTTGTACCTAAGCATTTAAGGGATCATTTGGTAAAAGGGATGCAGTTACCGTTACCTTATTTCCCTTGGATTATGTATGGTTGGGTTTTGTGCATATCTCTACCCCTTTAACTATATTTGGTTTCACCAAAACAATTTTCAATTTCACTCCGCTCTCTTGGGGTTTCAATTTCCTCATTCCATTCAACAACCCTCATATATAAAAATAAACACAGCTACACTCCAGCCCCAACACCACCTAATTTTTTGCAGTTTACCTTTATACCATTGATAGAATAGTTTATTATACACTTATACCCTCATTTGGCCCACTAACACCTACCGACTTATAGTATAATATTACGGGAGGCCACCACAGCTTACCCACTAGTATTGTTGGGTGACTTGTTTGCCTACCTTTACACACTCTTTCTTAGGGGCTTAATTCTCGTGCAAACATAAGTGTAATTTAAGAAAATGAAAATTGTATGATTTAAAGGGGCTTTGGTTACTTTGCTTTCCTTGCCTTTCCTTGATTGTACTCCTTTCTTTAAAATTGAACCCAACAACCCCTGACTTTTGCAATTCCTCCATTCTATTTTACTCACAACAATTTGATATTTGCCACTATTCACATTTTTTTTAACATCTTTAGTAATTGATATGTAAGGCAATAATCAAGTAAGATATTGCTAAATTCATCAAGTAATTTTTAAATTATTCATAAATAAAGATTTTAATAGTTGAATTATGCATCAGTAGAGATAAAAGTCAAACTGTTGCAAGTAAAATGGAACAGATACCATATTATATTTCATTATTATAAAGATAAGGGAAATTCTTATGGTAACCCTCAATTTTTGTTACAACCCTCCTTTTTTTTTTAATTTCATAAATGGCCCTAACAAAAAAATTTATTCCTCCTTATAACCTAAATGAATGTTTTAATTATGGTAAGATTTAAAAAAAAAAAAATATATGTATACATATATATATATTGAATTTTAAAAAAATAATAATAAATAAAACCACTCCTCTATACTCTCCCCCCCCCCCACCTTACTCCCTACCGCTACCTCCATTTCTCTATCCCCTAGCGCGCCACCACCACCCAACTTGTCCGCGACCACAATACCAAACCAGCAACAATGACAACCACAACAACCCACAAAACCCAAAGACTACAGCTCCCTCACACAACCCTCTGCTCCAATAATCAACACCACCGACCCACATAAGCCCCAAACCGATTACAAAGGGGTGAGAGGTGTGGGTCAGATTTTTTAAGGGGGTAAACGCTGTGGGTTGAATTTTTGAAGGGGTGAGCAGTTTTAGGCTAGCGTGGTTGGATTTGGGTGGAAAGGTGGTAGATTTTATCAATTGAAGGGTACATTTCGAGCAGTGGGTGGGGTTGTTATTGGTTGGGTGAGGTTGTCTATGGTTGGAGGGGGTGGTTTCGAGCTAGATGGGTTGTTTTGTGATGGGTAATGGGTTTTCGGCGGTGGGGTGTGCGATTTCCAGCTAAGGAAAGTGGATTTGCAAGTGATTGGGGTAGATTTCACTGGCCATGGTTAGTTTACGGTGATGGATGTACAGTTGCAATTTTTGTTGTGGATTTTGTAAAGTGTTGTAGGTTAGGGCATATAGGTAATTTTAATCATTAAGGTTAACCATGGTTTGTATTTTAATTAAAACTAACCCAATAAGGCTATAAGATGGAATACAATTTTAATTAGGGTCATTTTGTGAAATAGAAATAAAAGTGGGTTACCAAATCCAGGTAGCAAAAATTGAGGATTATCCTGTAGAATTTCCTTAGAAGATAATTACCTTGAAATTACTTCAATGCAATATCAAACATCCATGTATTTTAATCAATTATCTGAACTTATTGTTATTTTTTTTTTCCCATTCCTTTGTATAAATAATCAGGATATTGTTATTTGGATGGAGGAGCAAAAATTTTCCTCACAACGACAATAATTGTAATTATATTTTTTTTTTTTTAAATTTATATTTTGGGATGATGATATTGTTACTTTTTGTAATGGTTGAAGTTCTTTACACTTTCTATTTTAATGTGTTCCTCGACTTCCTGATAGTTGTTTACACATTTACATTATTCCATTTTTGGCAAATCTCATTTAATACCTTACCCACATTACCCCTATATATTTACCCCTTTCTTTTTTTTTTAAGAATATTTACCCCATTTTATCACTTTCTTTTACTTATCATTTCCTATATTCACCTACCTTTTTCCACCCTCTTACTTTGTCCACCTTTTTTTCCACATACTCACCACATCAACATACTCTCTCCAATTACTTAATGTGTGTGCAAACTGTAGCTGTAAAAATCTTATGGGAATAAAAAAAAAAAATTACTTCAGCTGGCGGAATATATGCCTAGGATCTATATCTCTTATATTCTGAAACCGATTAAAATACAAGATTGATTACAAGAAACAAACCTGTTCTTGTATTGCTTGCATCTGAGCCAACTGCTTTGTCATTTTCTGCGAAGCCTGAGATAAGCAGCACATAGAGTGACATGTGAATTGCCTTCCTTAAAATTCTCTACTTCATAAGTTCATAGCAGTTCAACTTCATTATGCACAATGCATGGAGGGAAACAGAAACTATTGATACTTGTGGCAAATTTTTTAGTTAACATGAGCAATACATTAATTGTGTAGCATATAAACATAATTAGAATTTCAATGGCTTAGTATACAGCCAAATTCTAAATTAACCAAAAATATAGCAGTCTAATCTTGAAAATTAGAAAACCAAAAGCATAAAAACCACATCCTTACCTCTTGATGTAAATAACGTAGTATTTCAATCTTCAATTTCTAGAAAAGTTAATCATGCTAGAACTTTTACTTCCTTAAACAATTAAAAGTATAATAAGTTCCATCCCTCCAATCAACAATCAACAAGGCTACCAATCAAATCATTTCATGTCACCAAATCAAAGTATTCCACACAGCCAACTGACAATAAATCAATCATCTCTAAGACAAGAAATGACAATAAATCAATCATCTCTAAGACAAGAAATGAAATCAATACGCAAGCCATGTGGAATGAACAGAGATGATTATACAAAATAAAATAAAATAAATTAAGGGATGCAAGGTTGCAAACTAATATGGAAAGCGAAGACAAATATTACAAATAAATCTTAAAAATTAGATCTGCAACCAAACTGGCAACTACAGAGCTACACAATGCATAGGAAATGATCATATACCACAGACAAAAATAAGACTATCACATATTACCTTTGTATAAACCTCCAAAACTGTAGTCTTTTCTTGAAAACTTTGGAAAGCTAGCCTTTCAGAATCCTTTGCCTCCATTTGAACTACTTTTTTCTCCTCTAACGTCCTCTACCATATGTAAGAAGTGAAGTGATTAGTTCCAAGACTTTCAGAATATCAGATGAATATAGAACATAACAAAATCAATTAAGATAATATTCCGTTGCACATCTGTCTCTCCACTCCTCCCCCCCCCCCCCCCCCTCTCCCAGCGGCCTTTAAAATTAATTATACTTGTATGTAAAAGACCCAAGGTAAGGAGAGAAAGAAATGTTAACATGTTTGGATGAAATCTATTCAAGGCACAAATGCCTCAAGCGAGCATCTAAAATATAATCATACAAAGAGACCTTATAAAACACAGCTTCAAAAGCAAGAACTATATAGTTTAAAATATCTCGATCAGGGAAATCATGTTGATCGCTTTTAGCACAAACGAAAAGTATTGCAAGGAAACCAATATAGTTAGAAACTTCAAGGGAAAACATATCTATTAATCCAGAGTCATATCAGATGGGAAGAAATAACATTTCTGATATCCTCATGGATAAATGTGCAGTACTTTAAATTGTGCTAGTCTCAGTGTATCATATTAAAACAGCAAGTTACGTGCATGATTTTCCTCGTCATGTGCTTTGTCAACACACTTACGCACTCTATATAATACTTCTTTATATTTTTTCAACAAAGAAAATAAATTAGAGAGAGGAAGAAGCTGAAAAGACACAGCCCAATTGATCCTATATTCTTAATAATTAACAAATTTTGATGCGGTGGTCAAGATGTCAAATTTCATGAAAACGTTTTTTAGAGCCAAAAAAGAGTACCAGACAATGTCTTTAGACCATAGCATTATAGAGATACTTTCTTAAGCTAAAAAACAATCATGAGTTGCAGAAATAACAATTTGTAGTTCTATCAACAATGAATAAACAGCTAAAACACAGTTGAACTATAAAACTGAGTACAGTTTACAGCTGGCAGAGTTTATACCTGAAGTTTGTCTGGTGATTGCACAATTTTAGAACGTAAAGTAGCATTCTCTTGTGTAGCTTGGATGAGTTCATACTCTGACCTTTTAACCTTAATGAAAGAAAAAAATCAAACCTATCAGCAGTTACTTATAGAAACAAAGGGATGCTCACTACATCAAGAATATATGAAACTACTTTTGACAATGTGATTAAGGGTACAATTCAAACACTATTGCACTAGATCTTGTAATAGATATTGAATAAACAAACCACTTTTTTACTAGCAAATTTATTTGGTCTATCACTTCAGCATTATATACTGCACAGTTGACTCAAGATTTGTGCTAGAGAGCATAACTGCTCATTGATTCCAAATTTTTATAAACACCTGGCAACCCAGTACTATATGTTGGTTGCAAATTCACTTACAAAGCCATTTTCGCTCACTAGTAACAAAATTATAAGTTAAAAGTGTGAAAAACAACCAACTTAAGCTAGTAATAACAATGGCAGGGTATTACACGAGCACCAAAGTAACAATGTCAATGTATAAGAAACAATTATCCCTAAGTCCCTAACTGAAAAAAATTAATTGAGAAAACGCGATGACTTGAAAGAAGAAGGAAACTAACAAAGTTCTTACAGTGTTTTCCAATTCTTCAGCCTTCTCCTTCATTGCTTGACGCTCCTTCCTCAAAATCAACTGATAGCTGTTGAGATTATCAAGGTTTTGCTGCAATTCCTTTACCTTAGCCTCAGCTTCTTGGACCAAAGGTTTTTCCCTTTCTCTTGCTTCATTGAATGCTGCGATTTCTTCTCCAAACTGCATTAAATATTATGATTAATCAAAGCATATTTCCACCCATGTTTTCAACTTTTCCGGAGATATATTTAATAAAGCATGTCACCAGTGAAATTTTATCCTCGCGTTGCTTGCGCTCCTCTTCTAGTACATTGAGTTCCTCAGCAAATGGCTTTAGCATACCCAATTTTGAATCTCTGTCCCATTGACAACACATATATAACAGATATCAGAATAACAAAGATAGCTACAATATAGGAATGATCCATTATTGAGAAAACACAAAGCATACAAGACAATAAAGTCACAAGTAATTACACGACTGAAACACTAACATCATTTAAACTATAGTGTAATCCACTTTTTTGATGAACATGGTAACTGTCACTACTTCCAATAAAATCACGATTCAAGTTTGCGCTGAAGGCTCACCAACTTTGACCATCAATTTGTCAAGATATGCGAGGACATACAATATCAAAAACATTGCAGCAAGATTTGTCTGATTATGGACTTTCAAAGGTCATTTTGTTAAAAGTATTTATAGTTTACAAGATGTAAGGTCATAAACCACATCACGTTATTCTTCAGCGGAAACACCTTTATTGTGAAATTTTCAATAAAAACCTATTTTGGCCCCTATTTGGACCTTCATCAGGCAGCTCTCAAATAGGTTATGGACAATAGCCATGATATCAAAATGAGTAAGAGGCTAGAAAAAGTATGTATAGGTCATTTTATGGCCCATAGAAAGGGCAAAGGGTTATTAAATGTATGTTACTCTCTCCATTCTCATATAATTGACACATTAAAATGGGCATGGAGTTTAAGAAATGTTTTTGAGTGAGGTAGTTTTATTGAATTGTTTATTGTAAAGTGAAGTTAGTGGAATGTTATTTTATTCGTAGATATAGTGCATGGGCCATAGTAAAGAGAAGTTAGTGACATGTTTGAGTGGGGGTGAGGATTACTTTAATATAAACCTTAAAAGTGATGGGTCATTGTGTAAGATAGAAAACAATTAAATATTAGTGGGTCTTAGCCATTTTCACTTTTTCAGTAATGTGTCAATTATTCGTGAACGGACGAAAAAAGGAAAGTGTGTCAATCATTTAAAAATGGGGGAAATAATCAAATATTAAAAAATGCTTAATTAAGTGATTATTAAACAAAAAATTGTAGTGAACGTAGTTTATGACAATTTCAATGATATTAAGATAGAAATAACAGTCAAATTTAATAATATTACACCACAAAAATTGAAGAAGCAACTTGCCAAATTCAAACTGGCTAAAAAAACATATACTTCCTCTGTTCCTCTAATATTGCAACATAGGTGGGGGGATACAGATTTTAAGAAGAGGAGAGAAATAGAGAGGAATAAAGATATGGACCCACGTGATGAGGAGAGACAAGGAAGAAAACACGTGCAAATAGGAATTTGTTGCAATATTTGTGAAACTTCCTAAAATGGTAATTGTTGCAATATTTGTAGAGCGGATGAAATATAATCTTTAGGTAAATTTGGTTTTGACTTCCTTTCTTTTATCTCTTTATTAAAATAACCACCTTCATTAATTTTTATGTTTTTTTTTTATTATTTAACTATTTTTTATTTTTATTTTTTTTTTTGTTTTTCTGCCAATAGAGAAATTCCATCCAAAAAATGTTGAATAAGACTCAAATATGTATTTTTTTTCCCCTTGTATGCATATGTACACTTAATTTTTGTCATAAACAATGTCTCTTCAACATCCCCATTTTCATAAGAAGTGTTATTGTAAATTGGTTAACAATTTAGATTTATTGTAAATAGCAATAAATGGGTGTGACATATACAAAAAAATAATATGGGAGAAAAATATTTTGAGTAGTGATTAACGCCTTTTCAGACAGGATTCGTATACTGGAAAGCAAAACCAACAAATGAGAAAAATGAAAGATAGTAAAGTTTAATAAAATTCTGGAAGGTACATATTTCAATAAAGTGAATGATAAAAGAAAAATAGTTAAAACCAATTTATTTATTTTTTTCATCTTTATTATCTCCCAGAAAATTTTTGAAATGAAATAATAATCAACTCAGCATAGAGCATGAACTCAGTTTCTGCGCAATAGGGCATACCATTTATGTTTGTAAGAGATTAAGGGCACATTTCACGTAATTCCCTACAGTTGATGAAGGTAAGCATTACTCTATAAGGAGGGAGCACAAAGCATACAGAATTAAGACACACAACCCAAATACCAACATAATCTAGTACCATTAAATTTTAGAAAACAAATTTCAAATATGAAATTGAACAAAATGAGTAAACAACAAACAGGCAACTCACTTATGAAGGAAGAAGTTGATGATAGCCGAGGCAAACTTGACAGTACGATTCGAGTCGGGGCGGATCAAATCAGGTAAGGTGAAACTAATTGGGCACTCAATCGCAGCTAAAACATCCTTAATTTTCCTATACAAATTGATTGCTCTAATGGCATCAACATGCATATCAGGATTCTCGAAGCGCTCCAACGCCTCGAAATCAACCTGACTAGGATCTTCCCTGCAGAAATTCGAATTGAAAATGTCATTCAAAACAGCTAAAAATGAAATTAACAGAAGACAAATTAGGGTTAGGGTTAGGGTTAAAAATAACTGGAGAGAATCGAGGTGAAGTAATAGGGAAGTGTAGAGACTGAAGACGAAATTAGAAGTAGGGTTAGTGAGATCGGAATCGGAGATGTTGATAATCTGGTATTCAGCTAAAATTCCGATGATTTCGGGGCGAGCTAGAACTGGAAGCGAGTACATTGATTGCGTTGTTGCCATTGAAGTCCCAAACTCAAAAATCCACCACTGTCTCAAGAACCCTAACTCTCGAATTGTGAGTCTGATTGATTGGTTTGTTTCCCCTTTTTGAAAAGATAAGTGGAATTTCTGTTTCTTAGGGTTTGTGTAATGCCATAAATTTGAATCTTAATTTCTCGCGTTTTTTTATACTTATTTATATCTAGTATCAATCATCAATAATCAATAACTATATACTAATATTCTTTCAAAAAAAATAACTATATTAACTATTAATTATTAAGGGGTCATTTGATTTGCATGGGGTAAACGGAATGGAATGAACAAAGGAAATGAAAGAGAATGGAATGAAAATCTCTCAAATTTAGTGTATTGTTTGTTTTAAAAATCAAAGGGAATCACATCCACCACATCACCACCACACCACCACCACCACCACCACCACTATACAACCCCCTCTTTCTTCACTATCCTACTTCTCCAGCCACCCCGCCCCTCACCGCACCTGCCCCGCCCTTCGCCGCACTTCCTCTCCTCCCAAACGACCTTCCCCTCCCCCAAAAACCTTCCCCCACCCTCGAAAAAACGAACCCTAGAAATCCTTCCCCAACCACCCAGCCACCCTCGAAACCCTTTCCAACCACGCTCAAAACCCTTCCCAACCACCCTCGAAGCCGCAATTCCTCTCCTCCCAAAAATTGATTTGCTTTCCGACTAAACTAAGAAACCGAAACGAAGTACAAATACGGTCGGCGAAGGGTGGGGAAGTTGAGGGAGGGCAGGCCGGTCGTTTTACGAAAATGAAGAGGGCCGGGCGACCATTTTATGGAGAGGGAGAGGTAAGTAGTGGTGTTGGCGGCTAGGGACGACTCTAGTGGTGGCTAGGCAGTGGTGGCAGCTAGGGACGATTTTGGTGGCTAGGTGGTTTTGGTGGTTGTGTGGTGTTTTCAAAGTTGTTGAAGGGTAGTTATTAGGTGGTCATGGTAGTTGGGTGAAGAGGAGTTTGGGGGTGAAAGTGATTCCCTTGGGGGGAGGAGGGGTTGGGGAATGAGAGTAGAGGAAAGTTGGGGAATGAGAGGGGTAAAGGGAATGATTGATTTTGTCAAACAAACAGCAACAAAGGGATTCAAGGTAGTTAATTACCTTTCCCTTTCTTGAACACCCCCCACCAAACACACCCTAACTATTATAATTATAGCTATATTAACTATTAATTAACTATATACTAAAAGACACACCTAGAGTAACACGTGTCATCTCTTGGGGTGTTCTTAGTTTTTTTTTTTTTTTTGAAAATCTATTTTAAGTAAATTACTAACGAGTTTAAAAAGAATCAAGTAAAATGTAAATAGCTTTCATGGTAACAAACACAATTATAGCAAGAATTTATGTAGTAAATCAATTTTAGCAAGAGTGTTTTCTTATGATATAATATTCTTTGATTTTATTTGAAATTACAAATTTTTTCATTTAATTTGCAATTAGATATCGAATTTTTATAATTAAGTACTGTATTAAACTAATGATAATTAGAGAAAGTTACCGTGCATGGCACGAGACTTAACCTAGTTATATAAAAAGAAAGGGCCTTTTGGTTGATAAATTTGTCTTTTGCTAAAATGTTCTTCTCAAATTGTCAAATTACTTACGGAGTTTTCACTATTTTTTTTTTCAAAAATAAATAAATAAGATAATAAATTCATAACTGCTCACAAATGAACAATTTCTTTTATGGTTTAAGTATATTTTTATTCCAAAAAAAACTTGTTAATCATACTATTCAACGATCCAAAGGGTAGGTTAATAACATTTTATACTTCCCGTAAAAAAAAAACATTTTACTTAAAAATGTTATCTATTTTTCATAAAAAGGAAAAAAAATATAATATCATATCATATCATATCATATATCACTAATAAATAAAGTCGGTCTTGCAATCAGGCCACGAGACAGCGCACTTGACATTTCAATTTTTCGCCAAGTGTCGCGCCACGTAGGAGATAAATAGGTATTATTGTGACACATATGATGCTAAGTAAGCGATTTTTGGAAAGATTTTTTAGGATAAAATTATTACATATAGTTTTATTATCGATAAAATTTAATATAATATATACAAAATTAATCATAACTTTTAATAAATATCTTATAACTCAATTCTATTTCCATCATCATATTCGTTTTAAAAAATTCTTTAGAATTAGACCCATTTATAATATATTTAATCACAAACTTTTATATGTAGCTGGTCAAATCGTGTCACCAACTATTACAATTCAGAGTTACTTCTTTAGTGTTATAGTGGTTACTTGGTTAGTGTTATAGTGGTTACTCAATCATGTTATAGATAGGGGTTAGTGTTAGAGGTTACTCAGTTAGCTTAGTATTACATGAGTTACTCGATCAGTTTTATAGAGGTTACTTTGTCCAGCCAGATGGTGTGGTTAGCTGCATACAAAATACATTGTTATTTA
Source organism: Chenopodium quinoa (assembly GCF_001683475.1). Taxonomy (NCBI): domain Eukaryota; kingdom Viridiplantae; phylum Streptophyta; class Magnoliopsida; order Caryophyllales; family Amaranthaceae; genus Chenopodium; species Chenopodium quinoa. The sequence goes on from NW_018744239.1 coordinate 9,447,664, forward strand.
ATTTATTTAAAAAATATTAGAGAATCACTGAAATAAGTTTTAGTCAATAAAAATAATTTTGGTTTGATAAAAATACTTTCAGTTCAGTAAAAATAATTTAAATTCAATAACAATAATTTCAAGTCCATAATAACATAGATATCTATTTACAAACAAAACTACAAAAAGTACATTATTCTATAAATAAGCGATATGATACGTATGTCTAAATATCCTGTATTATCAAAAGAGATTACATGATCGTATTATTGAACATTCAAGCCAAAAAGTTTATCCTAAAATTTTATCAACAATCCGGGCATCAACATAGATATTTGCTTACAAACAAAACTACAAAAATTACACTATTATATGATATTATAAGTCTAAATATACTGCATATTATCAAAAGGGATTAGATGACCATATTTCACATTCAAGTAAAAAGTTTATCCTAAAATTTTATCATCAATCTGGGCATCGCCGGGTACAAAACTAGCCACTAATATATAAAGTCGGTCTCGCAGCCAGGCCACGAGACAATGACACTTGACATTCTAGTTTTTCGCCAAGTTTCCTACCACGTAGGCGAAAAAAAGGTATTATTGTGACACATGTGATACTAAGTAAGCGATTTTTGGATAAATTTTAAGATAAAATTGTTGTATAGAGTTTTATTATCGATAGAATTCTACTATTTCATATATATATACAAAATTAATCATAACTTTTGATAGATATCCTATAACTCTGTTCTATTTCCATCATTAAATTCGTTTTAAAAAGTTTTTTAAAATAAAATCCATTTATAATATATTTAATCACAAACTTTGATACGTAGCTGGTCAAATTAAACCGTGTCACCAACTATTACAAGACTTACTTCGTTAGTGCTATAGGGGTTACTTGGTCAGCGTTATAGTGGTTACTTAATCAGTGATATAGATAAGAGTTACATATTCAGTGTTAGAGGTTACCCAATTAGTATTACAGGGTTTAGTCGGTCAGTTTTATAGGGGTTACTTTGTCCGGCCAGATAGTGAGACTAGCCACATAAAAAATGCATTGTTATTTAATTTATGTAAAAAAAAATATTAGAATCAGTAAAAATAATTTTAAATTAGTAAATATAATTTTACGGAGTAGTTTGGTAAAAAATACTTTCAGATAAGTAAAAATAATTTCAAGTCAATAATAACATAGATATCTATTTACAAACAAAACTACAAAAAGTAAATTATTATATATATATAAAGCCATAAGATATCGTATGTCTAAATATCCTACATTATCAGAAGGAATTATTTGACCGTATTTAACATTCAAGTAAAAGGATTATCTTGAAATTTAATCAACCATCTGGGCATCGCCCAGGCACAAACCTAGTATATATATATATAAAGAGGAGTTTTTTCCAGAGTTTTTGGAGAGCTACGTAGGATAAATTCTTAACGCGCCACGTAGGATTATAAATTTTAGTTATAACCAATTATATAAGAGATTTGTAAATTCTTTTAGAATTAAATAATTCAAATGCCACATAATAACCACTATTATATAATAACCACTATTCTTTTAGAATTATATAATAACCACTATTATATAATAATAATTAAATATAAAATATTATCTTTTGAGATTAAGAATTTATCTAAATATATAACGAATGAGAGGAAATAACAATTTATTTTAAAATAAAATATTATATGATTACGTACAACAAATAAAATAACAAATTTTATCACAAAATACAAAAAATATTTATTTTAAAAAATACAGATAAACAAAAATTTTTATCACATAAATACAAAAAAATATTTATTTTAAAAAATACTAATATATTAAAAGGCGTTTATAAAAATGTCCATGTGCCAAGGTTAAGGGAATTTGAACACCCAACCACTTATAACAAAGTTTGGTATTTAACCATCTTAACCTATTATCAAGCATGTTATAAATATAAAAAAGGAATGTACATAAGTGTAAACAACATGATTTAATTATTAAAAAAAAAACACTTATTCAATAATGACGATTCAAATTTTAAAATCCTAAGAAAAAAAAAAAAAAACTCTAATTGTACGATTACAAAAGTAGCAACCTGGGGCAACGCCCTTGGCTACTCACTAGTTCCTAATGAATCTGATAATGTGAAATAGTTCCTAATGAATCTGATAATGTGAAATATCTACAAGTTTAAAAAGGGCAAGCCTAACTTATGATTTGGAAAATAATAAAGTTTTCATTATTTCTTATATTAAAAGATTTACCACATTTTTACAAATCTCTCTCAATATATTTTAGCTAACAGCCTATGATGATTTTTTTTTTCAATAAAATTGAAAAATACACTCCGTTTTTAAATAATTACTCCACTATTTATATCCGGTCGTTTTAAATACTTACTCCATTTCTTTATTTAGAAATCTTTTACAATATTTAATTTATTTCTCTCTACTAGTGGACCCAACATAAATCATATTTTATTAATTTCATATTCTCTATCCTCCAAATCTCTCAACTACTTTTGCATTTTACAATTTTTGTATTCTTCCACCAACCCCACTATCTCCATATTTTATAATTTTCTCCTATAACTCCGCACATGGAGAAATTGAGCAAATATTTTATAATGGAGGGAGTACACCACTTGCCACCTAACATTTACAGAAGAATGTAATATTGAATAGTTCGTTGCCTAACTTTTACAGAGAAATGACATGATAATTTGCTAGCTTATTATATCCTCTTCTTAATTGATATATGAAGCATATGCATTATTCAAACCTTTCTTCTTATATAATGCAGCATATTTTGTTGACTTAACTACACAAAAGCAATAGCTATCTAAAGACATTAATCATGTATTCTACTATTACTAAATCTGTTTTTTTTTAGATGTTATTTTCGTGGCAACATTTCTAACCCACATACTCACTTTGTATGTTCATTATTTAAGCAATAATCAAATTTGTAATTGATCTAACAATGGTGATAACTGATACAATATTATGAGAGTTTTCTATGTTAATGGTTGAGAGTTTTCTATGTTAATAAATGTATGGTATATGGTCAATTTGAAATTTTTTGTAGGTAATTTAGTAACTAGCATTAAAACTCAGGGATATTTGGTAAAATACCAGTTGAAAATATGTCAAACTAAAACTTGTCGAAGAACAAAACCATTTTTAATCATTTTCAATGGCAATTATAGTCCAAAAATACATTTGCAAACTCGTGGAAAGCAATCTAGGATGCCTTTTGGTGCTGTCATACTTGCAAAATTCCAGGCAATTTCAACAAATTGACAATGAAAACAAACTATAGCTTCAACAAGAAAATATACACAGATGCTAAGCTTCGTAAATCGGGACACAATCTACAGAATTGGCGGCAATTCACTACAATGAATTGACCATTAATGGCGGCATCTCATTTAGAATTTCCACTGTTGTCTTTTCCTCAGCTAATTTTTGTTACACTTTGCATGTGGAAGGACACTTGCCAGTTTAGAAAAATAATGATCATATGAACACAAAAACTACAGTGGAGGAAAGAGGGAGGTGGGGGGGTTCCAGGCAATAGAAAGAATGGGCAAAGGGATGTTAGACGGCAGCTAGAACTCTTCCATCTTATGAACAGGGAAGAACACCTTTTTTTTTCTTTTTCCCTTCCTCCAACTACGCTTCCCCAAACTTTGTGGGGAAACCGGAGACTTCAAACATGTGCAGGGTGGTGTCATCTTGCCTCCCCAAAAAAGTGCATCATTTCTGGAAACAATTCAGTATATCATGGTGATCTCATTGCATCCTGCCGCCTAAGGGGTATACCCTCAGAGTCTTCAAATCCATTTTCCTCAGCGTGCTTGCTCAGTTTAACGGGCAAAGAATTGGTTACACCTGCAGTGTACTCACCAGTCAGAAAGGTAAACAGATCATGATCTTACATTGCATATGAATGAAGAATGATCATGTTCAAAAAACGTGCAATGCTCTCGATTCTAAAATATAACATGTCGTGACCTTACATTGCACACGGAAGAGAGTTTGATAAAATGTTCTAAGGACATCATTTGAAAAGGAAATTTCCAAATTAGGTATTGACACACATATTAACAGCTCATTTATTGAGGGAAAAATGGAAAGAAAAACACACCTCTTGGAGACGGATATGCAATATGACAAAAGGTCTAATGATGTTATTCGCCAATAAATGAATAAATAAATCAAATAAAATAAAATCTGATGATAGGTATCCAAAATTTGAAAGTTAAAGAATGGAAAACACAGATCTTAAATTTTAGTAATGAAAAGAAATATACTTCCGTATTATTTGTCATACCCAATTATAGAAACCCATTTATTTATCTTATTTTATTTTTATTGTATTAATATATACATGGTATATGTTGTGCATTAGTAAGCGTGAAACTCCAAACGGTGCAATTAAAAAAAAAAAAAGATCAGAGAGAGCATATATTTGAAGTTAACTTAAATGCAGTGTACGAGGTATGGGTTATAGCCAATTTTGTAAGTTTGTATGGAAATAATTAGTCATTTCGGCATGCTACAAACAATTATTCACTAGAATTTGAATTATTCATGGGCATTTGATTTGATAATGGGCTTGTATATTATAAATGATTATACACAATCTTGTCAATCAATAAAATATGTTGTCTTTCACCTGGAGTTGAACTTTGTGCCAAGTTAAGCCTTGAAACTTGATTTGTGAGGACCAGTGCATAAAATGGCTAATTGTGGTGCAAGGAGATACGGGTTATGTACTGTTTTTGGTCTAGGTGAGGTAATTGTGGTGGGGAGCAGGAACAGCGAGGTGCACAACTACTTTTTCCAGAATTTTTTCACTTTATATTAAGCACCCACATTAAGGCATGCCTAAGGCGCAGGGAAATTCCTATTGTGTAATAGACTGAATAGACTCGGATTAATCAAGCAACAATGAACACAAAACAGTAAACAAATAACAATGTTTGGGGAAGAAAAGATTGAATCTTTAACTAAATGCTTAAAAGTCTACACAAAACAGTGAGTTGCTCACTACTCTCCTTCTAGTGACTTTAGGTCACAACTCTCAAAATAGTGACTTTAGACCATAACTCTCAAGGATTCACTCCCAAAATCTGTCTCTCATTTTCTTTTGGAAAATTTAACAACAATAATCCAACTTTTGCCTCGTTCTCTCAAAATAATCCAACCTTTTGATTAACCCTCAATAATCCTAAGTTTACTATTTATTTTCTCCCACCAACCCTAGCAGGTCACCTAACCCTTTACTACTGGTTACCATCCACGTGGCACTTCCTTATTGGCCAAATTTTTTTTATTTTTGATTTAAGAAAAAAGTAATTCTGAAAATAATAAAATAAATAAATAAATTCTATCTTTTTCCCCTTCCCCTTCCTGTTTGTTTCTCTCTCCTCTCCCTTCCTCCATTATCACCCACCAACACCACTCAACATACCATCCACGAGACCACCACAATCACCACCACCTATAACCACCTCAACACCACTGACATCACCACTCAACACAACATCCACGATCAACCCACAACATAACCGCAAACAACCACCCACAACACAACCGAAAACAACACCCACAACATCAACGTCGTATGGCCACCCCCAATTCAACCCCAAATTCAATTGAGAGAGAGAAGAGAAGGAAAATGGAAAGGGTTGGGGTTTCGGGTTGTGGGTAGGTGGGGTTGGAATTCGGGTATGGGTGGAAGTGGGATGGTGGTTTCCGGGTATGGGTGGTTTCGGCAAGGTGGGATTGATGGTTTAGAGTCTGTGTAGGAGTAGGAGAAGGGTTTCGAGTATGGGTTTGGGTTTGGGTGGGGTAAGTGGTGGCGGAGGTGGTGGTGGCTAAGTTGCGGGTTGATTGCGAGGGGGTGGCTAAGTTGTGGGCTGGTTGACAGGTAGAGGATGGGGTAGTGGGGCGGGCTGGTTGATGGGAAAATGAGTTAGGCTGACGGTGAGGTGAGGTGGTGCACAGTGGCTGCAAGGTTGAGAGAGGTGAAGGAGCCATTGTTAATGGCAGGAAGCTTGAAGAGGGGAGAAGGAAGGAGGGGAAAATTAAGGAAAATAAAAAAATAAAAAAAAAAAGTTACCTGAAGTTCAAGTAACCGGTCAAATAGGCTCGGTATAAGAAAATAAGTAGTAAACTTAGGATTATTCAGGGTTAATCAAAAGGTTGGATTATTTTGAGAGAATGAGACAAAGGTTGGATTATTCTCGTTAAATTTTCCTTTTCTTTTCCCTCCCTCTCTATTTATACTAAGGGCGATTAACCTAGTAAAGTACTAATACTAGACTACCCATATTGCCCCTCTGGTTTGTCTATTACATATCGCCATGGTGCTCCTTGAGCCTTTTTATACATTGATGTGGACACCATAATCAAAGATTGAGAGAAGCATTTTGATTTCAAGTAATTCTATTGCATGTCTGCAACAGCTAGTCCTTATTGGAATGAAGTATGGTGTTTCAATTTGAAACAGCACATATACTTTAATTTAATACAAATACCAGTATTGTGTTTGTTGCAAGATGTAGGCATCAGCTATTTAGTACAGAAGTGTTCAGGTGTATCCAGTCCATGTAATTAGATAAGATATAATGTAATTTTGGGCCTGTTTCATTTGTTTTGTATCATCAACTAGTGTTTTTGTCCAGCAGTCATACAAAATTTTTTGTTGTTGACTAAAATAAGTCTTTGTAATACTAAGGTGACAAAATAAGGCTGAATACAAGGCAAAATAATCGCACTATTTATAGTTTGGCAATTGACATTTTTGTTAGCCTATGCAATTGAATAATGGATCTTTGTTCCATTTAAGGCTATGATTTTCGGACCCTTCATTTTAACTAAGGTATCCTTGTACAGTTGTACTAATAGGTATGGACATTAGGATTTAGGACACTCGATTTAGCCAAAAGGAAAATTTAATACCTTCAAACTTACATGTATATACACAACAGAGGAAAGAATCTAAGTCCATTACTCCATGTCCATATTCATACCATACCCATATTGTAACTTAAGGCATTCCAAACTCTGTTTCCATAGCTTTACCTGACAAAATTCTTGTATCTGAGTTCAAATTTTCAAGGCTAACACAACTTCCAAGTCCAAGCACCATATAATAAAAGGCATTAAATTAAATCCTTCAATTAAGAATTATGGGTTGAGTCCAAAACTTTGAGATAGGTTTTTAGGCTTATATTCACAGACTTTTACTTAGGGCAAGGCCTTTGATGAAGGGAATCCCTAAGGTAATCCTAGCCAAGGTGACTATGTGGGGTTTCACTTAGTACAGCAAGCATCAGCATAACTTTAATAAATTTGGAGCAAAGTTCTGTTTTCTCTGAGATGTTAACTGCTGCTATTTCTTACTTAAATAGCAAAGGAAAAGCAGTTCAGGCAAGTCCAGGAATCAGGCAAGTGGGGTAGATAAGTTCTTTGTCTTTGGTATTGTTCATCAACATTTTTGTCCCACAGGTAAAAGCAAGTTTACTTGGGAGACAAGACTTGCTTGAATATTTTAACTCCTTTCAAAGAGAAGTGTTTTACATACATCAAGAGTCACATTCACTCATGCAACATAACCATGTCATATAAGCCCTTGTAATCAATCAATCAATAACATAATACTAAAACAGACACCGGGAATGACACATGTCACTTCCTGGTGTCTTTTTTTCCCTCCAAAAAACATTTTCCAAAAAAAAAAAAGATATGCTAACTTTATATTTCTTTTTATATCTTTTTTATTGACAACTTATTTAAGACAATAAAATTATACTATGTATATATTTAGTTTATATATTATAATAGAAATTAAATTAAAGATTCTTATTACTGATATTAATATTATTTGTGATATTTTTATGATATATTACAATCACATGGATTTAATTTATAGTAAATTAAAAAAAAAAAAAATTACGCTATATTGCATCAAATTGATTTTAACACATAAACCTATAACTATAGATATATATTATTATACCAATAATAACTAAATACTAAAGGCGAAACCAGAAATTTTCTCTCCTTTTTCTTCTTTCCGTTTTTTTTTTTTTTGGCCAAATTTTAATGACATTAATTTATAACCCACAATAATATTAATTTCCATTTTGACAACATATATAATCCATATATACTCAGCAGATTTTCATTTTGACAACATATTTAATCCAAATATACTAAACTTTTTTTTACATATCTTCTATACAAATTAGGAAACTTTTAGTTACAAAACATACTAATAAAGTTTTAAAAAAAAGGTACTAGAATAATATTTTTATCCAAGTTTATTATAACATTATCATTTTTTTCTCTAACTTTTAAGATTTGACAATAAAATTTATTTTAATCAAAAAAGAAAATTCATTTTGTTAGCATACTTCGTATAAATCTTAAAATTATACACAACGTTTATGTGAACAAAAATTTTTTGTTATATAATATATATTGGAAAACTCAATCTAAAGTAAAAATAAAATAATCTAAATTTTCATATTATGCCGGTCAAAGTGTGCCAGCAAAATAGAGACAAATGTATATATGTGAGTACGTATATGGATACTAAAATATTTTTGTTTTCGTATATAGAACTTTATATTTTCTAATTTCTATTATCATTTTTTTATACAATCCAATGTTTCATTGGTATAATCAAAATTCAAGCTTTTTTTGAAGATAATGATTTGGTAAATTATTGTTGAATTAACATTATTATTAATAATTTACTTACTCTAGAATTTAATTAAAACCGTGCGTGGCACGGGACTTAAGCTAGTATACACTATTTTTCTGTTTTGGCCATTGAATTTTGTTTGCCCAAGCATTCTTAATTTGCATGTTAACCTCTGCTCAAGCCAAAGGCATTTAAACAAATCCTAGTAATATGGACTTTTGGCTCATTTACTAATTTACAAGTGTTACACGCTTAAATATTCACAAATTTTAATTTAGAGCAAGTGACGCCTATATAGTTCTTCCTATACACATCAAGGTCCAAGCAAATACAATGAACAAAATTGCAAAATGTCATGGAAACTCTAATATTTTTCCAGTGACTATGAAGTTGTGATTAGAATTTTCAGGCCCGGAATGAAAATGGGTCAATAAGAGAGATACTAAGAAATTTACATAAAAGAATACGTGACAGAGGTAACACAAGAACAAAACAAATAGGGCTTAGGAATTTATAATAAGATTTTCAAACAGAATTGGAGAGAGGCATACCATCAGTCAGATCCTTTGTTTTATGAAGAAGAAAGGTCCCTGAGAGGATAGTGACAAAACCACACATTTCAGTCACTATTTGAGTTGGATTCTGTCTGTCCCAGTCCTGAAAGTGAATTGAACACAAAATTCAAAACAAAATAGCCAACCAAATGTGTATTGAATGTTCGGATATTTCTACGAGATCATAAGAAACTTCAGCAGGAGGATATGCTAATTCTTCATAATTCTATCTTGCATAATGAGATTGATTGATATGTAATGGAGAAACTGTTGTTAGACTTTCAATGCATAGATTAAAGTTGAGGCCCAGATATATAGTTGGGACCATTAAAATTTAACAGATGAAGTTACAGAACATATGGCTGATTCACTAACAATAGATAAATTTTAAATTATTGCTAAAATATATATGGTTATATTCAGAAGATAACAAGCTTAAGTAATACCTTAAACATGATCACACTAGCCAATATAGTAAAGGATGTAAACATGACATAATATATTGGAGATACAACAGCTGTGTTGAACGTGTCTAGAGCCTGCATGGTTTACCCAAAAAAAAAAAAAAGAAAATAAATCAACATTAGATTAGAGAACTAAAAGCAGCTGAGCAAGTTGTTATTAGTTAAACTTACAAAACAATACTTAATTCACACAGAAGCCAAACACTAGCTCCAGAAAAAGATAGCTACAGGAAAGTATCAGAGGCATCAATTTCATACAGAAATTGATAAAAAAAAAATAAAAAATTGTACAATTTCAACTAAAGGAGAAATGAAGATAATTTCAACTAAAGGAGAAATGAAGATAATTTCAACTAAAGGAGAAATGAAAATAAAACTCTTAAAGCACTAAAATATTTTAATAGATATAAAAGAAAAAGGTCTTCCAAACCTTCACTGTTCTTTGATAACTCTACACTCCTTCTCCTTAGGCCCATCTATATTTCTAGTAGATAGTTCTCCTCAATGGCTCAACCCCATTATAGATCATACTTTCCTCAATCCTTTTTGTTTGTCCCATTTGGAATCTTCAATTTGAGGAAAGACAATTTAATTATGAAAAATCTTTGACAAATGTTTAAATAAGTGAAACATTTCTCTTGTGCACGTATGCCAATGCAAAACTTTGACCAATAATATCTTTAATTACCAGTAAGTAAAAATTATAAATAAACTATTCATTGAGACGATTCTAGCAAGTGCACTATGTATAAATTACACACATTAGCCAAAGTAAATTAGATGAATAGTGCAAAAAGTCAAAACGTCGCATTTATTTAAACACAGAGGGAGTATATGAAAAAACATAATCACGTGAGATCTTGCTAGATTCATCTTGATGTGTAGTTTCAAACATCAACTTTATATAATATTTTATGATGCATAGTTGAAGATATACATGCTTAAACAAGTGCATTGGAAACTATGCAAAAAGGCAAATGGGAGAAACAAAAAGGAACGGAGGGAGTATGATTTAAATTGCTTGATATTATTTGCCAACTTTCAAATTTGGTCTCACAAATGTTTGACATTATTGGGAAAGTAAATAATGTCGCAGAATTATAGATTAAGGGCCAAAACGGACACACAATGAGGTTGAGGATAAAAATGTCTCTTTTAGCCGGATCATGTCTAGTTTGTGTCTCATCTTGTGTCCCACCTCTCTAAATTATTTGGAAACACTAAAAACTGAAATCAGTAATTTGATGTTAGAAAATCAATTTGATAAGTAAAAATAATTTCAGTTCAGTAAAAGTCAGCCGCAGCAAGATGGATTGGTTTGTTTAACCATGTTGTATATAAGATGGATTGGTTTGTTGCTGGTGGAGTGACTACATACTGAATTCCAGGATTTTTAGTCAGAAATCTGATGAGGCAGTATTTCCATTAATTTCTGTTTTGACATTGGTAGGTTGGTAGAATCTGGTTGTTAAGTTGTTCCTCAAGATTCAACTACAAGGTCAACTGGGCAATTCTGTAAATTAGGATATAGGATAGACAGACAGTCCTTGTCTACATGCTGTGCCAGCTTTGGGATAATGATGGTATCATTGGTGTTGAGAAAGTGAGTGGGAAGTGGCCAGTCTTCAAGTATACACTCTCCACTAGTTCGCGGAGTTCTATTACAAAGGAGTAATGTTACCTTTACAGCAGAGGAGACCATATTTAAGCAAGAACTTTTTCATTTATAACAATGATAAGGAGGTTCAAACAAATCTTATTATAACGATGATAAGGACGTTCAAGGGTCCGATTCTTGCAGCGAGAATTATGGATGCTCATAATATGAGAGTTCAGATAATGAATTGTGGCAGTTTTTTCTTCACAGCCATATTTGAAAATATCAAAATCGACATTTTTTAATTGAAAGATAAAAGGCTATGGAGAAATCTCAGATACCAATCAGTGGACTTACAAGATAACCAATTCCTCAGGTGTGGGCTTCAATAGAGATGAAGATCAAGAAAAAACTAGATTATTTTGTCACTACTGGAGATAGCCGATGACTCCATAAACCCTTCACAGTCTAGGATTGGAGGTGCCACCCACAGAATTAAGAAGGCTGATAACTGTGCTAGGGACCTACAAAAGACGGGATTCAATCTTAGCTACCCAATGAGAGAGTCCAAAACCCAAGTAGCAGGTCAACTCAAGGGGTTATAACTTATTGAATGATCTAAAAAATTAGAAGTCAGATCTTAGTTATGATAGAGGTTATCTAAAGAAGGTTTTTTTCCAATAGGACATGATTTTGTGATTTTCTAGTTGCAATGGTTACAACTTACAACACCTCTAAATTTTTCACATCAAATATACACTTATTGAAAATTGCTTCAAAGGATTGGGTATGAGAATGATGAAGTGATCTAGCCTACATATAAATTTAAAGTTCCAAATTGAATCGATAGTAACAAAAGAACAATTAAACAAGGAGGTGCCTGATATTTAAGTCACTTTTGAGGGTTCAAAAAGGAGGTTTAAAGAGGAAAGGGATACAGGAAAAGAGAACACAGTTAAGAGAAGAAGAAAGGAAGACAGATAGAATGGCAAAGCATTTACATGTTGTTACCTTATTCAAATAATTCATTTGGGTGATTACACAACCAGCAACAATTATACTGAAGGCCCATGTTTGAGGATATATTAGTTGATTCATTCCAGATAGTGTCAACTTCAAAGCAATTCCAAGTGCTTTCACACTCATGACCTGTAATTGGACTATTTCAGAGAATTTCCTCCAGAATATATTGCTTCTTCAAATAAATTATACACTACTGACATACCGATAGAGAGCCCACCAATGAGCAAACTCCAATATAAACCATAATATGTGTCTGCCCATACTCTGGAATGACGTGGAATATGAGCACAAACACAGTAGTCATAATTAGAGCAGCATAAAAGAGAAAACCTGCAGGACCAAAGCATGTCCCATCAAGCTCATTAGCACAGAATCTTTCAGTATGAAAATTATCCAGGTCAGTGAAACAAGCAAGCCAATATACCAGGTTCTGTAGCTAGGTTCCATACTTCTATAACAGAATCAATCTCACGTTCTGGAGGAGCATGAAGAACGATCGTAGTTGAACCAACAACACATAAAACACAACCAAGCATTCCAAAAATATGTAACTTCTCCTTTAAAATTACATGTGCAAGAACAGCACTGCACCAGCATATAGGTTAGCAGTCAAAACAAGGCCATCCACATTTTAATATAATACACCTTGAGTCTAAATAGAAACATGCAAAATAAACTATACGCCAACATACCTGATGATTATACTCAGTGCTCCAAGAGGAGTGACCAAAATAGCTGGCGCAAATGCGTATGCTGCAAAGTTAGCAATTTCTCCGACAATCACTACAACAAGAGCACATATCCGTCAAAATCTGCACATATTGATAATGCAGAAGGGAAACATGAAATCAAAACCAATATTTATAATAAAAATGTTTTCAAAAAAAATTAATCCTACAGATTCGACTGCAATGCTAGAATGCAAGGAGTATCCTGTTGGGAGAAATTCTAAAAAAGTCCTAATATGTGTAGAATTGGCATCGCGAATCAAATTGTACTTAAACTAAAGCTTCCTCAATGTCTTTATTTTCAACACTTAGACTTTTTCATTATACATACTTAACTTTGACCATTTTATATACTAATACTTCCTCCATTTCAATGTCATGCATCATTAATCAACTTGATTGATGACAAGTTAACTACAATTAATAACAATATGATATTATGAATACTCGATGGGAATTTAACTGTAAATCTCAGGTTGATATAACACATTATAAGAATTTGGCCTTAATTGCAGAAATAAGTTAGCTTAAGATTGTTCGGCCTGAACTTGTACAAGCTTAGTCTGACGGAAGTTTTGTATGCCCGTGTGGTAACAAGTTCCATTGGACATCTATATAAACAATTACTCAAATGATTCTACATAAACAAACAAATTAAATCTGAGCTTGATTGGAAGACATATTTCGCTTAGAGCTATTGAACATGTTTCCTCATTTACAGTAAAATGGATTCTTAGCAGTGCCTCAGGTTAACTGCACTTTGATGAGAGTTTATCCAGGCATTAAAGCAGAAGTAATCTTTGTGCAACAGTCCCTTAAATTGCATCAAGATTTGGAGGCTAATAGCAGCCATCCCCATAAGCTTTGAGGAGCATGCTGCAACTGCATCTGAATAAAGCATCTTACAATAATCCAACAAAAAGATGAATGCTCTTTTTCTCCACCCTGTGATAAAATTTGCTGAACCATCGCTGGAATACTTGGGGCAAAAAATTGTAATAGACTATGAATAGTTGAATACTTATCCATCAACAGCCAATGATGGCAAAAATGAATTTCTTTAACCATGAACAACCAACACAGTCAAAAGTTAATAACTAAGTTCCCTTAGGCACATTGAATATCCAAGGAACTATCACGCTTTATATTGGCTCTGTGAAGATGCTATAATAGCACCTTATTAGATTAGGTTAGGGAGTTTGTTTCACACAGAAGAATCTTAGCACACATGATTCAAGCTTAACCTTTTTACCGGCAAAGAAAAAGTATACTATAAATCTACTATGTGTAAAGGCATGAGCACAAGATAAGACAGCCGAAAATTTATCAGTCTTCTTGCTATGTAGTGCTAATAACCAAAAAAGAAAGTTTATCTGAGCATAAAATCACAGGAAATACAACCCTTATAATTATCCAAAATACATAATTTGATAATTATCAAGTAATTATATCCATACATAAATTTTTTTATTCTCCCAATCAATTTACTTACTTGTAATCATGCCTATCCACCACAATGGCTCATATAGATAAGAATAGCCTCCAACTCCTGCCAAATGCAGCCAAAACTGATTATTAAATGAAATAAATAAAGAAAAACCAATATGCTTTAAGAGCTAATCCAAACAATCACTGCAGGAATAAAATGTAACCAACCATAAGTCCATAATTACTATAAAAACATAGCCAACAAAATTTTCCTCTACCAAAAACAAAATACACGCAGCTTTTGATGCTTAAAATCCAAAGAGTCCAATTTAAAGGTCCAAATTTCAACCTACTCGATCAATCCAATGTGCTATGGTTAACATCTATATGACAATGACAACATATACAAAGTGTTTGAACAACGCTAAAAAATTTAGATCTATCCAAGCATAAGGACTTATTTGTATGAGAAAGGATATACTTGATAGAAATATTAATATAAAAAAAATATGAAAAGGCTAATATTATGCTTACTAAGGCAGATACATACTATTAAAAAGAAAAGATGGTTACCAAAATTAAACTTTCTAAACACATAAAGACTAAAGGCCTAATCAGTATTACTGCGAGTTTATAGTGTTTGGTTTCAAGATTTTAAGAGACATGATATAAGTTGCACACCCTCTATCCCACTAAGATTGCCCCATTTGACTATGTTTTAGTGACAACTTTTTTTAATTAAATAAAGCAATTATAGTGTGATGGAACCATGGAGGAAGTATGACGAGCTAAAATTAGTTGTACTTAACACTCCTTTCGTGTCTTTTAATTACCTAGTTTAACTATGCACATTTTTCATGCATATCTTCAATAATTAATAACTTTAATTATTGTAAAAATTATGTAAATTTGACATTCTTAAAGCAATCATTGAGACCAACAGGACCCCACAATACTGATTTTTTTTTATATATATTGGGAATATTATAGAAGGTTACATTAAATTACGAATTGTTGCCAGATTCTAAATAGGAACATTAAAAAGAATCGCCTGGAGTACTAACCATGTTCATATTAAAAACTCGAAACTACCTTTTTCAGGTTTTCACATTCTTGATTTATTTTTCAAAAAAAAAACTGAACAACAAAGGATAACAAACAGTATTTGCTTAAAGTTTGTTTAAAAATATGATGTAAACTTAAAGTAGGTTGTTCCTTAGCAAATGATTTTCAATCACGACATGCTATGGTGCCCCGTGGTGGGTAGGAGCGGGCTCCGATTCAATCCGTCCCCTGGCTGGAAAAATTACAATCTGCCAGATTTTCTCCAAGCACATATATACTAAAAGTTGTTCTTCTACAAAAATGTGCAACACGGATCAGAACTGACGATTTCATTAATGTATCTTAACACTCATAAGATTCACTCCAGCTGCTGAATACTTGTTAAATCATCATTGACTATAACTACCTGTGTAATCAGCCACAAGATCACAAGCTACAACCTCAAATAACTGAACATTACTAAATACGATTACTTCTTTAACTCTACTGTCTACTGTCAACATTGCAGGAACACAAATTACTACCTTAAAATATAAAACTTTTCCTAGAGAATAGTCGCTGGATAAACCTGGCTCGTACATAAAATCAATCAACTGTTCTATTCCCACTTACTCCAGCCACCGCATTATCTAGTAGTACTTAGCACAAAGTCGGAGTTTGCGAAATTCATAACAGCTATGCCCGCATTATAAGCTTCAACACATATTGAAGCAAATGCAAGAGCACATACCAACTTAGATGCATAAAAAAATCAACCAAAAAAAAAAGCAATGCCAACATACTCCAATCATATTGGTAAACAGTCTCCAGTCCCACACCATACATTAGGTAGTGATCTAATAAGCAGATACCGAAATCTGATCGAAACATCAAAACACATATTATAATTTACATCAGACAAATTGTAGAAGTAACGACAAAAACAAGCAATCAAACAGTGGCAAATCCAAGAAAATGAAGAAACTCAAATATTCAAAATTCCACTAAACAAACACAAATCCATGCCATTTCAACAAAATCATCAAACAAAAACTAGAATAAATGACAAACAGTTGAACTTATTCAGTCAAACCCATTATAGATATTCAACTAGAAAATCAACTAAATCTTCACTAAATTAACGTAAATCACAAACAGTTGAACTAATTCAATCAAACCATTTTAGTTAATCAACTAGAAAATCAACTAAATTAAAGTAAATCAAAATTAAGATATGTACCTGCCCTAACACCAGAAGCACCAGCTTTCTTCAAGCCTTTCTTTTTAACAATGAAACTAGCACCAATGAAGAAACTAGATGACAACGCCATAACTAAACCCTTGATGTTATCAGCAGACATACCCTTATCTGGGTCAGTAGTATCGGAAGAAGAAGCCATTGATTAATTGAAGAAAAACAACGAATTATACTCAGTTTCAACAATTTTATCAACTTCACAGTAGATTGTACTGAAATCCCTTGCTTATATGATAACAAAGCATAATATAATGCTCAAAATTCTGCAAAATTTTCAGCAGAATTTCAACTTAAATCTTCAAATATTGGAGGTAAATGGGTGATTGAATTTCGGAGATCTGTCGGTAGAATAAGTGAGAGAAAGAAAGGAAGTGTGTGAGGTAAGGAAGCTCAGATCAGTTGTAAGGAGAGAACATACAAGGAAAACCAACGACGGCTTATTTTATTTTTTTTTTTTCAAAAAAAATTATCAAAAATAATATTGAGTAGCTCTTTGTGCAGAAAGCTAAACATCGTACTCAAATCTCCCATTAACGCCCGCAAAATAAACTGAAATTACATATTTATTCTAGTTATATAAATAATTAATTTTACCTCAACTTAACAATTTTACTCTCCCCAATAGTCTTACACAGAAAACTCTCTCGATGAAATATAACTCTCTGAACCAGGAAGCCTCCCCTGAAAAACAAGACCAAATTGATCAATCTTCAAAGAAACCTAAAAGGAAAATTAATCACCTTTTATTCCCCAATGAACCCCCTATGTCATCTAATGCTTCACAAATCCAACTTCAAACTCAACCTGATGTGAACACCACATCTTTTAGAGATATGGTAACCAATGAAGTGCGCATGGAGAATGATAGGGTACAACATTTTGATATGAATGAAGATGATATCTCTGATGATGATGAACCACCAAATGATATAGTGGATGATCCAAAGTGTCCAGTCATACTTTTGTCCAAGGAAGAGAAGCGCAGAATCAGACAACCATAGAAACATATAATTATAATCAAAATGTTTAATAGCAAGATTGGCTACATGGCTCTGTTCAAACGGCTAAAGAAGAAGTGGGAACTCAAAGGAGGCCTGATCCTCACAGACATTGGACATGATTATTTCATTGCAAGGTGTTTAGGGTAAAATTACCCTATGGCACGTGGCCTAATTGCATACTAACACGTGTCAGCCTCAGAGTGGCCCAATGGGATCCAATCCTCTGTTGACACGTGTCATCGTAACCCTAAAAGGGGAACTGATCCTCTTTCACTATAAATAGAGGAAAATCCTCATTTATTACACATTCATAAATACAAACACAAAAACCGAGCAATATTAATTGCAGAATTCTCTCTGAATCAGAGAGAAAAATCTTTACATTCCGCACTTTAGTACATCCGGAAACGTTCTAATTTGATCGTCGGAGGCGGAACTCCACCCAACCGGAGTTTCATGGTTTTGCAGGTACAGACGGTCGACGCGCATTCCCAGAATTGTAACTCTCCCGAGGGACTCCAAAAACCCCGAAACATTTGGCGCCGTCTGTGGGGAGAGTACTTCCGAGATGGCATCCGGTTCTGTACTGCCTGGTGAGGGCAAGCGGCCTACGGCCAAGCCTGAGGTCCATACGGACCAGGATAGTGGTGACGACTTTGAGGTCGACACTTATGTGGCCCCAGATGGGTCATTCCGAATTAGGCGCACCCGTTCTAAAGAAACAAGGGAACGGGGCGAAGACAAAGCTGGTCCCAGCAACCCAGCCGACAAGGCGGCTGGGAAACCCCAGGCTGCGGAGGGTACTGCCCCTGTCACCAGAGACGAGCTCATGAAATTCACGACAAGTTTCAAAGGGGAAATCAAGGACATAATAAAGAAGTCAACTGGCTCCAACAAGGGTCAGTCGGCCAAGAAGCCTTCTCCCTCCGGGAAGAAGCACATCAAAGATCAGGTGCCTACTCCTCACCCTAAACCAAAGGGGGCATATGGGTCCCTGGTCGATTTATCCAGACTTTGTTTCCCTGAATCAGGGCAAAGGAAGGTCATCCGGCAAGTTCAGCCGGATGGGTCAAAAAAGACTTACTCTGACGCCCGGATGTTCATCCAGGAGAAGAGAAGACAACAAATGTCTGAGTCGGCCTCAACGTCCACTTACCTAGACAGTTTCCGCAATACTTCAATGAAGTATTCGGAGACAAACCGAGATAGTCAATCACGCGGTATGTCCGCACGTACTGGCCCTCAGATTATCCAGTCGGCTCTGTATGTGCCCCAACAACCATACATGTCGTATGGATCACCATACATGCAGCCGGCCCTCTTTAGAGGTCCGGCGGCATAGTAGGTCCAGCCCATGGACTGGCAGCTCCGGCTGCTAAACCTTGGGGAACAGTCGTCGGCGTTCTCCAGGGAGATAACCGAGGCGGCTCAGCCGGCCAAGGTTAAGAATGTGTTGGTCGATACCTATGACGGTACCACCAACTCGGAAGACCACCTAATGGCTTACACCAACCTCATGTACTTACAGGGGTTGGATGATGCCGCCTGGTGCCGATGCTTCCCGGCAACATTGAAGGACATAGCCCAACGATGGTTTGACAATCTGCCAGCCGGATGCATCAACAACTTCAAGACACTTGCATACCCATTTGCGTCCAACTTCTCCATGAACATCCCTGCCAAAAAGACAAGTCTCGACTTAGGGGCTATTCAGCAGGGAGACAAGGAGGGACTAAGGTCCTATGTCAGGCAGTTCAATCTGATGAGAATTCAGATTCAAGGGCTGTCTGACGAAATTGCCTATACAGACTTCTTCAAGGGTCTGAAGGACGGGTCAACCTTTAAGTTCGACCTGGTCCGCAAGAGGAGCGCTACCCTCTAAGAGGCATTGATGGAAGCCGAAGCCTACATACAGGAAACAGAGCTTTATGCCATCAAGCACTCGTCGGAACCTAAGAGGTCCGACAGGAAAGAGAGTCGGTCTGCTCAGCCGACTAAAAAAGAAGAGAGCAAGAAAAGAAAAGAAGTATGGGCGACGGACCGTTCTGGTCAGCCGTCCCAGAACAAAAATAGAGAAGTGAAGCCGTACGTCCCCAAGTACGAGTTCAAAAAGGACTACTCCTCCATCCTCATGGAGATCAAAGACCGGTTGACCCTTGAAAAACCGGATGCAATGAAGAGTCCCATCAACAGCTGGGACAAGAGCAAGTACTACCAATTCCATGAGGATATCGGCCATGACACCAATGGCTGCTATAACCTTAGGTGGCTGTTGGACCGTTTGGCTGATGAGGGGGCTTTAAAGTCCTATATGGTGAAGTCCAAGGGAACCCCAAAACAAACAATGGACAATCGTCTAAGAAGCCGACTGTGAGCTCTGACACCGATGAAGAGCAAATCTTTACCATAGCAGGCGGCTTCGCGGGAAGGGGTCCTACCATCCGGGGTACCAAGGACAACATCCGGAAGCTGGTCAACTCAGTGGATGAGGGCTAGGCGTCGAAAGACACCTTCCCTGAGGTCCGTATCTCTGAGAAGGATCGGGGCAAGGTCAGGCGGCCTCACGATGACCCTATAGTCATCGAATGCAAAGTTGCCAACCAACGAGTAGGCCGGATCCTTATTGATATCGGGAGATCGTCTAACCTTATCAGCTATCAGTGCTTGGCAAAACTCAAGTACAAGCCTAGCAGCATGCACAAGGCTTCTCACCCCTTAGTTGGCTTTGGGGGAGGGGTAGTGCATCCGGTGGGGAGGATTAACCTACCCATCCGGCTAGGAGAGAAGGGGGAAGGACGACACATGGTCGTCAAGTTTTTTGGTGGTCGAGGAATTGACTGCCTACAATCTGATTCTGGGCTGTCCAACCCTCAACAACGAGTCCGAGGCAGTCATCATCCCATCCCTCATGCTGATCAAATTTGAAAGGGATGACGGGTTAGTGGGTTCCCTGAACGGGGATTAGAAGACGTCTAGGGAGTGTTACCTCTCAGACGTCAAGCCTACTGTGGCCGCAGCCGGCCAAGGTGAGGAACCCATTGACCTTGGTGACTACAAGGAAGCCGCGCCTGCTCCCAAAGCAGCCGGCAAAAAGAGAAAGGCGGACCACCTGGTGGCCGTAAAAAAAAGAGAAGCAATAACAATCACTGATCGGGGAACGATCAGATGATCTCCGTCCCCAGCCGGCTGGTGAAAATATTGACATTGTTCTAGATGACAGCCGTCCGGAACGAACCGTAAAGGTGGGGTCGGTTGCTTTTGCAAAGTTGGGAGCAGATTTTCACCAACTATTAAAAGAATTCAAAGACATTTTTGCCTTTGAAGTGGAAGAGATGCCAGGCGTCAGCTCGGATCTTGCTGTTTCCACAAACTTGCCGTGGATCCGAAAAAGAAGCCGGTTAGGTAAAAGAAAAGGAACCACAACGAGGAAAGATTTCTGGCGGCAGCCACCGAGGTCAAGAAGCTACTGGATGCTGGGTTCATTTGGTAATGCTACTACCCAAAATGGGTAGCCAAAGTTGTTCTTGTGAAAAAGTCGAATGGTACCTGGCGGATGTGTGTTGATTACACAGATCTGAACAAGGCATGCCCGAAGGATAGCTATCCACTTCCAAAGATCGACAGTCTGGTCGACTCTACAGCCGGTCATGCCTTGATGAGCTTCATGGACGCCTACTCAGGTTTCCATCAGATACCATTGTGGAAAAAAGATCAAGAAAAGACGACATTCGTCACTGATCAAGGGTTGTTCTGTTATACAGTGATGCCGTTTGGGCTGAAGAATGCGCCTGCTACCTTCCAACGGATGATTAATACGGTCTTCGTTAATCAAATTGGGAGGAATGTAGAGGCGTACATTGATGACATGATAGTCAAATCTAAGCTCCAGATGGATCACCTTGTTGACCTCCGAGAAACCTTCACACCTTCAGGCGGCATAAGGTCATGCTTAATCCCAAAAAGTGTGTCTTTGGTGTTAATTCTGGGAAGTTTCTCGGATTCTTGATTGATCAAAGGGGGATAGAGGCCAATCCGGAAAAGGTACAGGCGGTAATTGACATGAAGTCATCTTGCACTGTCAAGGAAGTCCAAAAACTTACCGGTTGTCTGGCGGCATTGTGGAGATTCCTCAGCCGGTCAGGTAACAAGTGCCTCTACTTCTTTCAGGAAATCAAGAAGAAGACTAGATTTGAATGGGGGGAGAATGCTGAGGCGGCATTCCAGAAATTGAAGGAGCACCTCCACTCATTGCCACGGTTGGTTAGCCCTCTCGCAGGAGAGGTTCTCTATATGTACTTGGCCGTCTCAGATCATGCCCTCAATGCCGTTCTCCTAGCTGAGAGAGGCGACATTTAGCTCTCGGTCTATTTCATTAGCCATGTTCTTCGAAATACTGAGCTGCGGTACCCCTTGGTTGAAAAATTTGGCCTCGCCCTGTTCATGGCAGTCAAGAAGTTAAAGCCATGCTTCTTGGCACATCCGGTGGTGATCTACACAGATCGACCCCTCAAGCGGCCAATGACAACCTTGGAGTCATCCGGCAGAATGCTCAAGTGGGCTATCAAAATGCAAAGTCTAGAAATCACCTTCGAACCAAGAAAAGAAGTGAAGGGTCAGGCGTTCGCCAACTTCATTATTGAAATGACAAGGCCGGCTCAGCCGGACAATGTCAATCAGGTTTGGAAGGTTTATGTAGACGGGAACTCTACTATGAACGGCTGTGGTGCGGCGTAATTTACAAGTCTTCAGAAAGGGACAAATATGAATACGCACTACGGTTCAAGTTTCAAGCCTCAAATAATGAGGCGGAGTATGAGGCCCTGCTAGCCGGTATACGCATGTGTAAGGCGGCAGGGGCAAGGAAAGTTGACGCCTGCTCAGATTCTTAGTTGATCGTTAGTCAATACCGTGGTGACTACGAAGCTACCCATCCGACTATGATCAAGTATTTGCAGGCGGTCAAAGATGAGGCCGGGACACTTGACGAATTTCATCTAAGTCAGGTGCCCAGGTCAGAAAACAATCAGGCGGGTGCATTGTCTAAATTGGCATCATCTGCCACTTGTGATGCGCCTAGGTCAATCTTCTGGGAAGTCATGAAAAAAGAAGCATTGAACATGATCCCATTGGAATTCTTAACCAGAGCTCTACCTGGATGGATGACATTCGGGACTATTTGGCAGATGGTACTTTGCCGGATGCACCTTCAGAAGCGGTTGCGTTGAAAAAGCGAGTCTCAAGTTTTGAAATCTACAAGGGGGAGCTCTTCAGAAAGGGTTACCTCCAGCCGTTGCTGGAGTGTGTTACCCCTGAAAGGGGAAAAGAGGTTCTAGAGGATTTGCACTGGGCTTTTATGCATCACATATAGGCGGCAGAACTCTAGCAAAAAGGGCCAGGCGGCAAGGCTACTTTTGGCCCACTCTTGAGGCACACGCCATGGACATGGTGAAGAAGTGTGACAAGTGCCAAAGATTTGGCCGACTCATATACCGTCCGGCCACTAACTTAACGGCTATCTACAGCCCGGTTCCATTTGCAAAATGGGGCACGGACATCTTAGGTCCATATACGCCTGCTACAGGCGAGCGGAGGTACATCCTGGTGGCTGTAGATTACTTCACCAAATGGGTTGAGGCAGAGGCGGTCAAGGGCATTAAGACAAAGGATGTCATCTCTTTCATCTAGAGAAACATCATCACCGGTTTGGGGTTCCTATGTCTATGGTCTTTGACAATGGTCCTTAGTTAGAAACGTCTACCCTCAAGAGCTGGTTGGGAGATCAAGGGATCTCACATTGTTTTGCATCAGTCGGCCGTCCCCAAGAAAACGGCCAAGTTGAAGCCTTCAACAAGCTCATCTCAGACGACATTAAGAAGAAAATTGAAAGGGCTGGTGGTCTATGGGCGGATGAGTTGCCTCATGTCCTATGGGTCATCAGAACAATTGAAAAAGGGGCAACTGATGAAACCCTGTTTCTCATGACATACGGCATTGAAGCCGTCTTGCCAATTGAACTTTATTAGCCAACACTCCGAATCATGCTCTATGATGAATAGGCAAATTGGGAGGCCATGCGTCTAACATTGGATTCACTCCCAGAGCGCAGGGGTAATGTCGCCTTGCGTCATGAGATATACCGTCTCAGAATGACGAGGGCCTACAACAAAAGAGTACACAAACGACCCCTCAAAGTGGGGGACTTTGTGCTACGAAAAATGGTGGCAACCGGTAGGGCAAATGAGCAAGGGAAGCTAACCCCTAATTGGGAGGGCCCCTACTAGATTTTTGAAGAAGTTAGAGGCGGCACCTACCACTTGGAAACTCCAGACGGCAGGCAGCTAGCCAGAACGTGGAATGTAGATAACTTGAAAAGGACTTGTAAATTCTTTGTAAATAGATTATATTAATGAAAGAGTATTTTATTTAACCTATCTTTTGTATAAAGTCCCATCCGTGCAATGCACAATCGGGCAACCGTCTGCTCTAAACTGAGTAGAAGGCTAAGTATCAAACTTAGCTATTCATAAGGCCAATGGCCGAACATATTTTAAACCGTCTGCTCTAACATGAGCAGGCATCCGGCGACGCCAATTTGGGTGAATTCGTCGAAGAGAACATCTCCCTTCCGGGTGGTACATTGTTCTACAGATCATCACTCAAACGGCTTTAACCGACTATCTAGGTTAAAGATAACTCGTGGCCGTTCGAATGATCAATAGAAATCAATATACAACTGGTCATTGCCCCAAGGCAACACAGACGATAATTTACATCTTGGTCTGTAGCTGGCTTTTGCCAAAAAGCACTACAACTGGCTACAAATTCCATAAGCAAGGTCAAAACCTTGTCATTTAATCCGCGATTTGTTAAGATGCAGACGTCCGGCCACAGGCCGCTTGCATACCAATCCGCTGCTGGTTAAAAGAATAATCTAGGTTAGGCTTAGCTGGCACCGCCAGCAGATCCAACTTAAGAGTAATTCTATTTAAAAAAAAAATGGTCAAGGACCGCCTATTTATTAGTCCGGATGCTTGTATGGATGGCTGCCTGCTTAGAGTTGGATTAACTATAAGCAAACAACCGTCCAGGGGCAGACAAACCAATGCATATGGCATACCGCATGTATCGATTCAAATCGCAAAAAAAAAAAAAAAAAAGTAAAAGGGATTGGTACGAGGCAAAAATCGCAAAAATTGCACAAAATAAAGCAAATAATATCAAGTCAAAACCGACTCAGTCAGCAAATATGTTGATTAAGGAGTTAAGGATTGTCAGCCGGAACCGTGTCCGGGGAAAGAGATACAAAGAAAATACACGGCACGCAGGCTGGATGAAGACAGGAAGCATAAAATAGATTAAGCTACTGCTGCTGCTGTTGCTGTTGTTGTGACGGCTGACCCTGGCCGGCAGGAGGGGCTTCTTGAGTTTGCTGGGCTTGGGCTTCGCTCTGACCTGGCACCAGCTCTTCCGCATGCTCCTCCTCCTCTGGGATGCCGGCCCACTCTTCAAAGGGTGTCGGCTTCTCGATCCCGAGAACTTGGGCGTCAAATACTTTATTAGTGTATATGTACCTCAAGTCGAAGAAGGCATAATCGGTGTCCGGATGGATCATAGACCAGGCCATCTTCATGTGCTCCTCGCAGTCGCGCTCGTTCTCAGTGACCAGCCGGTCTTGTTAAGCCGCCAGCTTTTCCTTGTGCTCCGCATGGGTCTGGGCCAACTCATTTTTCAGCCGGTTGACCTTAGCCCGCAGCTCGGTGTTCTCCTTATCAGCCTTCCCCAAGGCTTTGGCGTCAGCCTGGAGTTTTTTTACTTGGAGATCAAAGTCGGCTGCTTTTTTGTTGGCTGCATCAGCAGAAGCCGTGAGCTCCTTGATCAACTCCTCCTGTTTCATCTCCCGACTTTTAGTTTGGATTTCATACATAAGGGAGTTATATTGGGTAACATCTATGAGTTCGGATGCCCGTCTCTGGGCATCCCTTACCTCCTCTTGCTTTTTCCGCAAGGGGACTTTCATCCCATCTACCCTCAACATCACCTGCAAAGTGAGCCGGAAAGAAGTTAGCTTCTCAATTATGCTACAGCCGGCAATGAACAAAGTGGCACAAAAGCACTCCAACCGGTAAATTACCTCAGCCAGCAGTGAGTTTGATGCGGTCAATGTTGACCTGGTTAATACCCGGTACCGCCGCCTTTTCGGACTGGGTAAGGGTCCTCAGCATTCTCTTGACATAGTTTTGTAGATCCGGCCAACGAGAAGAGGCATCTGCATCATGAAATTTATTGGTTAAGTATTGAGCATACACAACACCTATATTTTGCCGGCTGCCTGAAGAATCCCCTGACTGGGTAGCTTGGGACTTGCATGCACAAGCCCAAGCGGCCAGGGAGGATCAAAGGTGAGAACAGTACCTTGATTTTCAGGCTGAGGTGTCACACCACCCCTGCCGCATGGGAACCGGATGCTACAGCAAGCACCCGGCTTGAGGGAACCTTGGGCTCCCCAGTTCTGGCCTCAGTCGGCCCTGAGCTGAAGCCCAAATCTCTCAGGCTTTTTCCTGCTAAGGTAGGCCTCTCAGGAGCCGCCAGTCTTCCGGCAGAGGCAGGGGCAGCCGGAACCCTCCTTCTCTGTGAAGCAGGCTGGGAGGGCTCCTCTCCCGGTCTCTTCAGCATCTGTCTAAGGGAGCGAGGAACATTCTTGCTCCCCGTCTGCAGAAGAAAACAAAGTAAACGGTTAGTATCAATATGAGCTACAAACAATATAGACGGTAGAGTGATCAGCCGGTGCTTACCCCATTATCTTTGGCCGCTAGCTGGGCCCTTTTCTTCTCTAGTTGTTCCTTCCGGATTTCAGCGGCTAACTTAGCTGGAGTTTTTCTGGAGGAACCATCTCTAGGTCTTTCTCTGCAAAGAAGAAGAATAAGAATCATAAACTATTTAAGCATCATACAGACGGCAAAGTGTGTCGGTTAACAATCAACATACGTTTACTCCAAAAGGTGCTAAGGCCACAGGAGGAAAGGAATGCCTCGTCCTTGAGCCAATCCGGATGAGGGACCCAATATTTGGGGACAATGACTTCTGTCCCATCATCCAGAGGCAAGGTGGTATTCTTGAAAAGACCCGTCTCCATGATTTGATCCTAGGCCCTCTCCGGTATTTTGGGGAGGGCACACTTCTTTCCCAAGAGAGCCGGGTTTGTTGTAACGTCGCAGCCGGTGGTTAACAGACGGGGAAGAGGAAGAGACCTTGTAAAATTTGCTCTTCCAACTGCTCCACTTAGATGACTTTTCCAGCATCATCATAAACTCCGGATGCGTGGTCAATGTATACCACGCATTCTAGCCGCCTGGGGCACGGCTGAGGTAATGCATATGTGCAAATGCCTCCCAGCTAGGTGTTATGTCTTGCATCTCGCAGGCAGCGATATATCCAAGAATGTTCACCCATGAGTTGGGTGTTAGCTGCCAAACGCCAAGGTCGTAATCCCTTAGAATGGCCTTTATTGTGTTGTGGAGGGGGAACCGGAGACCGGCTTTGAATGCCGCCTCATAGCAGCCAAAGTAATCATCGGCATGATCTAAGTCGTCATCCCAGACGACGGATGCCTCAACAGGCGGCACAACGATCTCCCATCCGGACCCTACCGGACGCTTTTCCAAAAATGCCAAAAGGGTTGCGTTTAAAGTTACTACATCCCGGGCGCTCATATGCGCCTCTGTTGGATTGTTTATTGAGGGCCAATTATATGCCTCCTCGTCCTCTTAAGGGGCATCCGGTTCCATAGTTGACTCAGTGGAGTCTGATTGTTGGACGGTTTCTTCGCCGTCTAAGCTCCCAGAATCCTCCAAGATCTCATCTCCAAGCGTGCTAGGTATGCCCGGCTGGTCATAAGGAACATCATCAACCGGAGCTTCGGATGAATCACCTGACTGATACTCGGGGTCTACAGCCGTCCATCTAGTCTGAGCCATTCTGTCCTGCACATGAACAGAGACGGTCGGATTTGCAGAAGAGTAAGGGTGGTCCAAATACCCCCAGACGACATCCCCAGTCCTAGATTCAGTCGTGTCCGGTGAACGATTGACAACTTCCCTAGGCCGTGCCGTGTGTGTGTTAGGTGAGTCCATTATTCTCTAACAACCTATACAACTGGAAAAAACTCAAAAAAGTTGCAAGGGGCAGAGACGGTACCTTGAAGTTGTAAGAAACTTTGAAGATGGTAGACTTGCTTAAGTTAGCAGCCGGAAATCTTCTTTGTTGCTTGGAGATGCCCCAGACGGTGTCCCAGACGTACCCCTTTGAAGAGCAACTGAAATTTGCAGAAGACTCAACCGTTTCTCTAAAATGTGGCTTGAAGATACCCCAGGCAGTAGAAACCGGCTGTGGGTGTTTTGAAAGCTAAAGAAAATAATATCAAGAGGTTAGGCGGTTTTGAAGAAAATGGATTGAAGATGCCCCAAACGGTAAAAGACAGGTTGTGGGTATATTGAAAGCGAGAAAAGGAAATTGACTAAAGTCAGGTGGTACCTTAGAGAGTTGAGCAAAGAGCACTCAGGCGGTATCCGGATGAGTGTGAAAAGAAGAAGTGGTTGAATACAAAAGCAACCGGTGTCAGAGCTTTTTCTCTCAGGAAGTTTTTGCGAAAAATTTGTAAAGTGTTGAAATGAGAGGAGGAAGACTTTTATTTATAGAAAGAGGCAGAAGGCGAACCGTCACCTCCCCTTCAAATTCAAAAAAAAATGGAGGGAAGGAGACCAACCGTCACCTTCCCAAAATGTGACACATGTCACAGGTGCCACGTGGCAAGCCACGTCACACCTGTGAGGGGCAAATGTTTAGGGTAAAATTACCCTATGCCACGTGGCCTAATTGCATACTGACACGTGTTAGCCTTAGAGTGGCCCAATGGGATCCAATCCTCTGTTGACACGTGGCATCGTAACCCTAAAAGGGGAACTAATCCCCTTCCACTATAAATAGAGGAAAATCCTCATTTACTACACATTCATAAATACAAACACAAAAACCGAGCAATATTAATTGCAGAATTCTCTCTGAATTAAAGAGAAAAATCTTTACATTTCGCACTTTAATACATCCGGAAACGTTTTAATTTGATCGTCAAAGGCGGAACTCCACCCAACCGGAGTTTCGTGGTTTTGCAGGTACAGACGGTCGACGCGCATTCTCGAAATTGTAACTCTCCCAAGGGACTCCAAAAACCCGAAACACAAGGTTTTTTTTTAATATTGGTGACTATAATCATGTTCTCACTCAGGGGCCATGGATGCTCGATGATAATTACCTCACTATCTGCAAATGGGTGTCAAACTTCATTCCAGATGATGCATCGATGAGGTTTCTCACAGCCTGGGTACGTATTCCCCATCTAGCAGTGGAATACTTTGACAAAGAATTTCCTTATAAAATTGGAGGAAAAATAGGCAAGGTAATTCGTATTGATAATAATACAGAGCATGCTCAACGGGGTCAATTTACTAGACTCAGTGTTGAATTAGACCTTTCTAAACCACTACTCTCTAAGTTTTGGCTTAAGGATCATATTTGGAAGATCCAATATGAGGGATTGCGCATGATTTGCTTTGCTTGTGGTAAAATTGGCCATTAAGATGACCATTGTCCTCTTAATACCACGTCTATCATGGATACTGCTGGAGAAAACCATATTCTTGTGAATCCAGGGAACCAAGAAGCACCACCCTCACTAGTGGAACAACAAGACTATGGTTTGTGGATGGTTGTTAAGAAACCACCGCCGTGGCGGAGAAATGTTAGGTCGGATAAAGCGCCAACAGTCCTAGGACAACCTGATCAGAACATGGTCCAAAAACATGGTTAGGTTCAAGCGGTCAATGGAGCTCAGAACAAGTTAACTGGCTCGAGATTTTCGATTTTGGGAGAGCAAAATAAGGAATTAGATGCGACAAAGCTGGGTGAAGATATGGAAAATTCAGATGATAAAGATTCTATCCCGAGTGATATTCGAATCAATACTATCAATTTCGAGGATTCTTTACAAAAAGATAAATCCTTTAATTTAGGAAAATCTGCTGAAAATCCCTTGATTGGTGGAAAATTTTTGGGAGGAGCTAAGCAATGGAAAAAAATTAGGAAAAAAGATAAAAATACACAAAAAAAAATCCTAACTGATTCCACTATTACTCCCTCTCCAAGCAACCCAAAGATTCCCTCCCTTATTGATATAGCTGACAAAGAAAATACCCATGTGATCTTCCAAGAAATAAACCTAGAAGCCACCAAAATAGCTGCCAGTCAGCCTGTAGAAGAAAATCTCACTTAACCACAAAGTTCCCTAACCATTAGCCATGTCTCTGCCACTCCCAACCCCGGTGTTTCTTCGGATTCCCCCGGATAAAATTTTGTGCATGACATCTCCGATAGCAAAACCTTATATGGGCATGGCAGACCCCCTGATCCACAAGATGGAAGTGGAGATACACTCATGGGCAGTGACGGAGCAGATGTCACCGGAGCTAATAGTGACATTGAAATTACCTTGGAAGGTTAATCAAGCCTTTCGAGCAATCTCTCATGCATACCATTCTAAGTTTCCAAATTCCGTGGGTCTTATGGATAGTAACCATAATCTTGCTAGTGATTCCATTCCCATAACGTGTATGGTTTGAAATGCTCAAGGAGTTGGAAGTGCTAAATTTTTTACCTTTCTCAAAGAAGTAATAAGGGTTAATAAACCAATTGTTCTCGCCTTAGTTGAAACTCACATGGGTGGTGAACGTGCTGTACAAATTGGGAATGTCTTGGGATATCCTGGTCATGTTCGTGTTGATGCCCAAGGATTTAGTGGAGGTATTTGGGTCTATTGGAAATCGGAACTAGTCACTATAGACTTGATTGAACAATCGAACCAATATATCACAATGGTGATCACAAGGAGGGGGGGAAGAGCCTTGGTACTTTTCAACAGTGTATGCTAGCCCTGACCCCCCTAATAGACATGATTTATGGCGTGATCTTTCTGATTTTGCTAGTAGAAACAATAAACCGTGGCTGCTTATGGGTGATTTTAATAACACACACTTTAGTTGGGAGCGTCGCTCGAGTTGTGCTGAGACTTCTAGGAGGAGTCAACGTTTTAATCATCGGGTACAGGATACACAACTTATTGAAGTTGAGTTCTCGGGTCCTTCACATACCTGGGCTCGTGGCAACTCTGTTGAATCTCGTCGAAGTGCTCGCTTGGACAAATCTTTGTGTAACGCTGAATGGGGTCTTTGCTTCAATAAGGCCCGAGTCAAACACCTGCCTGCACTCCAATCGGACCATTGTCCTCTCTTGATCTCATCCAATGGAATTGCTCCCCTTGAAGCTTTGGCTCTTCCATTCCGTTTCCAAACAGCTTGGCTATCCCATGAAAAATTTGTCGAGTTCTTAGAAAATAAATGGAGTACTTCGCCACCTCTTGTTACCTTGCTTCACTCTCTCTCGACAGATCTCCAAGCCTAGAACTGAGACATATTTCACAATATTTTTCGTGAAAAACGAAAATTAATAGCTCGCATTCAGGGTGTGCAAACTAAGCTTGCTCAAGGACGAGACTCTGGATTAATTAAACTAGAGGCTCGTCTAAGAAGAGAGCTTGATACAGGGCTTATTCAAGAGGAACTCCTATGGTATCAAAAAGCTAGGGTGGATTGTATTTAAGATGGTGACCATAATACGACTTTCTTCCACCTTAGTACAATAATTAGGAGATGGCGTAACAAAATTGTTGCTATTAAAGACAACAATAACCAATAGGTCCATGAGAAGGAACAAGTCAAGCAGCTTGTGGTAGATTATTTTGCTAAGCTTTTCACAGTCGAGGATGATGATGGTCCTTGTGATATCCCTACGGGTATATGTCAACACTTTCATAGGAAGATTGGAGGAAACTGTGTAGGCCGTATACTAAGTGTGATGTTGAGTATGTTATCAAGAACATGAGAGCTTTGAAGGCGCCGGGTCTCGATGGCTTTGAAGCATTATTCTATCAAAAAAATGTGGAATTGGTGGCTCCTAATGTTTATGACATGGTTTTAGCAGCTCTTGAGGGAAAGGGTCTTTCGGACACTCTTAATGAAATCTTCCTCGTTCTCATCCCAAAGCTTGATAATCCGGAACTCCCTTCTCAATTTCGCCCAATTGGCCTTTGTAATGTCACTTAAAAAATTATCACTAAGGCCATTGTCAACCGAATCAAGAGTGTGCTCCCGAAAATAATTGCTCAATCTCAATCAAGCTTTGTTCTAGGACTTCAAATTATGGATAACATTGTGATTGTCCAAGAAGTGTTACATACCATGAAGCGCAAGCAAGGAGGCAAGGGATACATGAGTATAAAGATTGACTTTGAAAAAGCCTATGATAGGCTTAAATGGTTTTTTATACGAGACACCCTCCTTGAGATGCACTTCCCTCAAATCATGATTGAAGTTATCATGGAATGTGTGACCTCGCCTTCAATGCGAGTCCTATGGAATGGTGAAAAATCTAAGGTCTTCTACCCTTCCCAAGGAATACGGCAAGGCGATCCCCTATCGCTGTATTTATTTGTCCTATGCATGGAGAGACTTAACCAAGTCATTGAAGAAGCAATCTTGAAGGAGAAATGGAAACCCATCCACGCAGGTAGGGGGGCCTCTTCTTTGAAATTTGTTTTTTGCCGACGATCTTATTTTGTTTGCTGAGGCGTCAATAGAACAAGCACAAGTGATTAAGAACTGCCTTGACCGCTTTTGTCAAGCCTTGGGTCAAAGGGTCAGTCTCCCTAAGTCACGAGTGTATTTCTCGCGTAACATTCAACCTCATGAACAATCTGCAATCAGCAATGAGTTGGGGATGCAAACAACCGAGGATCTGAGATTTTATTTGGGTATGCCAACTTTGTCGAGTCGAGTTACTCGAGAAACATTTGCACACCTTTGCGAGAAAATAGACCAAAGGCTTACTAGGTGGAAGACGAAATACCTATCTCTTGCGGGTTGCATCACTCTCACCAAATCCACTCTTACCACGCTATCATGGAGTTAGAGAATAAAACGATTCCAAGATGCCAAACTCAGTGTCCACTCTTACCACTCTAAGCAAAACTTAGTGTCCAAAGACACCTGATGAGCGAGAGAGAATGAATGAGATTCCATATGATTCGCTAATTGGATCGATCATGTACGCCATGATATGTAAAAGGTCAGATGTGTCATAAACCTTGAGTGCTACGAGCCGATACCAATCAGACCCAGGGGAGGCGTATTGGACTACGGCCAAAAATATCCTAAAGTACCTGAAAAAGAACAAGGTTAAATTTCTAATCTATGGTGGGAGTAAGGACTTGGTTGTTGAAGGCTATACCGACGCGAGCTTCCAGACTGATACAGACGAATTCAAGTCGCAATCTGGATACATTCTAAATGGAGGAGTGTTCAGTTTGAAGAGTGCTAAGCATAGCACGACTGCAGATTCTACAACTAAGGCCAAATCCTTAGTGTAGACACCCACTTTTGGACTCTTGTCTCGCGGGAAGTGCGATAATCTTACAAAAACACGTTCTTCATGCTAGATCAAAGTTGAAGTGTTTATGGATTCCGAAATGCATTATGATTTAAGTTAAAAACCGTATTTAAGAACAAATTATCTAAGAGCCTGTTCCGATTACTAAATTAGACCTAAAACGTGTTCATACATGTTTAGTCTGGATTAATAACGAACCTAAATGCGTCAAATGCAGTGATTGGATCAAATAGATCTTACATTGTTGAAAACCGAGCCAATCAGAAAAATTAACCACCTAATATCAGTTCAAAGCCTGTACAGATGGGTTTCCCTTTCAAAGAGCTTTCCAACGGTCTATTATATTCCCAATTTCGAGTTAAAACGAAGAAGTTATCATCAAAATACTAAATTGGGCCCTAAAACCGACAATCTTGGACTCAAATGGCCATATCTTTTGATCCAAAATATTTTTTAACCTAATTCTAACGGCATTGAAAATTATACATTCAGATCTTTCTAGTGATATCTTATTTGCCTTAATCTAACTTCGTAATCAAAAGTTATGAAAGTTTTAAAAACGCAGTTTTGCGTAAGGTAAACCGCACCGCGCGCAAGTCCTAAAGTTGCGCTCGGCACTCCAGCGCGACTTTGAGAGTTGCACGTGCCTCCCGACGCTGCGGCTATAAAATCCTTAACCTATATTCCTACTCCTAGAAATAGGGGTCTTCATTTGCCCTATTTATGACAAAAAAAATCAGAATTAAAGCCCTAAATTTCTAAAAACCCTAATCTCTCAAGTTCTCTATTACTATCATACTACTTTTCCCCTCTCTTCCCAAGTACTCTTAAACCCTAATCTATTCCATTGATGTACTTGGAGGTATGAAGAAGGAGGGAAGTTCATAAATGCCCAAATTGGAGATCTAGCAAAAAAGAAAAAATAGTTGGTTTCCTGAGCAGTTAGTTAAATCACTTTTCCTTTCTTGTTTAAATAACTTTAATCAATTAATTAGTGTTGTTTGATCACTTTAAACGGTACTCTAATTAATTAATTTCACACAGTATCTTGCGTTAATTAAATTAAAGACTAGAATTTAATAATTAAATTGTTGTTTCATCACCTAAGTCAAGGCGAATATAGCTTATTTCTTGTTCCTTTCACGAATTTAATGAAAAAGAATAACAACATTAGTTGCAATGTAGACTTTTTGTGATTAATGCTTGTAAATAAAATCAACTAATTTAGTTTTTAGGAATCGTGTTGCATATATTATTTGGTAATGAAATTATGAAAAAGGAAGAGCTAGTAGAGGCCGCACTAGGGCTGGGGTTGCGATTCTAAAAGAGAACGTTTTTCTAGTACCCTCGCTTCGAACTCATTTATGGTTTAGTAGACCAATTTGGGCATGGGTAAACTTATGATTCCTGCTATTTATCTCTTGAACACTATTTGGAGAAAGGTATGAACGAGGTTTATGAGTTTCCTAAAACTCATTGGCGATTCTCTATTGGTTTCTTATAAAAAAAGCGTAATGATAGAATCAATTCTAATTCAAGGTTCCCCAAATAGTCAGGAATTCAAATCCTAACACACCTTAAAAAGTGTAAAGTCCTAGGCTTTTAAAGGGCCATGAGCATAGAGGAAGTGGGATCCCCAACGATGGGCTACCCTCATCACACTTAGCAGCTACAGATTGGCTCATTGTCTAGGGGTCGCCAACACCAGGCTTCTATCTCAAAATCAATAACAATCATCCCACCCATATCGCCAACAAAATGTTGGGAGAACTATGTCGTGGGTCAACACGTTGAGTGATTGATTCGTTCATCATTCTTAAGATATGGTACCTTTGGACACCCAAGCCTTGACTGTTGACCCTATAGAACGACATTGTATGCTTTAAAGGCTTTATTCCTCATGTTTATGTGCTTATGTGACTACATGACTATGTGCTTATATGCTTCGTGTCTAGTTTATTAAACTTAGACTTGTTACCTAGAGATATTTAAAAATTCGCAAAAGAAAAAAAAATTTAAATAAAAATTTTTTAAAAAAAATCAAAATGTCGAACCAACCAGATGGCGCGCGCAACTATCAAAGTTGTGCGCCCCCTCCTGTAGGGTTATGCGGACTTGTTTAACTCAAGTAAGAAATCCCAATACCCAAGGTGAGTATTTATAGGGAAATGCTCCCTAAAGTTTCCATCAACTTTCCATATGGGAGAGTTATAGAAATGACAAAATGAATGATTAATTTAATTCCAAATTAAATTAATAATTACAATTCAATTAGCAATCAACAAGTGTCACAAGGAGAAGAGGAGGGTAGGTGAGGACCGCAAGGCCTCCTTATTCCCCAAGCCACCAAACACCAATCAGAACAAGCCAAGACCGGTCAACATCCTTGAGCAACAAGGAAAAGGACGGTCAAGGCCTTGTGGCTTCGGCATGGGCCTGCCAGCCGCACCAAGCCCACGTGGCCACACGCTCGCTACTACCTCGGTGGGTTAGGACAATGTGCAATCACGCTAGCTATTGGTAGCTGCTGTGCCGCGACTTGCTGCTGTGCCGCGACTTGCTGCTGTTATTCCGCGCAAGTCCCAGTGAGTTTCGCATGCTTCTGGCCTTGCTTGCAGGGTTGGCTGGTGCGTGCGGGCTGGTGATGGCCCTTGCTAGCATGCCAGCATGCATGCTTGCGGGGCTAGTGCTGCTAGCATTTGCACTCGGCCAGCTCGCCCAGCCAACACACTTACGTGGCTGCTTGGCTTGCGGGGCCATGCACATGGCTAGCAACCTTAATAGCCTAGCCTGCCTAGCCCTCGCATGGCTAGGCCATTGCGAGGCTAGGACTTTTGCGCTCGTTGAGTTATTGATTGACTAATTTTCTCGTCTCATCGATTGCATAAATTGACTCGACCTTCAACGCTTAGCTTCGACGCTCTGAGCTCGGAATCCGACATCTTAGTTCATAAAATCTCAATTAATTCATTTAATCCTTCGGATTAATTCGTCACCTTGGTTTGGTTACATGATTGGATGTGACCCGAAGGGTTCAGTCATGAGCAGGCTGTAATATTAGTTATACATTAATATTACTGATCAGAAGCGGCCTCCAGCTAGGCATTCTGATCACTTGACCTCACTGAATAATTAGCTTTCCTAATTAATTCCGAACCCTCTATCGGAATAATACACTTGTTCAAAAGACACCATTCCTTTTAATCTCGCACTTGTCCTTCCGGACAAGTGTGCTGTTTGTGTATAGCCTATTTTCCTATGTCACTTAATGCCTCTTCATGAACTATAAGGTAAGATTTTTTGTCATCCTTATTACGTTCAGAAGTGTTTCTCGAATTCTGAATTCGACTGTCAATAAGAAGATGATTTCTAAAGTCCATCTGAGCACGACCATGCATTTTCACAGTCTCGCTCTTTAAGAGGCCTTGTGAACAACAAAGACATGTTCCCTACTGTTTATATGGGGACATTCCCAGTCGTGCATTGTTAACTTCCTTTACTAAGAGGCCCTAGCCGCCCAAGTGTTACCTTTATAATCCCCTTGTACGGAAGACGTTTGACAACATCAAAACACTAGTACTCAAACAAGAGAACTAACAGTTTCATGGTCGAGGAAAGAGGTTCTGATAGCCATAATGAGTAATATACTTATGAATATTTTTAATCTCTTAAGGTATTCTCATAGGTCGTTCCGGTATAGTTCCAAACTAATACCTGTGCAAATGATTTATGACAATCTTGTCCTTGTAGAACAAGAAACAGTGCTATAAATCATACTACACACTAATCTCGTGCGGTCATTAGTCGTCCAACTTTCAAATGACCTTGATTAGGAATAGTTTCAATATGATATTCAACGTTCACTTAATAGGTGTTTCTTTATCCAACACATTGTCTTGATACCCTATTTTGAATATTCTCAAATCTAATGGACTCATTATTTAATTCTAAACCACAATTAAATAGAAATGAAATGATAATAATTTGCAAAAAATTAAAATTACTCCATAAATGAATGATTTAACTTAGTGTTTTACATTAAGATCTCTAAAACTTAATTAAAACACACAAACAGAAATTAAAGCAAGTCTCTGACATGCCTACTTCCCATTGCCTCAATGTGCTTGTTGAGTTTCACTTAAGGCAAAGGTTTAGTGAGTGGATCGGTTATGTTGTCGTCCGTTCCAATCTTGCTAATTTTGATTTCACCTTCGTTCTTCCATTCCCTTATCATGTGAAATCGCCTCATGACATGTTTGACTTTTTGATGCTCCCTTGGCTCCTTGGCCGAAGCAATAACCCCACTATTATCACAATAGAGGTCTATTGGTCACTTTATTAAGGGTACAACACCAAGTTCACTAAGGAACTTACGAATCCAAACTGCCTCCTTAGCTGCTTCAGAAGCTGCCAAGTATTCGGCTTCAGTTGTAGAATCTGCAGTCGTGCTTTGCTTAGCACTCTTCCAACTAAACACTCTTCTATTTAGAAAGAACACATATCCTGATTGCAACTTGAAGTCGCCTTTGTCAGTCTGGAAGCTTGTGTCGTTATAACCTTCAACAACCAAATCTTTACTTCCACCACAAACCAGAAATTTATCCTTGTTCCTTTTTAGTACTTTAGGATATTTTTGTCCGCAGTCAAGGCGTACGACACATCCAACTTTGTACATATCATGACATACATGATCGATCCAATAAGCGAAGCATATGGAATTTGACTTATTCTCTCTCGCTCATCAGGTGTCTTCGGACACTGTTTCTTGCTGAGAGTTATGCCATGAGACATGGGTAGGTGGCCTCTCTTAGCTTCCACTATATTGAATCGTGCTAGTACCTTATTAATATAAGTACTTTGGCTCAATCTAATCATCCTCTTAGTTCTATCCCTATATATCTTGATGCCCAATATGTATTGTGCCTCTCCCAAGTCCTTCATTGAAAAACACTCTCCAAGCCAAGTCTTTACAGACTCCAGTATTGGAATGTTGTTTCCAATTAGCAATATGTCATTGACATATAAGGCAAGGAATGCGATGCCACTCCCATGACCTTCTTGTATACACATGACTCATGTGGATCTTGATAAAACCAAACTTGTTGATCGCTTCATCGAATCGTAGATTCCAACTCCTGCTAGCTTGCTTTAATCCATAAATGGACTTCTTAAGCTTGCATACCTTTCCAACATTGTTTGGATCTACAAACCTTTGGACTGTGTCATGTACACAGTTTCTTCCAAAATCCCATTAAGGAAGGCGGTTTTGATGTCCATTTGCCATATATCATAATCATAATATACGACAATTGCTAGGATAATCCGGACGGACTCAAGCATGGCGACTGGAGAAAAGGTTTCTTCGTAATCAACACCGTGAATTTACCTGTAACCTTTTGCCACTAGTCTAGCTTTGTATACATATACAATTCCATCTTTGTCGGTTTTCAATTTGAAAATCCATTTGCAGCCGATAGGTACATAACCTTTGGGCAAATCAACCAAATCCCAGACTTGATTCTCAAACATGGAATCCATCTCGGATTTCATGGCTTTTAGCCATTTAGCGGAGTCGGGGCTCGTCATAGCTTGTTTGTATGTCGCTGGCTCATCTTCATCCATGACTAGGATGTGTTGATACTCGATTAAGACGATACCAAGGTATCTGTTCGTTTGAGACAATGGCCTTTGTGACCTACGCAAGGTAATAGATCAAGAATTTACCTTGTCGGTTTGACTTTGACCATTATTAATAGGTGCTTTTGAAGCCCTTTGACTGTCAGTTTTGTCAGATTCATTTTGTTGCTCATCAACTCGAACTTCATCAAGTTCGATTTTCCTCCCACTTGTCATTTTGGAAAGGTGCTCCTTCACCAAAAAGACACCATCTCGAGCAACAAATACTTTGTTCTCAGATTGGTTGTAGAAGTAATACCCCTTTGTTTCTTTTGGATACCCAACAAAGAAACATTTGTCAGATTTTGGTGCAAGCTTTTTGGACATGTGTCTTTTGACATATGCTTCGCAACCCTAAATCATAAGAAAAGACAATCGTGGAGGTTTTTTCATCCATAACTCATATGGAGGCTTTTTAACAGCTTTTGACGGAGCGCGGTTCAGTGTTAGTGACGCGGTTCAAAGTGCGTATCCCCAAAAAGTGATAGGAAGATCGGTAAGACTCATCATGGATTGAACCATGTCTAACAAAGTTCGATTTCTCCTCTTGGACACTCTGTTCCATTGTGGAGTTTCAGGAGGTGTCAATTCTTAGAGAATACCATATTCTTTCAAATGGTCGTCGAATTCGTAGCTTAAATACTCGCCACCTCAATCCGATCGACGGGCTTTGATTTTCTTGCCAAGCTAATTTTCCACTTCACTATAGCCATATCTACTATAGTCGTCTATGAATGTGATAAATAGTGATAACCATTTTTTGCGGCTGTGCTCACTGGTCCGCATACATCTGTGTGTATGAGACCCAATAAGTCACTAGCCCTCTCTTGTAACTTGGAGAATGGCTGTTTTATCTTTCCAAGTAAGCATCCTTCGAAGTTTTCGAACGACTCTGAATTGAATGAATCAAGAATCCCTTTATGTAGAAGTTTCTTGATGCGTTTGATGTTTATATGGCCAAGACGACAATGCCACAAGTAGGTTTAATTTGAGTCATTGGTCTTAATTAACCCTTTTGGTCGTATTGTTAACATTATAAACTTGTTTGTCTAATGAAAGCACATAAAGACCATTTTCTGAATATGCCATACCATATGAAACGTTATCAAGATAAAATTAACAACTATGGTCCCTTATCCGAAAATCAAAACCTTTGGCGTCAAACGTCGAAATTGAAATAATGTTTTTGGTAATGTTTGGAACATGATAACATTCGTCAAGTTCTAAAACAAGCCCAGAGGGAAAAGATAAACTGAGTGTCCCAACGGATACGGCCGCAATCCTTGCTCCATTGCCTACCCAAAGTTCCACTTCTCCCTTCACTAGCCTTCTACTTTTCCTTAGTCCCTGAGCATCGGAACAAAGGTGTGAGCCACATCCGGTATCTAATACCCATGAAGCTTCGCTAGTAAAGTTAAGTTCTATAACATATATACCTAATCCAGAAGCAACGGTGCCGTTCTTCTTATCCTCCTTAAACTTGAGGCAATCTCGCTTCCAATGTCCCTTCTTCTTGCAGAAGAAACATTTTGAATCGGATTGAGAAGATGCTACCTTCTTTTGCTTGTCGCCCTTGGTAGCTTTTAACTGAGGCGGAAAGGTCTTCTTACCCTTCCCCTTATAGTCTTTCTTCTTGCCCGACCACTTAAATGGCTTGCCCTTCTTGACCATAAGCATATCATGCTTCCCCTCATCCTTGAGCGTTTGCTCGGCTTGCTTGAACACCCCGTGAAGCTCGGTGAGGGTTTTCTCCATGCTGTGCATGTTATAATTCATCTTGAACTGATCATAACCTTTGTGGAGCGAGTGGAGAATGATATCAATTGCCATATTGTTTGAGTATCCCGCATCAAGCCTTTCCATGTTCTTAAATAATCCAATCATTTTGAGCACATGAGGGCTGACGGGCTTTCCTTTCTTGAGCTTGCTCTCAAGGATTTGCCTATGGGTCTCGAACCTCTCAGTTCAAGCCTACTCTTGAAACAAATTCTGAAGTTCAAATATGATCTCAAAAGCTGTCTCCTTCTCAAAGAAAGTCTTTTGGATATCCGGAGACATTGTGGCAAACATGATGCATTTGACATCCCGATTGCTAGCGTGCCATTGGTTTAGGGCAGCCTGTGTGACCTCCTCATTAGGAGTGTCGAGCATTTCCTCGTCAAGGATGTATTTCTTTAGCTCTTCCTTGAGAACTATTCGCAAATTCCTTTGCCCATCAAGGAAGTTTGTCCCATTCAATTTCTCCTTATCGAGAATTGAGCAGAGAGAAAACTGGTTGTTTTTGGTGTTAGTTGCAGACATTTTGCTACAAATGAAATAATTTGCAATGAAAAACCATTCATAAAACCAATAAAGCATACATGCAAACTTTCAATCTTATTAAGCGTTTTATCCACACAAAAAAAATGTGTCCCTTTCAAGCGAGAATAAAACGATTCCAAGACGCCAAAAATCAAAAAGTGATTAACCATACTTTGGCTTGTCTTAACATTTAATATTTTAATGTAAGCAATCCAATTTCTAATAGCTCTAAGCTATTCTTGGTTTGATAAAACGTCACATCTAATGATTTCTTGACGTTTATTCCATTGCCACGACATCTAAGGACTCCTTACTGATATCGTTGAGTTTAACCAAAACTAACGCATATACCTAGTATACCTTACGTCCCTAGGAAAGTAGTAATGTCTTGCTTTAGCATAGCCCATTACTATTCTCATTAGTTCGGTAAGTGTCATTTTGGAATGGAAAATATTAACCCAATATTATAGGGAATTAAGGTTTCTATGTTAGTTGATTTAAGTGAACTAAATTAATCATTCAACATTCGAAATCCTAAACATGTATCTAATATCGCAATAATATATTAGAAAAATATATAAGGCATAA
This sequence comes from Chenopodium quinoa, assembly GCF_001683475.1. NCBI lineage: Eukaryota > Viridiplantae > Streptophyta > Magnoliopsida > Caryophyllales > Amaranthaceae > Chenopodium > Chenopodium quinoa. Next base: position 9,489,584 of record NW_018744239.1, read on the forward strand.
ATAAAGATGCATTGGCAAACTAGCATAACCCCTTGAAACCTGAAGCATCCAATCTTCAAGGCCATCATTGCATCTTCTTGGCTTCGTCTTTTAGAAACGCCGTCTTGAGACTTCACCACCAATTATGCAAATACTTATAACTAGGACTAATCTTAATATTCTAAGTACAAAAATACTTAATGGCACGCAATCCGTATTTAGATTTACAAAAATACAAAAATAGAACGCAGTCCGTTTTTACTATCCTAGTCGGGCCATACTAGTTGCCTTTTTGTAAAACTTGCATAAGAAAATTTATAATATTCCATTCACCCATTCACTTCTAAAGTGAATGGCTCATGCATATTTACAAATAATTCAAGCAACGATACAAAGCATTGTATCAAACGAGCGCGTACTAGTTACTAACTTAGGTGGTTCATCTGATTAACACGCCTAATTAAAACTAGTCAAGTTGTTTGTCCAATTATGTGATCTAATGCAATAACAATAGCACAAACAAGGCTTAATAAAGCTCAAGACGATTAATGAAGCTCCCACTGAATTCCACATCCAACTTAATCAAAATTAATCTAATTAAAATTAATTAAGCAAATGAAACAAAATTTTGTCAAAATATTATTTTGAAAGTACATGGAAAAATCGAGGCCTAGCCTCATTTTAACAAATATGAAAAAACTGATGTGAATAAAGAGGATAATTCTTTTAAAGGATCTAATACACTTTTTGTAACACCCTAAGTCTCCCTCTACGTGAATACTGAATTTACACGTATACAAATACCGTAGAGATAGACTTGGGCGTATTACCGCCATGTGAAAACGTAAGGTCTACTTAATTACTCAAATTGGCAGCGGAAAAACTGACTTTTATTAATAAAAATAACCACAATAATTGTTTTAAAATACTCCAGTAAAAACTTGTCTACTCATAAATAAAATTAACTCCTAACTAGGTGATCCCAATCTCGACTCTAGCATGCGCACGAACAACTCCACACCTGAAATCAAGACTGCTTACCAATAATGGTAAACAGGGCAAACCAAAACAAAAAGGAAAACAGATTAGCAAAAACTCTAAGTACATATTAGTGTAAGGCATGTAAATACTTTTATTAGACAAACATGCTTTCTAAATAATTATTCCAATTTAAACTTGCCAAAAGTCAATTTCCATACTTAGACTTTCCAAATTTAGAATTTCAAAATTAAAACTTCCAAAAGTAGTAATGTCCACTAATAGAAACTTTCCAAACCAATAAACTTTCCAATTTATAAATTTTCCAATTTTAAGATATAATTCCAAAACCAATTTTCCTCACCTAAGTGTGCACATCCCCACAATCAAGTTAAACTATACTTGAGAAAAGACCAGATCATACAAAGCTCATGGTCTTACTTAACCAGTCCCAAGTAGAGTGACAATAAATTATTAAATACTCAGCCTCATAATAAGCTGCAAATTTTAAATTAATTCAATCAAGTGATTTATAAATTAAAAAAATTTTATTAATCAACACTTTTATAGATCAAACCATTAAGTCGTAAAATTATATTTTTAAATCATCAATCAAATCATTCATACGCAATATTTAAACAACTATAAACAAACACGCATTCAAAACTTGTATCAAGGACCTAGCCACCGGTATGTACCTTTGGTTACGCGAACATTAAGGTACGACTACTACACTTGACCACGATTAAGGGACTCCTCCTACACAATTAAAATAACCTTAATTAATACTAGGTTAACAAAATAAACACAAAATAATACTCCACTTGTTCATGAAGTACCTAAGTATTAAATCTCAAATATGTTAGTATCAAACTAGTGTAGTTGTGACGTTAGTATCAATATTACTTTAGCTTTCTTAAAAAAAATAGCATGAATATAATAATATGGGTAATAATAATCATAGTGGATTAGTAGTATCATTCTTTTTATATTATCTTGCGGCAAAAGAAGGTGAAAGCAAGAAGATGCTACTACACCACTAACAACAGTGGTTGGCTGGTGTGGCGGTAGTTAGGCGGCAGAGGGTGGTGGCATTGGTGGCGGTATAGTAGCAGTTGGTGGCAGCAACTAGTTTACTTTGTGGTTTCGTTGTTTGTTTAAGCAAGAAAGAAGGAGATATTTAGAGGAAGGAGAGGGCATGAGTTTCTCAAAAATGTAGGGGAAAATTTTTCTTGTTTTTTTGGTGTGAGTAAATGGGAGGAATTAAGGGTCTATTTATAGGTGTTTAAGGGTGGAAGAGATAGACTTCAAGAGAGTGTAGGATTAGTATGAAACCAAGATAAGTTTGGTTAGTTAAGTGAATTTGAATGCAATTTAGCCTAGGTTAATTTATGTGGGGAAATTAAATGAAAAGATGAGAAAGGAAATAAGATTAATGTTGATTTGGTTGGGGTAAGGATTGAAATCAAGATAAATCTAGAATTAAGCTACTTAATAGTTAAGGAAAATATACTATCATTCAAACTTTAGGCTACAAGTATTGTACGTAAAATCTTTTCTCTTTTTTTTTTTTTAATTTTTTTTATATTTTAGTAAAAAACAAAAATCATAATTAAATAAATAAAATAATTAAATTTGATAATTAAACCAAGTTATTATACAAATATATAAATATTTTTGATAATATCGAAACTAAAATTAGTTGTAAATCATAATGTATATTAGGTATTATCTTTAAAACTCTTGAAATAGCTAAAATAACAACATACATATCGAATAAAATATGGACAGACTTATAAAAGATAATTAAACCAATATTATTAATTTAGAAATTTAAGAATAATTAATTATTCAAATGATTAAATACTTATATTTGGCACCAAAATTTAAAATTTATTTTGGCTTCAAATTCAAATTATCGGAGGAATTACTAAACTATTTAAGAAAGTATTTTAAAAATTCGGGGTATTACACTTTTAAAAGGTCCTAATAACTCCATTATAGGCTGCCTAAACAAGGAAATAAACAAGGAAATGTTCAATAGCTTAAATGGGAAAGAAGGAAGCATGATTTGCAAAGAAGAAGAAATTCACATTTGACTTCCGGTGACGACTCCGGCAGCCACGCGCCGGCTCCTTAGCTCCGTCTTGGACTCTCCTTGACGGTGGTCAGGCGCATGCCCCTCCTTGGTGGCGCGTGCAACGAGTTTCAACTCCGAGATGAAAAGAATGATTTTTCATACTTAGTCTTTCTAGAGTTTTGCTTGCAAGTTTTTACCTCTCACTTGAAAAGGTTTTTCTTGGTTTAAGCACTTAGGATAAGATTTAATTTCTGTTATTTAGTTGCTAAAAACTTCCTAAGGTTATTCGGAATATTTTTAGTTAGTTAGAGTTTGTTTAAGATTAGTTTTCCTATTCTAATTAGAAGTAGTTATTCTATTCTAGTTAGGATGCTTGGAGCACAAGGTTAGGGGTTTGTCCAAATCCTTGTAGGAGTAGAATTAGTTTCCTCCTATGTCTATAAATATGGGTAATTTTCGTAGCTTTACATAACATAGAAAATCATATTAATTTCAGCACAAATTGTTTAACTTTGTTTAAACTTTTCTTTGCTAGTTTTCAATTCAAGGAGTTGTTTTGATAATTAGAACGTTCAATTCTTAGTTTTAGGAGTAGTCTAAGTTTTGATCATCAAAATACTTAGTTCTAGGAGCAGTCTAAGTAGTTTGAGTAGTCTTGAATTCGTTTGAGCAGTGGTCAAATTACAAGTCATATCCGGTTCGTTGTTCTTAAAATTGTTCTATTTCTTAAGGAATTCGGAAGGCTTGTGTTACTTGTACGATTTTAGATTCTTTATTGGGTTAAGGGGTTTAAATCCACATCAAAAAAGCCAAAAATTGAGCCAAGCGCCAAGCTCCGAAGCCAAAGGGCTAGGGAGTTTGCTAGGCACCCAAGCAAGGTGTGCATGGCCGGCCGTGTGCACACAGCGGCACACCAAGGCAGCCTTGGTGCGCGCCACTACTAGCACCAGGCGCTGCCTAGCAGCCCTGGGCTTGCGGCAAGTGTCAGATGCTTGCAGCCCAAGCCCGCAGCACTGCTAGGTGTAGCCGAGGCATCCTAGCAGCGTTTGCTACTGGCTCGGTGATGCTTAGTCACCCGCTCGGCCATGCTAGCCCTCCCCGCACCAACGTGCTCGCAGCCACACTATCACATGCACACACGCACGCACCAAGCCTCGGCAGCAACATGTCGGGCTGTGCTGGTAGCCCATGCTAGCCGAGCTTGGTGCTCGAAGCTTAAAGCTTCGATTTTTTGTGCTCGTGCTTTGAAATTTTATTCTGATTTTTGTGTGACTCTAAATTAATTCTAAATTGGATTTTAGAACTAATATTCCAGAAATATTGAAATTAAAACAAGTGTAACTTAATTAAATTCAATTTTAGTGCACAAAACCGAAATTAATTCAAGAACCATTCTTTTAATTTTTTTGGCTCAACTTGATGCAATAAAAATTGAGGGCTAGTCTCATAATTAATTTAACCAACATAAATTAATAATGAGATTTGACAAAATTAGTTGAATAAAATAATCAATCATCCAATGAAATAATTTACCCAACACTTACTTATGCAATTTTTGACTATTACAACCTTCCAATATGAAGAATATTATTTCAAGCACAAGTATGAACATTTAAGATTTTAATCAACTTCCAAAATTATTAAAACCAAAATTTGTTCATTATGGATTTTAGCAAGTTAAGATTCAACCATTTAAACCATTAAAGATTGAATCTTTAACTCTTCTAGGGCTTCAAGAATCATATTCACCCTAAACTTTCACACTTCAAGCAATTTATTTGCAAGAATGAGAAACTCCAAGTTTATGTGAAATTAAGAGCTATCCAAATTAAGCAACCAATTTACAACATAAACATTCTTCGAAAGGAGTAAAATTGCAGAAGATTAATGGTATAATCAAACACATAATCCAACCATTGCATGCCATAATTAATCAAGGTTTAAAGATTTAAAAAATTTCGTTCCAAACGAAAAACCCCTCGAAAAACCACTTTCTAGACAGATTTTGGCCTTTGGAAGCCATTTTTTAACACTTCATGTGTAAAGGTTGATGTAGAACATCGATTCCACCCAAAATCCATTATTTTTGAGTCAAAATCTAGGTTTGAGTCATAAATTAGCAATAATACGATTTTAATCCAATTAAAACCGAGGTCCTAATCTAATTAGGTTGCTAATATAGAAATTTAAATCCATTTTAAATCACCTTAATTAATTTTTAGTTGTAAAAATTAAATGCAAGAAGCTCTTATACCGCTGTAGGGTTTTGCGTTGTCCTACACCGCACAAAAATAAAACCTGCAAAAGGATCGCAAGCATAATAATTACAACATAATAACATATCATGCAATTAAAGAAAGCATAAACACATAAAGGGAAGAGATCAGAGAAAGAAAGGATAAGAGTAGCTCACCCTTAACGCGTGCTTCGCTCGTATCACGAGCTCAGACTTGGAAAACTTCGAGACACGCAAGTGCAAGCTCTCCAACGTCTCACACCCCCGCGAACAAAACCGGCCCCTACCTTGTAGCTAAGACAAGGCTAGACCAAATAAAACTAAAGTTTTACGAACTAAAAGGCTTTCTCACTTTAGGGAGATACTTTATTGAGTTCAACTCAAGTGAGAAATCCCAATACCCAAGGTGGGTGTTTATAGGGAAATGCTCCCTAAAGTTTCCATCAACTTTCCATGTAGGAGAGTTGTAGAAATGAGAAAATGATGGATTAATTTAATTCCAAATTAAATTAACAATTACAATTAAATTAGCAATCAACAAGTCTCACAAGGAGAAGAGGAGGGTAGGTGAGGAATACAAGGCCTCCTTGTTCCCCAAGCCACCAAACCCACCAATCACAACAAGCCAAGATCGGTCAACATCCTTGAGCAACAAGGAAAAGGCCGGTTAAGGCCTTGTGGCTTCGGCATGGGCCTTCCAGTCGTACCAAGCCCACGCGGCCAGACGCTTGCTGCGAGCTCGGTGGGCTGGGCCAAAGCAAAATCACGCTAGCTTTTGCTTGATGTTGTGCCGCGGCTTGCTGCTGCTATTCCGCGCAAGGCCCATCGAGCTTCGCATGCTACTGGCCTTGCTTACGGGGTTGGCTGGTGCGTGCGGGCTGGTGCTGGCCCTTGCTAGCATGCATGCTTGCGGAGCTAGTGTTGCTAGCATGCGCGCTCGACCAACTCGCCCAACCAGCACACTGGCGTGGCTGTTGGGCTTGCGGCCAAGACATGCACATGGCTAGTAGCCTTGCTAGCCTAGCCTGCCTAGCCCTTGCATGGCTAGGCCATTGCGAGGCTAGGACTTTCGATCGTTGACTTATTCATTGACTAATTTTCTTGTCTCGTCGATTGCATTAATTGACTCGACTTTCGACGCTCTAAGCTCAGAATCCGACGTCTTAGTTCGTAAAATCTCTATTGACTCATTTAATCCTTCGGATTAATACGTCACCTTGGTTCGGTTACACGATTAGGTGTGACCTGAAGGGCTCAGTCAAGAGCAAGCTGTAATATTAATTATACATTAATATTACTGATCGGAAGCGGCCTCCTGCTAGGCATTCCGATCACTTGACCTCACTGAATAATTAGCTTTCCTAATTAATTCCGAACCCCCTATCGGAATAATACACTTGTTCGAAGGACACCATTCCTTTTACCTCCAAGCACAAGTTTTGAAGTTGCACGCGACTTTACCGCGCAACTCTGATTCTTGCTCGCGCCCATTGTTTGATGTTGACTTTGACTCGTTGTGAGCAATGTTATACGGAGAGAACGATAATACCGTTTCAAGGTTAATCATTAAGTAGGTACTAATAATATCTCTTTGGCTAACAAAGTTGTCTAACTTAGTTGGTTTTAGTTTGTTCATCTTTTCCTTTTAAAAAAAAATCCAAAAACATGCCTTTTTATCGTTCTCTTATTTTATTTTCGCAAAAAAAAAAAAAAAAAAAGAAAAAAAAATAAATAAATTAAAAAAAAATAAAATAAAAACTGCATGTGGTAGATGCAACTCCCAAATTGCACTCTCTACCTTAGCGCAAGACTGAAAATTGCACGCGATACTATTTTTTATTATGATGACTCGTTTACGTACTTTTTAATCGAACTAATGATATTACCTCTTATACGGTTCGTCATTAGAAGTTTGCATCCCCTAATAGGACGTCATCAATATTCCTATTCCTAAACGTGCCTATTTTCATGGTCATCATCTTTTAGTTATACTTAATTAACCTTGATTTAAAAATATAATTTATTTAACTCTTCTATGGTTTAAAAAAGAAAATCCCGAGAACCTTACATGGGATAATTGCCTCAAAAAAATAATAAAAAAAAGGAGGGAGAAAAAAAAATCGAGAAACCTTTTAAAAAAAGAGTATGATACCAAAAGAAAAACTCAAAAAATAAGAGGGAATAATGAATGATAAATCCGAGAAAATGATTTAATTATTTCTTGGATTTTACGTTTGGAGGCAACCATTCTATTTAAACCAATAGTAATTATCCTTTAAGGATGAGCAATATGAGAATCTTACAAAAAAATTAATAAATAAACATCTCTATTGAAATCTAAATGATCAACAAATACCACATTTTAGTATATTTGATCATTTTAAGGGGTTTATTTGGGTTGATCAATATTTCTAAAAATTTGATAAGCATTTTCAATCCAACTTTCCTTTTCTTCTCTTCTACCCTTTTCAAAAACAGTTCACCTAAAGTAAAATCCTTAGATGACTACCTTGTTAAAGTCAACACAAATCATGACATTCCATTAATGGTTGTTCGTGAATTTTCTGACATTTTTCATCAACTAACTTGCTTAAAGTGAATTCGTATTACAAGAATTAAAAAAACCAATCATTTTGACTTTTGTTCATTGTTTGAATGCTTGGCGGAATAGGTTTTAAGTGAATGCGCTCAATTTCTCGTGATACACATTACTAGATCCTATTCCACATTTGCATCCTAGTCCAATCATGGGTGACAAAGAAGCATTGGAGAAACTTAGAGAGGAACTCCAAAACCTAAAGGCCTTACGAGAAGAAGACGCCCAAATGAAGGATCATTAAAAAGCAGAAAAGGCTAAAATAAAAGCAGAGAAAGAAAAACAAAACATTTTTCAAGAAAAAGCAAGAGCCGAAAGATTAGAGGCCTTGGAGAAACTTGTCCTTCGAGCTAGCTCAAGGACTAAGTTCTTTGATTATGAGCTTGCACCACAACCTAGTGGCAAGACTAACCTAGAAAAGTTCTTAACTACGGATTTACCAACCTTTAAGGTTACGGATAATCCAAGGACTAAGTTCTTTGATTATGAGCTTTCTTGGAATGATGGCATTGAAAGGGGTCGAGCATAGCTTATATGCATGTACTTTCCCTCTTTCATTGGACCCAACTGCTAGATCATGGTTTTATAACCTCGATGCAAAACAAATTTCCACTTGGGAGGACATTGTAAAAGCGTTTCTAGCCCAATATGGAGATAACATCGAGCTCACAACTACCTTGCGCGATCTTGAATTACTCAAGCATGGGGATGAAGAAGGCTTTATTGACTTCTTTCCAAGTTGCGATCAAAGGTTGCTCTTCTTTCACAAAGACTTCTGGATCATGAACTTGTCCCAAAGTTAATAGACAATATGTCTCCACCATACAAGTGCTATTTACGATACCTTGGTTTAGATACATTTCGTAAAATCTATATTACGGGAACATTAATTGAAAAGGACTTGATAAATGAAACCATGAATCATATCAACGTACTAAATTTTTAGAGAGGATCTCACCTACATTGGAAACGGATAAAGCTCGAAGATGCGATATTAAGAAGTTGTCAATAATTCAAGATGTAGCACCCTAGGTCTTGTTTTGTTTTTTTCCTTTTTGTTTTCTCTATGATAGACTAAGAGATTCATGCTGTCAAATCTACTTATTATGTACTCTCATTAATTAATGAATAAAATTGTTTCTTTCCTTTTTGTTTTCTCTATGATAGACTAAGAGATTCATGGTGTCAAATCTACTTATTATGTAATCTCATTAATTAATGAATAAAAATTCTATTTTCAAGTATGTCTATCTTGTTTTCTTTTCAATCACTTTTTTGTTATTAGCTCGAATTAATTGAAATACACATACAAACAGGCAACATCAAAAAAAGGCATACGTATTCAACACTTTAAGAATCTTGATGAGCTTTGGCTTACAAGATTTATCGAATGAAAAAAGGCCTATCTTTTGGCCCACAAAGAAGGGATATGATGAATACACCAACACAGGATGCAACTTGAAACTCCGCGAAAATGATCCCATGTCTTTAACCTTAGAACAAATCCATCTTTTTGGCAGCCCTTTTGAGCCTTGTCAATTGAGCCTTACTTATTCAACCTACATTATTCCAAACCTTGGGATGGGAATGGTGCAAAGATATACAAATGAAAATTGGGGGAACGAAACATAAGAGTTGGACACAAAGTTAGTCTAAACCCAAAAAGGAAAAATCCAATTCGAAAGCAAAAAAAAAAATCGTTCTAAACCCAAAACCAAACTTGTCAAAAAAATAAAAGAAAGGAAAAAAAGAAAAAGCAAGAGAAAATCACCTAATGTAGAAGTGGTCAAACAGACTAGGGAGGTTTTAATTAGAGAAGCACCAAAAGTAAGGGATTAAGGGAGTATACTTTAGCCTGCCCATTTTTTTCAAACCCCGAGTCTAGCCACGTTACAACCTTCGAAAGGCCCTCCTTGAGGTAGACCATAACCATGTGCCACGAAAAATCATCATTCTACAAAAACATGGCCCACCTTAGGCCTTTTTGAACATATGGACCTACTGTTGAGTAGTTATGCCCATACATAAAGTGCATGAAGTGTTGAGCAATAATTACAAAATAAATAAAAAAAGAATGGGATGATTTGATAGCCATTGGCTTGATTACATCATTTTAGTAGAGTAATCGAATCAAATTTATTCGATATTTTCCATATCTTTTGCCAAGAAAATTAAGATGACTATCACTTTCAAAATAATCATCTTATTTTCTATTAATAATAGGGTTGTTTATTACCAAGGTATTCAAGTCCTATATACATTGCCTAGAAAGAAAACGAGTGAATACTGTTAATTGATTTGATGATATATTGACAGCCTCGATGTCAAATTTAGATGTCTCTTACAACTCTTGATAATTAGCCATCTCGTTTATCAGGGCCGCCTGCGTGGGATATATTTATCCTCTCTAAGTGAGAAACATTGATTGAACATAATCGCTACATAAAAAAATGATCGTTATTGCTATTATACATATACCTCACTACCAAGTCATCACGATAATTCAACTATTAAATCAATAATCCTTTCTTTTTGAAAACATGTCTAATTCTCTTTCTTTATTCTTCTATGGGAAAGTTGGATTCCTCTTCCCTTTTATGCAAATCCGTCTTTTTTGTTCATTTCTTTTTTAGGGGGTAAGTTGGGATGATCCCTCCCATTTTAACAATTAAAATACCCCAAAGATGGTATATTTCTTTCCCTCTTTGCCTCAAACTGGGGCTGACTATAGACATTTACCTTTGGTCCCCTATCCCGACCGGAAGTGCTATGACAATAAATAATTCCATCTTTGTGCTGGATTGGAGTAAGGAATGCTTATCGGCTCTTGATTAAAGCCTAAATGCATAAAAGTAGCTAGCTTGACCCAAACAAAATGAACTAAAGCTCATTAACACTAAGCCCGATCTGAAATTAAGCCTAATCATGAGATTAAACCTAATTTCGGACAGATTTAGAGCGCCTAGGATAAAATCAAGGGCTTTCAAAAGAAAATTCGTGCGCAACTCATGAAGTCGCACAGGCCTAGCGCACGTAATTCATAAGGTTGCGCGCAGCAGCCAGCGCAACCTTCAGAGATGCGCTTATGGAAGATTCAGAATTTCAAAAATATACTGAATCAAATCTTACCATAGATCCACGTGCAAGACTAAAGATCGCGTTGGCCAAGGCAGCGCAACTCTTTCACTTGCGAGCGGAAGCTGCGCGCAACCCTAACAGTTGCGCGCGCCACCTGCTGCGGAAAAATCTCTGAAACCCTAATCTTACCCATTCCCTGTAAATAGAGGTTCAATATGAGGTCAAAACAGACAAAAAAACAGCCTAAAGGTCAGCAGTAACATCTTTGTGAACTTATGCAATATTCAACCCTCTTGTCTTAAACACTCACCCTTTTAATTATTTTGTTCTTACGATGGAGGTTCCCCAACAAGAAGGTGTCCATAAACATTCCAAGCAAAGATCTATCAAGGAAACGTGGTAATTCCCAAGCGCTTAGATAAATCACAATACTTTTCTTGTCCTAAATCACTTAAATTAATTAGTGTTGTTTGACCACATTAAAATAAACATTTAATTAATTAATTTGACATAGTATTCTTTCATTAAAACAAAACCAGAATCGGACAAATTAATTGATTGTTTCATCGCTTAAGCCAAGGCGAATCTTGTTTACTTTTGTTCTTTCACGAATTTGGACTAAATAAGAATACCGACATTCGTGTAATGTTATCCTTATATGATTAACGTGTGTAGATAAAATAAAACTTAATTTTAGGTATCACGTTGCATATATTGTTTGGTGATGAAATTGTGAAAAAGGAAGAACTAGTAGAGGTCGTACTAGGGCTAGGATGGCAATTCCACCCTAAAGGAAACGTTATTTTTGTACCCTCGCTCCCGAACTCATTTCTGGTACAAGTAGACCAATTTGGGCATGGGTAAATTTATGATTCGTGCTAAATATCCCTTGAACTCTACTTGGGAGAAAGGCATGAACAAGGTTTATGAGTTTTCCTAAAACTCATTGGTGACTCTCTATTGGTTTCTTATAAAAAAAACGTAACGATAGAATCAATTCTAATTCAAGGTCCCCCATACAGTCAGGAATTCAAATCCTAATACACCTTCAAAAGTGTAAATTCCTAGGATTTTAAAGGGCCATGGGCATACAGGAAGTGGGATCCCCAACGACAGGCTACCCTCCTCACACTGAAAAAGCCAGGACATCCCCATTTCCCTCTATCTACATATTTGAACACGCTAACTGATTGCTAACTTGTATATTGCGAAATCAATGTCATGCAAAGGTTATTATGAACCATCTTAATGACTTTAAATGACAAAGGGAAGAGTTCTAATTCCTATTATTTGACCAAGATAATTATATTACTTGATCAAACAGTAATTCATGATAAACATATGCAAAATACCACAAATGGGAAACATAAATTTCAAGGGCATCGAATATGAGAAACATCCCCTAACATGTATACAAAGATATAGGTATATTCTAACTTTCGTTTTGTGCTAAGACCATAAATTGGACCCTCTCCAAATTTTAAATTCTAGTTTGAAATAACGTGTTTTCAACTCTCTCAAAAAATAATCTTCAAAATTCCCTTTTTGAATTTTGTTTCATTTTCTCAAAATAAATGAATTTTCAGATTTTCCATAACCTTTTGGGTAATACATGCATATACATATAAATTTCCAAAAGGGAAGAACTAAGATTCGACTTCTTCTTAACTCGAACTTGTTCTCGCCTAATCATCCTATGAATATTGGCTTAAGGATGGTAAATGAACCACCTACAAGACCAAAATCAAAGATTGATAAGAACGAAGAAAATATTTGATGTTCTAAATCAACTTTGAGAATAATATCACTGCAACGATCTCTACGAACGTTTTGACATTAGGTAAAGATTACTAAACCTTAACTACAAATGTTTTTGGTTTTTAAACTAGCAAAGAACTAACTTGCTTCCTTAAACATGACTTTAGCTAAAAATGCGTAAGCCATGTCATTATCCTAAAATATTCTCAAAATGCAAAACATGGGATACATAGGCCTATTCCCACATCACGATGATTCGAATGCCTTTAACAATAGCAAGTCATTAGAACTACCCCAAATTGGGGGCTCCAAGACTTGAGAAATAGCAAGAATGCACACAACCCAACACATGGGTGCTCCAATATCCATAACAAACAAAATGAAATATTCATGCCATTAAAGCTACTTTCGAGAATCGCCTAAACTATAAATGGTTTACATAGATCTCGAGCCTTACAATTTTCAAATGCATCACTATGATTTCATAATCATTTTGTTCCTTTGAAAACTAAGTTTGCAACCGAACTTGGCCATTGAACAAGCTACAAACACGAACATATCACATATTCGAGGCATTTGCAAGTTCAAATTCAAAAACTAATCTTAGTGCATAATTGTTATTTCAATACTTAAATTTACTCTAAAGATTATAGAGTATGACTAGTATAAGCAAAAGAAACAAAATCATGAGTATCAAAATAATTAAGAACTCAAATGCATACGACATGCTTACTCATACGAAAGTTTAATACTCAACCATTAATCATGAAAATAGTATTGAGACACTTCATTAACGTAAGACAATCATTTCATGAGTTAAAACACGAATCAAAGACTCCTAAGTTCAAAATTAAGGGGTCTTCATTTAAAATTCCCTATTGTCGCACGAATAATAAAATTGAAAACATTGGAATTTCGCAAAAGGGATGATATCTACTTTCTCAATTTCAATTGGTAACGAAATTTGAGCTCTAACGAAAGAACTCGAAAGTAGCGAGAATAGAGGAAAAATTTGAACAACTACATTTCATTTTCCCTTTTAATTTTTCTACAAATGACCAAAATTACTAGACTGAACAAGTTTTCTTTGTTAAAACTATAAATGGTCAAAAACGATTTAAATACACTCGTTTAATCGTCCTAAGATCCTAGTTGTTATCATAATAAGAAGAAACACAGGATTTCTAGACCCACTTCAGCAACATGAATGAAAGGGTCTAATGTTAAAAAAAATTAATTAGTCATCCAATATTGGGGGCTACAACACTCGAAAATATAAAATAGGGGCTCAAAAGCCCAAAATATAGCCAAACTATACTAGTTGGATGATGTCTTCAAGAATTTCCTAAACTAACTAGTTGTAGGGAATTTTTCAACTCTTTGAGCCCTACTGGGATTCATGCTTTTAGGCATGGCGGCATTCCAAGGAAAAGAAGCTAGAGAAAAAGAGTCGCTAACAAGTTTTAGGAACTTGTAAACCGTTAGCGGGTGTGAAGGTTACACCCCATTCACGATCACGGAGATCGCTAACTCCATAGTGGTCCGAACCATGACTGGATGTTTGAGGATGATGGTACGAATCCAACTTAAAAGTGATTGAACCCGCTCTAAATAGGCCTCTACTCAATTCTTAGGATATTCATGCGCGCTTTTCGATCAACATACATACATCAAGTTAATCCTAAACCTGTTTAATCTACGTTGGTTGATTATTAATGCACAATCAAATCTGTTATTGGTGATAACTTGAATTAAAATCATATTAAGCCTAAAATAAATTATTAATTATCTTATTAGGCGTGATTTCAAGTACAAATTCCCTTTGAACCTACAAGAAGGGCGTGATCAAGCAATAACAATAAATCAAGAATAATCAAGCAACATATGATTAATATAACAATCATCATCATAACAACATCATCAAAACATCGTTAATAGTAAGATCCTAGGCATGATACTTAATAACAAATTCTAGCATGTCACTAATAATGAGATCAAAGCGCTATCCTAAACATGATACTAGAAATCATAATAAAACATCCTAAACATTATTTCTACTCCCAAATAAAAAGAACAATTAAATAAGGATAATTAAATTACTCACTTGATGCATCAATCTTCTTGCTATTAAAACAATACGCACGTTAGTAAACTTCAAGAATGATTAAATCAATAAAGTAAATAAATCAAATATGAATTGAAATATAGATTTAGGACCAAATCCTCAAAACTATCAACCTTTCACGTCGAGGTCGAAGGCAACGTCGATGATGGCTTGGAGTATTCGAACCTCGTGAATAAGGTATTGTGACTGATTTGGGAGAGTATCGAGATATGTTTAGGTAAGGCTAAGAACATGGGAATTAAAGAATTCTGGGTTATGATGATGGGATTATGATGATTATGATGATTGTTGGTGATCTAAAACGGTGGAAAATGACATCTATTTATAGGGAAAAAAAAGAGTCGAAGCGATTAGAAAAGATCAGAATCCAAATTGGAATAAAGTAGCTCTTAACGCGGGGTGATAGACTTATCGCGGTGCGCCAATGTCCATCGCGACGCGTTGATTCTGTCGTTCTGCGATGATTTCTAAAGATAAAAAGTCGCACGGAGTTTGATCTCCAATAGAATTGGGTTAACGAAATATATCCGAACGTCTTTCAATTTGGACGGGATAAAGACTATCATATGAGAAGTTTTATTTGGCTCGAACTCTTTTGATCTATATCTTTTTCGAAAAGGATAAATTAGAACCTTCTAGAGACTTCTAGAAGCTCCTAAGAAATCCTAATGGGTTTAGGATTAGGAATATGGTGTTTAGACCCTCGCATGATCATTGGGTCGTAGTTAAGGTGGGCCTAGGCTTAGTTTGGGCTCGATTTAGTATTTTGGCCATAACTTATTCGTTTTAAGTTGGGTTTGGGCTTATAATATATCGTTAGAAATCTCTTTTCAAGCCTCATCCATCTAAACAATAATTGGACCAGGAATATGGACCAAAATAATCAAGTTTGGGCGTTTTTATGAGTTGGACACGAAATGAATGATTTTGGGTTTAAGGACACGAAATTAACGATTTTGGATTAAAAATTTTTAGGAAAGGTTAGAAATATGGTCAAGGCTAAAGGGAATTTCACGAGACTCTTCAACTCTTTACCGAACTCGTTAATCAAAGACATGAAAGGTACTCATCACTAGGTTTGGTTTTTAATAAGACACAATCAAGTGTCTACACTAGCTTTATACAAATCTTGAAATCATAGTTTTATAAGTGAATAATAATAACTATCGATTATTGTAATCATTGATAAAACCATTTTCACAACTTAAGCATGGCAAAAATAAACATGATTCGCAAGAACAGTTTCATGTCATTATCAAGTTCAAAATTTCAATCCTAATTTTAATGCATAGTTGTTGTACTAACACTTCAATTTACATTTAAATTAACAAGTATAGTCCATGTGAGCAAAAAAAAAAAAAAAAAAAAAAAAAAAAAAAAAAAAAAGCGAAATCAAATGAAGGAAAACACATATATGCTTGTATATGCTCAAACCAGACTCGATACTTGACCATTTCACATGAAATTTGTTGCAAGATATTCCTTAAACTTGTCACAATAACATAGAACAAACAAATTCATGAAAACAAGTCGAATTAAATACCCCCAATTTCAAAAATTAGGGTTCTTCTTTCGATTCCCCCATTTTGATGACCAAATTCAAAGTTTGGCACAATAAACAAGGAGCAAGATTTACTTTCCTAAGCTTCAAACGACAACGAAAATGGAGCTCTAGAGAAAGAGATCGAAAATGGAAAATGACGAAGAAAAGCACGAGCCGCGGATCGTGTTTCATCCAAAATTGTTCGTTGTTTAAGTTCAGCGTGCAACTCACAAAGTTGTGTGAGACAACTACGCGCAACTTCTAATATCACGCGCGAAACCCCAGTGCAACCCTCGAGGTTTCGCACAGATACTGGTCAGTTAAATGACAATTTCTCGATTTTTGTTTTGTCTTTCAAACCAAACGTTTTAGCTCGTTGAATTCGCGCCTCGACAGGCTTTCTCACGATGTTTTTAAAACCTTCAAAAACATTTTATTGCTTTGCATCTAGTAGTTTATTTCTTCTCTGATATTTTTTTGCATCATCCTGCATGCACACCGTGCTTGGTGCCTTCCTAAGCATACGTTTTGGATATTTTCTTGGAAGACGATGGAAAAATATCACGTAGTGGTGCTTTACGTAAAAGCTCTCATAGACAGTTTGACATTTTTCCTACACTTCCCTTTAAGAAATGCCACGTTTTTCGTATTTTTATCGTTACTTAACAAAAATTCCGCGTATATACAACGTAAAATTGTATAGCGTACATACCGCGTAAAATTGTATGGTGCACGTGCTGTGTAAAATTGCACTAGCAACGTGATTAGCCTCTCGTAAAAAACGGTAGAACCATTTTTTAGGCGTTAGCTTAACGAGTCGACAAAGCGCGCCGACCATCGGGGCATTGACTACCCCTGTTGGATGCAA
This sequence comes from Chenopodium quinoa, assembly GCF_001683475.1. Taxonomy (NCBI): domain Eukaryota; kingdom Viridiplantae; phylum Streptophyta; class Magnoliopsida; order Caryophyllales; family Amaranthaceae; genus Chenopodium; species Chenopodium quinoa. The sequence goes on from NW_018744239.1 coordinate 9,506,825, forward strand.
ATACGGTTAGCTTAAAAAAAGTCATGCTTTATCGGACAGTTAGGGTGTTCGTCCACCCCCAGTATAAAGAGCGGCCCTAACTAAAGCTGCGCCCCATTTAGACACGTGCCCCTAGAGACGCGTGTTTTCATCTTTTGGACAAAACTGCTGTGAGAGTTGCTGATTACTGGATTCAGATACATGCCTCCAGTCCTGAGATATATATTTCTATCTTGTGGACATCGAATCTTTGTTTTGGCAGCGTATGTCAATCTTTTATTCATGTGTTAGGCTACGAATGTCAAAGCGCCCCTATTTATCATCTTTTCTTTTGTTAAAATCATGGACTAAAGTTTCAATGACAAATTGAGGGACTTTAGACCGTCGATGCCATATTGAGAGGCTATCATCCTCTTTTAATCTTTTTTAAACCCGGTACCTTCTCATAACATGACATCATCCAGGAAAGCCTTTACTTGTAAAAGTGTTCTATACTTGCAAAGGGTCAACCTAGATTCTTTAGCGTGCTAAGTTCAAAATTACTTTGATCTTAGTAGCTACTTATCTTGAACATTTAGCGAACTGAGAATAGTTTCGACATTCTCAACACTACTAAAACTTTTTTTTAAAGAACTTCGAAGAATGAGTCTCGAATTTATTTCCTTGACTACTTTGATCTTCGCCTATTCTAGAATTGATCAAAGTGGGGGCTAACTGTAGACACCTACTTTTGGCCTCCTGTGACGGGAAGTGTGATGATGTTACAAAAACTCATCCTTCATGCTAGATCAAAGTTGAAGTATTTATGGACTCCGAAATGCATTATGAAGTAAGTTAGAACCCGTATTTGAGACCAAATTATCTTAGATCCTAGTCGAATCACTAATTAGGCCTAAAAGGTGTTTGTTCTGGGGTTTTTTTATGTCCTCTGGGAGAGTTACAATTTCAAGACTGAATTCTGGACGCCTGTACCTGCAAAACAACGGAGACTCAGGTGGGTGGGAGCTCCGCCTCCGACGATCAAGTTAGAACGTGTATGAGGAGTAAAGTGCGGAAATTAAAGGGTCTCTCTCGGATTCCAAGAGAGAATCTGCAATGTGTAATTGCTCAGCTCGAGGTGTCAGGTGTCTGACTTTCTCTAATGGAGTGTTAATGTGAATTGAATATTTCTGAATGGATGTTCCTCCGAGGGAAATATCTCCCCTTTATAGGGTGTTAGAACACGTGCCTAATACTAGTTTTCAGTAAACCTAGGGCTGATAGGGCTTTGCCTGGAACTTTGGGCCGTAAGAGGCCAGCTTTCTTGGTTGGCTATCTGTCTGCCACGTGTCGAGGCCTGATTGGTCCACCTTGGACCTCTCACAAGGTGACACGTGGAGGACTCTGACTGGTCCATGCGGATGACACGTGGCAGGATTTGAGTGGTCCACGTGGCGGGGGAAATCCCCTAATCATTTGCCCCTCACAGGGGTGACGTGGCATGCCACGTGGCGCCTGTGACAGATGTCACGCCATGACTGGATAACGGTTTTTACCGTTTTTTTTTTACCCTTGAAATTCCCCCCTATAAATAAGAGGTGTCCAAATCATTTGGACATTCTAGAAACATTTTAAGACAGAACTTTGGACGCTTGCTTTGACTATTTGGACGAGTGCCGCTTGTTTACAGACCGCCTGTTCCCAAACCGCCTGCTTCTTCAGCTGCTTAGTTTTTCAAAGGTTCCAAGACTTCTCTACTCAAAGGTAACCGCGTGTTCCCTTTTGCACTTTCTCTTTGTTTTTTCTTTTTTCAAAAATGGTAGCCCAAAAGCACCTGGCACGACCTAGGTTAGTGATCAGCCGGTCACCAGGGACGGATGAATCTAGAACTAGGAGTGCCGCCTGCCCTATGCTAGACCACCCTTTGTGAACTACCCAGAGTCCGACTGTCTATGTGTTTGTGCTGGACACCATGGCCAGAACGAAGAGAACGGCCAAGATAACAAATTCAGACGGCTCCTCATTCTACGCGCCCATTAGCGAGATCTCGGACGTGCCGACGGGCGACCCTAGCACCCCAAGTGATTCTATTTTGGCAGAATCAGGGGAGGAGGTTTAGAATGACCCTCTTATTATTGATCTATCCAGGCAGGCGACTGCTTTGCTCGAGAACTCGAGCGATGACTCTAAGCCCAGCACCTCCAGTCGGCACTCTGGCGACTCGGAGGAGAAGCACTCTCGGCTACATACAGCGAGAGAAAGCCATGAGGTGGAAAAAGGGGAGAGATGGGCAGAGCCGGCTGCCACCAAAAGGGAAATGTATACCCCCTATTTTTGCCATGTTCTTAAAGGCAGGCGCAAGGCCATGTCTGAAAAAATTGGGAGTTTTAGGGCTGATCGTGTAATGGGTCATGGTTACATTCTAATAGTGCCGGATGCCGAGGATACGGTAGTCTGGCCAGAGTCGTCCAACCACAAGGACGAGTGTTTTGGCTGCTATGAGGTGGCCATTAAAGCTGGTTTAAGATTTCCTCTACATCTGGCTGAAGAGAGGATTTTGGATGGGTACCAGCTGGGTCTCTGGCAACTGGCCCCAAACTCATGGTTCAACATCTTGGGCTATGTTGTCGGCTGCGAGATGTACGGGGTAGAGCCAAGCTTTGAAGCTTTTGCTCACATGAACTACCTCATTCGGACCCAAAAAACAAGCGGTACCGGCTGGTACCAACTGTCTAGCCATAAAGGATACATGATGACCATGGGAAAGGAGAACAAGTGGAAGGATTGGAGGAACACCTTCTACATAGTCTCCCACCCTGATAAGGTCAAGAGCAAGAAGTGCAACAGGTGGAACAAAGATCTACCTTACCTAACAGGCAGATTTGATCTGCCGCTTGTTCCTCAACAAGCTTAAGAAGAGATCCTAGACAGAGGACTGTTCAAAGTTTACATACAGGCAAACCCCGAGACTAGGGTGAGGGAGTTCATCCCTCAAAATTACATCCCAAAGTATAAATGGTTATACGACGGGAAATACCTGGCCGCCTGCGGCCTTAGCGAGGAGATGCCGAGAGGTAGTGGACCGCCTATTTAGAGTGTCTTGCTAGACTTGACTAATTTTGTGTCTAAACATTTGATTCATCTTTTGCAGATAAAGTTATGGAAAAAATCTCGGCCTCCAAGAAAGTAGCCGCCCAACTCCACGCAGCCATTCTTGGCAAGCAGTCCACTGAGGAGTCGCCTGCCAAACAGGCGCCTAGGGTGAGCTACTTTACCTTAGCATAATTTTCTCTCTCTCTATTTTTTTTTAATTTGTAGCCTGTTTTTGATTTAATGACTTGTTGCAGAGCGACACTGTCAGACCTTCCTCCTCTACCCAGCCGGACCACAAACGACAAAAATAGACGATTAGGGATGCGTCCACTCCTGGCAGCGCCAGGAGACAGACGACCGAGAGGCAAGGAAGGACTCCCCAAAGCTGGGCAAGGACTCCGGCCACCCCTAAGAGCAGCCGGCCTCCAAGAGAAAAGGAGGCGGCGAGAGGTATGACTTGCTCAAATCTTCGAAGTTTAATCAAGCAACCGACTCCTCTGATTTCAGGCGGCTGGCTTTCTGTTTTTATGCCGCGCATTAATCAGTCTTATCTGCAGATGCCCCTCAAGAGCTGGACCTAGTTCAGATGGCCAAGGCCATGCTGAAGGCCATCCTTGCTGGGGACAGGGAATCTATTAAGGGAGTCAGCACCCTTAACCTTGAAGCCATCATGGCTCTCCTTGCCGAGGTACACTTAGTAAAAAAGTTTTCTCTTTTTACTTAAACGTTTGCCTGGTCGCCTGTAACTAACGACTGTTTTTGGTCGGCTGCAGTCTATGCTACGAGTGTATGGTCTCCGCAAACGCATCACCGAGAAGAACAAAGAGGTAAAAGCTGCGAAGGCCATGGTCGCCTCTGATTCTGATAAAGCTATGTTCCAAATAGCTCAAAATGAGATTCTAACAACTGACATACTGTATTACCAAGCGTCCGCCACTTTGCAAGTCAAGAAGGAATTGGAGGCGGCCAGGAAAAAGATCTTGAAGCTGAGAAGTCTGTAAAGGACCTCAAGGCTGAGATGGCGCCTCTAAATGAGGCTGACAAGGAGGCCGAGGGACTCCACTCTCGGGTGAATAAACTCAAGGGCCGCCTGCAGAATCAAGAGGCTGACCTCACCCAGAAACTTAACGAGAAATCTGATAAGGAGAAGATGGCCCTTGTTCAGGACATGATGGACGACTGCAGCGCCATTATGAAGATGACCTGGGCGGCCCTCCTCCCTAATACCGGCTATGAAAAATGGGAGGGCCAATTCGCCGCCTGTTCTGATCAATACAACAAGAAGATCATGGAGCAAGCAGATGGCGAGGAGGAGGCGGATGATAAGGCGTCCGACTCCACTTCCAGGGAGTTGGACTAGGAAGAGGAGGACAAGCAGGAGGCGGATGGTGATGAGGAGCCGCCGCAGGAGGAGGTGGATGCCGATAAGGAAAAGGCGCTGGTTGATGATCCAAATCAAGCGGCTGTCAACACTGTAGGTCCTCCTCCAGCTGCTTGAATTCCAATTTTTTATATGTTAACTTTCTTCGGCCTGTGTGCCGCTTGTTCTGTATCTTTACCCGACCAAGGGGTCGGGGTGTATTGACAATTTTAAATATTAACTTTTCTAGTCGGTTACCTGGCCGACTGTTTATATCAATCATCCGGCTGTTTTTGCCGGTATTCTTCAAATTCTGAAGTTTTCAAATTTTTTTCTTTTCATGAATTTTGCCAAGTGTATGTGGCTTGCCTCTTGCTTTCATGAATGCTTTATATACCGACTGTTCTTTCCCTTGGGCGACTGGCGCTTGGTTTTCAAAGGTGAGTTGATTAACTTAGAATTTTTGATACTCTTGAGTATTACTAATACTAGGTCAATCAAATCACTATGGTGATTGCCCCAAACCAGGCGGTCAATCGGCCGTAGGACAGGCGAACCGCAATGTACTAAGTTTGTAAATAGTCCGTCTGCTTGGTGGTTGTATAGAACAGGCACCAATCTGGACGTTTGTAATCAAGGTAGCTTCTATGGTGCTAGCAAAAATAGGAACAGTGGCCGAAGGCCGTCTGTTTGCCAAAAAACAGGCGGTTTCATTCGTACCTTTTAGATTCCAAGTGTAGATTGTTGACTATGAACTTTTTAGGTTGATCAATCTCCGTCACTTGTACTTGAGTAATCAAAAGAAATAGTCGGCTGTGGCCGTCTGTTGTGTTTGCAACTTAGAGGAATAGTGGCTGAATACCGTCTGTTTGCCAAAAAACAGGCGGCTTGGTTCGTACCATTTAGGTTCCATCTTAAGTTCGCCGAAGTGACTATGAGAACCCTTGGGGTTAATCAATCTCTGTCACCTATTTGAGTGAGTAGAAGAATCATGCGGCTTTAGCCGCCTAGTACCCCTTTATTTGCCAAGTTTTGCTTAGCTATTTACTCAAATTATGCCGACTGTATTGTCCCAAGCAATAACAGGCGGTTTCTGACTTAGATTTTAACTGTCTACCGCGTGTTTACAGTATAGCGGTACGTTTATCTTTGTCTCAGGTCTAACGACTGCGAGGTTTTGTTATGAAACACTCGGCAGGGCCGTTTGTTTTTGTTTTATAGAGCAATGTGCCACCCAAATGGGAGACGCTCTCTGCGACGAATTCACCCGGATGGATGTCGCCGGACGCCTGCTCAAGTTTTGGGACAGACGTATTAGTTTAATTTTAAAAGGATCATCCGGCCATGGGCCTTAAGTTGATCATCCGGCCCGTGGCCTCATTATATTGTTTAGAAAAGAACAGATTGCTAAGTCGTCTAGACTTAACGTTTTTACTCAAGTACTTAAAAGAAGTAAGGCCAACTGTGTTCTGCACAGGCGGCTTGCCCCACTGAGGAGACTTGCACAATAATTGAAATAAATTGCAAACTTTATTGTTATGTTTACAAATATTTTACAAATCTCAGAAGTAGTACTTTTTTAAGTTGTCTACATTCCAAGTTCTGGCTAGCTGCCTGCCATCTGGTGTTTCCAAGCAGTAGGTGCCGCCTCTAACTTCTTAATAGATTCGGTAGGGGCCATCCCAGTTAGGAGTGAGCTTTCCCTGCTCGTTGGCCCTACCGACCGCTTCCATCTTTCGTAACACAAAGTCCCCTACTTTTAGGGGTCGCTTGTGCACTTTTTTATTGTAAGCTCTCGTCATTCTCAGACGATAGATCTCATGGTGCAAGGCTGCATTGCCCATGCTTTCTGTAAGTGAATCTAATGCTAGTTGCATGGCTTCCCAGTTGGCCTCTTCATCATAAAGCATGACTCGAAGAGTCGGCTCATAGTGCTCAATAGGCAAAACAACCTCTGCCCCATAAACCATGAGAAAGGGAGTTTCACCAGTCGCCCCTTTTTCAATCGTCCTGATGGCCCACAGAACATGCGGTGGCTCGTCAGCCCATAGGCCGCTGGCTCTTTCAATCTTCTTTTTGATGCCATCAGAGATTAACTTGTTGAATGCTTCAACCTGGCCGTTTTCTTAGGGACGGCCGACTGATGCAAAACTATGAGAGATCCCTTGGTCTCCCAACCAGTTTTTGAGAGCAGGCGTCTCGAATTGTGGTCCATTGTCAAAAACCATTGACATGGGTACTCCATACCGAGTGATGACATTTCTCCAAACGAAAGAGATGACATCTTTGGTTTTGATGCCTTTGACTGCCTCCGCTTCTACCCACTTGGTGAAGTAGTCGACTGCTACCAAAATATATCTTTTTCCGCCTGTAGCAGGCGTATAGGGACCCAGAATGTCCATGCCCCATTAAGCGAATGGTATTGGGCTATGGATAGTCGTCATGTCAGTGGCTAGACGATGGATGAGCTTGTCAAACCTTTGACACTTGTCACATTTTTTAACCATTTCAAGGGCGTCTGCTTCAAGGGTAGGCCAGAAATAGCCTTGTCGCCTGGCTCTCTTTGCTAGTGTCCTGCCGCCTATATGAGAGGCACAGAACCCTGAATGCAAATCTTTGAGGACCTCTCGGCCCTTCTCTGGGGTAACACACTTCAAAAGAGGTTGTAGATAAACTTTCTTGAAAAGTTCTCCTTTGTGAATCTCAATGTTAGACGTACGTTTTTTCATTACAATCATCTCTGGGTAAGTATCCGGCAAGGTGTCGTCTGTTAAGTATGCCCAGATGTCATCCATCCAGGTTGAGCTTCGATCAAGGACTCCAATTGGTTCCTCCTCAATGCTCCTTTTTTCCATCACCTCCCAGAAAACAGACCTTGGTGTGTCACAGGAGGCGGATGATGCCAATTTGGAGAGGGCATCTGCCTGGTTATTCTCGGACCTAGGCACTTGACTTAGGTGGAATTCTTAAAGTGTTCCGGCCTCTTCTTTTACCGTCTGTAGATACTTGATCATAGCTGAATGTGTGGATTCATAGTCACCATGGTATTGGCTAACAATTAGTTGTGAATCTGAACAGTCGTCCACTTTCTTTGCCCCAGCCGCCTTGCACATGCGAATGCCGGCTAGTAGGGCTTCATATTTTGCCTCATTGTTTGAGGCTTGGAACTTAAAACGCAGTGCATATTCATATTTGTCCCCTTCAGAAGACTGACATATGACGTCTGCACCATAGCCGTTCATTTTGGAGCTCCCGTCCACATATACCTTCCAAACTTAGTCAGGATTTTTCGGATCAACCGGCCTAGTCATTTCAACAATGAAGTCGGCAAGTGCCTACCCCTTCACTGCTTTCCTTTGCTCAAAAGTAATTTCTAAGCTTTGCATTTCAATTGCCCATTTAATCATTCGGCCGGATGATTCCATGGTTGTCAGTGGCCGCTTGATTGGTTGGTCAGTGTAGACCACGACCGGATGTGCCAAGAAATAAGGCTTCAGCTTCTTAACTGCCATGAAGAGGGCCAAGCCAAATTTTTCTACCATGGGGTACTGTAACTCAACATTCTTCAGGACATGGCTGATGAAATAGACAGGGAGCTGACAGCCGTCTCTTTCAGCAAGAAGAACGGCACTGAGAGCATGATCAGAGATGGCCAAGTACATGTATAACACTTCCTTTGACAAAGGGCTGACGAGCCTTGGCAAAGAGTGCAAGTGTTCCTTCAACTTATGGAAGGTCGCCTCTACATCCGTCCCCCATTCAAACATAGTCTTCTTCTAGATTGCTTGGAAGAAATAGAGGTACTTGTCACCTGACCGACTGAGGAATCTCCTCAATGCCGCCAGACAGCCTGTTAATTTTTTAACTTCCTTTACAGTATGTGGAGACTGCATGTCTATGACCGCCTGTATTTTTTCTAGATTGGCCTCTATCCCCCTTTGATCAATCAGAAATCCGAGGAACTTCCCAAACTCAACACCAAAAACACATTTCTTGGGATTGAGCATGACCTGGTGCCGCCTTAGTGTGGTGAATGTTTCTCGAAGATCTGTAAGATAGTCCGTCTAGAGTTTGGATTTGACAATCATATCATCAATATACGCCTCCACATTCCTTCCTATTTGATTAACGAAGACTGTATTAATCATTCTTTGGAAGGTAGCAGGCGCATTCTTCAAACCAAACGGCAACACAGTATAGCGGAATAACCCTTGATCAGTGACGAATGACGTCTTTTCTTGATCTTTCTTCCATAAGGGTATCTGGTGAAAGCTTGAATAGGCGTCCATGAAGCTCATCAAGGCATGGCCGGCTGTAGAGTCGACCAGACTATCAATCTTTGGGAGAGGATAGTTATCCTTCGGACATGCCTTGTTCAAGTTTGTGTAGTCTACACATATGCGCTAGGTTCCATTCGGCTTTTTTACTAGGACAACATTGGCAACCCAGACAGGGAAGTAGCATTGCCGAATGAAACCAGCATCTAACAAATTTTTTCACCTCAGCGGCTGCCGTCTGGCTTCTTTCTTTACCATGATTCCTCTTCTTTGTTCTTATCGGCTTCTTTTTAGGATCCACAACAAGTTTGTGGACGGCTAGATCCGGGCTGATGCTTGGATCTCGTCCACTTCAAAGGCAAAGATGTCTTTGAATTCTTTCAACAAGTGGTGCAAGTCTGCACCGAGTTCAACAAAAGCAGTCGTCCCGACCTTAACAGTCCGGTCAGGACGAGAGTCATCTAGGACAATGTCCATGTGTTCACCAGCTGGCTGGGGACGGAGTTCATATGGCCTTTGACCGGTCAGTGATTGCTATTGCATGTCTATCTTCTCGGCTATCATTTGGTTGGCCTTTCTCTTTTTGCCGGCTACTGTTGCAGCAGGCGCGACTTCCTTGACTTGGTCAAGGTCAGTAGTTTCTCCACCGGGGCCGGCTGCGACCACAGTGGGCTTGACATCAGAGAGGTAGCACTCCCTAGCCATCTTTAGGTCTCCCCTTAGGGAGCCAACTGTTCCATCATCCCTCTCAAACTTGAGAAGCATAAGAGAAGGGATGATAACAGCTTTGGATTCATTCAGGGTAGGGCACCCCAAAATCATGTTGTAGGCCATCAGTTCTTCAACAACTAAGAACCGGACCACCATGTGGCGTCCCTCCTCTTTATCGCCTAGACGAATGGGTAAGTTTATTCGTCCTACCGGATGTACCACACTACCCCCAAATCCCACTAAGGGATGAGAGACCTGGTGCATACTCTCAGGCTTGTACTTGAGCTTGGCCAGGCACTTGTGAATGATGAGATCAGACAAGCTCCTAGTGTCAATGAGGATCCGGCCAACTCTTTGGTTGGCCACTTTGCATTCGATGACAATAGGGTCATCATCCGGCCTCTTGATTTTGCCCTTGTCCTCCTCTGTAATAACGACTTCGGGGAAGTAGTCCTTGGACGCCTCTCCCTCGTCGACTGAGATAACATCGAGGCACCTGACATAGTCTTTATTGCCCCGGATGGTAGGGCCGCCTCCAGCGAAGCCGCCTGCTATTGTATAGATCGAAGTTTTATCTGTATCCGAGCTATTAGCAGAGTGGGGCTTCTTCTTGGACGACTGTCCAGGGTTAGTCTGCAAGGTAACCTTGGACCTCAAGATATAAGACTTGAGGACTCCTTTATCAGCCAGACGGTCCAACAGCCGCTTGAGGCTATAGCATTCGTTGGTGTCGTGGCCAATATCCTCATGATAGTGGCAGTATTTGTTTTTGTTCTGATTTTTCGCGGAACCCTTCATAGGAGTCGGCTTGTCAATAGAGACCCGGTCCTTAATCTCCATGAGAATGGAGTAACAGTCTTTACTGAATTCATACTTTGAGGAGTACGTCTTCGCTTCTCTCTTTTTCTTCTAGGACGGCTGTTCAGAGGATTCAGCCACCAAGACTTGTTTTCTTTTCTTTTCTTCTTTCTTAGCCGGCCTTGATGGCCGACTCTCTTTTTTGTCAGACCTCTTTGAGTCCGACTGCTTACTGATGTTGCAGAGCTCGGTCGCCTATATATAGGCGTCCGCCTCCATCAGTGCCTCTTGGAAGGTAGCCACCCTCTTTCTGACGAGGTAGAACTTGAAGGTCGACCCATCCTTCAGACCTTTGAAAAAGTCTGTGTAAGCTACCTCATCAGACAGCCCTTGAATCTGAATTTTCATCAGATTAAAGCTCCTGATATATGAGCGCAGCCCCTCCTTCTCTCCCTGATGTATGGCTCCCAAGTTAAGACTTGTCTTCTTTGCAGGGATATTCATAAAGAAGTTTGACGCAAACAAGTATGCCAGCGTCTTAAAGTTATTGATGCATCTGGCTGGCAGGTTGCCGAACCATTGTTGGGAGATGCCCTTCAATGTAGCCGGGAAGCATCTACACCACGTGGCATCGTCCAACCCTTGAAGATACATAAGGTTGGTGTATGTCATCAAGTGGTCTTCTGGGTTGGAGGTACCATCATAAGTGCCTAACAACACATTCTTCACCTTGGCCGGCTGTGTGGCCTCAGTTATTTCCTTGGAGAAAGCTGAAGGTTGTTCCCCAAGTTTTAGCAGTCGGAGCTGCCAATCTAAAGGTTGGATATTGGGTGCCGCCTGCCCCCCAAAGAGGGTAGGCTGTATATAAGGTGGTCCATACGGCATGTATGGCTGTTGAGGCGCATACGGGGCCGCCTGGAACATCCGAGGACTAGAATGGGCGGACATGCCGCCTGTATGGTTTTCTTGGTTTGATTGAGAATACCTTAGTGAGGCATTCTAAAAATTATCATTGAAGTTCGATATGGAGGTCGACTATGAGAGTTGCATATTCTTCTTTTGCTAGATTATCATCCGAGCATCGGAATATTTTTTCTTGGAACCATCTGGCTGTATATGCCGGATGGCCTTCCTCTTCCCTGGCTCAAGGAACCGAAGTCCGGCCAAATTTAACAAGGGCTTCTGTCCCTCCCTCGGTTTAGGGTAAGGAGTGGCCTCTCGGTCTTTGACCGACTTTTTCCTCCCAGAATAAGAGGACTTCTTGGCAAACTGTTCCTTGGTAGGGACAACCGTCCGTTTATCAATAAGATCCTTTATCTCCCCTTTGAAACATGTCATGAGGATCATGAGCTCGTTTCTAGTGATGGGGGTGGATCCTTCGGCCACTTGAGACTGACCTGTCAGCTGGTCGACTGTTTCACTGGGGCCTGCCTGGTCAGTGTTACGTTCCCTCCTTTTGGTGGGATGGATGCGGCGTGTCATGAGGGACCTGTTAGGGGCCGTATGGGTGGCGACTTCATAGTCATCATCCGTATCTTGGTCTGAGAAGACCTGGACGTCGGCCATAGGCCGTTTCTCATTAAGAGGTGGTACAGGTTCTTGTGAAGTCATCTTTGAAGTACTTTCTCAGTCTCTCCATAGACGGCGGCGCCAAATGTTTCGGGGTTTTTTTATGTCCTTCGGGAGAGTTACAATTCCAAGACTGACTTCTGGACGCCTGTACCTGCAAAACAACGGAGACTCCGGTGAGTGGGAGCTCCGCCTCCGACGATCAAGTTAGAACGTGTATGAGGAGTAAAGTGCAGAAATTAAAAGGTCTCTCTCGGATTCCAAGAGAGAATCTGCAATGTGTAATTGCTCAGCTTGAGGTGTCAGGTGTCTGACTTTCTCTAATGGAGTGTTAATGTGAATTGAATATTTCTGAATGGATGTTCCTCCGAGGGAAACATCTCCCTTTTATAGGGTGTTAGAAAACGTGCCCAATACTAGTTTTTAGTAAACCTAGGGCTAATTGGGCTTTGCCTGGAACTTTGGGCCGTAAGAGGCCAACTTTCCTGGTTGGCTATCTGTCTGCCACGTGTCGAGGCCTGATTGGTCCACCTTGGACCTCTCACAAGGTGACACGTGGCGGACTCTGATCGGTCCATGCGGATGACACGTGGCAGGATTTGAGTGGTCCACGTGGCGGGGAAAAATCCCCTAATCAGTGTTCATACATGTTTAGTCTGGATTAATAACGGACTTAAATGCGTCAAATGTAGTGATTGGATCAAATGGATCTTACATTGTTGAAAACAGAGCCAATCAGAACAATTAACCACCTAATATACATTCATGTCCTATACAAATGGGTAGCCCTTTCAAAGAGCTTTCCAACGGTATATTATAAGCCCAATTCCAAGTTAAAACGAAGAAGCTATCATCAAAATACTAAACCGGGCCCTAAAACCGACACCCTTGCACTCAAACGACCATATCTTTTGATGCATAACAAATTTTATTTTTAACGGCATTGGAAAGTAGACATTTAGAGCTTTCCAATGATATCTTATTTTCCTTAATCCAATTTCGTAATCAAAATTTGTGGAAGTTGTAAAAACGCGTTTTCGTATAAGGCAAACATCACCGCGCGCCACTTCCAAAGTTGCGTGCTCCACCCGTGCGCAAGTCCCAGAGTTGCGCTCGGCTCTCCAGCGCAACTTTGAAAGTTGCACGCACCTCCTGACGCCGCGGCTCTAAAACCCTAAACCTAGATTCCTACGCCTATAAATAGGGGTCTTCGTTAGCCCTAATTACGATAGAAAAATCAGAATTAAAACCGTAGAATTTTAAAAACCCTAATCTCTCAAGTTCTCTATTACTATCATACTACTTATCCCCTCTCTTCCCAAATACTCTTTAACCCTAATCCATTCCATTGAATTCCTTGGAGGTACGAAGAAGGAGGGAAGTCCATAAACGCCTAAATGGAGATCTAGCAAAAAAGGAGAATAGTTGGTTTCCTGAGCACTTAGTTAAATCACTTTTCTGTTCTTGTTTAAATAACTTTAATCAATTAATTAGTGTTGTTTGATCACTTTAAAGTTTAAACGGTTCTCTAATTAATTAATTTCACATAGTATCTTGCGTTAATTAAAGACTAGAATCGAATAATTAAATTATTGTTTTATTACCTAAGTCAGGCGAATATTATTTATTTCTTGTTCCTTTCACGAATTTAAATAAAAAGAATAATGACATTCGTTGCAATGTAGACTTTTTGTGATTAATGCTTGTAAATAAAAACAACTAATTTAGTTTTTAGGAATCGCGTTGCATATATTATTTGGTAATGAAATTGTGAAAAAGGAAGAGCTAGTAGAGGCCGCACTAGAGCTAAGTTTGCGATTCTCAAAGAGAACATTTTTCTAGTACCCTTGCTCCCGAACTAATTTCTAGTTTAATGGACCAATTTGGGCATGGGTAAATATATGATTCATGCTAATTATCCCTTGAACACTACTTGGGAGAAAGGTATGAACGAGGTTTATGAGTTTTTTCTAAAACTCATTGGTGACTCTCTATTGGTTTCTTATAAAAAAGCGTAATGATAAAATCAATTCTAATTCAAGGTTCCCCGAATAGACAGGAATTCAAATCCTAACACACCTTATAAAGTGTAAATTCCTAGGCTTTTAAAGGGCCATGGGCATAGAGGAAGTGGGATCCCCAACGACGGGCTACCCTCCTCACACTTAGCAGCTTCGGAAGCAGCTAAGGAGGCAGTTTGGATTCGAAAGTTCGTTGATGAGCTTGGTGTTGTGCCCTCAATCAAGCGACCAATAAACCTGTTTTGATACAATAATGGGGCTATTACTCAGGCTAGGGAGCCTAGGGGACATCAGATGGTCAAATATGTAATGAGGCGATTTCACCTAATAAGGGAGTGGACTACCGGAGGTGAAATTAAGCTTTGCAAAGTCGGAATGGACGACAATGTAGTCGATCCACTTACTAAACCTTTGCCTCAAGTAAAACACAACAAGCACGTTGAGGCAATGGGAATTAGGCACGTCGGAGAATGGCTCTAATTTCCTACTATATGTGTTTTAATTAAGCTTTCGACATCTTGATGTAAAACACTAAGTTAACCATTCATATATGGAGTAATTATAATTTTTGCAAAATTATAATTCCATGTCTATTTACTTATGGTTTAGAATAAAATAATGAGTCCATTCGATTTGACGATATTTAAAATAGGGTATTAAGACAATGTCTTGGATAAAGAAACACCTATTAATTAAGTGAACATTGAATGTCATATCGAAATTATCCCTAATCGAGATCATTTAAAGGTTGGATGACTAATGACCATATGAGATTAGTGTGTGGTATATGATTTATAGCACTGTTCTTGTGCTACAGGGACATGAATGTCATTAATCATTTGCACAGGTATTAGTTTGGAACTATGCCGAATCGACCTATGAGAATACTTTAAGAGATTTAAAAATCGTCATAAGTATATTTGTCATTATGGCTATCGGTACCTTTTTCCTCAACCATGAGTATTGTAAGTTGAGTACTAGTCTGTTTTGATGTTGTCAAACGTCAGCCGTAAAAGAGGATTATAAAGGAAACACTTAGGCGACTAGGCCTCTTAGTGAGAGAAGCTTGAAAATACAAGACTGGGAATGTCCTCCTATTAACAATAGAAAATATGTCTTTGTTGTTTACAAGGCCTCTCGAAGAGCGAGATTGTGAAAAGGCATGGTCGTGCTCAGATGGATTTTAAAAATCATCTGTACTTGACAATCTAACTCGGAATTTCGGGAAACACTTCTAGACGTAATAAGGATGACGATGATCTTACCTTATAGTTCATGAAGAGGAATTAAGTGACATAGGAAAAGGGCAATACACATACAACACACTTGTTCGGAAGGACGAGAGGGAGATTGAAAAGAATGGTGTCCTTTGAACAAGTAGTGTACTCCGATAGAGGGTTTGGAATTAATTAGGAAAACTAATTATTCGGTGAAGTCAAGTGATCGGAATGTAAATAATCTTATAGCTTGCTCTTGACTGAACCCTGCGGGTCACAGTACACCCAATCGTGTAACCGAACTAAGGTGACGAATTAATCTAAAGGGTTAAATACGTCGATAAAGATTGTGAATCGTACTAAGGAAATTAAACAACAACAACAATAGAAATTATATCAACCGAAATTAAATATTGAATTATATGAACAAGTCTTTTTAAATTAGCTAAAAAGTATAAATTATATCAACAAACAACAACAATAGAAATTAATAACAGAAATTTAAAGTGTATTAAACTATTAACATGAATAATAAATAAAATCTAAAAAGCAAAACAAAACAAAAACGTATAAGAAAGATTCGAATTTAGCAAGCTACCTTAAATGGATGAAGTTTGAACACTTGCAAGTAGAACGACCTTGATGTACGATTGTTCGTCAGGGGAGGAAGGCGTGGAGAGGGAAAGGATTTTAGGTTGGTTTGATTGTTTGAATTGTTGAGAGTTGAAAGGAGAGAAAATGAATGAGAGTGATGAGGGAGAAAGAGAGCTTCTATCATGCTGTTGTAGGGAGTGAGTGAGAGGATTTTAGGGTTTTAGTTTATATAAGGACCTATATTTGGGCTTGAGCTGATTTCATTAGGTTTCTTTAGGGTTTTTTTTTCTCCATTTTAAATTTTCTATTTAACTTATATGAGTTCGGGTTATCAGGTTGGGTTCAGGTTGACCCAACCTGATTTTGACCCTAAAATTTTTTTGGATTAGAATTTCAATCTTAACCTAACCCATTTAATCATTAGGTCAAGTTCCTGTCGACCCATTTAAGTTTTCTGGTCAAAAATCTCAACCCAAACTTGCTATTTTCGGGTCGAGTTTTCGGGTTGTGTCAGCTTTTGCCAGCCCTAATATCAACCCCGTAGGGAAAGCTATTATTTCGTGGTGACATTGTAGAAGGAGGAAGAAGGAAAATTTTTGAAGCCTTAGAGCCATGGATCTACAGTTGTGAGCTAGTTTGGTAGGAGAAGGAAGAAGAAAAATAATTTGGGCCTGACTATTTTACCTACCCCTAACTTACACACCGAAATGACCTCCGTATCCCTTGAGTAACATTCATCGTAATACAAATTGAGTAACTTGTATTTCCTCGTTTTCTCAGCTTGAGGAAATTGTATCTTTCTAAACTCTTTTAACTAGAGTGCATCTGTGCTAACGCACGAGGATACGTATGTATAGTTAGAATGAAGAAAATAGTAGAAGGGAAAGTTATAGATTTTTTTTTTCTTAAATTTTTTTTTGGAGAAAGGAAGTTATTTGGAGTGCACAAAATTGCGGGATTGTAATTTTGGAGGAATTTGGTGAGAAGTTAGAGAAAAAACTTTAATTATAAAGGAAATTTTTTAAATTACCACCCAAAATGTATCTATTTTCAAAATAACCACCCGTTTAATTTTTTTTTTAAATTACCACCCCTTAAAATAAATAATCGCTCAGATTACCACCCATTTCAAAACTAATGTGGGCCCCACCTACCTTATTTCCCTCCTTTTTTTTGTTCTTTATCTCGACTTCGCTCTCTCTCTATGCTATTGAACTCAACCAAACCCCTTCCTCATTCAATTTCTTCATTAATTTTCTGAACAATCCACTTTCTTCTCCTTCTTTCTTCATAAATTCTCAACAACTCTTTAAATTAGTAAACTAAAACCCTAATTTTTTGTTTGTTTTGCAAATGAGTTACTGTTGGGTAATTGATTGCAAAGGAGTCACTTTCTCTCTGCTCCTTTTTACCTGAAACCACCATGGGAGGCAGAGGAAGGAGCCGCACTCAACGGAAACACTTCAAGCAAAGGGGAAAGAGGAAGGAACCCTAATTTCATAACAACCCCAATTTAATTGAAGTAGGAACCCTAATTCCAGAAAACCCCCAATTCAATTAAAATAGGAACCCTAATTTCAGAAAACCCCCAATTCAACTGAAGCATGAACCCTAATTTCATAAAACCCCTAATTTTACCTATTTACCCCAATTATAGTGCAATTTGGTGAAGGAAATGCAAATTGAAGTTGGGAGAGCTATTATAAAGAGAAAAATCGGGGGGGGGGGGGAATAAGTCAAAAGGGTCAAAATAGCAGTTAATAGCCGTTAGGTGGGGCTCACAGACAGAAAGCCCACCGAAATTTTGAATAGGTAGTAGTAATATGAGTAATTATTTAATTTAAGGGGTAGTAATTTAAAAAAAAATAAAAAATTAAACCGATGGTTATTTTGAAAATGGATACATTTTTGGGTGGTAATTTAAAAAATTTTCTTATACGAAGTATAAAAGATTACAAAAAGAAAAAAAAAAAAAAAAAAATCCTCGTGCATCTTCAAAGATTAAAGTAAACGAAGCAGAAGACGAGACCCTGTTATTCCATTCTTGCGAAGAATAAAAAAAATGGAGAAACGAACAATATACCTTTGGATAATTGCAGTTCTAACCTTCGTTGTGTTGATGATCGTTACCCTACGATTCCTCAATCTCAAGAGTACCACAACTTTGCTGATCAGCGTCAATTTTTGGGTCAGTCTTAATTACTTTGATTTTGTATGAATTTTAAATTAAATTATCTAATCAAACTTGCTTCATAGTTTTGAATCTATTTTAAGGGTGAAATTGCATAATTTATGCTCTTGTTATGTCTTTAAGAATTTAATTTATCCATTATTGTGATTAAGTAGTGTTAAATTGTGATTATTGTCTTTGAATAAGAACTATTAAATTTCTTGGTTTAATCAATTGGGCGAATTTTAAGGGTAATGAACATATTAGTGGGTCAGTTGACTTTAATTGCAATGATATTTCCAATAATTGTATCTACTTAATTGTCAATTTGGTCATAAGAATGGTTCTATAATGTAATATTATGGCTTTTGTACTCGACCGAATACTGATGAATATCTCAATTTAGTCGTTCAGGGGGGTTGGAGCGAGGTTCAATGACTGATGTTGATAATTATAGTGTAGTGATATGGGTAGTGTAAATATGTTGGGGACATGAAGCCATGAAGGCAGAGGAATTTAGGTTGAATAGCTTTGATTTTGTGTTTTTGGGGTTTATGTTTAAAAGTTTAAGAATGTGCTTCAATGTTATGTCGGCGAAAATTAGATTAGAAGGTGTGTGCATATTTCCTTGCTTCGAATTTTTAGTTATGGTATAGAGAGAGACAGGCCAACTTATGAGGATGACATGATATCAATTTTTCAGGTTTTAGTAGTGACATTTACGGATTACACTATTAACATGGTCATTTATTTTAAATAGAAGAAATGCAAATGTGCAAGCTGTGTGAGCTGGAGAATTGCTCGTACTATCTTAGAAACCCTTTTTTTACTACACAGATGAACATATAAGCTAAGTTGTACTGTTAGAAATCATTGTTTATCTTAAAATTCTCAAGCCCTTGGAAAAATATCCTTGTGGGACTTGAGATAAATATGGATTTAGAAGGAGTATTAAATTAAAAAAAAAAAAAAGTTATTAAGATGTAATAAGGATTTACTAGTTGAGTTTGGTACGTGGTAATTGGGTTATTGTTGTTGGTATTTCATTAATGATGTAATCTATATCGTTGCTTCTCTCAACCTTAACATGCTTGTGTGTGGGTGCTTGTTAATTTGTGTTCTTGAAACCCAAAAGATACTTTTACTCGGATAGTTGGATCATTACAACTTCCATGAAATCACATGACACTGACTTTTTTAATCTGTTACCAGGTAACTAAAATCAAGCTAAAAGATATTAATCTGTTGTATATTAGGCACAACCTTGCAATAAAAGATTCAAGTGAAATAGAACCCTTCTTGGCAATAACTAAATTCATGATCTTATCATTAGGATTTATATACTAGCCAAGTTTGCTTTAATGTTGTTTAAAAAATGCAACTTTGGTTAAACGATTATAAGGATCATCTTTCTCCTTTTTGTCGAAAATTCATGATCTTATTATTAGGATTTATATACTAGCCAAGTTTGCTTTAATGTTATTAAACAATGCAATTTCGGTTAAACGATTATAAGGATCATCTTTCTCCTTTGCTTGTCATCGTTTTTACCTTTTTACATTTTTTGATGATGTTTAATGTTTTTCATCTCAGATTCAGGGCTTCTATTATTACTTTATTATGAAATTAATCTGTTTCGGAGTACTTTCAGGAATCCCCAATATGCTCAATGTCATTTCCAATGTCCCTTTTCTTGTCATTGGCATTATAGGGCTGATACTTTGTCACTATGGAAATTATTTTAAACTGAGGTACTTGTTTGTGGCTTCTATCATGTACTTTTATTTTCTTTAATCTTGTGCTTTAAAGCTGTATTGCTATCAGATATGAATGAAGTCTTATTTTTTTAAAGCCTGCAAGGTGAAGTTTGGGGTTGGACCTTTTTCTACATTGGTGTTGCAGCTGTTGGTTTTGGTTCATCTTACTATCATCTCCAACCAAATGATGCTCGACTGGTGTGGGATCGCTTGCCAGTGAGTTTTTCTGTTTAATAATCTAGCATGATATGATCTATCCATATGGCACTTTTATGATTACTAGTACTAGTATGCTCGGCCACCCGCAATGCGCGCGATGTTGATTAGCCCTTCAGCGTGCGGATGCGTATTGATTGATTGTTCGTTATGAAATTGCAGTTGTAACTTAAACATATTTGTGTCGAAGATGTATTTTGCCATTTGTAATGTGAATTCTGGAAAATTAATGAATCTGGTGTTAAAATGGGATAAAAATGAGCCAATAAGTAATGTTGTGGTCCAAAGAGCTATTTAAGTCCAATTTACATCTACAAAAACAATAGATAAGTTTAATTAAATACAATCAGTGCAAATATGTGAAAATCGAGTTAAGAGAAATACACCCTTTTTGAGTATAGAATAAGAAAACATGGCTACATGCATAATTGAAAGTTATTAAAAATCTAATTGCAAAGCAGATTCATTTTAATCAACATATTAACTTCATTTATATGGTGTTCTGTTCTAGTGGGACCTTATTAGAGACTTAGGAGTATTTATTAAACTAATTGAGCCGTTTTTCTCATCATTTTTTACTGTTAGTTGATTTAACCACTCAGACTCCATTCAGTTCGGAGAGTGAATAAAATCTAACATGTTTAGACAAGGGTTAATAAGAGCTACCCACATTCAATTTTCAACTAAAATAAATAATACATTTAGATAAGTTTAATTCAATTCAAAAAAGTTGTGATAATTTCATGTAAACACTAATTATGAGTAAAGATTAAACTTTTGGTTTAGTTAAGTTCAAACAATATCATCTTCCAAGGAATTTGAATTAAAGCATTATCTATTTCCAAATAGGGCCTTCATCTACTGATGGTACTTTTGCTACTCAATTTCCTCGTTTCCTCGCTTCAGTAAATGAAAATCTTTCTTACCATTTTACAAAATTCCCTGCACAAGTCAATAAAAATAGCTTACATCATGCTTTTAATTGGTAATGTTTTGTAAGACCATAAGAATAATTGTCGTAGTTCACTTTTTTTTTTTTTTTTTTGAAAGAATTGTCATAGTTCACTTACTGCCACAGATCATTCTACTAGCATCATATCACCTTCACCATCGGTGAAAACAACTCACTTATTTTTGGTTATAATTGAACTTTCACTAAAGATTAAGATTACTATACCCATCTTCTCAGGAATAAATCTAGGCCAAGAATTTAAAGCTAAAATCAAACAATGCTAAAAAACGAAGGCAATGAAAAGAAATTTAGAAGCAAGTAGAAATTTTAATTAAAAAAAAGGAAATGGTGGTACCTGGGATTATTCAAGGGTCAACTTTGTTGGAAAAAATAGGGATTTGATCACCCACATTGTAGTGGTGATTGAGGGAAGAAACAGAGGGAAAACCCAGTAATTAATTACTACCTCGGTTTCTTATTATTTGCAATAAAGGAATATTTTATATATCACAAATAATACCCATTTGTTGCAAATAATAAGAAATGGAGGTAGTAATATAAATAGCAACAAATTTGAGATCTTTGACATGGCTAATTAGCTGCTTTGATCTTACTGATTTGGGGGTAACAGTAGAATGACGTTCATAGAAATAAATTTTAACTGATTTGTAGTTCAAATGTCTCAAATTTTACACTATTCAAAATCCTACACTCGTTTTCAAATTAATCTGATTTACCATTTGAAAAAGAGAGAAAACTTCTATAAAAAATTTAAAGATGACTTACTAACCAATGATGATTGAAAAAGAATATCAATATAACACTTTGTTTGGATAGAAGAAAATGGAAGGAAAAGAAGGGAAGAGAAAGAGAAGGGGGACAAACTCTCTTGTTAGGGTAAGGGATTGGGGGAAGGAAGGGAAAGGAGAGGGAGGGATCCATTTTCCTATCTCTTTAATAAGCATAATCTCTCCAAATTTGGAGAGATTTGGAGGGAAAATGGAGCTCACCTCCCCCTCCCTTTCTTTTCCCTTCCCTTCCCCCCTTTTCCCTCCCCTTCCTTTCCTTCTGTATTTACTATCCAAACAAAGCGTAAGCGATCTATAGAAAATATTATACCTTTTGATAATTTTATTAATGTTCTCGTTTTTAGTATGCTTGATCTCCGTCCTCTGTATTCCCATTTCACTTGATCCGGTGATTCCACTATCTCTAACTCCTTCCGGTTTGACTCAGAAGCTCCGGTTCCTGCCTATCATTGCGTTATGTTTGATTTTACGGCGAGGATGGTGAATCTGAAATTCAAAAACCCTAGATAATTGCTCTGCTATAAATTTTTATAAATTGAGTAACTACCATCAATAGCTGAATAATCCTCCATATTAGAACCCTAAATTGTCCATGCTTACAATTAATATAACAATAGTGTGAAATTGAACTCCCAATTCCCAAATGAAATTCATATTTGATGATAAAAACCAAAAAAAAAAAAAAAAAACACCTTACCGCAACAACGGGCTTCAATGGAGGAGAAAGAGCAAAACATGGAGAACTCAAATTTTCAATGGTGGTGATGAAAGAGGAAAGAGAAGAAAGAGGAAGGGGTAAGCAGATAATCTCACTGAAAAGAGAGGGGTAAGAGGAGGAGATGAAGTTGTCATTGTGGTGAGTACTCAGCAAACAAGAGTAGATGATCGAAGGAATGGGCAAAAATTTATTTGAACTTTTTTAGATGTATTTTCATTCGAACACTGTAGATAAGGAATTTAGGGGCAAGGTTGTGGCTTTTTAAGATTTATAGATTGTGCTCCATTTATCCTTTCTCTGACTTATTCATTACCTGTATCTTACAACTTTTTATACTCTGATGCAACTAGAGGATGCTTACATATTATGTAGAAATTAATAACTCTGAGCATATCTTTCATATTTGCATATAGATGACTGTTGCATTCACGTCACTAGTTGCAATTTTTATTATGGAGAGGATTGATGAGCAGAAGGGGACTGCATCTATTATACCTTTGCTTCTAGCAGGCATTATCAGCATACTGTATTGGCGGTGAGACCTCTTTTATTTTATTTTTTTCTTCTGTTTTTTCCAAATTAATTGATTCTGTTTTTGTGTTTTTAAGTGTTTCAACGTCAATGCTGAAATGAAGGTTAAGAGACACATTAATGGTTTCTGTAGGCAAGTGTAGACTAGGAAACAACTCTGGCAAAAAAGGTGGAGGGATTTTTTTTTTTCGCCACCTTTTTCCATCTTCATTTACAATTGTAACTGCACCTTACTAAAAAAAATTTCTAGCTTCCTCTGGTTACGTTAAGTAGTATCATAGAGTTTTAGAATGATTTTTTTTAAGCCTTAAATGTTGGATAGAGCTAACTGATCTATCATTCCTTCATTACTTTGATGAAAAAGACTTGTTTTTTCATCTGCTGTAGTTGTGGCTTCAGGCCTTCAGTAGATAGGGTAGAAGTTTACAAATTTCTAATCCTTCTTTACTCACACATCTGTACAGGTTTTTTGATGATCTTCGTCCTTATGCAGTTGTGCAGTTCGTGCCTTGCATAGCCTTGCCCTTGATGGCCATTCTATTGCCTCCCATGTACACACATTCCACTTACTGGCTTTGGGCTGCAGGTTTGTGGTATTGACCATGATGCTTTTAATTTTGTAGAGATTATATCAAGATCTATATCCTGCTTTACTTTTGCTTTTCTTTTCTATGTGCAGCTTTCTATCTGCTTGCAAAGATATTAGAAGCTGAAGATAAACCTGTTTATGAGTTGACTCATCATGTTGTCAGTGGA
The DNA here is from genome assembly GCF_001683475.1 of Chenopodium quinoa. Lineage (NCBI taxonomy): Eukaryota > Viridiplantae > Streptophyta > Magnoliopsida > Caryophyllales > Amaranthaceae > Chenopodium > Chenopodium quinoa. The sequence continues at coordinate 9,530,332 of NW_018744239.1, forward strand.
CACACTCTGAAGCATTTATCTGCTGCTGTTGTTCCAGTGTTCCTGACACTCATGCTTGCAAAAAGAACCATTGAAACAGAGAGGTAATTTTGCTTTCGTTCAGCTAATACAAGCAGCTATCCTCTATTTTCCTTTTCTGTATCATTATTCGAAGGGGGACAAACCAGTTTTGGCAAGTTCAATTTATCATTTATACAAGCTGTATTGCTTGTGAATACACCTTTAAAAATTTAAAACTGTACAAGTCTATGGAGAAGGGAAATGCAGTACAAGGAGTTTGGTCTCCCGCTTGGTATACTAGCAGTTTAAGTAGCCGGTAGCTGTTTAATTAATGATTTATTTTCAGATAGATTTTTTAGCCGTTGAAATGTTGAATGATAAAAGTGCGAATGCTAGCTTTAAGCTGTGAAGATTTCTTTTATTGGGCATGTTCAACAATATTAGCTGTTGTAGTAGCTTGTAGCTTTGTGAGTATTTGTTAGCTTTGAGAGTAGATGTCAGGAATAAACTAGTAGCTATTAGATATTGCTAAACATTACTATTTGGATTAAGTAGTGTTTTTTACTACTACTACTAGGTCTACACTACTTGTGTGACTAAGCTCTGTTCAAGGAGTATTAATACATTAACACTTTGTTTGGATAGAAGGAAATGGAAGGAAAAGAAGGGAAGAGAAAAGGAGGGGGACAAACTCTCTTGTTTGGGTAAAGGATTGAGGTAAGGAAGGGAAAGGAGAGGGAGGGATCCATTTTCCCTCTCTCTTTAATAAGCATAATCCCTCCAAAATTGGAGAGATTTGGAGGGAAAATGGAGTTCACCTCCCCCTCCCTTTCTTCTTTCCCCTTCCCTTCCTCCTATTTCTCTCTCCTTCCTTTCCTTCCTTATTTGCTATCCAAACAAAGCGTAAGTTTTAATTGTGAGCTTTATTTTTATTTTTTTTTCATCATTTTAGCTATGATATTTAGATACATAATGTTAATCCATTCCCTTCCCTTGAAAAGTTGGAAAACAGAAAATTAAATCGGGTTATAACCTGATATGGATGAATTGAGATAGCCTTGGACCTCACCACAGTTGTCCATCAATGCACTCTCTAGTTTCCTTAGATAAATGTTCTCTTGCCTTAACTTTAATACTATGATAAAAGTCAATTGAAGCCATTAACTCTAATCCCTGATTTGATAATCAGGAAAGGGTGCAGAATCTATACAACCATAAAAAAAAGAAAATAAAGAAATAAAAAAAATTCTTTCAAAAAAAAAAAAAAAAACTTTAAAAATAAATAAAAATTTAATAACCATGGGAAAACTTACTAGCATCAGCTAGACTATTATTCCTGCTGGTTCATTTCTGGCACTACTTTGTTGTAACCATATAATTTGTAAAACATGAAGAGATTATAAATATTCTTGAATGAAAAAAGCAATGAAAAAAATGATCAAGGAGGCAAACTACATGAACATTCTTTCCTCGAGTTATCCCCCAAAGTGAGATTACCCCATTGCAAGAGTGTGAGTAGTTGGAGTTCCAAGGCCATTCACTTCCATGCTTGTGTTCTAGTGCTTTTCTCTTACATGTCAACACTAAGGATTTTTAGTGAATTTTCTGCCCAGAGAAGATGACAGCAAGGTTTTTTTTTTTTACAATCTGCTTATCTTTAACCATTAAAACATATAATGCGTCAAAAAATATAAAATTAAATTAAATAAATAAAACCATTGAAACATATAAGGTGTAGATACGAGATTTTATTTATATATTATGGGCAATCAGTTACCTGTGAACAGGTTAGCTCATGGGTTCTTTGATAGATCCTATTATCCTGATATTCATGACTGCCCATCACATGCCTTCGTAAAACTCCACTTTGCATGTCTCCCTACCCTTCATTCTCCACCATTCTTGAGACGTGGCACTGCAGTAGTACAACACGGAAGCCTTTTAGGTTGTTGGGTAGAGATTTGTTGTTTGAGGCATTTTACCTGAAATTGAGGTTGAGCAACATTTGTCCCCCATCTCCAGTAATTAGTGTTCTTTAAGCCATCTGTGAAGAAGCTGTGCAAAATAGCAACTTCACTCTTATCAGGAGAGTTTTTATCTATCTACATTGATAATTCTACTAGCTAGTTGTTTCAGTAGCATCTGCTCTCTCATGTGATTTTGTTGTAATTTTACAATGTAGGGTGAGTTTGTTCATGGTATGGAGAAGTTCATGGACTAAAGTAAGGAAAGACGAGATCAGAGTACAGAGTTCTGAATACCATGTGGTTTCAAATCAAGAATGATACTGGATTTGTTCATTATTGGACGAGTATCAACATCTGAATGCAAAGTGATGCAGAACTGGTCAACAGGTACTGCTTAATTCTATGGTGAATAAGGCTAATTGGTGATGTCTCTTATATTCGTCCTTCTGTGTAATCTCTTTCTTGTTTCTTTGCTCTAGGCCTGTATTAAAATTGTATTGTAAAATGTAAACAGAACAGTCTTTCATATAAATTGTAACGAGCTGTGCAGGAACTATTTTTCTTTTCGTTTCCAACTTTTCCTCAACTAATCAATGTTTGAGCTATGCTCAGATTTTAAATTAATACGAAATTCGGAGTACATGGTTAAATAAATTGGAATCAATACAAGTGTTGTATCCAGCTTAGGAAATCCTTTGTATAATAAAGAGAAATATATATATTTTTTAAGAAATGCTTTATAATTCTTATTATTGGTACTAATTTTACTGAAAATAGGTTAAATTTGTTAATATTTGCTTTTAATTGCTGTTTAAGAATTCATTTGATGTTTTTCTTTTTCATGAAATTTGCTTTGTTAATTTGCTCATTAATGAGTCATTAATTGTACACTGTTTGGGTATGGAAAGGTTTTTTTTTTTTGTTTTTGTTTTTGTTTTTTAATGCAGTATTTGCTATTTATTTCATTGTGTTTATTTTGTGGAATTCATGTGTTGAATTCTTGATTAAAATAGTTACCATTTCTCATATTTGACACAAAAAGCTCAGATTCTAAGCCATGAACAATACAGATTACAATGAGCCTAAGTGTAGATTCAATAAAATACAATTACATTAAGCCAGCAAACTTTATACAATACATGAGCCTCTGCCATACTAAATTGCACTCATACAATCCTGGATAGCTTCATTAACTCTTCCAATCTCCTTATATATGTATTTATCCTGTTGAGTAGCGCATTGGCGCCATCGGATCAATTGGAAGAACTTCTGTGTAGCAAGTCAGAGCATCCGCATAATTGCCTTGATGCAAAAATGGGCAGATATGAATATATAGTTTAATGACCAAAAACAAAATCCATGTGTCCCCTAAGCATCAATCTATGTCACCATGTATTATAAAGAAAAACCTTCTAGAAACTATGTTATATTATACGAAGTACTAAGAACTAGACATTAAACAGTGAAATCAACTTCATAGAAACTAAAGCAGCAGTCCCATAATGCATCACGAGAGGCAAGTAGCTAAGGTGGAAGCTTAAGCAACCTACCACTCCATATAGATGTTGCCAAGATTAGTCGGCGTTTGTGGATGGTTAGGTTGCAGTGAGAGACATTGCTGCATATATCAAACAATGCGTTAGTTTAGATGTTAACGGGATAGAAAAACATAAGGTCGTACATACAGGACACATAATTAGCACATACATGATAGTACTGAGCAGTGAGCACCATCCTCAACTCGGCCAGCATCTTTCAGTGCATTACACAAATATGGAATTCAAGAACAATCATATAGCACCAAAAAAAAAAAAAAAAAAAAAAAAGGTAACACAGCAACAATGAGAACCAATTGTGACACCAGGTTCGAGAATGAGCAAACGACTACTCAGAAATACAGTGGCAGTACCAGGCAAAGGATGAGTAGGATGAAAAGGCATTCCCCTGAAGAAAACTTTATTGTCCACCAGAAAACAGCACCAGGTTTAGGAAATAAACAATAATCTTTGATAGATCAGTTGAGCCACAACAAGGTAACATCAGAATCAGTGAAGTTATTTCTTCCAAATTAATCAATAACACTTGCCAAGGATTTGATAGAACTATAGCCCTACAAGTGTGTGGGCTCATGAAGACAGTATTAATTGGCTGAACCCAGCCTCAAAAGACAAACGCCTACTGCTCCATTTGCTGATTCATGCTGTTATTTTATTTATCAGTTGCTCACACTTACCAGCCTTCAATTTCTGTGAGCTATAGATATCCCTGGAATTTATCTTCTTAAAAACCTGACAATTCCTTAATGCTTGGAGTCTCATCTTCTTGCATACCACAAATATACATTTTAGTCTTTTATTTCTTTGGTTGCAGACCTGAAGTATCAGCAAATTATTGAAATGAATTCTTGCTGAACTTTTTTCCTATTACTCAATATTTTGCCAAATGTTGTTTATAGTATTGAATAAAAGCTTCAATGACAGCGCTCATTAGGTTCAAACTTCAGAGTACCAAGCCCCAACTATTCTGTTATGAGTTTGCCTAGCCAATAGACATTGAATTGGTGCGTGGAAAGTTTTTGTATTGCCGTCTACATCCAATGTCCAACAACATTTAGCTTTTTGCTGACGGAAACTCCCTTATTGATTATGAATTTCAATGTGATCCTGCCTTTTCAGCTTCTCAATAGTGGCTAAGTAAGGCATCTCCATGGTGTTGATGCATATACAGCTTTATGTGCAGCAAGCACACCATGCAAAGCCTTATTACCAACCCTACTAAATTGAAATTTGAATTTGTGAGTTGGTAATAACATGTTAGAAGTTAATTGATTTCAAAAGTACAAAAATATTGTCTATTCAACAACTCAAGTTCATTAATTACAAAAGATACTAGCTGTGACACTATTGCTATAGGCTTTTGCACAGATTTACAGTCTATAATCGTGACTGCAGTTCAGTTTTCCGATAGAGTTGGTTTACACCTTAACCCACCAATAGCTAGAGTTATGAAAAAGTAGATTTTTCATTTCTATGAATAAATCTTTGATCAAAGTGGTTCTTTTCAATTTTGTTATCTCACCTTCTTTTATATAGGCATAGGGCGAATACAGGGTTGGGCAGGATCAACACTGAAAGATACGATACAAACGGTAAGGATCGGATAAGAAAAGGGAGTGAGAGAGAGGGATAGGCAACTAGACAACCAATAGTTGGGTACATACACAACATAAAGCTCTAATATTGGGGGTTGTTAAATGTCGCTCCCAATTTACTAGGCGTCGCTCGCATTTTTTACATGAAATTCCGTATTTACCCCTCGTATATAAATAATCGCAACACTCACTCACGAAACTTACAACGCATTTCACGCTCTCATACTTCTCTATCTAAAATTTTATCTCTCTAAAAATCTCTCCTAAAAGTAAAAAATCAGAAATTTGTAAAAAAAAAAAAAAAAAAAAAAAAAAAAAACCAGAAAATTCAAAAGAAAAACACCCACAACCCACCACCAATCCAAGGAGGGTAAAAGAAATCCGGCGATGGCGGACCCTTGGCGAATCAGGGTGACGTACAGTGGTCGTGGCGGTGGCATTGGAGGAGGTGAACAGGTTAGTTTTCGGAAATCTGGTGGTTGAAATTGGGAAAAAAAATATTTGAAATTTGGGACATCCGCCTGAAATTTCCGGATGTCCCAAGGAGGATTCGGAAATTTCAGGCGGATCCTCCTTGGTTTTTCGGAAATTTCAGGCGGATCTAATTTTTTTTTTCGTGATTAATGTTTCGGGGTTTTCTGATGTCCTGCGGGAGAGTTACAATTCCGAGACTAGAACCGGACGCCTGTACCTGCAAAACAAACGGATGCTCCGGATGATTGGAGATCCGCCTCCGACGGTCAAGTTAGTACTTGATTAAGGAGTAATTAATGCGGAAATTAAAGTGATTGGGTCTCTCCAGGTGAGAGTGCTTAATGTGCGTAATCCCCCTTAATGAGGATTAAGGGAGGTATTTATAACCTCGGGAAACGTGCCAATCCTAGGTTTAGGTTAACCTTGGGCTGATTGGGCTTCCCTCGGAAGTTGGGCCTAGGTGGCCGGTTTCTCCATTAGGCATGGAGTATGCCACGTGTCATGACATAATAGGTCCAGGGTGGACGAATAAGCGTGTGCCACGTGGCAAGCCCTGACAGTTCCAACTGGGGGACACTTGGCAGGACCTGATTGGCCCACGTGGCGCATTCCAATTGGTGGGAGCAAAATCCCCTAATCATTTGCCCCTCACAGGTGGCACGTGACTGGTCAAGTGTTACCTGTGACAGGTGTCGCCCTGTAACAGGCGACGGCCTGCTACAGGTGTCACTCGGCGAAAGGCCGAGAGATTCTCCTGCCAAAATTTTGAATTCTGGAAGTGACCCTTTGCCTTCTCACTTCGCCTATATAAGGGAGTGTTGACTTCGGTCATTTTCACACTTGAGAACTTTTTGAGAGAACATTCGGACCCCTGAACTTGCTCTGACATTTTGGACCCTTTCTGCCTACCGCCTGCTCTGACAAGCCGACTGCAAAGGATTTTCAGAACTCCATCAACGTCACTCGTTTAGGTAACCGTCGGTTCTCTTACTCTTAATTTTCTCTTTATTTTATTCTTTTTTGAAATGGCACCACGGAAGCACACGACACGACCTAGGTTAGTGATCAGCCGGTCACCGGGGACGGCTGAATCTAGGACTAGGAGTGTCGCCTGCCCTTTTCCGGACCCATCTTTGCCCTTTATACAAAGTCCGACTGTCTCTGTGTCTATGCAGAACATGATGCCCAGAACAAAAAGAACTGCTAGGATTTCAAACTCAGACGGCTCCTCCCACAGGGTGCCGATTAGTGAAACATCTGAACAGGCGCCAGATGTGGAAGTGAACCAGAGCGGCTTGAAAGCCGACAGTTCTGAGGGAGGAGTCAAAGTGACCCCTTTCAATTTTACAGTTGACAAATCTACATTCTCTCCTGCTCCTTTTAAAGGAGAGGAGGCGGGCCCCTCTGGGAGAGGGGAGGAGTCGTCCTCTTCGGACTCGTCAGAGGACGAATCCGATTCTAGCTCTTCTAGCCATGCTTCTCTGGACACAGAAGAGAAAAACAGTCGCCTACAAGAGGCGAGGCTTTCTCACGCAGTTGAGAAGGGGGACAATTGGGCGGAGCCATCCGCCTCTTACCGAGAGCAAAATACCCCCTACTACTGCACTGTCCCTCGGGGCTGGATCACGGCCATGCAAGAGAAAGTGGGGAGCTTTATTGCAAACCATACAATGGGCCCCGGCTTTTTAGTGTTCGTGCCGGATCCAGAAGACACAGTCGTCTGGCCGGCTGGTACTAGCTATGATGGCGCCTGCTTTGGTTGCTACGAGGCGACAATCAAGGCTGGGCTGCGCTTCCCACTACATCCGGCTGTTCAGCGGATCTTGGATGGGTATGAATTGGGGTTATGGCAGTTAGCCCCGAACTCCTGGGTCAACGTACTCGACTATGTGGCCGGGTGCGAACTGCACGGGGTGGAGCCAAACTTCGGGGCTTTCGCCCACATGAATTACCTCAGCCGGACCCCTAAGGCAGGCGGTACCGGCTGGTATCAATTGACAAGCCACAGAGGCTACCTCATGACAAGGGGTAAAGCAAACAAGTGGAAGGACTGGCGAAGCACCTTCCTTATCATTGAGAGTTCAGACACAGAGCTGAACAAGCGCTTCAACAGGTGGAATAGGAATCCGCCTCTTCTTGCAGGCGGCCGCAGCATGCCGCTTGTTCCCTCCAAAGCTAAGAAAGAGATCCTGGATAAAGGACTCTTTAAAGTAGAGTCGAGGGTTGACTCTACTTCAGGGGTACGAGAGCAAGTACCCCTGCACTGCGTCCCGAGCTTCAAATGGCTCTACGACGAGTACTTTTTGGCCGCCTGTGGCCTCAGCAGTCGGTGCTCAAGAGGTAGCCGGCCTGACGAATACTCTGTTTTTCCATGCATTTCTGTTATGACTTTTTATTAACTTGCTATTTGTTTTTGCAGCGGACGCCATGAGAAAAATTACCGCCTCCAAGACTGCGGCGGCCATGTTGCGGGCCTCCATCATGCAACAGTCTTCAACCGACTCCCCCAACAAGGGGGCACCCTTGGTGAGCTTCGAACCTTTCACTCTCTTTTTTGGAGTTAGGTTTATGCATATACTGACCGAGTGTTTGTTTTGTTTTTATTTGTTGTTTTTTTTTTTTTTTTTTTTTTTTTTTTTTTTTTTTTTTTTTTTAGACGAGCGCTCCAAGAGCTTCTTCTTCCCAACAGCCGGACTCCAAGGCCCGGAGGACGACTGTTGCAAGCTCTCCTGGTTCTGCCAGGAAACATGCGGCGGCTGAGAAACAGCCGACCACTCCTTCTAAAACTCCAATTGGGCCGCCTAGAAGTATGAAGCTGTCTTTGTGAATTTAGACTTGCTCTCTTCTTTACTAGGTCTAACTAGTTTGTTTATGGTTGATGAAGCCGGCCCTCAGGAGCCTGACTTGGTCGAGGTGGCCAAGTCTATGATCAAGGCCGTTCCTCCAGCTGAAAGGGAGGCGGTCAGGGGTGTCAGCACCCTTGACCTAGACGGGATTGCAGGGTTCCTTGCTGAGGTATACTTAGCATATTTTTGAGTATTTGAATTCCAGGACGCCTGTTTTTTGTTTGGAAACTGACGCCTGTTCCCTTATTACTTAGGCCCTGCTCCGAGTGAACGGCCTCCGTAAGCCGCTTGACAGGAAGAACAAAGAGGTAAAGGCTGCAAAAGCTATGGCCGCCTCTGACCGTGATAAGACAATGTTTCAAATTGCCCAAAATGAGGTTCTGACAATTGACATTCTTTATTATCAGGCGCAGGCTACTTCTGCCCTCCGGGCTCAGTTAGAGGCGGCCCAGAAGAGAAATAGCGAGCTGGAGGCGACCATCAACAATCTCAAGGCCGAGCTGAGACCTCTTCGCCAAAAGATGTCCTCATACGACACCTTGGAGAAATCCTTGGCGCGCGTTAAGGAATGCCTGGTGACCCAGGAGAAGAGTCTTACTCAGGAGCTCTCGGAAAAGGCCGAGCAAGAAAAGAAAGAGCTGGTCCGAGAGATGATGGAAGACTCTGCTCAAATCCAGCGCATGACCTGGGGCCGCCTCTTCCCCAATGCCGACTATTCCTCCTAGGAAAAAACGTACCGCCAGTGTTCAGATAGATATAATCAAGAGATCCTGGCGGCTGCTGAGGACGAGGCGTTGGAGGAGGAGGAGCCGGTAGTGGCGCTTGTGCCGCTTGGGGGTAATGCATCGAAGAAGGATGCAGCTAAAGCCGAGTACAGCAAAAAGAGTGCTGACCAGGCGGCAGCTGCTAATATTGAAGATCTGCCCCCTACTTAAGCTTTATGTCGTCTTTTCATAGCCTGCGTGCCGTTTGTTTATATTTACTCGGCCAGGGGGCCGGGGTTCTGAATATTTGGCCGGTCTTTAATGACCGGCTTCTTTTTATGCCAAAATATTTCATTTTTGTTTTGTTTCAAATTTGTTTAAGTATCGAATATTCTGATATCCAATTGCACACTATACCGACTGTTTTGCATGGCCGATAGTTGCGGACAGGTACGAGATAGTTAGTCACGCCACCTATGCCCCTGGACGACTGGTTGTCTGTTTCCAGGCTAAGCGATCAGTCGGCCACTTTAAAGAATGGATTTCCTTCAACCAAGTAGGAAGGTGGTTTAAGCTAGAAACTCTAGTCGGTCCAGGCCGACTGTTCCCCGCCACTTTTAATCTAGTGTGAACAGGCGCTGTATGAACACCTTTTTAGCTTCATACTAAATTTTTTAAAGAGTGACCATGGAAACATAATTGTTACCTAGTCGCCAAGTGACTGAGTAGTAGAGGTATCAAGCGGTGGGTACCGGTTGTTCCCCTTTATTCGCCAATGTTTGTTGGCTATTAACTCATAAGATACCAACTGTTCTTATCCCAAGTAGTTCAGTCGGTCGGTTGGCACGGATGGTTACTGCGAACAGTTGTTTGACCTGATTAGTCAGTTAAGTGAGAGGTATCCTTGTCTGGGAAACGGCTACGTGGTTGTCTTGGTTAGACAGTCGTATAGGTACCGTGTAATGATTTTATAGAACAATGTTCCACCCAAAAGGGAGCTGCTCTCTGCGACGAATTTCATCTGGATGGATGCCGTCGGACGCCTGCTATAACGTTGGGACAGGTCGAATTGAATTTTAATATTTGGATCAGTTGGCTTGGCGCCTGGTCTTATCATTTTAGCCATGAGCCTTTGATAGTTCTTGGTGAACTGTGTTCTGGGAGAGTAACCGGTTGTGTGGAACAAGCAGCGTGCCCCTCTTAAGTAAAAATTAAATATGGAGAGTAGCCGACTGTTTGTCAGTAGGCATGCCCCTCTTAGGTAAAAATGAAAATTAAACATGGAGAGTAGCCGACTGTTTGTCAGTAGGCATGCCCCTCTTAGTACAGAATTGAATGAAACATCAAACTTTTATTAAGTAGCCCTCGACTATTTACATCATTCAAAAGAAATATTTCTTAAGATTATCTACATTCCAGGTTCGAGGCAACGGTTGGCCGTCTGGTGTTTCCAGACGGTAGGTACCGTCCCTGACCTCTTCATAGATTCGGTAGGGTCCTTCCCAGTTGGGAGTTAGTTTGCCAGACTCATTAGCCCTACCAACTGCTTCCATTTTTCTAAGTACAAAGTCCCTCACTTTGAGTGGACGCCTGTGTACTTTTTTGTTGTATGATCTAGTCATTCTCAGGCGGTAAATTTCATGGCGCAAGACAGCATTGCCCCTCCTTTCTGGGAGTGAGTCTAATGCCAGGCGCATGGCTTCCCAGTTTGCCTCTTCGTCATATAGCATTACTCGAAGAGTCGGCTCGTGGTGTTCTATTGGAAGAATAGCTTCCGCACCATAAGTTAGGAGGAATGGAGTTTCTCCAGTCGCCCCTTTTTCAGTCGTCCTAACGGCCCAGAGGACATGTGGCAATTCATCCGCCCATAGGCCGCCTGCTCGTTCAATATTTTTCTTGAGACCGTCTGAGATGATTTTATTAAAAGCTTCTACCTGGCCGTTTGCTTGTGGACGGCTGACTGATGCAAAGTGGTGTGCAATTCCTTGGTCACCCAACCAGCTTTTGAGAACTGGCGTCTCAAATTGGGGACCATTATTAAAGACCATAGACATGGGAACCCCGAACCGAGTGATGACATTTTTCCAGATGAATGAAATTACATCCTTCGTCTTGATTCCCTTTACAGCTTCCGCCTCCACCCATTTAGTGAAGTAGTCAACTGCAACAAGTATGTACCTCCTTTCGCCTGTTGCAGGCGTATAGGGACCCAGAATATCCATGCCCCACTTAGCAAACGGTAGTGGGCTATGAATGGTAGTGAGGTCAGTAGCCGGACGGTGAATTAGTTTGCCAAACCTTTGGCACTTGTCACATTTTTTCACCATCTCCATTGCATCTGTTTCTAAAGTAGGCCAAAAGTAGCCCTGCCGCCTTGCCCGTTGAGCAAGCGTCCTACCGCCTATATGGGAAGCGTAGTAACCAGAGTGAAGATCGTCTAGTATCTCTCGCCCCTTTTCTGGAGTAACACACTTTAAGTAGGGTTGAAGGTACCCTCTTTTGTGAAGTTCTCCCTTTATCATTTCAAAACTGGCTGCTCGTTTTTTCAGCGTTGCGGCCTGGTGATGATCATCCGGCAGGGTACCGTCTGTCATATATGCCCTGATTGGATCCATCCAGGTTGAGCTTCTGTCTAGGATTCCAATAGGGTCTTCCTCGATGCTTCTCTTCTCCATTACTTCCCAAAAAACAGTTCGAGGAGTATCACAAGAGGCGGACGATGCTAATTTTGAAAGTGCATCCGCCTGGTTGTTTTCTGATCTCGGCACTTGAGTCAGATGGAAATCTTCAAGGGAACCAACTGCCTGTCGTACCGCCTGTAAATACTTGATCATGGCCGGATGGGTTTCTTCGTATTCGCCATTATACTGACTCACTATCAATTGTGAATCGGAAATGGCGTTTATCTTTCGTGCCCCTGCCGCCTTGCACATGCGGATTCCGGCTAGTAAAGCTTCATATTCTGCCTCATTGTTTGAAGCCTGAAAACTGAAGCGTAGAGCGTACTCGAACCTGTCGCCACTCTGGCGACTGACATATGATGCCTGCTCCACAACCATTTGAAGTGGAGCTTCCATCCACATATACCTTCCAGACTTGGTCTGGATCTCGAGAATCAGGGGGACGAGTCATTTCAACAATAAAGTCAGCAAAGGCTTGCCCCTTTACTGCTTTTCTAGGCTCGAAAGTAACTTCGAGGCTCTGTATTTCTATGGCCCATTTGATCATCCGGCCTGACGACTCCATGGTGGTCAGTGGCCGCTTGATAGGTTGATCTGTATAAACGACGACTGCATGCGCCAAAAAGTAGGTCTTTAATTTTTTGACAGCCATGAAGAGTGCAAGACCAAATTTCTCCACTAAGGGATACCTCAACTCGGCATTTTTGAATACATGACTGACAAAGTAGACCGGGAGCTGACAGCCGTCTCTTTCCGCAAGAAGAACAGCGCTTAACGCATGATCAGAGACGGCCAGGTACATGTAGAGTACTTCTTTGGGCAAAGGGCTGACCAGCCTTGGCAAGGAATGCAAGTGAACTTTCAATTTCTAGAAGGCCGCCTCAGCATCCGGCCCCCATTCAAAACTTGCCTTCTTCTTAATGGCCTGGAAGAAGTATAAGCATTTGTCGCCTGATCGGCTTAGAAATCTTCCCAAGGCCGCCAGACAACCTGTTAACTTTTGAACCTCTCGGACGGTACGAGGCGACTGCATGTCGATGACCGCCTGTACCTTCTCAGGGTTCGCCTCTATTCCTCTCTGATTGATAAGGAATCCGAGAAATTTCCCAGACTCAACTCCAAATACACATTTCTTGGGATTGAGCATGACACGGTGCCGCCTGAGTGTGGCGAAAGTTTCTCGGAGGTCCGACAGATGATCTATCTGAAGTTTAGATTTGACAATCATATCATCAATGTATGCCTCGACATTTCTCCCAATCTGATCAAAGAACACAGTGTTTATCATTCGCTGGAAGGTGGCCGGGGCATTCTTAAGACCGAACGGCATGACCGTGTAACAGTATAACCCTTTATCAGTGACAAAGGCCTTCTTCTCCTGATCTTTTTTCCATAAAGGAATTTGATGGAAACCAGAGTAGGCGTCCATAAAGCTCATCAAAGCATGACCGACTGTTGAGTCGACCAGGTTATCATTTTTAGGCAGAGGGTAACTGTCTTTGGGGCACGCCTTGTTTAAGTCTGTGTAGTCTACACACATTCGCCAGGTGCCATTCGGCTTTTTAACAAGCACCACATTTGCAACCCAGTCTGGGAAGTAACATTGCCGAATGAACCCTGCATCAAGTAGTTTTTTTACTTCAGCAGCTGTCGCCTGACTTCTTTCTTCGCCATGGTTCCGCTTTTTCTGCCTTACCGGGTTCTTTTTCGGATCCACAGCCAGTTTATGTACCGCCAGGTCAGGACTAATGCCTGGCATTTCGTGGACTTCGAATGCAAAGATGTCCTTGTATTCTTTCAATAGTTTGTGCAAATCGTCACCCAGGATCTTCAGAGCAGTCGTCCCAACTTTGACTGTTCGGACAGGACGTGAGTCGTCTAAGATCAGGTCCGTATGCTCACCAGCCGGCTGAGGGCGGAATTCGTCCGACCGCTCCTCTGCCAATGATTGCTATTTTCTGTCTTTTCTTGCGGCCCCCGTCTGGGCTGCCTTTCTCTTCTTGCCGCCTGCTTCTTGAACAGGCGCACTCTCCTTGACATTGTCAAGGTCTGTTTTTCCACCATTTGATCCAGCGGACATAACAGTGGGCTTGATATCCGAGAGATAGCACTCTCGGGCCATCCTCTGATCTCCCCTTAGGGACCCGACTGTTCCATTATCCCTCTCAAACTTGAGCAACATAAGAGATGGGATTATAATAGCCTTGGAATTATTCAGGGTTGGTCGTCCCAGAATCATGTTGTAGGCCGAGAGCTCTTCTACTACCAGGAACCGGACTACCATGTGTCGTCCTTCCCCTTTTTCACCCAGGTGGATGGGTAAATCCACTCGTCCCACTGGGTGGACGACTCCTCCTCCAAACCCTACTAAAGGGTGGGATGCCGGATGTATGCAATCAGTCTGATATTTTAATTTTGACAGACATTTGCTACTGATAAGATCTGAGGAGCTTCCAATATCTATAAGGATTCGGCCAAGTCTTTGGTTGGCCACTTTACACTCCAATAACGATAGGGTCGTCATGCGGCCCCCTTACCCCTCCTAGATCTTCTTCAGTGATGACAATCTCAGGAAATGAATATTCGGAGGGTCGTTCTTGGTGAACGGAATTTACATCTAACCGCCTGATATTGTCTTTGTTGCCCCTAATAGTGGGACCGCCTCCTGCGAAGCCGCCTGCAATGGTGTAGACGACTGCATCATCTGTATCAGAGCTGTCGGCCTGTTGACTCTTTTTGGCTGACTTCTTTTTCGAGGAAGTGTTCCCCGTGGATTTCTTGACATAAGAGTCAAGATCACCTTGCTCAGCCAGGCGGTCCAGATACCGCATAAGACTGATGCATTCGTTGGTGTGATGACCAACATCTTCATGATAATCACAGAATTTTCCATGGTTCCGGTTGCTTGCAGAACCCTTCATGGGGACCGGCTTCTCAATTGGGATCCGTCCCTTAATTTCCTTTAGGATAGCTTGGCTATCCTTGTTAAACGCATACTTTGGAGAGTATGGTTTGAATTCTTTTTTCTTCTTCTGGGCCGGCTGTTTAGAGGAATCAGCCGCCCAGACCTCTTTTCTTTTCTTCTCCTCTTTGTTCGACAACTGTTTCTGTCGCCCTTCTTTTTTGTCGAACCTTTTCCCGTCCGACTGTTTTGTACTACAAAGATCAGTCGCCTGTATATAGGCTTCTGCTTCAATCAAGGCCTCTTGAAGAGTCGCCACCCTCTTTCGGACCAAATCAAATTTGAATGTCGATCCGTCTTTGAGGCCTCTGAAAAAGTCAGTATAGGCTACCTCATCCGGTAACCCTTGAATCTGTATTCTCATCAGGTTAAACCGCCTGATGTAAGAACGAAGCCCCTCCTTCTCGCCCTGCTGAATCGCTCCTAAATCAAGGGTCGTCTTCTTCGCAGGGATGTTCATGGCAAAGTTGGAGGTGAATAAGTAAGCAAGCGTCCTGAACTTATTCACACAACCAGTCGACAGGTTGCCGAACCATTGTTGTGCGATTCCTTTGAGAGTCGCTGGGAAACACTTGCACCAAGTGGGATCATCCAACCCTTGAAGGTACATCAGGTTGGTGAATGCCATCAAATGGTCTTCTGGGTTAGTAGTGCCATCATAGGCGCCTACTAATACATTTTTCACTTTGGCCGGCTGAGCGGCTTCAGCAATTTCCTTGGAGAAGGCCGACGGCTGTTCCCCAAGTCTAAGCAACCGTAGCTGCCAGTCCATAGGTTGGACATTCTTTGCTGCATGCCCACCAAACAGAGGGGGCTGCAAAAAATATTGTTGTTGCGGTACAAATGGTAAGTTTGGTACCGCCTGGTCACTATGAAAGCCAGACTGACGGGAGGTACCGCCTGACTGACTCTCATGATGCGACTGAGTATGTCTCATCGAGGTATTGCGCAGACTGTCTTGGAAGTTTGAAGTAGAGGTCGAATCTGACAATCGGTCATTCTTCTTCTGTTCTAGCAATAACCGAGCATCTGTGTATGTTTTCTTCGACCCGTCTGCCTGAATATGACAAACAAGTTTCCTCTTTCCTGGAGTAGGAAAACGGTATTTTGTGAAATCAAGGGCAGGCGTCTCCCACTTCCTAGAGTTAGGATGAGGGGTCGCCTCTCGCCCTTGAACTGGCTTCCTCTTCCCTGAAGTGGAAGGTTTCTTAGCCGACTGCTCCTTGGCCAGAGCAGGCTTCTTGTTGAGCAACTCTTGAATCTCTCCCTTGAAGCCCCTCATGAAGGTCATGAGTTCGTTTCTTGTAATGGGAGCAAACCCATCAGTCGGCTGCTGCTGAACAGGCGGTGCGCCTGCTGGATCACTGAGTCCAGTTTGATGATGTTCCCGTTCCCTCCTTTCGGTATGACGGGTGCGTCGGGCCCTTAGGGTCCCGTCTGAAGCTGTGTGAGCTTCAACTTCAAATTCTTCCTTAGTATCATGGTCCGACTGAACTTGAGGGTCGTTCAGGGGACGCCTCTCTTCAGGAGTCGGTACAGACGTGGATGCCATCTCAGAAGTACTGTCCCCACAGACGGCGCCAAAATGTTTCGGGGTTTTCTGATGTCCTACGGGAGAGTTACAATTCCGAGACTGGAACCGGACGCCTGTACCTGCAAAACAAACGGATGCTCCGGATGATTGGAGATCCGCCTCTGACGGTCAAGTTAGTACTTGATTAAGGAGTAATTAATGCGGAAATTAAAGTGATTGGGTCTCTCCAGGTGAGAGTGCTTAATGTGCGTAATCCCCCTTAATGAGGTTTAAGGGAGGTATTTATAACCTTGGGAAACGTGCCAATCCTAGGTTTAGGTTAACCTTGGGCTGATTGGGCTTCCCTCGGAAGTTGGGCCTAGGTGGCCGGTTTCTCCATTAGGCATGGAGTATGCCACGTGTCATGACATAATAGGTCCAGGGTGGACGAATAAGCGTGTGCCACGTGGCAAGCCCTGACAGTTCCAACTGGGGGACACTTGGCAGGACCTGATTGGCCCACGTGGCGCATTCCAATTGGTGGGAGCAAAATCCCCTAATCAATTAATATATTTTTTTTTTCATGATTATTATTTTTTAAATAACCCATTATTATTATTATTATTATTATTATTATTATTATTATTATTATTATTATTATTATTATTATTATTATTATTAGTAATGTTATTAGTATTAGGATTGTTATTATTGTCATTGTTGTTGTTATTATTATTGTTGTTGGGAATATTATTATTATTATTATATTATTATTATTATTACTATTATTATTACTGTTATTGTTACTGTTATTGTTATTATTATTATTATTATTATTATTATTATTATTATTGCTATTGTTATTAGTATTATTATCATTATTATTATTGTTGTTGTTATTATTATTATTGTTGTTGTTGTTGTTTTGTAATATTGTTAGTAGTATGTTGTTATTGTTATTGTTATTAGTATTATTATCATTATTATTATTGTTGTTGTTGTTGTTGTTGTTGTTGTTGTTGTTGTTGTTGTTGTTGTTGTTGTTGTTTTGTAATATCTTTAGTAGTATGTTGCGAAATTTTTGGTTTATAATTATTATTATTATTGTTATTATTGTTAGTTGTAATTATTATGATTTTTGTTTTTTTTTGAAATTATTTTTTTGAATTTGAATATTAGTTGTTCAACTTTAATATCATAGTTATATTTGTAATTATTACTGATATTTGATTTTGTACTTATTTAATGTAGATTGAGGGTTCGAGTGCTTGTCATTTAATATCAAGACGTTTAAATGCGTCTATTAGGAGGGAATCAGGTCGTTCGGTAGCTACGGGGACACCGTTTCATCATGAGCAACAATATGGGTCTCATGGTACTTGGTCGGGAGAGCATCATCAGTCACAAGGGAGCCTCCCCATGTACTCGTCGGGTGGAGTGCCTACATCTGATGATGAGAACGAAGAGCGGGCAAGTCATGCTGATCGAGATGAAGAGTATGACCCTCAGGATTATCATACGGTATATAGGGGTCAGCATGGGAGATTTATTAGTAGTAGTCAAGCGAGTCAACCTTCTACCAGCTTAGCAGAGACATGGTTAGTCCAGCAGCCGATGCCAGGTGGTCCTGAGGATGGTACTGTTATCCCTAGTTTCGGTGGTCACGTGGCATCATATATATGGGGCGGGCAGGAGCGTAATGTTTTGCACTGTTTGAGCAGGACACAGTTGTGTTCTGAATTGGTTTACTGGCGAGGTCGTCTTGCACAGGAGCACCTAGAATTGATTGATGGCAGTGGTTTGTCTCACTTACCCGGGATCATGTTTAGGCGTTTTGACTGGCCGTTGATTTCTGCATTTGTTGAGAGATGGCAGCCAGATACGAACACGTTCCATATGCCATTTGGGGAGATCACGGTCATGCTGCACGATGAGTACCATATTCTTGGGCTTCGGGTTGATGGTTCCATGGTTTCCACTACTCCTAGCACGGACGTCATACGGGACGCGTGCTCGGTTACCATGGATATGACCGCGAAAGAGTTGAATGAGAAGTGCGGTACTAAAACCATTTGGCAGGGTAGTGGGGTGATGACCGAAAGGATTTTGGATACGACTTTGGAGGCGCAGAGGCCCTTCAGTGTCCATTACAGTGCCTACATGTGGTTAGTACTAGGCGGAGCACTGTTTTTGGACAAGAGTGGTAACCGCACTCATCCTTCCTTCCTCAACGAGCTTGTTGTTGATGATCTCCCGATTAATGAGTACTCTTGGGGTTTAGCTACTCTAGCCTATCTGTATCGGCAGTTGGGTACGGCATCACGAAAAGATGCTGATTCGATCGCTAGTTGTCTCACGCTTCTGCAAGCGTGGATCTACGAGTACTTTCCGTATTTTCGGCCTCAGCAGGATACCTTCACGAGGAAGCTTAGTATTCCTCGTACGACTGCGTGGGATGTTGGACCGGGGTGCCCTAACAAGTGCATGGAGCGCCTCCTCGCTTTTCGTGCTAGACTGGATCAACAAACTGACCTTGAGGTTAACTGTCTCCCGTACGGAGTTGATCTTGCACGACACGTGCCACCCACTCTATTTATTGGATGCATTCAGTACTGTAGCATCATTGAGCCATACATGCCTAATCGAGTGGTTTGACAACTTGGATTCGTCCAGGACATTCTAAGGACCATTATCAAGCCTGAAAAGGCTAAGAGACCGACAAACTTGAAGATGTATCAGATAGACTTTCCGATCGAGATGACATCTATGATGTGGACTCTGTTTGTCCCTGGTTTGTCTTTCGGTGTTGTTTTAGGTGCCCTCACCAGACTTGATGGTCGAGCTCCTACGGTCGCTCCTGGTTACATGCAGTGGCTGTACAGATTTTCTCATCCTCGTCTATCTCCTGGGGGGTCATCAGCTGGGAGTAGCAGTCTACCTGAGAGGACTAACACGGATTACATAAGTAGTTGTGTTTTATTATACTATTAATACGACTTCCAAAAATTGTAATTTCTATAATATATTGTTTTCTTATTTGTAGTGGATGGGTCGGTCCATGGAGTTTATCAACAGAGCACTGGAGGAGTATCCCAACATGTCGCGTGGAACAAGGGCAATTGCTGAGCAGCTCCGAGATGACTGGGAGGCGATGATGGGGTTGTGAATTACTTGTCTTTCAGTTTTATATTACTTGTCCTCATTTGTTTTATATTACTTTGTATTCGGCATGTAATGTAAGAACTGGACACTTTCATATTTGGTTTTGTTGGAACTTTGTTTAATCTCTTTTATTATTTTATATTACATAGTTACAACTGTTCAATCTTAGTGAAAGTACATAGATGAGTTCACTACCTAATTAATGCATCCTACATGTTCCTTCTAACTTCATACTACTGATCCCATCCATTAACACTGGGCTCGTGGTGCTCGGTCCACCAACCTGCAATCGGGGGAAGAGGTGAATCTTGTGCAAGATCAAGACGGATGAAATGTGACCCACCAACTGTAGCGATCACGGACTCTCGAGCGGGTGCCCTGACCGTGTTTTGTGCCCGCAACGATAACACCGTGAGGCTTAGGTAGTAGCAGGTCGGTACGGTGCCTACACCGAGAATAATCACCCGTGCATTAAACCAAGTAGCAATAGGAAATAAATCCTAAATTGCAACCATCCAATGCTGTGAATCAATCGCCCCACCATCCCATCGAATACGTTCTACATTCATCTAAACCCTTCCAATCTTGTAAATCCTTTCGTACAACGTTGGGTGAGCGGCGACCTCGTTTGCTATTGTTTCCCGAGCGTTAAACCATTGCGCTTGATCACCGAAGAAGAAGTCAGCCACACAACGAAAGCCACAGTTACCATCACCAATGACATCCTTCCATGCCGTGATGTAAGGCAACATCGGTCTAGGAAGCAAGTGCAAATACCTGCATTGGCGGATGTCACATGGATCTTCTGCACAAAATTAATGTTCAGTTATAAGTACGCTACAAGATGAAATACGTGTAAATCACAATAGGCGTGTACTTCACAAGTGCAAATATATTGACTTACCTGAGGTCGCTCTTGTTTGTTGTGTACCACGTTGAGTGTTTTGACGGTTGACATGTTCGAAATAACAAGGATCACGTCTTGTATCATTATTCCTTCGTCGACCTCGAACGTTGTGGTTTACATGTGGTTCTTCAAGGTTTGAATGATCGGGATGCAGCTCCTCCTTAATGATGCGAGATACATTTAGAAGTACAACAGGATCACTACCAATGACCTCATCAACCAGGGAACGAAAATGTGCAGCTTCCTCGGTGAGTCGTTAACGAACACAGGTACATCAACACCATCGCCAATAACCAAGGTCTTCCTGAATGGATGAATTTGCCTGATATACAAGCCTGACTGCGCAACTAGAGAATCATGCATCTGGCAAGCACCTGGCAAACCGTGAGTCACACGCATTGCACATCCACAACGCTCATACATCTGGTAACTCAACTCCCTCATCCTTCTTGTCTCATCATCGAGAACTTTCAAACAATGTCGAGACACCTTGTCCTTTATACGTGACAGTGGCAATTGTCTGTACTTCTCACCAATCTTCGACCTTAAAGCCTCCAAACCATTACGAATTGCAAAGAACCTGCCGTAGATTCAAATTATAAAAAACGTTATAAAAATTTATAATTAAAATAACAAAGACGAAGTAAATGCAACATATACAACATTATAACAACGAACCTGTCGATGATTTAAACCACGACTTCACGGTCGGATGTTGGCTCTCAACTCTACAAGTACTCGTGTTACCAAAGTAAAGAACTTGGTTCGTCCAAAATGTCACAAATTTGGTTTTATGACAAAGCCATGTTCTCTCAACGTAACTAATCACTGCCGGATAACTTGCCCACCGAGATTTCATTGTATCTACAACAACATTATAATCCGCCTCGGTTGCAGCATCCATGATATGTTTCCATTTTCCGTTTTTAAAACTCGCACCGATCCTCTTGTTTTTGAACATATCCGTCACCCTAGCCTCACATATTTGTTAATGTGCCATCGTCAAAGAAAATGCGACATCCTTGGAAACACTTCTCTCAAAGTCCACAGAGGCCAAGCTCACGGTCTGTCAAAAATACCGACGATTCTCTATCATACCCAATCAACTCCCTTAATCTCTGCAAGTCCCACCGATAGCTTGCCGTGCACTCGTTGCGCATGAACACATAACCGACGAGGAAATTCTTATTTGTCGGTGTCACACCTACTATCTCAAAGAACGGCATCCCGTATCGGTTGGTCTTGTATGTCGAATCCTTACCGATCACGTGTGGGTACGTGTGTAGTATGTTTACCGTGATTGGGTGCACCATAAATGCATGTTGTAGAACGCCGAGGTCATCAGCCATGACATAGTAAATATACTGACTCTGTTTCGTCAATTCAAGAAAGGGGGTTGTTAAACGTCGCTCCCATTTTACTAGGCGTTGCTCGCATTTTTTGCTTGAAATTCCGTATTTACCCCTCGTACATAAATACTTACGACACTCACAACACATTTTACGCTCATACTTCACTCTCATTTTACCTCTCTAAAATTTAAAAATCTGAAAAAAAAAAAAAAATCTAAAAAAAAAAAAAAAAAAAAACAGAAAAAAAGTATACATCCGCCTGAAATTTCCGGATGAACCAAGGAGGATCCGGAAATTTCAGATGGATCCTCCTTGGTTCATCTGGAAATTTTAGGCGGATGTACCTAAGGCCACAGGCGCGGCTATTCGTGGCTTTGTTTGCAGGGAGCCGCGGGTGCGGGTGTCTAAGCCGCGAGCGCGGACAAGGTGAATTGGAGCTCATCTTTTGAACTTGTAGAAAGTTAGCCGCGCCCTTGGAGAGTAAGAAAATGAGTAAAAAAAGAAAAGAAAAGGAAATAGAAAAGAAAATAAAATAAATAAAATGAAATTAAAAAGAAAAATGAGAAAATGAGAAAAAAGAGAAAAAGTATAAGAGGAAAAAAAAGAAGAAAAAGAGAAAAGATGAGCTGGCATTAGCTCTTGAGATGATCCCGCCTTTCCCTTGTGATGATTTGGGGTCACAAGGAGTAATATGTCCTAAGCTTGGGGGCATCTACGATTCCACCTATGGGCTAAAGAAGGTGGAATTCTTCGATCCACCTTGACTGAGGTGAAGGGTCAAGCTAGAGACCCTAAACAAACGTTTCTCGGGAGGCAACCCGGAGGATTTCTAACCCTTTTCTATATTTTCTTTCTTTTTCTCTTTCTTTGATCTCTTTTAATTTTTTCTTTTGTGTCTTGTCTTTCCTTGTAGGTCGCCTTTTGGAAGCTTAGAGCGGGGTTACATTTGGTGAATTCTATTTTATGCTCCTTTGTTCTTTAAGCCAACCTCCCGATGAGACCTTTCTTATTTTTCCTTTTTCTTTCTTGGCGTGCTTAGTTTAGATTTTTACGTAGATTAGAGTTGAACGGTTCAAGGTTGTATGCATTTGATTTTTAGGAATCTAGTTATCGTTGGTATTTATGCCGAACGATCCTTGTTTGACGATTGGGAATTAATTTCTTGCATGCCTTTCTTCCTTTTATGCTCCCTTCTTTTGTATAGGATTTTCTTTTGTTCAAGACAAACCACATGAACTTTTGTTTGTTTCATTTTCAAGTTGAGCATAATAATAGATGGATTTGTATGTTTGAATGCCTCTATTCCTAAGAATTAAGTATTTGCACGCTTTTGGATTTCCATTGGTTGGTTCTAGGATATGCCTATGCTAAAGTAGTTGTGCTAGAACTCCTAAGGCCCACCAATCCTAATTTCACTTGTTTGTGGTAAGATGGTGTTGCTCTCATTAGGGAATTTGAAGCCCTAGAGGTAGTTATTGTAGCCCGATGTGAGTTTCATTGTTCAAGCCTTCAACATTGTTGTATGTGTGGCATAGGATCCTTACCAAGGCATGCTTTGATCGAGAACTTGATGTCTAGCTACCAAGATCGCGACCGAACTAAATCTAGGGAGGACAAAGGCGTTTTCTTTTGGTAAACTTTTTATTATTTTTTTATTCTTTAGGACTAGCTTTTCTTTTGTTGTTTTTACGTTTGCATTTGCCTCTTGCTAGCCATGTTGAGCCTATCCCTCCTTGTTTATGAGCACATGACAAACCTCAAGGCCTTTTTTTTTTTTTTCATTTTTCACCTTTAGAATTGTGAAGCTTTTGGGTCACAAAAGTTTGTTTTCGTCTTGGTTTGAAAAGTTGGAAAGGTGATGGGTTAGAATGGAATGCAAGGTTGTGTTTTGTGAATTTTTGTTTAATAAAAGCAAGTGTGAATTCAAGAAAAATCCGTCCATAGTTATAAAAGGCAAAGACAATGCAATAAAAGTTGAAAAAAGCAAAAGCTCAAAAAAAAAAAGGAAAAGAATGAAAATTCGTCAAAAGATTTTAATGTAGTGTCTTTCCTAGTTTAAGCACTGAGGACAATGCTCAATTCAAGCTTGGGGAAGGGCTCTGTGATACTTGTTTATTCTTCAGCCTATAAATAGAACTTATGCAATAATCAAACCATCTTATCCTTAACACTCACCCTTTAATTGTTTTGTCCTTACGGTGGAGATTCCCGAACAAGAAGGTGTCCATTTGCATTCTAAACGAAGATCTAGCAAGGAAAAGTGGTAATTTTCGAGCGCTTAGATAAATCACCTCTTTTTTCTTGTCTTAAATCACCTAAAACGATTAATTAGTGTTGCTTGATCACGTTAAAATAAACCTTTAACTAATCAATTCGACATAGTATTGTTTCATTAAATAAGACTAGAATTGAACAAATTAATTGTTTGTTTTATCACTTATGCCAAGGCGAATCTTGTTTATTTTTGTTATTTCACGAATTTGAATTAAATAAGAATAACAAAATTCGTTGTAATGTAATCCTTTTGTGATTGACGCGTGTGAATAAAATCTACTAACTTAGTTTTAGGTATCATGTTGCATATATTGTTTGGCGATGAAATTGTGAAAAAGGAAGAGCTAGTAGAGGCCGCACTAGGGCTAAGATGGTGATTCCCCTAAAAAAGGAACGTTATCTTAGTACCCTCGCTCCTGAACTCATTTCTGGTACAAGTAGACCAATGTGGGTATGGGTAAACTTATGATTCGTTCTAAATTTCCCATAAACTCTACTTGGGAGAAAGACATGAACTAGGTTTATGAGTTTTCCTAAAACTCATTGGCAACTCTCTATTGGTTTCTAATAAAAAAAGATAATAATAGACTCAATTGTAATTCAAGGTCCCCCAAACAGCAAGAAATTCAAATCCTAACACACCCTAAAAGGTGTAAAGTCCTAGGCTTTTAAAGGGCCATGGGCATAGAGGAAATGAGATCCCCAATGACGGGCTACCCTTCTCACTGCACAGTGGCGACTCCGCTAGGGACTTAGAGGTTACATGATTAGCTTTTTGTTATGGTTCAAGGTTTCCCACTTAGGTTACCTGTGAGTTGTAATGAAAGGCTAACTTGGATAATATCTAGTTAGAGAGTGAGGCTTGAACGCATAATATCTTCCTTTTTCACAAAAGTAAAATCCAAACAAGCAACATTGCATCATGCATAATCATAGCACACTTTAAACAATGGGGATTGGCTCATTTATTAGGGGTCGCCAACACTAGGCTTCTATCTAGAAATTAATAACAATCATCTCACCCATATCGCCAACAAAATGTTGGGAAAACTATGTCATGGGTCAACACATTGAGTGATTGATTCGTACATCACTTCTTAAGATGGTACCTTTTAGACACCCAAGTCTTGACCTTAGAATGGCATTGCATGCTTTGAT
Source organism: Chenopodium quinoa (assembly GCF_001683475.1). Lineage (NCBI taxonomy): Eukaryota > Viridiplantae > Streptophyta > Magnoliopsida > Caryophyllales > Amaranthaceae > Chenopodium > Chenopodium quinoa. Next base: position 9,555,483 of record NW_018744239.1, read on the forward strand.
GGTTCCTCTTGTATGCTTACGTGATTGCATAATTATATGTGACGTGTATAGGATATCTAACCCCTTTTGGGAAGAACCCACTTGGATTAGCTCATTTATGTCCCGTGACATGGGTGAATTAATTTGGGTTGGTCAAGGAATGTACTAGTTTGGTGCTTTAAGTAGAACTTTGTTAGTGCGATCCCTCTTCTTAAAAGTTTTTCTTTTCTTCTTAGCTTAGGTTCCCAACTACGAAATTTTCCCTCCGTAGTTTTGAGTCACGTTCTAAGGATATCATATAAAAAAAAAAAAGTTCATAGATTCAAAAAAAAAAATGAAAAAAAAACCGTTCGGAAAAAAAAATCATTCAAAACAGGAGGTATGAGTTGCGCGACCCCGTCAAGAGCAAGTTCAGAAGTTGCGCGTGCCTTCTGCTACGAGGCCATTTTGATTCTTCGTGAACTAATGGCTCTTCATACAATATCATTCTTTATGAATTGTTGAAAGGTGAGGGTATCCCTTTGAATATAGTTTTGCGTCTTTTCTTTCTTTTTTCTTTTATTCTTCTTTTTATTTTTTTAAAGGCAAGCGTGCCAGCTTTCTTAATTTCTTGTACTTCCTTTAGGGCTGGTTACCAAGATAAGGAACGAAGACACCCGGGTGCTTGCATTCTACGTTTACCATCTAACAATCCATCCCTTTCAATCCATCTCACTTTATCAACTTATCCTAGTCCAACAATGTCAACCATCGAACAACTCCAAGAAGAAATTGCTCGCATGAGGGAAGAAAAGGCTCAAGAGGCCGAGCAAAGAAGAATTAAGAAACTTGAAATGGCTGAAAGAAGGAGGTCGAGGCTTTAGCCATAAAACAAAAGATTGAGGCTTTAGCCGAATGAGAAAAGACGTTGGAGAAGCTTGTTCTTCGTTCTACTATGGGGAACAAGTACTTTGACGTAGAAAAGTTTGCTCCTCCTGTAGGACTTTGACAAGGGTTAAATCGGTCGCTACAATCTAACTCTTACTCAAAAAATACTTATACGAACACCCTATAACCAGTATAATGGCAAATAAAGGTTCGGTCCACGAAGAACGGGAGTAACTGCTAATCAATCCTAAAACCTAAGCTAGTTCGAAATCAATGGAAGATGGTGTTCTAAAATACTACTAATAAGATGAAATAATCAATAAACTAAGACACTACGGAGAACGGGAATCCGCCTAACCATTGGTAACTAAGCAACAAGGAATCACAGAGACAAACGGGATATGCAAAGACTACATGTCTGATCATTATCATGTGGTAGGAAGACAACGGGCAATACTAAGCTTGGATTTCTCATGCACTTAACATTACTCGATACATAATCAAACCACATTCAACAATGAAATACTCAATTCACAATATCTTGTTCAAATCAAGAATATCATGCAATCAAATTCAAGATTCTAGGTTAGCTACTCCTATTATAATGAATTAACATGCAATCGCATATAATCAATTTAATAACAATCCGTTTATCAAAATCAACCCTCAATTACATAGATTACCTAGGCCGGGTTTCATCCCGAAACCCTAGCTAGGAGACTACTCACACGTATTCATAATCAAAGCAATAATGAATTCCAAAAGCATAATAGATCTAAACATGAATTCTGATTAAGGAATAATAAAGCTTGATTAATAAAAAAGAATGAATAATACCAATTGTATTGATGCGAATCAATGCAAAGTTTGGAACTTTGATATCCGATGTCAATGAATAATACAAAGAATCTTCACAAATCTTGCTTCGAATCAATCCGAGAAACAAAAATCGCTAGAATAATCATTAAGAAAACAAATGAATCTCTAATACCAAGAATGTTCTCCAATAACTCTCTACAAAGGCTCTCAAAAACTATCTCTAAATCTGCCACTCTTAACCCTTACAATCGGGCTATATATATGTGTTTTAAATCGGAAAGTAAATCGCAGGCTGCCCTTTTTAAATCCGCACGGTCGTGCTAGAAGTGGCACGGCCGTCCAAACATGGCAGTAGCTGATCCGGAATATCTTCAATTTTGGCACGGTCGTGCTGAATCTGGCACGGCCGTGCTAATGCCTGGCACGACCGTGCTAAATCTGGCACGACCGTGCTGAATCTGGCACGGCCGTGCTGATTCATTGAAAATGGCACGGCCGTGCTAATGCCTGGCACGGTCGTGCTGAATCTGGCATGGCCGTGCTGATGCATGGAAAATGGCACGGGCGTGCAAGCATAGGCAGGAAGGTTGCAGGCACTTTGGTCTTCTTAAAACAGTCACAACTTCTTATCCAGAGCTCCGTTTGAGGCGTGCAATATATCGTTGGAAAGCACTTCAAATCTACTTCCCAATGCAATTATAATCACTCCATTATCATTTGTATATCGAAAGTTATGATCAAAATAGTGAACAAGTGTCATATTTGTGAACTGTTCTGCCTTGCCTGCTACTTAACTTGCCTTTCAAGGCCTTGAGAACCGCAGCAAAGCCTTAGCTTGGTGGACTAGGATCCATTATAGCCTGATTACGCACCAATGGTTCGGGATTCGACATAACTTGGTCAACTATACCTGTTAACACACCAAAAACAGACCAAAACCCGTGAAGCACGTAATATGAAGGAAACGAGTGTAACAAGGAAATAAACGACCAAAACGGGCCTAAATACATCCAAAATCACCTATTTATATGCCTTAAAGTGCGCCCTAACGTGCGCTTGTCAAAACCCCCCAAGCTACACTTTTGCTAGTCCTCGAGCAAAACTAAGGGATAAACACACACACAAGATCAAATAAACTATTGCCATTACATATAAGTTAAGTTTAAGCACAGAATAAAGTGAACGGATCCTACTTAAAACAACCATGTATGGAATAAAAACTCACTCAAACAAGCAACGAGACACACAATCCAAGGTATCGTTGATCAAAATGTGAACAAGACCTAAGCCAAGCATAGAGAACAAAGGAATCATGCTTCCCTCTAAGCCCAACCAAAACAGCCACGTCCTCCCCTTTTGCTTCAAATCACCACCCTAATTGGCCCCTCGTGATTCCTCGAAGGAACCGAAAAAAGTGATATTTTGAGGAAATAACAAAGGTATCCCGACATCTCAATTACGCATAATCTTTCCATAGGGTTGAAAGGTATCTCCCTCCACCGTTTGAAAACCGAACACCTCTATAGTCTAAGGGTCTTAAAAGGTTGTAATGTATTGGCAATGGGTAAGGTAGGTGAAAACAATTTAAAATGTGGAGTTAAATCCTAAATGAAGCGCAAGAATCACGATTCTCAAAAACAAAGCTCAAGAGATGCAATTCACATTCCACAATAAACATTGATCACACTCTTACACATCTTAAACTCTCTATGTTATACACACTCAAATCACCTTTTCCAAACTTCAAAGCTTTAATTCATATGTCCTCGCCTTTTTCACAATTCAGACGACTTTTCTCTTTTTTTTTTTATTTTGATTTCCTTTTCTTTTTTTTTTTCTTCTTTTTTTTTTCAAAAACAAACTTTCATATTACATCTTTACAATTAAGCTCACTTTCAAACTTGCTCAAACCAACTATCGATCATTATTCTTGATTTATACACAATAAGCTCAAACAAACCTTGCGAGGTAAACGCTTCACAACTAAGGGTTGGTAAAACATCGGCCATCGGATTTGTAACATGGGTAACCAAGAATGGAATTAAAGGCTCAACACGGTTAGCAAGTAGGATGATGTAAAAAGAAAATTAATTTGTAACAAAACAAAAGGAACAAGAATAAGAAAAATGAAAAAGGTGCCCTCTTCCTCCCTTAAAAGTGTCAAGTCGGTCTTGGGAGCTACAAGTTAACACAAAGATCGAAACATGCATAATCAAGGATCCAAATATGCCAGTCAAGAAGAATGATGAAGGCTAGAACAATAAAACCTCACGGGATTTGAAAACAAAGCAACTACCAATCAAGGGGTTCAAATCCACAAAGGGAAGCGACTCCATCTTACCACAATTCAATGGCTTAGACGTTCTAACCAACTACCTTCGCCTAGACTTGTCTAAATTGATCAACAATAGACTCAAACTGTGTATTCATTACTGGCTTAAATAGAAATAGACATTCCACACACATTCATTCACGTTTCAAATCCAAATATGGACATTATTCCAAAAGTTTTTGCAAATAGGCAAGTTTATCACGATCCAAAAGTATAGGAAAAGACTATGAGGCAAATCATATAAACTAGACTACACATCCTTATAACAGAAGCTTTTCCTATATTGCACACATATATACACAACTAAGTAATCTAAACAAGCTAAATGGCTCATAAAGAGGCATGAAAATCACATAATAATCCTAATCGACAAACAAGTGATCAATTGATATCAACATCAATGATCCCAGGTTCTTTAGAACCGATCAAACATCCTCGAACCATTCAACTTCTTCCTAAACTAAACTATCCTAAGCACACAAAAACAAAAAAACTAAAGGAGAAAGGGAAAGATTTCACTGGATGCTTCTTGAAAACACACTAAGACAACATGAGATGCGGCGAAGCTCCTAATGCTACCTCCATGAGTCTTCATATCTGTACAGGTTAGATAAAAACAAACCAAAACAAAACAAATAAAAAACTCATTTTATTTTATTTTATTTTTATTATAGGAAAATGAAGAAAAACAGGGGAAAATCAACTAGGAAACCATTCACCTCCCCAAGCTAGTATAGACATTGTCCTCAATGTCAGGCATCGAGAGACTACCTAGAAGGCAAAAAGGGAAAGAGAAAAGTACCTCATTGACTGGGTCTCGGGTTGCCTCCCAGAAGCACTTCTTTAAAGTCATTAGCTTGACGCAACACATGGATTACAGGTTACCCATAATCAATACTTGCCATTGCAGTGGAGATAAGCTCACCATTCTTATTCTTGAAAATAGTCACCGCCCCTTTCTTGGGTACTACAAACACAGGGGAAACCCTTCCTTGATGTGTTGGAAGAGGTTTAAGCTTTACCTTTGGTGCTTCATTAGCCTCCTTTGCAGTGGCCACATCTAATGCATCTAGAAATAACTCCTCCATGGCCCTGTTTTCCTTATTCTCATTCAACTCAAAATCATGATTAGTATAGAATAATTCTTTACGCATATCAGAGACAATGGAATCAATAGTGTCAACCATCATGCAGTTATCAGAATTAGAACAAGGATATTTCATAGTTTTATTTAAATCAAAATCTAAAACCTCCTTTCCTACTTTCAATGAAATCTTGGCACCCTTTACATCAATAAGGGCACCAAAAGTAGCTAGGAAAGGACGTCCTAGAATTATAGGTATATGAACATCCTCATCCATATCTAGGACCACAAAGTCAACAGGTATGACAAACTTCCCCACCTTTAGGGGAACATCTTCCACCTTACCCTTTGGAAATTTGATCGATCGATTGGCTAATTGAAGGGATATGTTAGTGGGAAGAAGTTCTCCTATATTTAATCGTTGATAAACAGAATATGGCATGAGACTAACACTAGCTCCAAGATCACACAAAGAATTATCAATATTCATTTTGTTTATAGCACAAGGGATTGAAAAGCTACCCGGATCTCCTAACTTAGGAGGCATTTTGTTCATTATTATAACACTACAGTGTTCAGTGAGGTTAATAGTTTGTACCCCTTCACAGTTTCTTCTACCACTCAATATATCTTTTAAAAACCTAGCATAGTTAGGCATTTGCTTAATAGCATCAGTGAATGGTATAGAAAGGTGGACTTCTCTCAAAGTCTTCAAAAACTTCCCGAATTGGGCATCTAGCTTATGTCTCACATGTTTTTGGGGGTAGGGGAGTCTATGTAATAGGTCAGGTTCATTGGTCTGTGCTCCCACCTGTTCCTCTGGGACCTCATTAATTTTATCTTTTTCCCCGGCCCTCTTTTCCTCACCTTTGATTACTTTTTCAACGATAGGTGGAGTCTTAGGTTGACTCTCATTAGTTTTTACTTTTTCGTTCCCTATCAGAGGCTTTCCACTTCTAGTTGATACGGCATTTACTGTGTGTTTAGGGTCAATCCCCTGGGGTGGGAGTTTAGAAATAACAACTCCATCTTTTATTGCTCCGGCCAACTGGGAAATTTGGGTTTCCAACATTTTATTGTGAGTCATCACTTCATTAAACTTTTTATCAGTGGTGGACATAAAAGTGTTGAACATTTTAGCCTGGGACTCCATCATTTCCTCCAAGCTAGATCTCTATGGTGGTCCTTGAGCATAATAATTATCATTTGTAGCTCGGGAATCACGCACATTAGATTGTTGGGGATTTTGATTAGAGTACCCCTTATTATTATTCCAGTTTCCCCTGTTATTAATGCCGTTTCCCCCTTGATTGAATTGCTCTTGGGAATTATGATTCATTTGATTACCCTGTTGGTATTGGTTTTGATTTCCAAAACCACCATGTTGATTATAGGGTCCTTGGGGATTTTGGTCCCTTTGGCCCCTATTTCCCCACTGGTTTTGATAATCAAAATCATTACCTCCCTGATTATAATTGTTCCCTCTTTGATTAGGTGGCAGATATCTATTATTGTCATTCCTAGGTCCGTTATCATAAGACATAGCATTGACCTGTTCATTATTATATCTATTACCATCATTATTATTAGGATCATATGAGGGATCAAAATTACAGGCATTAGTATAATGATCATAAGACCCACAGTTTTCACAGAAAATACATCCTACAGGCATATTAGAAATGGAAGGATTAGGATTCATACCTCTCCCCTTAGATTGGGAGGGACGATCTTCCAATGGTACGTAATCGAGCTTGGCTTTAATCGCTGACATCTCCTTCCCGAGGTTCATAATTTGTGATGTCAGGTTGCTAATGGCATAGAGGTGGTCCACTGAATAGACCGCTCCTCCACTCTTGTTCACAGAATCTCGCTCATCGTCTTGCCAATCCATGTTGTGTCGTACCACATTTCGATAATATCTATGACCTGCTCTTCAGTTTTGTTCATTATTGGGCCACCTGCTCCCGCATCCAAACTGGTTTTCCCTTGAGGACTTAATCCTCCATAGAATATCTGTAGCACCTAGTATGTTGGAATTCCGTTATGCGGACACTCTCTCTGGTACTCCTTGTACCTTTCCCATGCTTCATAGATCGACTCCCCACTCCTTTGCCGAAACCCTTGAATCAAGGCTCTAGCATCGGCCGTCTTCTTTTGAGAATAGAATCTTCCCAAAAATGCTGTCGTGACATCATCCCAAGTGTGTAGAGTATTTGGTTTTACCTCCTTCTCTAACCATTCGAGGGCTCTCCCGATGAGTGAAAATGGGAAAAGCTTTAATCTCACGAACTCTTGGTTCACCCCATTGACTTTGATAGTGTTGCAGTACTTCTCAAATTCATTTAGATGAGCCAAAGAGCTCTCATGCTTGGCACCACTAAACTGCCTTCGCTCGATGAGGGTGATCATGGCCGGCCGGATCTCGAAGTTATTGGCTTCAGTAGTGGGTGGAGCAATCCCACATGAAGCTCTATACGCCCCAAGGGTTCCCAACTCCTTAAGGGGTCGTGGTGCTGGCCGATTTTCTGTCATTGGAACTGGTTGTGTGCTTGGGCCGGTTTCCTTTCCTTGAGAGTTTGATGATTTTGATCGGGATTTTCGATTGCTTTTCAAAGTCCTTTCGATTTCGGGATTGAAGGGTATTAACTCTCCCTGTTTAGACCTGCGCATACACACTAACCAAACCAATCAAATAGCAGGGCTACAAGTGTAGCCAACAAGAAAAATCTTTTTGTATTTTTGTTTGAAGAACTAGACTCAAGAAATCAAAAAGCAATTAACAAACACCGTTCCCCGGCAACGGCGCCATTTTGAGAAGGGTTAAATCGATCGCTACAATCTAACTCTTACTCAAACAATACTTATACGAACACCCTATAACCAGTATAATGGCAAATAAAGGTTCGGTCCACGAAGAACGGGAGTAACTGCTAATCAATCCTAAAACCTAAGCTAGTTTGAAATCAATGGAAGATGGTGTTCTAAAATACTACTAATAAGATGAAATAATCAATAAACTAAGACACTAGGGAGAACGGGAATCCGCCTAACCATTGGTAACTAAGCAACAAGGAATCACAGAGACAAACGGGATATGCAAAGACTACATGTCTGATCGATATCATGTGGTAGGAAGACAACGGGCTATACTAAGCTTGGATTTCTCATGCACTTAACATTACTCGATACATAATCAAACCACATTCAACAATGAAATACTCAATTCACAATCTCTTGTTCAAATCAAGAATATCATGCAATCAAATTCAAGATTCTAGGTTAGCTACTCCTATTATAATGAATTAACATGCAATCGCATATAATCAATTTAATAACAATCCGTTTATCAAAATCAACCCTCAATTACATAGATTACCAAGGCCGGGTTTCATCCCGAAACCATAGCTAGGAGACTACTTACACATATTCATAATCAAAGCAATAATGAATTCTTAAAGCATATTAGATCTAAACATGAATTCTGATTAAGGAATAATAAAGCTTGATTAATAAAAAAGAATGAATAATACCAATTGTATTGAAGCGAATCAATGACAAAGTTTGGAACTTTGATATCCGATGTCAATGAATAATACAAAGAATCTTCACAAATCTTGCTTCAAATCAATCCGAGAAACTAAAATCGCTAGAATAATCTTTAAGAAAACTAATTAATCTCTAATACCAAGAACGTTCTCTAATAACTCTCTACAAAGGCTCTCAAAAACTATCTCTAAATCTGTCTCTCTTAACCCTTACAATCGTTCTATATATATGTGTTTTAAATCGAAAAGTAAATCGCAGGGTGCCCTTCGTAAATCAGCACGGCCGTGCTAGAAGTGGCACGGCCGTGAAAACGTGGCAGTAGCTGATCCGCAAAATCTTCAATTTTGGCACGGTCGTGCCGAATCTGGCACGGCCGTGCTGAATCTGGCACGGCCGTGCTGATGCATGGAAAATGGCACGGCCGTGCTAATGCATGGAAAATGGCACGGCCGTGCAAGCATAGGCAGGAAGGTTGCAGGCACTTTGGTCTTCTTAAAACAGTCACAACTTCTTATCCAGAGCTCCGTTTGAGGCGTGCAATATATCGTTGGAAATCTCTTCAAGTCTACTTTCTAATGCAATTATAGTCACTCCATTATCATTTGTATATCGAAAGTTATGAGAAAAATAGTGAACAGGTGTCATATTTGTGAACTGTTCTGCCTTGCCTGCTACTTAACTTGCCTTTCAAGGCCTTGAGAACCGCAGCAAAGCCTTAGCTCGGTGGACGAGGATCGATAATAGCCTGATTACGCACCAATGGTTTGGGACTCCACATAACTTGATCAACTATACCTGTTAACACACGAAAAACAGACCAAAACCCGTGAAGTACGTAATATGAAGGAAACGAGTGTAACAAGGCAATAAACGACCAAAACGGGCCTAAATACATCCAAAATCACCCATTTATATGCCTTAAAGCGCGCCCTAATGTGCGCTTGTCAAAACCCCCCAAGCTACACTTTTGCTAGTCCTCGAGCAAAACTAAGGGATAAACACACACACAAGATCAAATAAACTATTGCCATTACATATAAGTCAAGTTTAAGCACAGAATAAAGTCAACGGATCCTACTTAAAACAACCATGTATGGAATAAAAACTAACTCAAACAAGCAACGAGACACACAATCCAAGGTATCGTTGATCAAAATGTGAACAAGACCTAAGCCAAGCATAGAGAATAAAGGAATCATGCTTCCCTCTAAGCCCAACCAAAACAGCCACGTCCTCCCCTTTTGCTTCAAATCACCACCCTAATTGGCCCCTCGTGATTCCTCGAAGGAACCGGAAAAAGTGATATTTTGAGGAAATAACAAAGGTATCCCGACATCTCAGTTACGCATAATCTTTCCATAGGGTTGAAAGGTATCTCCCTCCACCGTTTGAAAACCGAACACCTCTAAAGTCTAAGGGTCTTAAAAGGTTGTAATGTATTGGCAATGGGTAAGGTAGGTGAAAACAATTTAAAATGTGGAGTTAAATCCTAAATGAAGCGCAAGAATCACGATTCTCAAAAACAAAGCTCAAGAGATGCAATTCACATTCCACAATAAACATTGATCACACTCTTACACATCCCAAACTCTCTATGTTATACACACTCAAATCACCTTTTTCAAACTTCAAAGCTTTTATTCATATGTCCTCGCCTTTTTCACAATTCGGACGACTTTTCTCTTTTTTTTATTTTGATTTCCTTTTCTTTTTTTTTTTTCTTCTTTTTTTTTCAAAAACAAACTTTCATATTACATCTTTACAATTAAGCTCACTTTCAAACTTGCTCAAACCAACTATCGATCATTATTCTTGATTTATACACAATAAGCTCAAACAAACCTTGCGAGGTAAACGCTTCACAACTAAGGGTTGGTAAAACATCGGCCATCGGGTTTGTAACATGGGTAACCAAGAATGGAATTAAAGGCTCAACACGGTTAGCAAGTAGGATGATGTAAAAAGAAAATTAATTTGTAACAAAACAAAAGGAACAAGAATAAGAAAAATGAAAAAGGTGCCCTCTTCCTCCCTTAAAAGTGTCAAGTCGGTCTTGGGAGCTACAAGTCAACACAAAGATCGAAACATGCATAATCAAGGATCCAAATATGCCACTCAAGAAGAATGATGAAGGCTAGAACAATAAAACCTCACGGGATTTGAAAACAAAGCAACTACCAATCAAGGGGATCAAATCCACAAAGGGAAGCGACTCCATCTTACCACAATTCAATGGCTTAGACGTTCTAACCAACTACCTTCGCCTAGACTTGTCTACATTGATCAACAATAGACTCAAACTGTGTATTCATTACTGGCTTAAATAGAAATAGACATTCCACACACATTCATTCACGTTTCAAATCCAAATATGGACATTATTCCAAAAGTTTTTGCAAATAGGCAAGTTTATCACGATCCAAAAATATAGGAAAAGACTATGAGGCAAATCATATAAACTAGACTACACATCCTTATAACAGAAGCTTTTCCTATATTGCACACATATATACACAACTAAGTAATCTAAACAAGCTAAATGGCTCATAAAGAGGCATGAAAATCACATAATAATCCCAATCGACAAACAAGTGATCAATTGATATCAACATCAATGATCCCAGGTTCTTTAGAACCGATCAAACATCCTCGAACCATTCAACTTCTTCCTAAACTAAACTATCCTAAGCACACAAAAACAAAAAAAAACTAAAGGAGAAAGGGAAAGATTTCACTGGATGCTTCTTGAAAACACACTAAGACAACATGAGATGCGGCGAAGCTCCTAATGCTACCTCCATGAGTCTTCATATCTGTACAGTTTAGATCAAAACAAACCAAAACAAAACAAAAAAAAAAACTCGTTTTTATTTTTATTTTTTATTTTTATTATAGGAAAATGAAGAAAAACAGGGGAAAATCAACTAGGAAACCATTCACCCCCCAAGCTAGTATAGACATTGTACTCAATGTCAGGCATCGAGAGACTACCTTGAAGGCAAAAAGGGAAAGAGAAAAGTACCTCATTGACTGGGTCTCGGGTTGCCTCCCAGAAGCGCTTCTTTAACGTCATTAGCTTGACGCAACACATGGATTACAGGTTACCCATAATCAATACTTGCCATTGCAGTGGACATAAGCTCACCATTCTTATTCTTGCCAATCCATGTGGTGTCGTACCACATCTTCGTTAATATATGTTTCGGGGTTTTCTGATGTCCTGTGGGAGAGTTACAATTCCGGGACTGGTATCCTTGCGCCTGTACCTGCAAAACAACGGAGACTCCTTGTGGTGGGAGCTCCGCCTCCAACGGTCAAGTTAGTACTTGTTTGAGGAGTGATAAATGCGGAAAGTAAAGGTGGGAGATCTGGTTCCTCTAGGGGAGGAGTGATCAATGTGTTTTGTTTTTCTCTAGGTGAGAGTCATTCTGCTGAATCCCCTTTAATGAGGATTAATTAAGTATTTATAGTCTTGAGAAGCGTGCCAATTTTAGGTTTAGGTTAACCAGGGCAAATTGGGCTTCTCTCAGACTTTGGGCCTGGGTGGCCATTTTGCCTATTTGGCATATGGGAGGCCACGTGGCGTGGCCTGATTAGTCCATGTTGGACCTCTTAGGGTGACAAATGGCGGACGCTGATTGGCCCACGTGGTGGACACGTGGCAGGTCCGGATTGGTCCATTTGTCATGGGTAATTTTTACTCTAAACATTTGCCCCTCGGAAGGAGTAATTTCTCTTTCCAGGAGGGATTGCTCCTTTCGAAAGTTAGACCCTCGAAGCTTTGCTAGGTCGGCATCTTGTCTAGTTCTAATGGGAGATGGACTTGATTAACTTAGAAAATTTTGATACCTTGGGTGGTATGACATTTTCAAAGTTAATCAATCATAATAATGATTGCCGCCGAACTAGACAGATGCCGATTCTTTGCCCCACTATGCAGATAGCCCTTGATCAGGTGGACTGTCAACTATTGCATAAGGGGTAAGCGTTTAGCATTATTCGGCCATTGGCCTCTTTTGATTCAATATACTAAGTTTGGTACTTAGTTTATTTCGTTGGGGGATGGCTGGTCGTCTGCTTTGGTGGCTGCATAGAAGCAGGCGTTAGACAGGATGTCCAACCAAAGTAGCTACGCCTGCTGGGTTACAGACGACAACTTTAAGTATAGCCAACCTAGTAAGAATAGTGGTCGAGTACCTCTGTTTACCAAAAAACAGGCGGACTCCTCATACCTTTTAGATTCCGTACTAAGGAGGGCGACTGGTTAACCTTGCGGTTAGTCAATCACTGCCTATTTTGTTTGAGTGGTAGGGAAACCAGGCGGCGGGGGCCGGATAGTCCCCTTGATTCGCCAAGTTTTTCTTGGCTATTAACTCGAAGGTTGTTAACCTAGCAGGAGTAGTGGTTGAGAGCCCCTGTTTGCTAAAAACAGGCGGGCGACTCATACCTTTTAGGCTCCATACTAAGTTTGAGAGAGTGACTATGAGTTAACATGGGAGTTACTCAGTCTCCGTCACTCTCTAGCTTGAGTAGTAGAGGTACCAGGTGGCGGAGGCCGGCTGATCCCCTTGATTCGCCAATGTTTGTTGGCTATTAACTCAAGAGGTACCCCCTGAATTTATCCCAAGTAATACAGGGGGTCATCCGACTCAGATGTCAACTGCTACCACTGGTTTGGTTAGTGATAGAGCTATCCTTGTCTCAAAAACGGCTACGTGGTTGCCCTTGGGGACAGTCGTATAGGTGTCGTGTAATTAGTTTATAGAGCAATGTTCCACCAAAAAGGGAGCTGCTCTCTGCGACGAATTTCATCCGGAGGGATGCCGTCGGACGCCTGCTATGATGTTGGGACAGGTCGTATTAGTTTAAAGATTGGATCAGTTGGCTTGGCGCCTGGACTGATCATTCGGCTTGTGGCCTTGGATAGTTCTTGGTGAACGTAGGTGCTAAGTAAGAGGAGGGTAGCCGCCTGTTTAGGCACAGGGTCGGCCAGGCCCTGATCATTTTTTAGCTAAGTATAGGAGGGTGGCCGTTTGTTTTGGAACCAGTCGGCCATCTTCTATGGAGAGTAGCCGATTGTATGTCCGGACGGCATGCCCTTCTGGTGATAGAGTAAAATAATCAAAGCAGAGAGTAGCCGACTATAAAGGTACTGCGACATGCCCCTCTGATCATAGAGTGAAATACTCAATGGAGAGTAGCCGACTGTAAAGGTATAGGCGGCATGCCCCTCTGAATTAGTATCAAGTATTGAAATAATTTCAAGTGTTAGAGTAGATAGATCACTTAGCTCCCTTCCATGGAGGATTGATGACTCTACTTTCTTCAAATGGGGACAGGTGGTCATGCTAAACTTGTTTTAATGTGGTTTGCGACCTTGTTGTTGACATAGAGGGACCAAGGGCCTATGGCCATAGTCCATTATGGCCGTCTGTTTTCAAATGTTTCGACCATTTAATTATAGCCAACTTGATGTGTTTTAGAGCCGTCATTGGCTGTTATCATGCCGCCTAATGTTGTGGCTGTGATAGTGGCCGGTTGCCGCCTACTATCAGTGGGATAGGGTTGGTGCTGCAATGGTGAATTGGCAACGAGGGCCGCCTATTGTTTCTCGCATACGCAACTTTATTAGAGCAACCATCTCTACGCAATACTCACGTAAAGATGGCCAGCTGATCCTCTTGTATAGAGGGACGTCTATGCCTCTTGCTTACTAGCTTGTGGTACAAAGACTTGTGACTTCCCAGCCACTTGATGTCGGCTGATCCTGCCGATGACGAGAGCAATTGGGGCCATGCGTACGTTGCTTCTATACGTTGCTTTATGAGAGTTGGCCAGTTGAAATAATCATAATAATGATGCTTGGTGACCTGAGGAATGCTTGGAATATCCAAGTTGCCAAGAGACTTGATGAACACACTCTCCATGTTACTTAGCACCGAGAGGTTTGATGGAGTAGCTAACCGGATGCTTTGTGGCCGGGTTGGGGGCCGGCTTGGTTCAAGCATAGATAGGTCGGTTGTTTGCTTATCATACCGGATGTTGCGGCCACTTGATAGCTTTGAGTTCGAACGTAGGAACAACAGTTGGGACTTACATGGTGCTTTGGTAAGGATGCCGAGTTGCTCTTCTCAGTGGAGCTAACTTTTAATTTTTTATTCGGCCACATGATGCCGTTTGATCAGCTTGCTGCTTGTTTTAATTATGTTTTGATCGGGTTGGGCATTATTTAGACTAAAGTGATTCAAGACTCGGCCCTCATTACAAAACATGAAGACCCATATCACCTCACGTATTGCTTGATGCATTCGCTGTAGATGCCGCCTGCTTTCATCGAATAAAAGTGGTTTGTTGGATTCACTTGATTGCTAAACAGCCGGTTTCATTGCTTCCCATACATAAATACAGCTTCCTAGCCACCTATTTTTTAAATACACACGAACTCATTCGTCTCGGCCTTTTGAGTTGCTTGATCTTGAAGTGATCAATCCGGCTATTTGGTGGCTCGGATTGGGCTGGCTGTTTTGCGGTCGTTTTGTCAAAACACTTTATACTTGATGCTATACGTACACTTGACGCTAGTTGCCGAATTTTAACCAACCAAGCTATACATAAGCTTGTTGTAATTGCTTGCAAGTGCTGCCTGTTTTAACATGGCTGGCTGCTTTGTCATGGTATGCGTAGGTCGGGATAAGACCGGGTGTTTTAGCGCATTTGCAGGCCGGTTGCTTTGTCATGCTTCGTTTTTTGCGAATGGTTTTAATGGCCGGTATCCTTCTTGTAGTATGAGATAAGCAATTATTTTCAAATAATTCTCTCGGCTGCTGCCACTTGCTGTTTTGAGGGGCTTGTTCATGTGCCGCTTGGTCACGCAACTCTGCCGATGTGTATACAGACGGCTGCTCGAAGCTTGCATAGTGCCGACTAATTCAAAGAGTGGCTTCTCAAATTGAGCTCGGTATTTATGCCTGCTTGCCGAGTCTAGGAGGACGCATGGTTGGAAGTGGGGTGGCTGCCGCCTATTCCAAATTTTTTCACCTTGCGTTCAGCCATGCATGTCAACACATTCATGTTTTGCGTACACTGCCCTTGTCTCGCATGATAATGGCATTTGCCCATGATTACTTCAAGGTTTTAAGCACTTGGCTTGAGTTCACATGTGACGACTGTTTTTGCTGGGAAGGGGGCTGGCAGCCGTTTGTTCATGTGGAGCTAGGAACATAGTGTCTGTTTAAAACTTCTCGACTCGACCTCGACATTTGGTCGCCTAGTGTAATGCTGGGCAGGTCTATTGTGAATGCCGCCTGCTCACAAATCATTAGCCGGTTTTTTGTCATGCTAAGTTAGCTACGACATTTGGATGTTGGACTGCCGAGTGCGATAGGGCTGGTGCCGTGGGCAAGGTGCCGGCTGCTAGAGTCGGCTTTGGGAGTGTTACTTTATACACATTGCGAGTTTGTTGCAGTTGTATACGATGTTTAAACACATACAGCACAAGCCCCTTTTGCCTGCGCTTAGTACACAAGGCTGAGTGCTTTGGGCTGGCCATAAGTTGGTTTAGTTGCGGTGGTAATTGCTGGGCAGGTGCCGCCTGTTTCTTTATTAATGCGAATTATTCGGCCATCCATATGCCGTGAGATACATACAAGAGGCAGCCTTTAACAATATCAGTCGGTGTTGGTCTTTTGTTGTTTTAGGTGTTTGCGTTTAAGGTCGTACATAGCCATATAATAAAATAATTAGCCGGCTGCTTGTAGGCTCACATACTACAGGCTGTTCCATCAATAAAAGCTCGCATGCCCGGGCTTCTCTTGCTCTTCTTGCTCTTTGAGTAAACCAAGCACAATATGTTTCGGGCATGGCTTGCTGTTTTATTGTAGCTCTTGCCGAATACTCGGGTATGCACAATTGGCTTGTATGCTAACCACATGCTCATGTATAGCAGGCTGTCGTTGAATGATTGTAGAGCCGATTGTATTGAACCAAACGAGTGTTGATTTTCGATGCTTGCATGCTCATGTTCAAACTAGCTGGGCAACTTGCTGGTACACACAAGGTAAGGCGGCCACAAGCATCTCGCTTAGTCGGCCATAAGCACTCACGTTGCTACATTGTTTATTACATTACAACACAGCCGGTTGCAATGTAAGCGCTGCCTGGAGCTTGAACATTAGTGTATGATGCCGTTTGTTTGTGTGGAGTTGAGAGGTAGGTTGGCTGCCCTTAACGTCTCAACCCATGAACAAGCACAACAAAGCTAAACGGTAGTGCCGAGTGTGTTGATTGGATTGTTTCTCATGGAGCTTTGCCACCTAGTTTTAATGGCTGGCTGTTTTAATGGAGATCATGATGTTCGGTTAGTATGCCGAGCTGCTCTTCTCATTGGAGCCCCCTTTCCAATTTCACTCGGCCACATAATGCCGTATGCATGGTGGAGTATATATCAAATATGTAGTTAGGCAGCCTTAGCCTTTTCTTTCTTTTTTTTTTTTATTATTTTCTTAAATAAGTGGGGGACGACTCATACAAGCTTATGCAAGTGATATGCATGTCATTTGCATGTATATTGCACGTGTATAAGTGTGCATGCAAATTGATGCAATATTTGACAGCAACATATACGTGCCATTCATTTTTTTTTTTTAAAAAAAAAAAAAAAATCATAATAATGATTTGGCAACACCAACTCTGGACAGTCGGTCATCCGATGCTGGCAATACTTGACTGCTTGGCCAAATGCAGGGAGGCTGGTATTTTGCCAGTTGTACCCAGTGAGTGTCATGCTAGGCGCATGTAACTTCAACTGGGAGTGGTTTGATCTGGCCAACTGTTCCTTTGCAGGAATAGGCGCCCTTTGGTTGATCAAGTCTTGGATCTCCCCCTTAAAACTACTCATGAGGGTCATGAGTTTGTTTCTAGTAATGAGGGCAGATCCCTCGGCCGCCTGTTGATGTTTAGGCGGTGGGCCGACTGGTTGACTGGGGCCAGCCTGGCAGTCCTCCTGTTCCCTCCTTTTGGTGGGACGGGTACGTCGGGTTCTTAGGGTGAGGCCGTGTGAGTCTCAACATTAACCTCTTTATCAGTATCCTGGTCTAAGTAGACTTGGGGGTCGTCCTTGGGACGCTTCTTACTTAGAATCGGTACAGACTATGATGCCATCTCGAAAGTACTCTCCCCATAGACGGCGCCAAAATGTTTCGGGGTTTTCTGATGTCCTGCGGGAGAGTTACAATTCCGGGACTGGTATCCTTGCACCTGTACCTGCAAAACAACGGAGACTCCTTGTGGTGGGAGCTCCGCCTCCAACGGTCAAGTTAGTACTTGTTTGAGGAGTGATAAATGCGGAAAGTAAAGGTGGGAGATCTGGTTCCTCTAGGGGAGGAGTGATCAATGTGTTTTGGTTTTCTCTAGGTGAGAGTCATTCTGCTGAATCCTCTTTAATGAGGATTAATTAAGTATTTATAGTCTTGAGAAGCGTGCCAATTTTAGGTTTAGGTTAACCAGGGCAAATTGGGCTTCTCTCGGACTTTGGGCCTGGGTGGCCATTTTGCCTATTTGGCATATGGGAGGCCACGTGGCGTGGCCTGATTAGTCCATGTTGGACCTCTTAGGGTGACAAATGGCGGACGCTGATTGGCCCACGTGGTGGACACGTGGCAGGTCCGGATTGGTCCATTTGTCATGGGTAATTTTTACCCTAAACAATATCTATGACCTGCTCTTCAGTTTTGTTCATTATTGGGCCACCTGCTCCTGCATCCAAACTGGTTTTCCTTTGAGGACTTAATCCTCCATAGAATATCTGTAGCACCTAGTATGTTGGAATTCCGTGATGCGAACACTCTCTCTGGTACTCCTTGTACCTTTCCCATGCTTCATAGATCGACTCCCCACTCCTTTGCCGAAACCCTTGAATCAAGGCTCTAGCATCGGCCGTCTACTTTTGAGAATAGAATCTTCCCAAAAATGCTGTCGTGACATCATCCCAAGTGTGTAGAGTATTTGGTTTTACCTCCTTCTCTAACCATTCGAGGGCTCTCCCGATGAGTGAAAATGGGAAAAGCTTTAATTTCACGAACTCTTGGTTCACCTCATTGACTTTGATAGTGTTGCAGTACTTCTCAAATTCATTTAGATGAGCCACAGGGCTCTCATGCTTGGCACCACTAAACTGCCTTCGCTCGATGAGGGTGATCATGGCCGGCCGGATCTCGAAGTTATTGGCTTCAGTAGTGGGTGGAGCAATCCCACATGAAGCTCTATACGCCCCAAGGGTTCCCAACTCCTTAAGGGGTCGTGGTGCTGGCCGATTTTCTGTCATTGGAACTGGTTGTGTGCTTGGGCCGGTTTCCTTTCCTTGAGAGTTTGATGATTTTGATCGGGATTTTCGATTGCTTTACAAAGTCCTTTCGATTTCGGGATCGAAGAGTATTAACTCTCCCTGTTTAGACCTGCGCATACACACTAACCAAACCAATCAAATAGCAGGGCTATAAGTGTAGCTAAAAAGAAAATTCTTTTTGTATTTTTGTTAGAAGAACTAGACTCAAGAAATCAAAAAGCAATTAACAAACACCGTTCCCCAGCAACGGCGCCATTTTGACAAGGGTTAAATTGGTTGCTACAATCTAAGTCTTAATCAAACAATACTTATACGAACACCCTATAACCAGTATAATGGCAAATAAAGGTTCGGTCCATGAAGAACGGGAGTAACTGCTAATCAATCCTAAAACCTAAGCTAGTTTGAAATCAATGGAAGATGGTGTTCTAAAATACTACTAATAAGATGAAATAATCAATAAACTAAGACACTAGGGAGAACGGGAATCCGCCTAACCATTGGTAACTAAGCAACAAGGAATCACAGAGACAAACGGGATATGCAAAGACTACATGTCTTATCAATATCATGTGGTAGGAAGACAACGGGCAATACTAAGCTTGGATTTCTCATGCACTTAACATTACTCGATACATAATCAAACCACATTCAACAATGAAATACTCAATTCACAATATCTTGTTCAAATCAAGAATATCATGCAATCAAATTCAAGATTCTAGGTTAGCTACTCCTATTATAATGAATTAACATGCAATCGCATATAATCAATTTAATCACAATCCGTTTATCAAAATCAACCCTCAATTACATAGATTACCTAGGCCGGGTTTCATCCCGAAACCCTAGCTAGGAGACTACTCACACATATTCATAATCAAAGCAATAATGAATTCCAAAAGCATAATAGATCTAAACATGAATTCTGATTAAGGAATAATAAAGCTTGATTAATAAAAAAGAATGAATAATACCAATTGTATTTATGCGAATCAATGACAAAGTTTGGAACTTTGATATCCGATTTCAATGAATAATACAAAGAATCTTCACAAATCTTGATTCAAATCAATCCGAGAAACTAAAATCGCTAGAATAATCTTTAAGAAAACTAATTAATCTCTAATACCAAGAACGTTCTCTAATAACTCTCTACAAAGGCTCTCAAAAACTATCTCTAAATCTGTCTCTCTTAACCCTTACAATCATGCTATATATATATGTGTTTTAAATCGAAAAGTAAATCGCAGGGTGCTCTTCGTAAATCAGCACGGCCGTGCTAGAAGTGGCACGGCCGTGCAAACATGGCGGTAGCTGATCCGCAATATCTTCAATTTTGGCACGGCCATGCTGAATCTGGCACGGCCGTGCTGAATCTTGCACGACCGTGCTGAATCTGGCACGGCCGTGCTGAATCTGGCACGACCGTGCTAATTCCTGGCACGGCCGTGCTGATGCATGGAAAATGGCACGGCCGTGCTGATGCATGGAAAATGGCACGGCCGTGCTAATGCATGGAAAATGGCACGGTCGTGCAAGCATAGGCAGGAAGGTTGCAGGCACTTTGGTCTTCTTAAAACAGTCACAACTTCTTATCCAGAGCTCTGTTTGAGGCGTGCAATATAACGTTAGAAATCTCATCAAGTCTACTTTCCAATGCAATTAGAATCACTCCATTATCATTTGTACATCGAAAGTTATGAGAAAAATAGTTAATAGGTGTCATATTTGTGAACTGTTCTGCCTTGCCTGCTACTTAACTTGCCTTTCAAGGCCTTGAGAACCGCAACAAAGCCTTAGCTTGGTGGACTAGGATCGATAATATCCTGATTACGCACCAATGGTTCGGGACTCGACATAACTTGGTCAACTATACCTGTTAACACACCAAAAACAGACCGAAACCCGTGAAGCACGTAATATGAAGGAAACGAGAGTAACAAGGCAATAAACGACCAAAACAGGCCTAAATACATCCAAAATCACCCATTTATATGCCTTAAAGCGCACCCTAATGTGCGCTTGTCAGACTTAATTTACCTAAAAAGTTTGTAGCTATAGACTTACTAATGTTTAAGATGACCAATAATCCAAAAAATCATCTAATGAGTTTTACTGGCACCATGGCTTTAAAAGGAGTCGATCCACAACTCTATGCTTTTACGTTCCCTTTATCTCTAGACCTAGCCGCAAGAGAGTGGTATTATGGGCTAGATGCTAAATTCAAGAGTACATGGGAAGATGTAGTTTCTGCTTTCATCACCAAATATGAGAGTAACATAGAGTTCAAATCAACTTTGCGTGAACTCAAAATTCTTAAGCAAGGCGACGATGAAGGTTTCCTTTCTTTCTATGGTAAATGGCGTGAAAAGGCGGCTCACCTTGCCCAAAAGTCGTCCGAACTCGAGTTAGTACAAAAATTCATTGACACAACTCGAGTTAGTACAAAAATTCGACAACAAGCATTTACGATACCTTAGTTTAGACACTTTCCAAAGGTCTATTCTGTGGCCACTAGGATTGAAGATGATATTGCAAAAGAAAAGGCAAAAGAGCCTCACCATCATTAACCTAAGAACAAATACAAGAAGGGGAATGATAATACTTCATCTTCCCGTGATCTGACTTACAAAGAAATTCTGGAAAAATTGACTGAAAAAGAATCTATTATTGCCAACTAGGCCAACATCACCTACTCCCATAGAAAAAATACATGCTAAATGGGATGGTAATGCTTACTATACTTACCATAGGGGTATTGGGCATGATATTGAATGTTGCCTTTAAAAAGTAGACGATGGGAAAATTCCCACGCCTAAACCTAATAATAATAATTCCCCATTGGGAATATTTCACATTAATGAGGACCATGTGAGGAATGGTGTGTTCAATCCTTTGGATTACATCACTCCCATTGGGAAAACTCTAACCATAACACCCATAGGGGCAATAATGAGGTGTGTGGACTTTGGGATGGTGACTTTATAGACTTGTACGTCTCAAAATATTCTGTCGTCCCACCTCCACCTTATCTTCAAGTAGAAACAATGTGGAGTGCTTGATTGGGATCAATTTATAGGGAAATCACAAGAGTTATCTAACCTTTCCTTAGAAGAACAATGGCATGAAGCACAACTCATGGAACATTTAGCAATGGACACATGTCCAACACCCTTAGAAGAAGATTAGTTCATGAGTACCAAGGCTAACCCAAACGAGATCGATCACGTGACTCGTTCTGGGCGAATCTATCAAACACCACCAAATGGATCCTCGACAAACCAAGGTCAAGTTCAAAATCCAACACCACCTCCACTTGAGGTAGAGGATCCATTGGGAAAACAACTTCGCCAATCTAAGGCGAATGTTAGCATTTGGGAACTCTTAAGTACCTCTAAAGAACATAGGAATTATCTCATGAATGCCTTAATTGCTTTGTCCGTAAGAATGAACACAACTCCTAAGGATCTCGTTAGCTTCCTTACTAGCGAAAAATCCGACAAATCAATCATGTTCACTAGTGATGATTTGCCATCAAAAGACACCACCCATAACAATGCGTTATATTTAATTGTGGGGTGCAAGGGATACAACATCCCACTTACTTTAGTTGAAAATGGGCCCGTCGTTAATGTGTGCCCATTGCAACCTGCAAAATATCTAGGTCTAAACCCTGCAAAAGATTTCAATGCAACAACACAAAGCATTAGGGCCTACGATAATTCAAGGAGATTGGTGTGTGGATATGTTAAGCTACCAATTACCACAGGCCCAATTCAAAAGATGGTTGAATTTAATGTTATGGCAATTAAACCTACATTCAACCTTCTTCTTGGACATCCTTGGATACATGAACTTGGAGCAATACTGGGAGGAGGGTAACCCATCATTCGGGATCCCACTTCCTCTATGCCCATGGCCCTTTAAATGCCTAGGACTTTACACTTTTGAAGTTGTATTAGGATTTGAATTCTTGACTGTTTGGGGGACCTTGAATTAGAATTGATTCTATCATTACGCTTTTTTGTAAGAAACTAATAGGGAGTCGCCAATTAGTTTTAGGAAAACTCATAAACCTTGTTCATGCCTTTCTCCCAAGTAGAGTTCGAGGGATATTTAGCATGAATCATAAGTTTACCCATGCCTAAATTGGTTTACTTGTACCAGAAATGAGTTCGGAAGCGAGGGTACTAAAATAACGTTCCCTTTAGGGGGGAATCGCTATCCTAGCCCAAGTGCGGCCTCTACTAGCTCTTCCTTTTTCACAATTTCATCACCAAACAATATGTGCAACGTGGTACCTAAAACTAAGTTAGTTAAATTTATTCACAAACATTAATCACAAAAAGTCTACATTGCAACGAATGTCGTTATTCTTTTTTAATTCAAATTCGTGAAAGGAACAAGAAATAAAAAATATTCGCCTTGACTTAAGTGATTCCAATTCTAGTCTTTAATTAACACAAGATCCTAAGTGAATAAATTAATTAAAGTTAATATAAATTGATCAAACAACACTAAATAATTCATTAAAGTTCTTTAAAACAAGAAGAAAAAGTTGATTAATCTAAGTGCTCAGGAAACTAACTATTCTCCTTCGTATGGTAGATCACCGTTTTAGATATTCATGGACCTTCCTTCTTCTTGGTACCTCCGATGCTTCAATGGAATAAATTAGGGTTAGAGAGTATTTGGGAAGATAGGGGAAAAGTAGTATGATAGCAAGAGAGTATGAGAGATTAGGGATTTCAGAGTTTAGGGTTTTTTAATTCTGAATTTTCTGTTGTGATTAGGGCTAATGAAGACCCCTATTTATAGGCGTAGGAATCTAAGTTTAGGGTTTTAAAGCTGCGGCGTCAGGTGGTGCGTGCAACTCTCAGAGTTGCACTGGAGTGCCGCACGCATCTTTGAGAGTTGCGCGCAGTGCGGTTTGCCTTATCCAAAAAGTGTTTTTAAAACTTTCATAACTTTTGATTGCAAAGTTGAATTAAGGCAAATAAGACATCATTGGAAATCTCTGAATGTCTACTTTCCAATGTCGTTAAAATTAGGTTAAAATCTGTTATGGATCAAAAGATATGGCCATTTGAGTGCAAGGGTGTCAGTTTTAAGGCCTTGTTTAGTATTTTGATGATAACTTCTTTGTTTTAACTCGAAATTGGGCTTATAATATATCGTTGGAAAGCTCTTTTAAAGGGATATTCAACTGTATAGGTCTTAAATGGATATTGGGTGGTTAAATTTTCTGGTTGGCTCGGTAGTCAACAATGTAAGATCCATTTGATCTAATCATTGCATTTAACGCATTTAGGTCCGTTATTAATCAAGATTAACACATGTATGCACTACACTAAAAACTAAATTAAGGATCACAAAATATAGAACGGTTACCAAAGGTAGGCATTCTCCAGAAGGATATAGAACATATTTATATAAGAGGCGTTCTGTAAGTTAATACATATGGAACGGTTAGCATACTTAACCTTTCTCTATTTCTTTTCACTCAAATAATTTAAAAAAATAATTAGTTATTATAGATAATATAGAACGGTCATCTCGACAACCGTTTTTTATTGTTTTAATTAATTGTTATCAAAGGCAGCTAAAAGGAATATTGAAGCGTGCGCTCTTCACTTTCACTAGAATACCTTTGTTTATCATTCTTAAAAAAATACAGCATTGTTTATTGCTTCAAAAAGTGAAACCTCCATTGCATGCTCGATCAATTTACCCAGTCGATTTCACTGTTTTGGCGCGCTTCCGCACCACCGCTCCTCCACCGCACAACGTCTGCAGCACCGCACCACTCCGCTGAGCCACCAGTGCATTGAGGTAGGTTTGAATTTTTCTTGTATAGAGTAATTGGATTTTGATGATTTGTCAATCTATCTGCATGAATCATTCGAATTATGAAGGAAACAGAAGTAAATTTGTAGTTTTCATCTATTAAAGTAATTTGCAATTCGAATTTTAGGTGATTGTAAAAAACTTCAAAGTTCTAGTTTTAGGGATAACTTCAATCGATTGTTTGTATGCAAATGTTTCAGTCGAATTGCAGTAAGTTCAATCAATTTACCCTTAATTTTGTAGAATTTACATTTATTTCAATAGTAATCAAAATAATTTTAGCCAAATATATCTTACCTAAGTTCAATTTAGAACCATAATTAAATAAAGAAAGAGAAGTAGGGGAAATTGATTACCACTGGATTATTGTGCTCTATTAATTTCAAATATTTTGCAAAATATTTTAGAAATATTGATTTGCTTTGCTTTTCTTTCATAAAAGGGTTGGTTATGAGATCTTGTGATTGAAACTATGTGATGATAAAATCTGATTCTAGTAATGTATAAGAGTAATCATGGTTTATGCTTACAATGATGTAACACCCCCAAATCTCCCTCTACGGAAATATTAGTATAATATGTATAATTATATCGTAGAGATAGATTTAGGCGTATTACCGTCGCGTGATTACGCAAAGCTACTCAAAATACTTAACTCAATAACAAAACTTGCAGCGGAAACTCAACTTTCTTTTATTAATACTTGTAAAAATAGTAACATTGTTATGAGTACTCAAAGTAAAGACAAGACCAACATTCTTAAACTAGGTGAAGAAAATCCCGGGACTCCCATATGCTCATTCATGACTCCACCTGAAAATAATCAACACTTCTTACCATTACGATAAAGAGGGTGAACCAAAACAAATAGGAAATACGGATTAGCAAAATATGCTAAGTACGATAAGTGCAAGATAAGTATATTCAATTTATTTGCAAACATGCTTTTAAAACCAATTCCAATAATTAATCCAATGAATTCCAAACTCATGTTTCAAAACCAATTGTCAATAATTCAATAATTCGATGAAACGATTTATAAAACCAATTTCAATAATTCAATATTTCAATAATCAATTCAATAAAACCAATTCCTCACCCAAGTGTGCACACCCCCCAAGCTAGTCTTCTTATATTGCAAGACTATTCTTGAGGAAAGATCCGGTCATACAAAGTCCAAGGTCTTATCAACCAAATCCGCATAGTGGGATTACTAACATGCTTGTAAAGCTTTAATAATAATAATTCAATAAATCCTTTTTAATGCAATAATTCCAAAACTCATGATTTGAAACCAATACCAATAATTCAATGTAATTAAAACTCCTTTTTATTTAATTCAACATGCTTTCAAAATCAACCTTTTAATAAATACTTGAGAATTAAATCTCATATAAATAACTTTTCAAAATCAATAACTCTTCCTTTGATAAACCTTTTTAAAAAATCTTTAAAACAATCCAACATACTTTTTAAAACCAAATTCCTTTAAAAATAAATAATTTCAAACCATTCAAAACATGATATTAAAATCAATCCTTCAAAAATACATTTATTAAAACAAATATTAAACAATTCCTCCAACCATACTTAATCTCATAAATCATAGTTCAATAAATTTAATTCAATCACCAATAAAATCATATAAAACATGCTATTCAAACCAATCACTTTCGAAGGTATCTAGACACCTAAATGTACCTTGATTCCGAATATCAATCAACATTTCGCACTTCCAAAGTTCAATCACGAATACACCTTGCAATTAACATAACCATAAGGTTATCACAACATCTTTAGACATAAACACAAATCTAATGTGCATGGACTATACTCTTTTAAGAATAATTCTTTAATATAAAATTATAACTTTGAAATAGGTATTTATATTTTAGAAAACTAACCATGAAAAAAATAAAGGAATAGGATTAAAGAAAATTGAATTTG
Source organism: Chenopodium quinoa (assembly GCF_001683475.1). Lineage (NCBI taxonomy): Eukaryota > Viridiplantae > Streptophyta > Magnoliopsida > Caryophyllales > Amaranthaceae > Chenopodium > Chenopodium quinoa. The sequence goes on from NW_018744239.1 coordinate 9,582,252, forward strand.
CGTTGGAAAGAATAGGCAGAACTTGCAGAGGTTATAACTTCTTTGATGTAACTCAGAACTGGATGATTCTTGAGCCTAACCTCAAGGAATGTTTTAGAGGAACAATTTTCTGTGAAATAGCAAAACCCCAAAACTAACCATAAGTGTCCGAAAATTGGCTCTAAAGATATATGGGTAGATTTTCTTTTAGAAAAGAAGAGAAAAAAGTAGGAAAAGGTTGAGGGAAAAGAAGAGTAAAAGAGAATAAGAGAAGTGAGTTTTTGGTGTGAAGAATATGATAGGTATGAGGGGTATTTATAGACTAGCTCATGCAAGCATTATGGTAGGAGAATGTAGGAAGAATTATGGTAAAAAGAATTAAGGAATTACTTGGAGAAGAGAATGAAAGATTGCTGGTGATATTCGCAAAGTATCTAATAAGCTTGATTTTTGTTCTTTCTCTTTTTAGCCTAGATAGTGTAATAAAGTTGTGGACTCCTTAGCTAAGTTAGCTCAGTCTTGGCTGGAAGAACTGATATGGATAGAGGATTGTCATCACTCTGTAATTCCCCTTGTCAACTTTGACAAGGCTTTGATTGCTAATATATAATCTTTACTAGCTGCATTTTGTCATATATATATATATATATATATATATATTTATATATATATATATATTGTTTATTAACTAATATGTATGTATTTTACATTGTTTTGCAGTATTTTAAGCAAGTTCCTCCTACATATTCTCAACAAATGATCGATGAGCTTAGGGAAAGGTGGATTTCATATGTTACCGGATACCATCAACCAAATGACGATGACGATGATTTATGTGAATTGTAGATCAATATGGTATTGGTATATCTAAGCGTAGTTTTTTTTTAAATCAACATTAATTAGAAAGATGTTTTGATATTTAACTCTCGCACTTTTTTGTATAGAACAAATTTTGTATGAATGATTCAATTTAATTGTGGTTGGATGTTTTTAATTTATATATATGAAGTATATTTTGATGGCTTTTGTCGTATCTGGAAATATTTTGGTAAATTTTATTATATTGAAATTTATATTGTACATATACAAGATCATGAATTTATTTTACAAAGGAAATGTGGAATTTTTCTTACAGGATATATATGTACAGTATAAAATACAGGAATACAACAAATACAGGTATACAGGAAAATAACCCAATCAAAAATAAAATACAAGAATAATATAGTAGCAAGAAAATTTATGGTCGGATTTAAAAAATAAAAAAAAAATAAAAACAATAGAGAACTGTTATCTAACTTGACCGTTCTCTATTGTAAATTTGTAATGCATTATAGAACGGTCAAGTGGCCTAAAACGTTCTTTTTTCCTTCTCTAATGTACAATTTTAAGGAGGGAAAAGAGAACGGTTGTGACTATTAGATGCGACGTTTTATCAAACCGAGAGTAGCTTAGAGCTATTAGCAATTGGATTGCTTACGTTGAGATATTTAATGATTAAGACAAGCCAAAGCATGCTTAACCATTTCTTGACCTTTAGGATCTCGGAATCATTTTATTCTCGCCTAAATGGGACAAATTATAAATGTATGGATAAAATGCTCAATAAGATTGAAAATTTGCATGAACGCTTTTAAATTTCAAACTTATTGATTATATGAATGGTTTTTCATTTCAAATTCTTTCAATTGTAGAACAATGTCTGCAAGTAACTCAAACAACAATTCTATATGCCCGGAACTCCCCAACAAGTTGGCATTTTGCCTAAACTTGGTAAACTTCAAGGAGTGGGAGGAGGAACTCAGGAAAACTCTTCGGAATTGTTCCTTGGAGTATACTCTTGACACTCCCATTCCAAGCTTCTTCTCTAAGGGGATCATGACCGATGAGGCTCATGAAGAATGGTCTTCCAACTGCAAGAAAGTCTCACGACTTATGGCTAATTCCATCCCGGAAGATTGGAAGGAAAGCCTTTCCTCCTACCTTCTGGACATGTTCCTCAAAGCCCTTGAGGACGTTGTCAATGTAAGAGTCACCAAAAGTGACAATGGTAACTATGATGGACTCGTGTTTGATTTGACTAGGTCACTCTCAAACATGAACATAAAGCCACTAAATGTGGGTTGTCTTACTAAGGACAGGCGTCGGCTTTGGACAAAGGTGTACAATGCAAAATTGAGACCCGACATGCCCCTCCGACCTCATGTGCTTGGAATGACTAGGCCCTTTAAACACATGCAGCTTCTCGGAATCTCATTGGAGGATGAGATGGCGGGGCATATCTTGCTTGCTTCGCTCCACTCGGGCTATGATGCACTTAGAGTGCATATAGCTGCGGGAAAGGAGACACGCTCCTTAATGGAGGTGGTGCAACTACTTAGCCGAGCCACCGCCTATGGAGTGACCGAGAGGCCCTTGAGAGCAAGGAGAAAGGAGTTCAAGAAGGTCAAGGCAAAGATGCGATGCTTCTATTGTGGTGGGCAAGGCCACTACAAGAGAGAATGCAAGCTCTTTCGAGAGGAGGAAGAGAGGAATGTAGCATCTGCCTCAGGTATCTTCCTTAAACACTTGTGAATTAAGCTTATCATAGGTATTAGATACCAAGTATGACTCACTTTATGTTAGTGATAAGCTTATCAAGTGTACGTGCAAGGACAAGTAGACGACGAAGATGGTTTTTCGGTCGAGCTTGCATGCACTATTTTGTCTATGACATGTAACTAATCTTAGTTTCATCATGCTTTTGAACATACTATGATCTATGGTATTGAACACCTAGTTATTTTGAATGTAAGACTTTGACAATGGTTGTTTCAATGAAAATTGCATGATTTTGACATATGATTAGACAAAAGTTGATACCACTACTTGAACTAAGACCCCTAAGAATTCATCTTCATTAACAAACATTAGTATATATGACTATATCTACCTTATGTCGAATAAATCTGAATCTTTTGAGAAATTCAAAGAATTTCAGAATGAAATTGAGAATCAACTTGGCAAGAAAATTAAAGCACTTCGATCGGATCGAGGTGGCGAATATTTGAGCCATGAATTCGACGATCACTTGAAAGAAAATGGTATTCTTTTAGAGTTAACACCTCCCGGAACTCCTCAATGGAACGGAGTATCCGAACGGAGGAATCGAACATTGTTAGACATGGTTCGATCAATGATGGGTCTTAATGAACTTCCTATGTCTTTTTGGGGACATGCGCTACAAACCGCGGCACTAACACTGAACCGAGCTCCGTGAAAAGCTGTTGAAAAGACTTCATATGAATTATGGACTAAGAAACCTCCTAGGTTGTCTTTTCTCAAGATTTGGGGATGCGAAGCATATGTCAAACAATTAATTTCAGACAAACTTCACCCTAAATCAGACAAGTGTTTCTTTGTGGGATACTCAAAAGAAACCAAAGGGTATTACTTCTACAATAAATCCGAGAACAAAGTGTTTGTTGCTCGTGATGGTGTCTTCTTGGAGAAGGAACCTTTCCAAAATGACAAGTGGGAGGAAAATCGAACTTGACGAAGTTCAAGAGGACGAGCAACAATGTTAACCTGATAAAACTGACAATCTAAGTGCTTTGGAAGCAGCTGAGAAGATTGATCAGAATCAAACAGACAATGTAAATGCTCAACCCATTACCCTTCGTAGGTCGCAACAGCCAAGATCTCAACCAGACAGATACCTTGGTATTGTCTTAACTGATGATTAAGACATCCTAGTTATGGATGGTGATGAGACTGCGACGTATAAACAAGCTATGACGAGCCCCGACTCTGCTAAATGGTAAGAGGCCATGAAATCCGAGATGGACTCCATGTCTGAAAATCAAGTCTGGGACTTGGTGAATTTGCCTGAGGGTTACACACCCATCGGTAGCAAATGGATCTTCAGACTAAAGACAGACAAAGATGGAAATGTATCAATATACAAAGCTAGACTGGTGGCGAAAGGTTATAAATAAATCCACGAGATTGACTATGATGAAACCTTTTCACTAGTTGCAATGCATAAGTCTGTCTGGATTATCCTAGCGATTGCTGCATATTACGATTACGAAATATGGCAGATGGATGTCAAAACCGCCTTCCTGAATGGGATTTTGGAAGAAACTGTGTATATGACACAGCCAGAAGGTTTTGTTGATCCAAGCAACGCTGGAAAGGTATGCAAGCTTAAGAAGTCCATTTATGGACTGAAGCAGGGAAGCAGAAGTTGGAATCTGTGATTTGATGAAGCCATCAGCAAGTTTGGTTTTATCAAGAACCCAGATGAATCTTGTGTCTACAAGAAGGTCAGTGGGAGTGACATCGCATTCCTAGTCCTATATGTCGATGACATACTACGCATTGGAAACAACACAAAATTACTAGAGTTCGTAAAGGACTGGTTGGGAAAGTGCTTTTCAATGAAGGACTTAGGAGAGGCACAATACATATTGGGCATCAAGATCTATAGGGATAGATCTAAGAGGAAGATTGGATTGAGTCAGAGTACTTACATTGATAAACTACTGGCACGATTCAACATGGAGAATGCCAAAAGAGGGCATCTACCCATGTCCCATGGCGTAACTCTCATCAAGAAACAGTGTCCACAGACACCTGTTGAGCGAGAGAGAATGGATAAGATCCCATATGCTTCGCTAATTGGGTCGATCATGTATGCCATGATATGTACCAGGCCAGATGTATCGTATGCTTTAAGCGCTACGAGCCGATACCAATCAAACCCAAGAGAGGCGCATTGGACTGCGGCCAAGAATATCCTGAAGTACCTGAAAAGGAACAAGGATAAATTCCTGGTTTATGGTGGCCAGAAAGACCTGGTTGTTGAAGGTTACACCGACGCTAGCTTCCAGACTAACAGAGACGACTTCAAGTTACAGTCAGGGTACATATTTTTCCTAAATGGAGGAGCGTTTAGATGGAAGAGTGCCAAGCAGAGCACCACTGCAGACTCTACAACTGAAGCCGAATACTTGGCAGCTTCAGAAGCCGCTAAGGCGGCTGTTTGGATTTGCAAGTTCATCAGCGAACTTGGTGTTGTACCCTCCATCAAGGGTCCGATAGATCTCTACTGTGACAACAATGGAGCTATCGCTCAGGCTAGAGGGCCAAGAGAGCACCAGAAGGTCAAACATGTCCAAAGGCGATTTCACATGATAAGGGAATGAAAATCCGAAGGTGAAATCAAAATTTGCAAGATCGACACGGATGATAATGTTGGTGATCCTTTGACTAAACCTCTGCCTCAAGTGAAACACAACAAGCACATTGAGGCAATGGGAATCAAGCACGTCGGAGAATGGCTTTGAAATTCCCTGTACATGTTTTTTAATTAAACTGGTCATTTTAATGTAAGACACTGTATTGAAACCATTCATTTATGGAGTAATTAATATTTCATGCAAAATTACTATTCACTCCATTGCTATTTAATTGTGGTTTAGAAGTAAATAATGAGTCCATTAGATTTATGGAAATATTCAAAACAGGGTATCAAGACCATGTCTTGGATAAAGAAACACTTGTTAAGTGAACATTGAATATTTAAATCGAAAATTATCCCTAATCGAGGTCATTTAACTGATGGACGATTAATGACCTCTGGAGATTAGTGTGTAGTATGATTTACATTACCGTTTCTTGTGCTGCAAGGACATAGTAGTCATAAATCATTTGCACAGGTGCTAGTTTATAACTGCACTGGATAGACCTATGAGAGTACTTTAAGAGATTCAAAATTGTCATAAGTACATTTCTCATTATAGCTATTGTAACTTATTTCCTCGACCATGAGTATTGTGAAGTGTTCTTGTTTGAGTACTAGTCTCTTTGATGTTGCCTAACGTCTGCCGTAACTGGGGATCATAACGGGAACACTCGGGAGATTAGGTCCTCTTAGTAAGAGAAACTTATAGCACAAGACTGGGAATGTTCCCCTATTAACAATAGGGAACATGTCTTTGTTGTTTACAAGGCCGCTCGAAGAGCGACACTGTGAAAATGCATGGCCGTGCTCAGATGGATTTTAGAAATCATCTGCTTATTGACAGTCAAACTCGAAGATCGAGAAACACTTCTGAACGTAATAAGGATGACGATGAATCTTACCTTATAGTTCACGAAGAGACATTAAGCGACATAGGAAATGGGCTATACACTGTATGCACATTTGTCCGGAAGGACAAGTGGGAGATTGAAAGGAATAGTGTCCTTCCAACAAGTGTATTATTCTGATAGAGGGTTCAAAATTGTTACAGAGCTAATTCTTCAGTAAGGTTAAGTGATCGGAATGCCTAGTTGGAGGCCGCTTCCGATCAGTAATATTTAGGTACAATTAATATTACAGCTTAATCTTAACTGAACCCTTCGGGTCGAACCTAATCGAACAACTGATCCGAGACGACGAATTAATCCAAAGGATTCAATGAGTCGTCGGAGTTTTACGAACAAAGACGTCGGATATCGAACCTAGGGCGTTGGAACTGAGCGTCGCAAAATCACAAGCAACAAGTACGAGCATAGCAGTAGCATCACATTGGCCTAGCCATGTGAGTGCTAGGCTAGGCTAGTTCATCGCAAGCCTAGGCGCACAAGGCAGGCCATCGCAGCAGCATGCTTGCGTGTGTGCGTGCCTTCGTATGGCACAGCACCACCGCAGCATGCGTGCATGGGTGCCTAGGTGCCATCGCAAGCTCTAGCTCAAGCCTACGCATAGCACAATACTATTGCATGGCTAGGCCAGTGCGTATGTGCGTGTGTGTGTAGGTCATCGCAGCAGCAGCAGCACGATGTGCTTACTTACTTGCGTGCGTGCCTTCGCATGACAACACCAAGCAGCGAGCAGCGTGCACCGTGCTAGCAGCCTCGTATAGCAGCAGCATGCCAGGCATCGCCCAGCGCCCATCAGCTAGCAGCACGCATGTGCTAGCTGTGCTGGCTGGTACGTGCTAGCCATGCTAGCTGCGCACAGCCTAGCAGTGCATGCTGGCCAGCTAGGCTAGCTGCCAGCCCAGCCATTGCTTGAGGGCGGTTTGAGGAGAGTGGGGACCAATGCTTGGAGCAAAGACTTAGGGAGCAAGGCAATGGTCCCCCCCATTGGTTTTGGTCCTCACCTAACCAATTCTCTCCTCTTGACACTTGTTGCCTTGTGATTGCATTTGCTAAAAAATTTATTTTGGAATTAAATAAATTAGTGCATTTGCACATGATCCCACATTGATCATGAATTGGGATTCAAGTTCCCATTCTCTATAAATACCCACTTGGTTGGGATTTTGAAAATACACACTTGAGTGGAGCTATAAATGCATCTCCATTGTTGAGAATACCTTAAGTTCGTAAAACTCCAAAGTTTATATTTTGTTCGGGTCCCGACTAACCTTCGGGAGTTAGGACGATCGGGTCGGGTTCGAGGGTACGAACCGTTGGAGGCCTTGCATTTGCGAGGTTGAAGTAAGAGCTCTTTTAGCGAGCGAAGCACGCGTCTAGGGTATAATTCTTTATCCCTTCTCCTTTTAATTATGTATTAATTATGTTTTGCATGCTTTAATTGCTTTAGTTATCAGGGCGGGTCTTGGGGGGTTTCTTTCCGCGTTGTGAGGGTCACTACGAAACCCTACATGATGGTGGTGATTAATTTTGATGGTGGTTAAGGGAGTAAGAGTAGTTAGGAGAGTGAGGTAAGGATTTTTAGATATTAGAGAAGGGAATGAAGAGTAATAAGAGAAATGAGAAGAAAGAGAAGGAACACCAATACACCACCGTTTGCAGCCACCGGCCAGCTCAACAACGCCAAACACAAATCAACCTGCAACAAGTTGCTCAAACCAGAGAAAAACAGAGATTCAATGGTTTAATCGAACTAGGGCGTCATTCAAACCACCTAAAAATCACGATCGAAATTTCGCGAACGAAACCACCCAAAAATCATCCAATGCTTTACGAGAAGAAGATAAACTAATAGAAAATTTAGATCTTAGTAATTTAAAAAGTTAGGTGAAATTTAAAAAAAAAAATAAAAAAATTTAGATCTAATATAATTGAAAAATGAAACCAAATCATAAGATGAAAACTAGAAATTTAAGAACCAAAAAACTAAGAATTAAAATGAAATTAGTCATTACTACTTACAATAGTAGTAGACGACTTCCGGTGTGAGGGAGATACCATACGGTGTAGCAATGCTGAGTGAGGGTTTAAGGGAAGTCGATTATGTGGTGTTGTGGGATGGAGCACGAAGTAGCAAGACGGGGTACAGTAGCTTGTTGGCCGTTGGTGGCCGCAGCAAAAAGTGGGGCTGTAGTGGGTGAGCATTGGTGGGTACTGGGTACAGCAGCTTGTTGGTGAAGAAGATATGTGGATATTCACCGCCAAGGCTATCTGCACACTTGAAATGGATGAGGATTCTGAAATCCCTTTCAAACTTGATCCATATTCAACCCCGATTGCAAACAACATCTTATTTAAGAATAGTTACTTTCCTGGGATGCCTTTGGGAGTAGGAATGAAGAAATACGTCTTGCTTCCTACCCCAACTAAATTTTTTTCCTTTGGATTGGGATACAAACCAACCAAAAAAGAACTTGAAGCTCACGATTCCAAGATAAGGGCACGTAGGAGTAATAATTCCTACAACCAAACCCTTAATGAACAATTCATTAAGGAGGGAGAGAATTACCCATGCTATGACTTTCCAAAACCTCTAGTTCTCGAAGGTATCAAGAAGCCTAGATTTGAGATTTCACGATTGCTACTTCTTGAATGATGACTTAAGTGTCACTTAATCAAACACCAAACTCTAGGGTGCTATAATAGGCAAGCCTTTAACTTGCTATTTGGACTAGAGCAAAATCATGTTGATGTCACAACCAACCAAAATGTCATCCAAGACGAAGCCTTTGATCCAACTTCACTGATCACCCCTTTTGATAACACCTTTGAGCATGGATGGAGGAAGACTTTCAAGTGGACGAACTACAAAGGTGACAAGCTGGAAATCACTACAGGTGAAGGGCAAATGTTTGAAGAATTTGAATCTGACGACGAGTCTAGCCTAGATTTTAAGGAAGCTGAGAATTTAGGCCTTGTGGCCATTACTGAGTCTTTATTTTCTAGTTCTAAGGACGAGGATCCCAAAAAGAATTCCTCTCTTGATGTACTTGCTTTTGATTTTAATAAGATGAGCTTTATTTTTGAGTATATGCCTTCTCTTGAATCTTTTGAATGCTATAATAATCGATCGAATTAAGATGATGATATTAATAAATTGATTGAAATCATGAATGAATGAGAGCAAAAGAATCATGTGATGGAAGAAACCGAAACGATCAATATAGGAACAAATGAAAATAAGAAAGAAGTCAAAATTGGCTTAACCTTAAATCCGGAAGAGCGATCGACCCTTATATTGATGCTCAAAGAATTCGAAGATGTGTTCGCTTGGTCATACAAGGACATGCCTGGAATAGATAGGGAAATTGCATAACATACCATTCCCTTGAACCCTATGTCTAAACCAGTAAAACAAAAACTCTGACGAATGAAACCTGACGTCGCTTTAAAAATAAAAGAAGAAGTACAAAAACAATTGGACGCATGTTTCATTCGCGTATGTAATTACCCCGAATGGGTAGTGCAGACATATAAAAATGTCTCCCCAAAACCAAACCCGATGATGAAATATCTTTCATTGCCATTATTGGTCGGATTAAGTATTTAATCTCGGGAGTGCTTAAAATCCATATTTAGTCAAACATATTCAGTCTTCTTATCAATCCAAGCATTTATTCAAACTCAATCCAACTCACATTTCAGCCAAAACCCTTTTTAATCCATTTTGTTATATTTATTAATTAAGCCCGATTAATAAATATTAAAACGCTAAACCTGAAATAAGTCCGGAACAGCTAAAACGGTGCCTAATTAACACGTGCTTAATTGTTAAAAAAAAGATAAAAATGAATTTAGACCAAATTCAGGAAAACCTGTTTGCCGCGCCACGACAAAAATGTCGCACAACGGCAGATTTTGCCGTGTCACGGCAAACTGCACCGTGTCACAGCAATTGATGACATGACACGACAATTTGCGCCGTAACACGACAATTTCTAGGGTTTTCTCCATGGCTCTTTTCATTTCTAGGGTTTCGTGCACCACCTACTTATTTCTTCTATGAATACGAGGCCGATTTCAAGTTTCAGAGCATCATAAAACCAAAAAATAATTCTCTCTCTCTTATGCTTTAGCCTAAACACTAGCCTTCCCTATTATTTCACAATACATCCCTTACGCACTCCTTGGAGTCCGTACTTCACCCGAAGTTCTAAACTTAAACCAAGGCGTCAAAGGTAGAACAATTTGAGGGTTTGGCCCCAAATCAACTCTACTTTAATTTAATTAAATTTCCATTGTTGTTTATTATTTTCCTTGAAGTTACTAACGTGTTTATCATTTTATAGTTGCAAGAAAAAGCAATCAGAGTAAGGAATCATGTTCCTTTTGTTCCTGTTATATATCTAACGATTTTTGTTATGTTTTTCATATAATAATCGTTATTTTTATGGTTAAATTGCTTCCAATGTTGATGTTGGTATTTATTATATTTATGATCACCATATTGCATGATAAAGGGAATATGTAATTGAATATAACGATTAATAAGGTAATTTGGACGACCGGTTTAGATTCCTTTTTAATCTTGTTGTTTAGCAAGTGATCACAATATTTTAGAATTATATGTTGCATTAACATTCAACCAATTTAGCTTAATAAAAGTTTGAAGCAAATTGAATCTTTGTTTGTATGCCTTTGAGATCACATGAATTACTTTTCACAAAAAGAATCGAGTAGAGGCCAATACGGGCGAATGTGACTTCATGACTCACTTTGTACCATCATACCAGATCCTCCTTTCGTGGTTTCGAACCATATGGAGTTAGTAATCTCATGGATTATGAATGGGGTGTAACCTTCACGGGTCAATCGTTGTTGCCTTTCGTTGTCCCTTATCGTGGTTGCCTTATAATGATCCGTGAACGGTTTACAAGTTTCTTAAAAACTTGTTGGCGGCTCCCTACTTTACTTTTTCCTTTAATCGTGTCCCTACTCGTATAATGGCAATTCCCACTTCCTATGAGTGCCAAGCATATTCACCACATGCTTAAGTAGGCGCGCTTCGAATGACGCCTACAATTTGGCGACTCCACTAGCAAGGATTCTTGGTTATTTATCGATTTGAGTGATCGGTATTTAATTGAGATGAGTGGATGAGACTTGAAAGATTCTTGAATCTTATTCTTGTGATTAATTTGGAATTTTTGCATATGCATTGACGTTTTAACGTCTTTTTTAGGTTCTCCTCGTAGGAAAAATTGAACAACCTGATTGCGATAAAAAAACAAAGGCACTGCTAAAATTTTCTGGGTACTGCACAACGGTAGAATTGTCGTGGCATGGCACAGAATACCGTGACATGGAATACTATACCGTGACACGACGAACCCTGTCGTGGCACGGCACTCGTAAAATTCTTCCAGTGGTTCTGCTTTTTTCTCAAAATTAGCTTCCTTCGTTTTTTCTAAAAACCGTACGTGCTCTTCATACGTTTTAGCCCCGAGGGATTTAAGCTCTATCAACCCAAAAACGTTCATGACTAATCCGAGTTATTAAATCCACCCAAACCATGGAGTCGAGTTCAATTTCATCACAAACTTGCGGAGCCGCCCGTTGGCGTACACCCTTAAGGGAGGCTGCCTTGCTAACACGTCCAAACTCTTAACCATGGTACCCTTTTGACACCAAGTAAACTTGACCATAGTGGAACATAGAACTTGACCTTAGGTTACAAACTTCATTGCATCATTGTGACTATGTGTGCATATTTGATTGTTTTAATCCTAACCTTAACGATTGTTCTTTATCTATGATGTTGGTTTACTTGTTTGATTTATGACTAACAAATGCCAATGTACCGTACTCACTTAGTAATTAGCGCAAACTCTAAAATTGACAAAAACTGGAAAAAAACACACAAAAAGAACTGGAACTGATTACTGTGTTGCGGCAGAATTGTCGCGCCACGACAATTAGTGTCATGTCACGGCAATCTGTACCGCACCGCGCCATAGATTGCCGTGCCACGACAATTGTGTCGTGCCACGGTACCCAGCATTTGAGTCCAGTCTGTCCTGTTTTGGTCTTCCGTGCTAGTTTGGTCCATGCGTCAGTCGTCTTGGTATTGTTTACATGTCTAGCAATACGATCATACCACGAGTCTTATAACATCACTTAATCACTCATAAGTCTAGTATAGTTCACACACTTTCTAATTTCGACTCGAGTCGTGCACCATGTCGTTTATGATCGTACACTAGGGTCATGCATGTGTCTCCTTTTTCCGTCACAATAAAGAATGAGTGGAGTTTTCTTATCTATTTTAAAAAAAAAAAAATCTCCTCTCTCTTTTTTCTTTCCTATTTGGAATGTTGAGTCAAACCATTTCATCAATTTGTTTTATCTCACAGTACTTGGTCAAGAAGCAGGGGTAGATTGGTACAGTTCGAGTCACTACCACAACAACCTCTTAGACCTAAGAGACGTTCAAAGAATACTCCGTCATCTCCACATCACCTATCACCTTCAAACTACTTTCAGTTCGTTCCAATGGCCACTAAAGACGATGTTGAGAACATCAAAAAGTCTATCAAAGAACTTTCTGCCATGATGTAAACCCTTACTACTAAGGTCACTACCATAGAACAAACCAATGCCACTGTTACTACAGTACAGTTGACAAGCTGAAGGTGCAAGTGAGCAAAATTTCTGAAGATTTCACCTATGTGGAACAACCTTCTATTGCTTTGGTTGTAAAGGACAAGCTTCCTGAAAAATTCTCCACGGCCAACGTACCTAAGTTCAAACTTACTGAAAATCCAATGATTCATTTGAAGGCCTTATCGACAACCATGGCTCTCAAGGGATTAGATAGGGCACTCTTCCCTATAGTGTTCCCTCTCTCTTTAGAGCTTGCTTGCCGACAATGGTTCTATTCTCTATATTCCAAGTATACTGCAACTTGGGAAGATGTCATTTAAAGTTTCATGAATCGTTACAAGTGTAACATTCAAAACAAGACTTTCGAACGTGAGCTTTCTATCCTGAAGCAAAAATAAAATGAAGGGTTCACGGCCTATTTGAGTAGGTGGAGAGAAACAGTTGCACAAATGGTTGAATCACCAAAGGAGAAGGAAATGGTTCGTCTCTTTATCAAAAATTTGACTCACAAGTATAGGCAACATCTCAAGTTCCTGCCATTGAACACTTTCGAAGCTGTATATGATATTGGCATCAATATTGAGGATGAGCTGATGAAGACTGCTGGTAGTAATTTAGTAGTATTAACAATAATAACACTTGGAAAAACAAGAAGAACGACTTTCCTTATTCTTCGTCTTCTAAGCCTGAACATACTACCAACAATGTAAGCCAGTACGATCTCAATGAAGTACCAGCTCTTGATATTCCCCTTCCAAAGAAAAGGAGAACTTACACTCCTTTAGGAATGACGTATGACGTTGCTTTTGATTGCCTCTGTAGCCAAGGCTTGATTGCACCTATTGGGCCATTTCCAGAGCCAAAACCTGAAGAAAGGAGTGCCAAGTGGAATCTCAATGCTCACTGCAAGTCCCACCAAAGGGCCACTCTACTGAACAGTGCTGGAATCATTCAAGATTTGGTTGATACAAACAAACTTCTTGTTTCTCCAAGCGGCAAGAAGTAACAAGCAGTAATGAAGACAAGAAGCAAGATGAACCTTATTACAAGAATTCATAATGTTTTTTTTTTCTATTTTTATCATTCACTTCCCTTTCTCCCGTGTATGTCTAGCATAGGTTTTCCATTTTACAGTTCTATATGTGTTATTCACCTCTCTTCCATCAATAAAATGAGCATATTTCCTTTACATCTCGATCATGTCATTTTTGCATTAAAAAAAAAAAAGCATGCCAAACCAAACACAAGGTACACCAATGATTTGAGGCACCTTTGCAACCCATTATTTCCTTTTTTACCATTCAAGCATATATTCCATTTTTTCATTAACCACTTTGAGCCTCGTCTAACGTTTAGCCTCATTTATTCAACCCACATTAACCTAACCTTGGGATGGGAAGGTGTGTAATTGGTGTAATTTTCAAAAAAAAAATAAATAAAAAAAAAGAAGAGGGAAAAATAAAACAATGTCTAAGGGCAAGTGTTCCAATGTCATTGATATGAACATGTCTCGAATTGTGTCTCTTGGTATCGTGCCTGAGAAACATGAATGATAAGTGAGTGATGGACCGCATGATCCAAGATTGCCCACATTGATTCAAAAGAATGAAAAAGAATAAAAATAATTCAAAGCAAAAAAAATAAATTAAACTTGCAAAATTTAAAAAATCTCAAATACACAATTACACATCTTGGGGGGCTTCTCTCGGGTCTTGAGCCTTTCACCCTTTCTTCTTCAAACCATCACCCTTAACCACAATACAACCCTTGAAAGACCTCTTTGAGGTATACATACATTTGTGCAAAGTTCGGCTAGAGCTACGTTTAGCCTAATTCCTAACAGATAAGTAAGCAATCTCACATTGAGGTGCAACCACATTCATATTCACATTCATATTCATACATGATCGAGTCAAAACATTTCCAATGCTTATCCCTGCCCATATAGAGCTAGACTTGGGGGCTTGAACCCACATCACTTAGCTTACCTAGCCTAAAGAGTCATCATCTTTGACTCTTCTCACATCTATTTCAATAACTACTATAGCCTTCGCAGCCAACCTTTAGTATCACTTTCACACACTTCATTCTCACACTTCATTCACACATACATTTCCATATCCTCCTTCCCTTAGGAACCCCTTATCATGAAATTTTGTTTCATCACGCGCATGCTTCATCATCCTTCACAACAACATCCAAAAAACATCATCATGGTTATATATCATTGTACACTTTCTTAGCTCCCTGACCTATGAAACATTCATCGAGATTCATTATCACACTTACTTAGCTCCCTGGCCTAAGCAATACTCAGCAAACACCAATGTATACGTGCTTAGCTTCTAGACCTAAGCAACGTTCAAGATTGTACACTACATATGATTCTTAGCTTCCTAACCTAAGCAACATACATCGACAATAAACTACGATTATACTCTGCTTAGCTTCCTGACCCAAGTGCATTCATTGATCGTGTCACATGATGTAATTGTCTTTAGCCTCATGGCCTAAGAACATTTATCATGCATACATTAGTCTCAAGACGAGCGATTCAATTCGAAAAGAAGAAAACCCATGCGATTCACCTTGCCTCGCTCGACGAGAAGTTAAGGACTTCTTCCCATTTTTCATCATTTTTTCTTTTGGGGAAGTTTAAAAACTTTTTTGAAATTATTCGAGGGAAGTTCGAAAACATTTTCACGTATTTCTTTTTCGGGAGAAAGTCGGTACCCTCCATTCATGACAAAAAATGACGGATTTTTTTTTGCGTTTGCATTTTCAGTTGTCTATGTATGCGTACACACTCAAACTATACATACACACACACAACCACAAGTCATAAACATGTCAATTCGTGTCAAGTCAAGCTTAGTTGAGTCAGTTGGTCAAGACTCGAGTCAATCACACTCTATACGAGTCCTTTGGAAAACCCCATTACGCCAATCTCAGGTATAGCCCACGTTCGGGGACAATTGAACCATCAACGGCCCACGTTTGGGGGACAATCGAACCATCTACAGCCCACGTTCGGGACAATCGAACCATCCACGGCCCACGTTTGGGGACAATCGAACCATCTACAGCCCACGTTCGGGGATAATCGATCCATCCACAGGCCGCGTTTGGGGATAATCGAACCATCTACAACCCATGTTCGGGGACAATCGAACCATTAACATCTACATCCCATGTTCGGGGATAATCGAACCATTATCATGTATAGCCCACGTTCGGGGACAATCGAACCATTATCATTTACAGTCCACGTTCTGGGACAATCGAACCATTATCATCTACAGCCCACGTTCGGGGACAATCGAACCATTATCATTTATTAAACACTTAGTGATCATCCCGAGGCGCGGACGATTCACGTTGCAAGTTTCTCAAGGCTTAGAGGCTTATAATCTTTCATCATCAGACACGTTTTCCCGAGGCGCGAAAAATGGTCAATCGTTGCATACTTCTCGAGGCATAGAGGTATGCAATTTTGTCCCGAGGCACGGACACTTAGTGTTATTTTCGGAGTATGGAATTTCACCTGTGAGTTGTTCGAGGCGTAGGAGCTCAAGATTGGGTTCCCAAGATGTGGAAACTATCTCATATTAGTCTTCCCGAGGCGAGGAAGATTATCATTCAGTAGGCTACAAAAGGCGTAGGAGTCTACGACATGTTGCCCCAGGCGTGGAAACTTAACACCTTTCACTTGTGAGTTGCTCGAGGTGTAGCAGCTTACGATAGGGTTCCCGAGACGTGGAAACTATCTCATATCAGTCTTTTTGAGGCGCATAAGATCACCATTCAATAGGCTGCTCGAGGTGTAGGAGTCTACGACATGTTTCCCGAGGCATGGAAGCTTGTCACCTATTATCTAGTGGATCGCTCGAGGCGTAGTGGTTCACAATAGAATTCCCGAGGCGTGGAAAATTATCATCTGGTGGATTTCTCGAGGCGTAGAAAACTACCAAAACGTGTTTGTTGCCATGTACTGGTGTCAAATACGCATTCTATCCCTTACTCTTTATCCGTGGAACTAACGATTTTCTGCAGGTATCTGCACATACAGAGTGATTTAGGATCGCAGAACGTCTTAAATCATTCTCCGTCCCAATCGACTATTTTGACTATCGTTTTCGAAAACATATGTTTCTACAAACTCAGTCAAAGGGGGGCCTTCTGTAGATATCTAAAAATGTCTCCCCAAAACCAAACCCGATGATCAACAACCTTTAACCGCCATTATCGGTCGGGTCGATTATTTAATCTCGGGAGTGCTTAAAATCCATATTTAGTCAAACATATTCAGTCCACAAATCAATCCAAGCATATATTCAAACTCGGTCCAACTCACATTTCACCCCAAACCCTTTTTTAACCCATTTCGTTATATTTATTAATTGAGCCTGATTAATAAATATTAAAACCCTAAACCTGAAATAAGTCTGGAACAGCTGAAATGACACCTAATTAACACGTGCTTAATTGTTAATTAGACCGAATTCAGATCGAATTCAAGAAAACCTGTTTACCGCGCCACAGTAGAGTTTACCGTGTCACGGAAATTTGCACTGTGACACGAAATTTTCTAGGGTTTTCTCCACGGCGCTTTTTATTTCTAGGGTTTCGTGCATCACCCTACTCATTTCTTCTATAAATACGAGGCTGATTTATCAATTTCGGGGCACCAAAAAATTATTCTCTCTCACTCTCTCTCTTATGCTTTAGCCTAAACACTAGCCTTCCCTATTCTTTTACAATACATCCCTTAAGCATTCCCCGGAGTCCGTACTTCACCCGAAATTCTAAACTTAAACCAAGGCGTGCGTGAAAGGTAGAACTTTTTGAGGGTTTGGCCCCAAATCAACTCTACTTTAATTTAATTTAATTTCCATTATTGTTTATTATTTTCCTTGAAGTTACTAACACGTTTATTGTTTTATAGTTGCAAGCAAAAGCAATCAAAATAAGGAATCATGTTCCTTTTTTTCCTATTATATTTCTAACGAATTTTGTTATGTTTTTCATATACTCATCGTTATTTTTATGGTTAAATTGCTTCTAATGTTGATGTTGGTATTCACAATATTTATGATCATCATATTGCATGTTAAAGGGAATATGTAATTGAATATAACGATTAATAAGATAATTTGGTCGACCGAAAGGTTCCTTTTTAATCTTGTTGTTTAATCAAGTGATCACAATATTTTAGAATTATATGTTGTATTAACATTCAACCAATTTAGCTAAATAATAGTTTGGAGCCAATTGAATGTTTGTTTATGTGCCTTTGAGATCGCAAGAATTACTTTTCACAAAAAGAATCGAGTAGAGGTTAATACGGGCGAATGTGACTCCATGACTCACTTCATACCATCATTCCTGATCCTACTTTCATGGTTCCGAACCATATGGAGTTAGTAATCTCATGGATTATGAATGGGGTATAACCTTCACGTGTTAATCGTGAATTGTTGCCTTTCGTTGTCCCTTATCGTGGTTGCCTTATAATGACCCGTGAACGGTTTAGAAGTTCCTTACAAACTTGTTGGTGGCCCCTTACTTTGCTTTGTCCCTAATTGTTCCCCTATTCGTATAATGTCAATTCCCACTTCACAGTGGGGCTCAAATTTGATATTTAAATATTCCCCACACTGCCAAACTCTTTGTAACTTTATAAAATAATATCTCATCTTTCCCACCGTAGTTTTGCTCGCCTAACCATATGTCTGTAATTGTAATAATCGTCTTACTACAGTTACAGAAAACTATGAATCGGAAAAAGCTATAGAAATATAACCCAAGGTCAATGAACAAAGGCGTAGTTCGTAGTGGGTTGGCTGACAATTATTATTAAGAAGGATGAAGGTGAAGAAGAACCATGGCTTACCACTATACTCAATCAATTATGGTTGGTGTTTTAGCAGATGACACAAATTAAAGAAGAATAGGTTTGAGGGAAAAGAAAGCTACTTGGAGCTAGTATTTCTCACGGCAATCTGGGTGCGTGGGATTGGGCATTTATAAACTTAGTATTGTGAAGGTGGAATTATTCAGAAGGTCTACAAGATAAGAATTGATTTTTAAATAGAGTTTGTTTTTTATTTTAATCCGATAAAACCAATTCTAGGAAATAAGTTTCTCTTTCTTTTTTTTTTTTTAAATCCGAAAATAGAAAATAATAATTATAAAATTTATTACTATAACATATAAATTTGAAAATAATGATTAATTTAAAGTTTATGTTAGAAAAATCGTTGACTAAATATACTCAAAAATTTGGGGTATTACATCCACTTCCCCTATAATGAAAGTTCGTCCTCGAACATTAAAGTTAGTTAGCTCTCAACACGTTTTGGCCATTCCCTCCTTGAGCATTGCCATTTTGGCCCTGAGAATTGTTGTTATTGAAGCGGTTGTTGTAGTTTGAGTTCCTCCCATAACCACCCCCATTATTGCCATTGTTGTTATCTTGTCCATTCTGAGCTTGATTATTGTCATTCTGCTTCTTTGGGCACTGAAATTTCTTGTGACCAACCTCCCCACATTCAAAGCAAGTAAGAAAATCTCCATTGCAGTTGCGTTCTGGATGATTCTTGTCACATTTACGATATGGTCGATTGCGAGGTCCTTGCTGATTCTGTTGTCTATGGCCCCGGTGGTTATTGCTTCGATTGTTGTTGTTACGGCCTCCCTACTGACCATTTCCACCATTCCCATTTCTATTACCCTCGAGGCGCGGTCTCTTATCATATCCATGATGGTTCGATGAGCTCTCACCATTCCCTTTCCTCTTATGCTATCCTTGACCTCCTGCTCACCTTTCAAAATCCTTTCGATATATATTTCAAGCTCTATCATAGGCCTCCTTATAGGTAGCAGCAGTACTAGCCTCAATCATCTTCTTTTGGATCCTAAAAGTCAAGCTATATTCATACTTCTGAGCCTTGGATCTCTCGTCAGGCACTACATTATGACAAAACCTAGCATCCTCATTAAAATTCTCATCATACTCTTGTACACTCATACCAGCAGTTTGGTTAAACCTACTAAACTCGTTGTACTTCTGTCTCTTGATATCCTCAGGAAAGAAATGATCCCTGATTGCTTTCTTAAAAGCCTCCCAAATAAAGTTTTGTTGAGCTCTTATAGTGGCTTCTTCATTTTCCCACCAAATATCAGCAGCCTCGCGTAAATAAAAAGTGGCTTGGTCCACCTTCTGAGCATCAAGGGTATCAGCAGCAGTAAAAATCTTGTCAAAGTCACGTACCCAGTTCTCAACCAACATGGGATCTTCCTTCCCCATGAATAGTGGAGGTTTCAATGCAGCAAGTTTCTTAGCCATAGCAGCTTGAGGGTCGTTGTCATTGTTGTTGTTGTTGTTCAACTGGTTTTGCAACAGCATTCCAAGGTTCTGGTTCATTCGCTCAAGAGCTCTCAATCTAGAAGCAAGTTGTTCAAGAGTCTCATCCATTTGTGCAATTCTTCTCCTACGAGACCTAGTGTAAACGTTGTAATTTGCATACACAATCTGCACAATTTCAACACTGGTGTTACCACCATACACATTTTAACACGATTTATTTAGATTGTGTAAATTGCAATTAAAATTAATAACCACATTCTTTCATGTAACACATCATTAGTTCAATAATATTAATATTAATAGAGTCAGCCAACTTACAAACTACATAATGCATCAACTTAGCATTAGACTATAAATTGCTTATGGCTTTTATAAATCCACATAATCTAACCAATTTATCACTATACTTTACCAAAGGAGACGGATAAATTTTATACTCTTATGGGAAATCAACGTGAATATCATAGTACAAAAACTCTAGAAATGGTATTAAAATCACCAAATCGATGATGAAGAAATCAATACATAATGTGGCAAGGTGGCATCTACTTCAGTATTGCGCACATTATGGACCAATGGATATGTAAATGAAAGAACTTAAACGAATTTGAGCATTATACTCACTGTTTAGTACTTTACAATGCCTTTAAATTATAATTATACCTTGCAATATTAATGTAATATAGTATGATATGTAAAATAAGATAAAATATTTAAAGATCATTATTGTAGATTGAAAACTAAAGAGTTTCACGTATCATTACTTATTCAAAATAAACGTATCAGTACTATCCCAATAAAACTAATAATTAAATAGTACTACAGTTTCCAATAATAAGGTACTGACTTTTATTTTTAATAAACATAATATAAAGGCTTATCCTCGTCGATCATTCAAGTTATAGTCAAATTTCTGCTTGGCTTCCATCATCGCCTTCTCAAGGTATTTCACAGTAAGTATCCATCTTCCATTATAATAGTATTTATTATTTAGTTCACCGTCAATGTATAAATCAACATACTTCTTTTTAAGTTGAGCAAAGAGTCCCCTCTCAAGTAGCGTGCATAAAAGAATTTGAGATCGTCTCTTTGAAGTAAGGTAGTCGGATTCGCCATCAAGTACATTGTAATGAAAATGTTCAATAAAAAGGTTCAAACAGTAGACATAACGGCGAATGTCTTCGTTGTATTTCATACGAATCCTATAGGGAGAATCAGGTAATACATTTGTACTCGCAACCGACTTTCTTGTAGTTTTAAGCTCTCGTGTCATAGTCTATGAAAGAAAATGAGTACCCACATCATAATTACTTGATAAAAGTACTGTAAAACACATATATCCCTTATCGTAATTCCCACACTCATGGCATTCCTAACCTTAAATCAATTTACAAACTTATATACAAGTTTTAAACCTAAGCCTTCAATTTAATTCATTTTAGTCCCTAAATTTTGAAAAACCTTGGCTCTGCATACCAATTTGTAACACCCTAAAAATTCGAGTCTTTTAAAACAATAAGAGTAACGTAACCTTTTTACCTTTCAAAACCCAATCATCGAACGTTGGGAGTGTTACTACTACACTTATTTTCCATAGAAAACAAATGCAAAGCAAATCAAAATACCATTTAATAAACTAAGTGGTCTAAGTGGCGGCAAAAATAGTCATTACATCCAAACTGTAAAACATTTTAGATAAAGTAAATAAAAGGAAAATAAATAAGTTTGGAAGTAAACTAAATTGTCTTAGCTACGTGATTATTCTAACATCTCCTCACACGTAACTGAGTACCCTTTCACCAACCTGCAAAATAAATCAGAAACAAGAAAACAGAGAAAACTCCCAAAATCAGATAAAGTGAGTAATTCCAACTCCATCACGTAAAATAAATAATTTTAGTTCGAAAACATTTTATACATAATACAATTACATAGACATTATAATACTAAACCAATATCAAATTGTCACATAACACTTTATTACTTTGGTTAAGAAAGGGAAAGAGAACGCCAGTAAGGCGGGACTAGTCCCTGTCACCGCCTACTTTACAGAGGGTCGCACGTAACTCCAAATGGCCATAAAATAAACAAAAAGCCCCTAGTTTGCACACCCCTCACTAATACCCATTGATTAGGAGGAAGACTAAACAACAATATACGTTAATTTAAACCAACTAGTAGCAACCATAACTACTAGTGGGCAACCTGTTTTTCACCCTTTCGGGTTTCATTTCCCTTCTTAATTTCAATGTACATTTTAATAGATTAAATTTTCCGACCACATTGCACACAAGTATTGCACAAATCAATTTAATCCCAAGTAACAATATTTCAATGTCAGTATTATTAGAACATAGTCATTCTACTTGACATACTAATTACAACTCGTTTTCCAATAGGCTGTGGAGACCATCAATTATATATAATCAATCATCCTGTTCCCAAGATTTTAATTATTTTAAAAAAAACATACAATACCAAATAATCAAATTTTCGAAAATACTTATATTCGTACACAAAATATACAAGTATCAAAAATATGACCCCATAGTATCATACGATAATTAATTCACTCATCACATACAAGCACATACAATAAATCAAAATAATTTTCCTATGGGATTCTAAATAATTAACCTCCGAAACGTTCACCTAGTAGCCACCTCCCAGTCTGCAAATAAACGGGTCCAAGTTAGTCTATAGTAATCGAAATAGTTAGGCAACATTATTAATACTTGATGCTCATTAATAGTGCAACATTACGTAAGAAGGAGAAAGTAAATTTTTAAAAAAAGTCTGCCAAACTCTTTGTAACTTTATAAAATAATTTCTCATCTTTCCCACCATAGTTTTGCTCACCTAACCATGTGTCTGTAATTTTAAGAATTGTCTTAAAGTTACAATTACGGAAAACTATGAATCGGAAGAAGCCATAGAAATATAACTCAAGGTCAATGAACGAAGGCATAGTTCGTAGTGGGTTGGTTGACAATTATTATCAAGAAGAATGAAGGTGAATTGAAGAAGAACCATGGCTTATCGCTATACTCAAGCAATTATGGTTGGTGTTTTAGCAGATGACACAAACTAAAGAAGAATAGGTTTGAGGGAAAAGAAAGCTACTTGGAGCTAGTATTTCTCACGGCAATCTGGGTGCGTGGGATTGGGCATTTATAAACTTAGTATTGTGAAGGTGGAATTATTCAGAAGGTCTACAAGATAAGAATTGATTTTCAAATAGAGTTTGTTTTTTATTTCAATCCGATAAAACCAATTCTAGGAAATCAGTTTGTCTTTCTTTTTTTTCTTTTTTTTTAAATCCGAAAATAAAAAATAATAATTATAAAATTTATTACTATAACATATAAATTTGAAAATAATAATTAATTTAAAGTTTATGTTAGAAAAATCGTTGACTAAATATACTCAAAAATTTGGGGTATTACATCTACTCCCCCTATAATGAAAGTTCGTCCTCGAACATTAAAGTTAGTTAGGTCTCAAAACAAGGCTCACACGATGACAAAATATAAGTTAGTATAACAATCGTGCCCTGCCGTGCCAGGCTTGCGTGCCAAAGCAAAATTGCATTGACTTTAGTATGCTTTTTTCCTGCCCATGCCATGTCGTGCTGGACCCGGCAGCAAAATTGCATTGATTTTAGTATGCTTTTTTTCGTGTCCGTGTCATGTCGTGCTGGGACGTGCCGGGCTAAGCCCGGCCGTCTCTGTGCCATTTTTAGTTCGTTGTGTAGGTGATCGCTCGAGTGTTCGGGTTCGGAATCTAGGGTCAAATCGCAATTCAAGCCAAAGCTAGGCTCCCTTGCTTTATTGCTGCCCCTAGCTGTTGCAACAGCTTATCCTACACCACTCCCAACCCCTAGACATGCACCCAACTCCCACAACATCACCTGCCACCAACCAGCAATGCCGCGCCACCCACCAGTCACCATGCCACATCACTCGCAACGCCCAGCAACTCTAGCCCAACCAGCACACCACCAATCACCGCATCCACCACCTTCGACCAGCCCTCCGCAACAACCGCCCCACACGCAGCAGCCATATTCTCCACCGCAACTTCACCATTCAACCGCAACACAAACAACAACAAATCAGCCACCTTGCCCCTGGTGCAGCCCGCAACATCACCTCCCACAACCAGCGCAGCAGTGCACCTCATCACCAACTCCACCCAACCACCAATCCCCCTCCATTCAACCGCAACAACAAACACCAACCACAACCCCTGCTCCACCAATCCGCCACCCGCAATCATGAATTCGACCTCCAATAATCATCAATTCGCCACCAATAACATTAATTTCAACCCAATTACATCAATGCCGGAACTAGCATCTTCTATCTTCGAATTTGTGCTCTAAATTCAATACCCAGATGTGCGATCATGGAGTGCGCTCACGAGGACGGTGTCGAACCCACTAAAATGAAATTTGGACTTTGACCTTCTGGTGGGTATCACGACCCTTAGTGCGCGCGCACCAGCTGGATATGGTTTGAGCCGTTGATCTTGATGTTCTTGATGATCGAACGATGGTGACGGTGTGTGTTTGATGGTGCGAAGCAGGGGATTGTTCCCCATTAAAGGAGCAGCAAAAATAACGAAGAAACCAAGCTGATTTTGTTATGAAATTAAAGAGAAGAAAAATAGGAGAGAGAATATATCTATATTTTTCTTATTCAATATATATATATATATATATATATATATATATATATATATATATATATATATATATATATATATATATATATATATATAATAAACATAGTATATCTAGAATATCCTAGAATTATCATAAGGGAATGGGTATCCACTAAATACATATATTATATAACACTCCCTCTTGGATGGCCATTATCGAATAGTGTGTCTCGTTAAAACCTTACTAGAAAAAACCCGAAGGAGTAAAAACCTAGTAAAGAAAAAAGAATACAACACTATCGTAATACGCCTTGACATGCTGCCTCGTTAAAAATCTTACCAGGAAAACCCAATGTGGGACAAAACCATGGTTAAGGAAAAAAGAGTGCAGCGCGTATTTTCTCCCCCTGATGAATGCATAACTTGAGATCTTCCAGTGTAGTGAATCCAATGCCTTAGTAACTTTACACTTGTAGCTGAATAACATTCCTTGATAGTTCATCCTCCCCGATCAAACTTGAATCTTCACTGTAAAGCATCTTCATTTATCCATACTTGTGAGAACAATACCTATGTTGTGTTTACCACTATCTTATATGACATTTTTGTTTCAAGTTGTCTTACCATCAAAATTATGCCTACTTCTGGAGGTCATAAAAGTAGCTATTGATAATCAAATATTGATGATAATTTATGGCAACTTGTGGTATCTTGATATCATTTTCTAAGCTTATATGAATTAGTAATAATATAACATAAGTACTATTATATACTTTACTCATGATTCTTCTAGACCATAAGAAGATTATCCTTACTGCAATATAGCTCATTACTATTCTTCTTTAGACATTTTGCATTTTATACGGGAGTTTTCCAATGAATATAAAAATCGATTAACTCTCACTTGGTTAAACTTCAGGTTAATATTTCAATAACTTAGTCACCAATACTCTTCATGAGTTTGATAACAATATCAACATTGTCATTTTTCAGAATATAGAATTTGAAGGGCTAGACATTTGAATATGTTGTATATAAGTTCTGCGGGAACTTTTCATGCATGATTCATAACGTGCTATTGAATCGTCATCATATAAACTTTTATCACAATTATAAGCCCATCGGAATATAAGTTTCTTCTTGTAAGTCTTCATCATAATTATAAATAAAGGTGGGCATGGGCCGGGTGGGCCTGCGCGCGGCACGGGCATAGCCCGCTTCAAGCACGGCCCGGCACGCTAGCCCAGCCGTGGGCCGTGGGCGTGCCACGGACATCGTTTCGATTTTCAGGCACGAGCCCGCAGCTAGCCCGTCGTGCCGGCCCGGCACGGCCTGTCGTGCCAACGGCTAAATAACGGCTATAATGCCGTAGCCAATCCACAAATTAACGGCTAGTTTTTTGTCTCAAACGGCAATTAACGACTAGTTTTCCCGAATTCCCTATAAATACCCAATTCCATTCACTTCCCAAATCACAAATTCACAATCTTCCTCTCTTAATCTCTTATATTCTCTAATAATCCTTAATCTCTTATATTCTCTAATAATTCTCTTAAATTCTCTAAATATTATTTCTTAATATCGGAAAAAATTAAAAGTTCGTAATCGTAATTAGTGGAAAGCGTTGAAGCACGGTTGTAAGATCTAAACTAATCTTCAATTTATTATTGTTGTTATTGTTATTATTACAATTATTGTAAGTAATTATTATTGTTGTTATTGTTATTGTTATATTTGTTGTTATTAATTATTATTATTGTTATTATTATTGTTAAAATTGTTGTTATTAATTATTATTGTTGTTATTTTTATTATTACAATTATTGTTATTAATTATTATTGTTGTTATTGTTATTGTTATAATTTTTGTTATTAATTATTATTATTGTTATTATTATTGTTAAATTATTGTTATTAATTACTATTATTATTGTTAATTATGGCATCGAACAACCAATCAACTAGGGAGAAGGGCCGACTTATCCGTGGTAGTAGTTCTAGAGTATCACTTAATCCAACGAGCCCCCAAATTCCGAATCTGGCCATTCCAACCAATGACCCCGGTAACATCCCCCTAGGATTTGAACAATTTAGGCACGATGGTACTTCCGATTTTCAACCCTACAATATGCCCGGATTTCCACAATTTCCACCACCATACCAATTTCCACAATTCGGTCAATTTCCACCAAATTACTTTGACCAACAAAATTTTTATTCTAGCCAAGGTAGCCAACAAACCCTAAATGTCTCCGGTTCACTACTAACCAACCAACCCCCGATTCTACAAACACCCAATTCCCACACACACATGAGGAATGGTTAACCGAGAGTGAGATGGTACTTGTCAAAAGCCGCAAAAGTGAGGTATGGCGTTATTTCCTCCTAAGTAGAGACCACACAAGAGCAAAATGTAAAACATGTGGTCATTCATTCTCGGTAAAATCCACATCGGGGACGAGACACTTAGGTAAACACATGAAAAGTTATGCAAAACCAACTAGTGATCCAACCCAGCCAAAAATTTCCTAATTCCATCCACACGGCTTTACCTACAACTATGAGAGGGATAGGGATGAACTAGGGAAAATGATAGTACACACCGAACAACCTTTTCCTTTCTCCGAAAGTGACTCATTTAACTCTTACATTAACAAAGCATTACAATCCCAACATAAAAGAATCTCTAGGAAAACCGTTCGTTCCGCCGCCATGAAAAACTTCCTAGAGTACAAAATGCGGTTACAAGCCGAATTGAGTGACCTTAACTGTAGAGTGTCTTTGACTGCCGATTCTTGGGATAGTGGTTATAAATATCACTATTTATGTGTGACTTGCCATTGGGTAGATGATCAATGGTTGTTACAAAAACGAATAATCCATTTCAAAATGCTGGAATACCCCCACACCGGTATTAACATTTCTCACCATTTAATGCAAGCAATAAATGAATACAACCTTCGAGATAAAATGATGTCTATGACATTTGACAATGCAACCGCAATGACATATACTGCTAATTATGTCAAACAAAACTTGACCGATGTAATATTATATGGTGATGCACTTCATACTAGATGTGTTTTCCATGTTCTTAACTTGTGTGTACATGATGGACTTAGAGCAGTGGGTCCATACTATAACAAAATTAGAGAAGCTATTATGTCTATTAATAGCTCAAACATGAGATATCAAGAATGGAAGAGTTTTCTAAAACATCAAAAGATAAGGGCAATAAAAATCAAAACCGATTGCCCAACTAGGTGGAATTCCACCTATGACATGTTAACCAACGTAATTGAGTACAAGAATCCGTTGACAATGTTTTACAACCAAAAATTTCCAAACAATGCTATATATGAGGATGATTGGGCTAAATGTGAACGATATATGCAATTTTTACAGCTATTATATAATATGACGTATTTTTTTCTTCTGTTTATAATCCTTGTGCTCAAAACTTTCTTTCAAATGCATGTTTACTCGCCCAACTTTTCGCTGATCATCGCAACCAAATTGATTATGATCAGTATCTTCCAGCAATGGAAACAAAGTGGCGTAAATATTATAGTGAAATTCCTTTGATTTATATTTTTGCTTCCATATTAGATCCTAGGCAAAAGTATGAAAACACATTTATGTTAATTAGTTGACATTTACTTTCAATGCATTCTTCTTGACGATGATATTGAAAACTATAAGACTAATGTGAAGGATTAGTTTTTTGCTTTTTATAGAGTCTATGAAGCCAAATATGGCACCGTTCCTCGCTCAGGGCCTTCCTAACCATCCAAAAACATAAGTAAGAAGGCCAAACATTTATTTTCACAAGCTACTAACTTGATTTCAAGGTTTTCAGGTGATTCATCAATAAGGAGAACGCAAAGCGATGTCTCGGGGTTGCAAATGTACCTGAGTTACTACTTCACCAAGGGAATGGACGACGATGAGATAAACAACCTCGACCTCCTTGCATGGTGGAAACAACAAAGCACGAAGCATCCAACGTTGGCGGCAATGGCACGAGACATTCTTGCTATTCAAGTCTCCTCCATTGCCTCCGAACGAGCTTTCAGCTCATCCGGGAGGGTTTTAGGCGATATAAGAACAAGTCTAAAACCCGAAACACTTGAAATGTGCGTGAGTTTCAAAGATTGGTTGGATGCGGAAAATCGGTCCTAAGACCGTTCTTACGATGACAACGACAACGATGAAGGAACCTCCGCTTCCGACCGTTCGGGTTCGGCTAGTTCCCAATCAATGCAACTAGCCGATGATTTTGAAGACGAAGACCAAGACGAAGACGAAGACGCACAAAAAGAAGAAGAATAGATAATTTTTGTATATTGTACGGTTTTTATCATTATCAATATTATCATTTTACGATTTTTATCATTATCCAATTTTTGTTTAATACCCTTGTACGATTTTTATCATTATTATCAGTGTACAATTTTTTCAAGTAATAATGATATGAAGTACGCATTATTCACATCCAAAGTCCAATTTGCCCTTTTTCGTTAAGTTATAATTCGTAATTTAATGTAACAAAAATAAAATTATAATAATTAATAATACAAAAATAAATGTAATAAATTATAAACATTAAACTATAAAGTAATAGTATAAACAAAATATTAAATTTAAATATTAAATATAAAAAATAATAAAACATAAATATTACACTTAATTTATTTTAGAAAAATATTAATATAAGATTATAAGTTATAAACTATTAATAAATAAATAAATAAATACATTATATATAAAAAATAAAAATAAAACAAAAAAAGGGAGGAAGGCAGCAGGCCAGCCCAGTAGGTTAGCAGCGTGCCAGCCTAGCAGGCTAGCACGCAGGCCAGTCCGCAAGCCAGCACGGCACGAGCCCGAATGGCACGTGGGCCGTGCCGTGCCGTGGGCTGGCCTGTGACTTTGGGCGACACGACATGACGCGACTTCTCAGGCACGGTGGCCCGCCAGGCACGGCCCGGCACGGTGCCCACCTTTAATCATAAACTCGTCATACCACAAACATTCACATATAACACAATTGTTGTTGTATAGAACTATTACTAATGCATGCAATATGAGATGTAGAATTCATGATAAAACATTAAAGAAAATATATATGTAATGAGTAATGCATCAAACTACATCCTATACATACAATGAGTAATCCATAAATTTAAAACTCAAACATGCATATAAATAAAAGACTCAAAAATGCAAACACTATACAGTGTGGATTTCAGAAATCCATTTTCTAATTGTACTACTACTCCATGATAAACTTTGATCATTAGCATTCATATTTCATTGGACTTCTTGTCCATGATAAGCTTTTGATTTATTATCTTAGTTTCTTGTCGACATCAAAATGGACATATATTTCTGATCCCTTATGCACAAGTCCATTCCTTCTGCATATGCATATTATATATCGATTCCATCATATACCGGTATCATCATATAATTCCTCAAGATACAATTTTAATTTGCATGCTATTTTAACAATGATATCTGAATACATTTCTCATTGGTAGCATCATAACTTTTCTTACATCATAGGCCATCTATTGTAATAATTCAAATATCTATTGAAAGGAATGGTGTCCTTCCAACAAGTGTATTATTCTAATAGAGGGTTCAGAATTATTATAGAGCTAATTCTTCAGTAAGGTCAAGTGATCAGAATGCCTAGGTGGAGGCCGCTTCCGATCAGTAATATTAAGGTATAATTAATAGTACAGCTTAATCTTAATTGAACCCTTCGGGTCGAACCCAATCGAACAACCGTTCCGAGACGACGAATCAATCCGAAGGATTTAATGAGTTGTCGGAGTTTTACGAACACAGACGTCGGATATCGAGCCTAGGGCGTCGAGACCGAGCGTCGCAAAATCACAAGCAACAAGTATGAGCATAGCCGTAGCATCACATTGGCCTAGCCATGTGAAGTGCTAGGCTAGGCTAGCTCATCACAAGCCTAGGCGCACCATGTGTGTGCTTGGCGCACCATGTGTATACTAGGCGCGCCCTAGGTGCTATCACAACCCAACGCACAAGCACAACACTATCGCATGGCTAGGCCTATGCGTGAGTGCGTGTGCGTGTGCCTAGGACTGTCGCACCATCGCAGCACAAGCACAAAACTATCGCATGGCTAGGCCTATGTGTGTGTGCGTGTGCATGTGCCTAGGACTGTCGCACCATCGCAGCACAAGCACAACACTATCGCATGGCTAGGCCTATGCATGTGTGCGTGTGCGTGTGACTAAGGTTGTCGCACCATCGCAACACACATCATAGCACCATCGCAGTGCTGGGCACTTGCGTGTGTGCGTGTGCGTGTGTGCCTAGCACTAACGCCAAGCATCAAGCCATCCAGCATGCGTGGCTCGCTAGCAGCATGCATGCTGGGCCTTGCGTGCATGTGCGGCATGGCTGGGCCTTGCATACGTGTGCGCTATGGCTGGGCTTGCGTGCATGTGCGGCATGGCTGGGCCTAGCAAGTAGCAGCAGCGTAGGCACTGCCCAGCACATCCACATGCATCAAGCTTGTGTTGGCTTGGATGGTGCTAGCTGGCTGCCAGCCTAGTAGCCCACATGAGGCTGGTATTGTGAAGGGTGGGGACCAACTCTTGGGCAAAGCCTTGGGGAGCAAGGCAATGGTCCCCCCCTTTACTCTTTGTCCTCACCTAACTCTCTCTCTCCCCTTGACACTTGTTGCATAGTGATTGCCTTGATTAATTATTTAATTTAGACATTAATTAATTATCATTTTTACTCATTCTCCCACATTGGTTGGGGAATGAAATCCAAGGGTTCATTTCCCTATAAATACCAAGGCTTGGGTATTTGGGAAAGAACACACTTGAGGGAAATAGTAAAGGAAACTCCATTGTTGAGTATACCTTGAAATTCGAAAAACTCCAAGTTTATATTTTGTCCGGGCCTCGACTAACCTTCGAGGCTTAGGACGATCGGGTCGGGTTCGAGGCTACGATCCCGTTGGAGGCGTCGGATTATCGAGGTTGAAGTAAGAGCTCGTTGTAAGAGCGAAGCACGCGTCGAGGGTATATTTCTTATCCTTACTCTTAATTGTGTTTTAATTATGTTTTTCTTGTATTAGTTGCTTTAATTATGGGGGTGGGTCTTGGGGGGTTTCATTCCGCGTAGTGAGGGTCACTACGAAACCCTACAGCGGTATCGGAGCCATGCACCTTTTAATTATTGCAATTATTTATTAATTAAGATGTTTGAAAGAAGATTTATATTCTGGTTTTGCTTTTCTAATTGGATTAGAAGCTCGTTTTAATTAATTTTAAAACTCGTATTTTTCTCATTTTGGCTGTCGAACCAAGATTTTTGCTCAAAAATAGTGTTTTTGGGTGGAATCGAAATTCTGAATCAGATTCAATCTTCTTTGAGGACCGTCTAGAAGCCAAATTCGAACCAGAAACCCTTTTTTTGGGGTTTTTTCGTTTTCAACGAAAGTTTTAAGTCTTTTAAGCCTTGATTAATGCAAGCATTTCAAGAATAGATTAAATGCATTATTTCATCCCTAATCCACTGCCATTTTAAATATCCTTAAGCATAATTATGGAGTTGTAATTAGTGCCTGAGTTGATATGCTCTTTTTCACAGAAACTTGTTTCTTCACAATTATGCAAATAAATTGCATTAATGTGTGAATGTTTGATGTGAATGTGTAATTTTAAGTTCCTAAGTATGTTAAAGATCTAATCTTTAAATGTTTAAATGATTGGAACTTTAACCCTAAATTCCAGGATTGAACTAAGTTTGGATTTTTTTCATTTTAGTTGATTAAAATCCTTGAAGTTCAAATGCTTGTGAGTAAATTTTGATTAATCTTCATATTGGAAGATGTAATCTTGTTATTTTACACAAGTATGAAAGTTGGAAAATTTTATCATAAAATGATTAATTTATTTTTTCCAACTCCCATTTGTCAAATCCATTTTAATTTGCATATTGGTTAAATTAATTATGGACATAGCTCTTTTCAATTTTAAGCATAAAGGAAGACCTAAATTATTTCTAAAGAAAATTTTGGATGATTTAGGCTTGTGCACCATTAAAATTGAATTTAATTAAGTTGGACTTATTTTATCTCAATTTTTCCCTAAATTAATTCTAAAATAAATTTAGATTAATTTTACATCGCACGTAAATCGGGATTAAAATCCCGAGAAATTTGCATGCAAATCGAGGCAAAACCCCAAACGTCACCAAGGCTAGCCGGGCTGCCTAGCAGCCCGCATGTGGCTTCCTATGGTGCGCACATGGGTAAGCATCGAAGCGTGCTGCTGTGCTGTACTGTGTGGCAGGGAAGCTTGAGGCTGATGTGCGTGGGGCAGTGGCTGGGAGCAGGTTTGTGAAGGGATGCTGCTGGGCAGCATGGCAGCAAGCGCCAGCCCAGCGCACCACTTGCAGCGTGGCATGCTACGCTTGGTATGTTGGGTTGTGATTTTGCAACGCTCGGTCTCGACGCCCTAGGCTCGATATTCGACGTCTGTATTCGTAAAACTCTATCGACTCATTAAATCCTTCGGATTAATTCGTCGTCTCAGATCGGTTGTTCGATTGGGTTCGACTCGAAGGGTCCAGTTAAGATTAAACTGTAATATTAATTATACCTTAATATTACTGATCGAAAGCGGCATCCACCTAGGCATTTCGATCACTTGACCTTACTGAAGAATTAGCTCTATAATAATTCTGAACCCTCTATCAGAATAATACACTTGTTGGAAGGACAC
This sequence comes from Chenopodium quinoa, assembly GCF_001683475.1. Lineage (NCBI taxonomy): Eukaryota > Viridiplantae > Streptophyta > Magnoliopsida > Caryophyllales > Amaranthaceae > Chenopodium > Chenopodium quinoa. Next base: position 9,615,840 of record NW_018744239.1, read on the forward strand.
CATTCCTTTCAATCTCCCACTTGTCCTTCCGGACAAGTGTGCATATAGTGTATAGCCCATTTCCTATGTCACTTAATGTCTCTTCGTGAACTATAAGGTAAGATTCATCATCATCCTTATTACGTTCAGAAGTGTTTCTCGATCTGCGAGTTCGACTGTTAATAAATAGATGATTTCTAAAATCCATTTAAGCACGGCCATGCATTTTCACAGTCTCGCTCATCGAGCGGCCTTGTAAACAACAAAGACACATTCCCTATTGTTAATAGGGGGACATTTCCAGTCTCGCATTGTAAGTTTCTCTTACTAAGAGGACCTAATCTCCCGAGTGTTTCCGTTATGATCCCCAGTTACGGCAGACGTTAGGCAACATCAAAGAGACTAGTTCTCAAACAAGAAAACTTCACAATACTCATGGTCGAGGAAACGAGTTTCGATAGCTATAATGAGAAATGTACTTATGACAATTTTGAATCTCTTAAAGTACTCTCATAGGTCGATCCAGTGCAGTTCCAAACTGGCACCTGTGCAAATGATTTATGACCATCATGTCCTTGCAGCACAAGAAACGGTGTTGTAAATCATACTACACACTAATCTCTGGTAGTCATCAATCGTCCATCAGTTAGATGACCTCGATTAGGGATAATTTTCGATTTAAATATTTAATGTTCACATGTGTTTCTTTATCAAAGACATGGTCTTGATACCCCGTTTTGAATATTTCCATAAATCTAATGGACTCATTATTTAATTCTAAACCACAATTAAATAGCAATGGAGTGAATGATAATTTTGCTCAAAAATTAATTACTCCATTAATGAATGGTTTTGATATAGTGTCTTACATTAAATCAACCAGTTTAATTAAAACACATGTACAGGGAATTTCAAAGCCAATCTCCAACGTGCTTGATTCCCATTGCCTCAACGTGCTTGTTGTGTTTCACTTGAGGCAAAGGTTTAGACAAAGGATCGGCTACATTATCATCCGTGCCGATCTTGAAAATTCTGATTTCACCCTCGAATTTCCATTCCCTTATCATGTGAAATCGCCTTTGGACATGTTTGACCTTCTGGTGCTCTCTTGGCTCTCTAGCCTGAGTGATAGCTCTATTGTTGTCACAGTAGAGATCTATCGAACCCTTGATAGAGGGTACAACACCAAGTTCACTGAGGAATTTCCGAATCCAAACAGCCTCCTTAACAGCTTCTGAAGCAACTAAGTATTCGGCTTCAGTTGTAGAGCCTGCAGTTGTGCTCTGCTTGGCACTCTTCCAGCTAAATGCTCCTCCATTTAGGCAAAATATGTACCCTGACTGTGACTTGAAGTCGTCTCTGTCAGTCTGGAAGCTAGCGTCGGTGTAACCTTCAACAACCAGATCTTTATGGCCACCATAAACCAGGAATTTATCCTTGTTCCTTTTTAGGTACTTCAGGATTTTCTTGGCCGCAGTCCAATGCGCCTCTCCTGGGTTCGATTGGTATCGGCTCGTAGCACTTAAGGCATACGAGACATCTGGCCTGGTACATATCATGGCATACATGATCAACCCAATTAGCAAAGCATATAGAATCTTATCCATTCTCTCTCGCTCAACAGGTGTCTGTGGACACTGTTTCTTGCTGAGAATTATGCCATGGGACATGGGTAGATGCCCTCTCTTGGCATTCTCCATGTTGAATCGTGCCAGTACTTTATCAATATAAGTACTCTGGCTCAATCCAATCATCCTCTTAGATCTATCCTTGTAGATCTTGATGCCCAATATGTACTGTGCCTCTCCTAAGTCCTTCATTGAAAAGCACTTTCCCAACCAGCCTTTTACGGACTCCAGTAATTTTGTGCTGTTTCCAATGATCAGTATGTCATCGACATACAGGACTAGGAATGCGATGTCACTCCCACTGACCTTCTTGTATACACAAGATTCATCTGGATTCTTGATAAAACCAAATTTATGATGGCTTCATCAAATCGCAGATTCCAACTCCTGCTGGCTTGCTTTAGTCCATAAATGGACTTCTTAAGCTTGCAAACCTTTCCAACATTGCTCGGATCGACAAAACCTTCTGGTTGTGTCATGTACATAGTTTCTTCCAAAATCCCATTTAGGAAGGCGGTTTTTACATCCATCTGCCATATTCCATAATCGTAATATGCAGCAATCGCTAGAATAATCCGGACAGACTTTAGCATTGCAACTAGTGAAAAGGTTTCATCATAGTCAATCCCGTGGACTTGCCTATAACCTTTTTCCACCAGTCTAGCCTTGTATATCGATACATTTCCATCCTTGTCTGTATTCAATTTGAAGATCCAATTGCAACCAATGGGTGTGTAACCCTCGGGCAAATTCACCAAGTCCTAGACTTTATTTTCAGACATGGAGTCCATCTCAGATTTCATGGCTTCTTCCCATTTAGCATAGTCGAGGCTCATCATAGCTTTCTTGTATGTCGCTGGCTCATCTTCATCCATAACTAGGATGTCTTGATCATCGGTTAAGACAATACCAAGGTATCTTTCTGGTTGAGATCTTTGCTGTTGCGACCTACGAAGGGTAATAGGTTGAGCATTTACATTGTCTGTTTGATTCTGACCAATCTTCCCAGCTGCTTCCAAAGCACTTAGATTGTCAGTTTTATTAGGTTTATAGTGTTGCTCGTCCTCTCGAACTTATAGTTTATAGTTTTATTAGGTTTATATTGTCTGTTTGATTCTGACCAATCCTCCCACTTGTCATTTTAGAAAGGTGTTCCTTCTCCAAAAAGACACCATCACGAGCAACAAACACTTTGTTCTCGGTTTTATTATAGAAGTAATACCCTTTGGTTTCTTTTGGATATCCCACAAAGAAACACTTATCCGATTTGGGGTGAAGTTTGTCCTAAATTAATCGCTAGACATATGCTTCGCATCCCCAAATCTTGAGAAAAGACAACCTAATAGGTTTCTTAGTCCATAATTCATATAGAGTCTTTTCAACAGCTTTTGACGGAGCGCGGTTCAGTGTTAGTGCCGCGGTTTGTAGCGCATGTCCCCAGAAAGAGATAGAAAGTTCACTAAGACCCATCATTGATCGAACCATGTCTAACAAGGTTTGATTCCTCCGTTCAGACACTCCGTTCCATTGAGGAGTTCCGGGAGGTATCAACTCTGAAAGAATATTATTTTCTTTCAAGTGATCGTCGAATTCATGGCTCAAATATTCGCCATCTCGATCCGATCGAAGTGCTTTAATTCTTGCCAAGTTTATTCTCAACTTATTTCTGAAACTTTTGAATTTCTCAAAGGATTCAGATTTATTCGACATTAAGTAGATATAGCCATATCTAGTAATGTTGATTAACGAAGTTGAATTCTTAGATGTCTTAGTTATTGGTATCAACATTTGTCTAATCATATGTAAAACATGCAATTTCCATTGAACATATATTTGCAAGACAATTTTGAACAACTATTGTCAAAATCTTACATTCAAAATACCTAGGTGTCCAACACCATAGACCATAGTATGTTCAAAAGCATGAAAAACTAGGATTAGTTTAATTACATGTCATAGACAAAATAGTGCATGCAAGCACGACCGAAAAAACCATCTTCGTCGTCTACTTGTCCATGCACCAACACTTGATAAGCTTTCTCACTTGGTCCCTGAAAAGGCAACATAAAGTGAGTCATACTTGGTATCTAATACCTATGATAAGCTTAATTCACAAGTGTTTAGGAAGATACCTGAGGCAGATGCTCCATTCCTCTCTTCCTCTTCTCGAAAGAGCTTGCATTCTCTCTTAAAGTGGCCTTGCCCCCCACAATAGAAGCAACGCATCTTTGCCTTAACCTTGAAATCCCTCCTTCTCGATGGTCTTTTTTTTGCCCCAAATGAGTTGGCTCGGTGAAGTAGCTCCACCACATTCTTCAAAGAATGTGTCTCCTTTCTTTCAGAAATGTATGCCCTTAGTGCATCATATCCAGAGTGGAGTGAAGCGAGCATAATATGACCAGCCATTCCATCTTCTAATGGAATTATGAGGAGTTCCATGTGCTTGAAGAGCCTAGTCATTCTTGCCACATGGGGTCGGAGGGGCATACCCGGTCTCAACTTGGTGTTGCAGACTGTAGACCAAAGATGGTACCTCTCTTTCGCAAGACAACCTTGATCCGATGGCTTCACATTCATGTCTGTAAGTGACCTAGTCACTTCAAAAAAGATTCCATCATTGTTGTCGTTGAAACTCTTAGAGAATCTCACACCGACAACATCCCTTAGTCCTCCATGGAATAAGTCCGGAAAAGAGAATGGAAGTTTTTCTTTCCATTCTTCCGGGATGGAATTAGCCATGAGCTGTGACACTAATTTGCAATCATTGGTCCATGCACAATAAGTTTCGTCACTTAAGTGTTGCTTGGTACAGAGGGTTGGGAGGGAAGTATCCAGAACATACTCCTTGGAACAACTCCGGAGAGTTTTCTTGAGTTCCTTTTCCCATTCTTCAAGGTTTGTCAATTTAAGCTTAATAGCTAACTTTTTGAGGAGTTCCGGGCACATATGGTTGTTTTTTTAGTTACTTGCAGACATTGTTCTACAATTGAAAGAATTTGAAATGAAAAACCATTCATATAACCAATAAGTTGAAATTTAAAAGCGTTCATGCATATATTCAATCTTATTGAGCATTTTATCCACGCATTAAGAAATTGTCCCTTATGGGCGAGAATAAAATGATTTCGAGATCCCAAAGATCAAGAAATGGTTAAGCATGCTTTGGCTTGTCTTAATCATTAAATATCTTAAGGTAAGCAATCCAATTGCTAATAGCTCCAAGCTACTCTCGATTTGATAAAATGTCGCATCTAATGCATCCTTGACATTTTATCCCTTTTTCCACGATATCTAAGGACTCCTTATTGATGTCGTTGAGCTTAACTAAGACAACTTGTATACCTAGTATACCTTACGTTCCTAGGGAAATAGTGATGCCTCGCTTTGTCGTAGCCCGTCACATACGCGCATTAGTTCGGTAAGTGTTATTCTTGGAACGGTAAATTTTAGCTCAATATTATTAAGGGACCTAGGGTTTCTATGTTGGTTTCATTTAAGTGAACTTAACTAATCGTCGCAACATATGAAATCCTAGACATGCATCTAACATTCATATATAACAATAATATATATAAAGCATAAATTGATGCATTTGGCAACTAGCATGACCCCTTTAAATCTTCAATTTCCAAGGGTCTTCATCTTGGCTCGTCTTCATCGAAACGCCGTCTTGAGACATCTTGGCCAAAATAAAATAACTAGCTAGTGCGACTAAGATTAGTCTAATAGTACAAAAATACTTGACGGTTCGCAGACCGTATTTAGATTTACAAAAATACATAACGGAACGCAGTCCGTATTTTCTATCCTAGTCGGGCCCCACTAGTTGCCATTTTTAATAACCTGTTTTGAAAACAATCTTCCATTCACCCATTCACTATTTGTGAATGGCCCATGCAAATTACGAAATACATAATTAAACACGCAAAACTAGTAACTAACTTAGGTGGTTAATCCAATTAACGCGCCTAATTAAAACTAGTCAAAGTTGTTTAATTCATTATCTCTAAAAGCAAATTGCTCACGTAATAAACTAAGCTCCCACTAAATTCCTCATCCATACTTAATTAATCCGATTAATTAAGTTGGCATAACCCATAATTTTTCAAAATAAAAAATTTTGCAAAAGTCGGAAAAACCGAGGTCTAACCTCGTTAAAATAATCACATAAATAATTTAAAACGGCAAAAATTTTCGCAAAATTACATAGCTCCAAATCAAGCAAACTAGCCCACACAATGGTTTGGTGGGTGCGCACCATGGCTGCTAGGCAGTCCACGTCTTGTGCTATGGTGCGTGGTGCTAGCATGCTGCGCCGAGCACAGCAAGCCACGCTGCTAGCACTAGCAGCCTGCCAGGCATGCTACGCATGCTGGCTAGCAAGCTGGCGCCCGCTAGCAAGTGGTGCGCTGGGCTGGTGCTTGCTGCCATGCTGCCCAACAGCATCCCCTCGCAAGCCAGCCCCCAGCGAATGCCCCACGCACATCAGCCCCAAGCCTCCCGCCACACAACAGCCACTCAAGGCACACCCCTGTGCGCACCATAGGCAACCACATGTGGGCTGCTAGGCAGCCCGGCTAGCCTTGGTAGCGCTTGGGTGTTTTTGCCTTGATTTGCGTGCCATTTCTCAGGATTTTAATCCCGATTTACGTGTGCCATAAAATTAATCTAAGTTTATTTTAGAATTAATTTATGTGCAAAAATGAAAATTAAATAAGTCCAACTTAATTAAATTCAATTTTAACGGTGCACAAGCCTAAATTATCCAAAATTCATTTTGAAATAATTTAGGTCTTCCTTTATGCTTAAAATTGAAATAGCTATGTCCATAATTAATTTATCCAATATGCAAATTAATAATGGTTTTGACAAATGGGAGTAGGAAAAATAAATTAACCATCTAATGATAAAAATTTTCCAACTTTCATACTTGTGTAAAATAACAAGATTACATCTTCCAATATGAAGATTAATCAAAATTTTACTCACAAGTATTTGAACTTCATGGATTTTAATCAACCAAAATGAAAAAAAAATAAATCCAAACTTTGTTCAATATGGAATTTAGGGTTAGAGTTCCAATCATTTAAACCTTTAAAGATTAGAACTTAAACATACTTTGGAACTTAAAATTACACATTCACATCAAACATTCACACATTATTGCAATTAATTTGCAAAATTGTGAAAAATCAAGTTTATGTGAAAAAGGCATATCAACTCAAGCACTAATTAAAACTCCATAATTATGCTTAAGGATATTTAAAATAGCAGTAGATTAGGGATGTAATAATGCATTTAATCTTACCTTGTAATGCTTGCATTAATCAAGGCTTAAAAGATTTAAAATTTTCGTTGAAAAAACCCCAAAAACTTGGGTTTCTGGTTCGAATTTGGCTTCTGGACAGTCTTTAAAAGGGATGAATATGTTTCAGAATGTCGATTTCACCCAAAAATCACTATTTTTGAGCCAAAATCTGGGTTCGACAGCCAAATCGATAAAAATACGAGTTTTAAAATTAATTAAAACGAGCTTCTAATCTAATTAGAAAAGCAAAACCAGAAATTAAATCTTACTTTAGAACACCTTAATTAATCAAAATTGCAAAAATTAAAAGGAGCGTGGCTCCGATACCGCTGTTGGGTTTCGTAGTGACCCTCACTACGCGGAAAGAAACCCGCCAAGACCCGCCCCCATAATAAATGCAATTAACAAGCAAAACATAATTAAGGATAAAAGATTATACCTTTGACGTGTGCTTCGCTCAACTATGAGCTCTTACTTGAACCTCGAAAACACGAGGCCTCCGACGAGATCATACCCTCGAACCCGACCCGAGCGTCCTAAGTCTCGAAGGTTAGTCGAGACCCGGACAAATAAAACTATGAGTTTTACGAATCAAGGTTTACTTAAATCGAGAGTTGCCTTTTAATTCCACTCAAGGTTATGTCTTTCCAAATACCCATGCCTTTGGTATTTATAGGGAAATGCACCCTTGATTTCCAATCTTCCACCAATGTGGGAGAGTTGGTAAAATCAATAATTAATTTAATTCCAAATTAAATAAATAATTAAGATCAATCACAACGCGACAAGTGGCATAATTATATGCTTATGAGTGATGCCCAAGGTTAGGTGGGGGGGACCATAGCCTTGCTCCCCAAGGCTTTGCTTTGTCCCCACACCCACACACAACCCGCCTCGAGGAGGGTTGTGCTGGCTGCCAGCTAGCACCAGCCAGCAGCCTCGCATCCCAGCCAGCCAGTGCATGCTGGTGTTGGGTGATGCTTGGCGTCGGTGCTGCGTGCTAGTGTTGTGCTGTGCTAGCATGCTGGCACTGGCCCAGCACTCTAACACAATCCCTCGCACACACACGCTGCTACGCACAGCCACGCCAGCCAAGGCCACACACTTGCTAGCAGCGCACACCCAGCATACTCCTCGCCCACACGCACACGCACCACATGCATGCGCACCAACACGCATACGCACCACACGGATTGCTAGCCCAGCCAGAGTGCCTAAGCATGCAAGGGCCTAGCATGCGTGCTGGGCGATGGTGCGAGGCATGCCATGGCCTGCGATAGTGTGAAGCACACTATGGCCTGCGATGGTGCTAGGCATGCACGCACACGCACATGTGGCAGTCCCAAGCATTGCGGTGGTTGTGCTTAGTGCGTGCGGCCAGCCATGCGCGCCTAGGCATGATGCTAGGGCTGCGATGGCGCCTAGGCATGATGCTAGGGCTGCGATGAGCTAGCCTAGCCCAGCTACGGCTAAGCTCATAATTGTCGCTTGTGATTTTGCGACGCTCGGTCTCGACGCCCTAGGCTCGATATCCGACGTCTGTATTCGTAAAACTCTGTCGACTCATTAAATCCTTCGGATTAATTTGTCGTCTCAGATCGGTTGTTCGATTGGGTTCGACTCGAAGGGTTCAGTTAAGATTAAGCTGTAATATTAATTATACCTTAATATTACTGCTTGGAAGCGGCCTCCACCTAGGCATTCCGATCACTTGACCTTACTGAAGAATTAGCTCTATAATAATTCTGAACCATCTATCAGAATAATACACTTGTTGGAAGGACACCATTCCTTTCACAATGGATGGGCAGCAGCGCCTATCTAGCAGCGCACAGCGCCTAGCAAGCAGCAGCAGCGTAGGCACTACCCAACACATCCACATGCATCAAGCTTGTGCTGGCTGGGCTGGTACTAGCTGGTTGGGCATTCTGGCAGTGCTAGCTAGCCGCCAGCCCAGCAACCCACATGAGGTCGGTTTTGTGAAGGGTGGGGACCAACCCTTGGGCAAAGCATTGGGAAGCAAGGCAATGGTCCCTCCCTTACTCTTGGTCCTCACCTAACTCTCTCTCTCCCCTTGACACTTGTTGCATAGTGATTACCTTGATTAATTATTTAATTTAGAATTAAATTAATTATCATTTTTACTCATTCTCCCACATTGGTTAGGGAATGAAATCCAAGGGTTCATTTCCCTATAAATACCAAGGCTTGGGTATTTGGGAAAGAACACACTTGAGTGGAATAGTAAAGGAAACTCCATTGTTGAGTATACCTTGAAATTCGTAAAACTCTAAGTTTATATTTTGTCCGGGCCTCGACTAACCTTCAAGGCTTAGGACGATCGGGTCGGGTTCGAGGGTATGATCCCGTTGGAGGCCTCGCATTATCGAGGTTGAAGTAAGAGCTCGTTGTAAGAGCGAAGCACACGTCGAGGGTATATTTCTTATCCTTACTCTTAATTGTGTTTTAATTATGTTTTGCTTGTATTAGTTGCTTTAATTATGGGGGCGGGTCTTGGGGGGTTTCATTCCGCGTAGTGAAGGTCACTACGAAACCCTACAGCGGTATCGGAGCCATGCTTTTTTTAATTATTGAAATTATTTATTAATTAAGGTGTTTGAAAAAAGATTTATAGTCTGGTTTTGCTTTTTTAATTGGATTAGAAGCTCGTTTTAATTAATTTTAAAACTCATCTTTTTCTCGTTTTGGCTGTCGAACCCAGATTTTTGCTCAAAAATAGTGTTTTTTGGGTGGAATCGACATTCTGAATCAGATTCAACCCTCTTTGAGAATTGTCCAAAAGCCAAATTCGAACCAGAAACCCTTCTTTTTTGGGATTTTTTCGTTTTCAACGAAAGTTTTAAACCTCTTAAGCCTTGATTAATGCAAGCATTTCAAGGATAGATTAAATGCATTGTTGCATCCCTAATCTACTGCCATTTTAAATATCCTTAAGCATAATTATGGAGTTGTAATTAGTGCTTGAGTTGATATGCTCTTTTCACACAAACTTGTTTCTTCACAATTATGCAAATAAATTGCATTAATGTGTGAATGTTTGATGTGAATGTGTAATTTTAAGTTCCTAAGTATGTTAAAGATCTAATCTTTAAATGTTTAAATGATTGGAACTTTAACCCTAAATTCCATGATTGAACTAAGTTTGGATTTTTTTTCATTTTAGTTGCTTAAAATCCTTGAAGTTCAAATGCTTGTGAGTAAATTTTGATTAATCTTCATATTGGAAGATGTAATCTTGTTATTTTACACAAGTATGAAAGTTGGAAAATTTTATCATTAGATGATTAATTTATTTTTTCCAACTCCCATTTTTCAAATCCATTATTAATTTGCATATTGGTTAAATTAATTATGGACATATCTCTTTTCAATTTTAAGCATAAAGGAAAACCTAAATTATTTCAAAAGAAAATTTTGGATGATTTAGGCTTGTGCACCATTAAAATTGAATTTAATTAAGTTGGACTTATTTTATCTCAAATTTTCCCTAAATTAATTCTAATTTAAATTTAGATTAGTTTTACATCGCACGTAAATCGGGATTAAAATCCTAAGAAATTTGCACGCAAATTGGGCAAAACCCCAAGCGTCACCAAGGCTAGCCGGGATGCCCAGCAGCCTGCATGTGGCTGCCTATGGTGCGCACAGGGGTAAGCATCGAAGCGTGCTGCTGTGCGATGTTGTGTGGCGGGGAAGCTTGGGGCTGATGTGCGTGGGGCAGTGGCTGGGAGCTGGCTTGTGAGGGGATGCGTCTAGGCAGCATGGCAACAAGCGTCAGCCCAACGCACCACTTGCTGGCAAGCAACAACATGCTAGGTAGGCTGCTGGTGCTAGCAGCGTAGCATGCTACGCTTGGTATGCTAGGCGCTGCGTGCTAGCACGGCGCACCAAAGCACAAGCCATGGGCTGCCTAGCAGCCTTGGTGCGCAACCCATTAGGCATTGTGTGGGCTATTTTGTTTAATTTCGAGCTATGCATTTTGTGAAAATTTTGCCGGTTTTAAAATATTTATGTAATTATTTTAATGAGGTTAAACCACAATTTTTCGGTTTTTGCAAAATTTTGACAAATTATGGATTAAGCCGACTTAATTAATCGGATTGATTAAGTATGGACGCGGAATTTAGTGGGAGCTTAGTTAATTTCGTGAGCAATTTTGCACCTTAGAAATAATGGATTAAACAACTTTGACTAGTTTTAATTCTGCACGTTAATCAGATTAACCACCTAAGTTAGTTACTAATTTTGCGTGTTTAATTATGTATCTCGTAATGTGAATGGGCCATTCACAAATAGTGAATGGGTGAATGAAAGATTGTTTTCAAAACAGGTTTTGAGAAAATGGAAACTAGTGGGACCTGACTAGGATAGAAAATACGGACTACGTTCCGTTTTGTATTTTTGTAAATCTAAATACAGTTTGCGAATCGTTAAGTATTTTTGTACTTTAGATTAATCTTAATCGTAGTAGCTAGTTATTTTATTTAGGCAAAGATGTCTCAAGACGGCGTTTTGATGAAGACGAGCCAAGATGAAGACCCTTGGAGATTTGAAGATTTCAAGGGGTCATGCTAGTTGTCAAATACATCAAATTTATGCCTTATATATATATTATTGTTATATATGTATATGAATGTTAGATGCATGTCTAGGATTTCATATGTTGCGACGATTAGTTAAGTTCACTTAAATCAACCGACATAGAAACCCTAGGTCCCTTAAAATATTGAGCTAAAATTTGCCATTCCAAGAACAACACTTACCGAACTAATGCGCGTATGTGATGGGGCTACGCCAAAGCGAGGCATCACTACTTCCCTAGGAACGTAAGGTATACTAGGTATACAAGTTGTCTTGGTTAAGCTCAACGATATAATAAGGAGTCTTTAGATGTCGTGGCAAAAGAGATAAAATGTCAAGAGTGCATTAGATGCGACATTTTATCAAACCGAGAGTAGCTTGGAGCTATTAGCAATTGGATTGCTTACCTTAAGATATTTAATCTAAAGACAAGACAAACCATGCGTAACCATTTCTTGATCTTTAAGATCTCGGAATCATTTTATTCTCGTCCAAAAGGGACAAATTTATTAATGCTTGGATAAAATGCTCAAAGCATGCTTTTAGGAGTCCTTTGGATTACCACACTTCAGGTGTGCTAGTTTCACTAGCAACTGATCTTGTCCTTCTAGGACATCTACTTAATATGTACATTTATAGCTAGTATATAGTTAATGACATTTATTCATATCCATCTTCAGGATGGTATCATCCTAAATATTTGATTATCATGTACGTGGCCACCTCTATTAAATAAATTATTGATGTTTATGCTAGTGTATGTACCAAACTGACCATCAACATATTTAATTATTCATGTGCAAGGATTACATAAAAATAATGGAATAAACACTATCTCCCCCTAATCCTTGCATATGGGGGTATAAAAATAGTCCAACAATCTTTAAATCCCTTGCTCCTTTTAAGCCATAAATTCTTTGCAATGCATGTATCAAACAAAGCAAAGTTATTTTTTTTCTTTTGCCCAATTATATGAATCTTTATATTGAAAATTCTCAAAATTAAAGTATGGGCATAATGAAATACAATTTTTTTTTCAACTAAGTTGCTCAAAATGTCATCTTTAAATTCTTGAACTCGTGACACTATTTCTTGCTCAAATAGATAATATATTATCATGTTTGCAGTTCTAATGAACTTCTCCATTATATATGATCAATAAAACATCATGCAAATGTGTTTGCTATCTTTTCAATCATACAAATTCTTGTTCACTTCCTAAGTGAATCTAGTATCATCAGTTCTCACCCAAAGTTTGGTATCTAGAATACTATTCAAAATTATCTATATATAAATTCATTCTTATACTTTAGAAACTATTAGAAATTTTTAAATCATATACGTACCTTCATTTTTCTTCAATAATTATTTATAACCCTTCATAAATTTAAGGAACTTCAGATATGAGTATTTCATGTTCAATCTACTCATCATCATTCATATAATTCAACTTAATGCAGGCATAGAGTATCATATATATAATCAATCTTATCGCATTAATCAATATTTCAATAATGAAATCGTGTCAATATTAAACAAAATTTGAAATTTAGTCCCAAAAATGGAGGGAGATATACAATTATAGAGTATTAATTACTAGTAGTACAATACTTGTCTTGACCATTTTGTAGAAATTATATTTATCTCATGTAATAGACATTATTGTCATCACAAAAAATACTAATTCATCAATCAACGGTTTTCCCATCTAATTAATAAAATAAATGAATTGTCCTCAAATTCAAAATTACTTTGAATTTCTTTAGCAATGAACTTAATACACCAATATAGTAATATACCAAACACATGCCATCTATATCTATAAAATAAACATACCTTGAGAAATTTATAATATTATAAATGAGGAATTAGAAATTAGCTTAGATAAATATATTCATAATTTATAAACTATCATGAGTAATTAATAACCTTAGATTATTAATAGTAACATATCACATTTCACAAGAAAATATCATCCGATAAAGCTAATCAAATCTGGTAGCAATCAGTAGGCATAATCATGAAATAAAAACAATGATTATAATAGCATAATTCGTTTACAATACCTTTTATAAAACCAAATACAAAGTAAACAATAAGAAGCAACCAAACTTGTCCAAGTTAAAACTAAGATTATTCTTTATGTCAACCAAAACCAATGAAATAACTAATCCAACCAAATGCAATTCTAATACTTTGTAACATAGTTTATCACACGGCTTAACAACCATCTTCTCCATATCACACCTTCCTGATATTCACAAACTCACTCAACATCAAAAGGAACAAGGCAAAAAACAAAAATTGCTATCTTCAATTCAATACTCCATATGAGCTAGTGGGTACTAAAGAAGTGATGAAGGAAAAACTCTCAGCTTTATCATAGAATAAAAGTACTTGGATTTTCATTAAATCCTATAACACATATCTAACAGTCAAGATTTGGTGCCTAACTCAAGAAGGATTTGGTTAACATCTTATGTATTTAATGAATTTTGCTAGATCCAAAAAATAAAATAAAATATACAACTATTAAAGCAGTTCATAACTAATATGCTTGAACACTCTATGATGATGGTAAACCACACACTATTGAAAGCAACAGGTTTTTTATATTAGATCATCATGTCCAAGAATTTAAAACTAAAAAAAATAAAATCAATATACTATGATCATCACATAATTCAACAGAGATTGATGATGAAACCACCGATTTCATTCTCCAAAATTATAGCTATTCAAATAAGACAAATTAGTCGAAACAAATCAATAGTTAGTCATATTCAAATACGACAACTTAGCTGAAACAAATCAATAGCCATATCCTAAATTTAATAAACTTCGTATTTCATTTTAAAAAAACAACGGAGCATATAAATTAAATCAATCAAATAACTAGTCTAATAACCTATAATTATTTTATTTCAAGAAGGACAATAATATGATAAATTTAGTAAAATATGGAGAAAAGAATATAGGGATACCAGTAAAGTTGCTATTAAATTCGTCTCCTTAGCGAGGTAGGGTCGATTAAGTTTTATCGTGTTTAATAATTTGCTATGCTTGAAACTACACCCAATTGATGAGACAAACAAAGATTAAGACGGAATTATAATATATCGCTGAACCCAAATAACTTTCTTGCATATGATGAACTGTGTGATAAGATGATGGAATGTATAGAGTAAAAATCAGAGAGTGATAACCAGATCGAGCGGGGAAGAGAGAGAGTGATATTGGAGAGAGATGGCGGATTGAGGGAAGTTAGCAAATATGTATATGTATAAGAATCAAAAGAGTTATTAATTATTTAGAGCTTTGGTGTTGATAACGTGTTATGAAATTAAAGAGAAGAAAAATAGGAGAGAGAATAGATCTATATTCTTCTTATTCAATGATGTAGGAGTATATATATATATATATATATATATATATATATATATATATGTGTGTGATAAAATTAGGGTTTCCTTGTAAAATAATAAACATAGTATATCTAGAATATCCTAGAATTATCATAAGGGAATGGGCATCAACTAAATACATATATTATATAACAGATTTCTTTTATTTTCTTCTTATTTTCCTTTCCCTTTTCTTTATTTATTTTTCTTTTTATTTCTTCTTTATTTGAGCGATTTCCATGGATATGCCTAAAAGAACTAAAAATTCCTCAATTGCTCTACTTTTCATCAAAATTCCCTACATATAGTCCACATTATCCAACCTCTTTAAATATGTATTTTTTTCCTGATTTAGAGCAAAACCACTAATTGAATTAGCGGTTTTACCTTATATAAAACCGTGAATTGAATTAGCGGTTTTACCTTATATTAAACCCACAAATTTTTATAAGGTGATTTTTACACTCAGATAAACCGCTAATTGAATTAACGGTTTTATATAAACCGCTAATTCAGGGTTCGTTTGGCATCGCTGCGGTTTTCTGTTTTTTGGTTTTTTGTATTTCAAAATCATAACATATATGTCATATAATGAATAAAAATGTAGTCAAACTTATTAATATCATGATAATTTTGAAAACTGACAACAGAAAAGTGGAAACATCTTTTTCTTGTTTCCAGTTTTTGGTTTTTTGTTTTAAAAAAAAAACAAAAACGATGTTAGAGGTTTTGTTCTACATGCCCAAAAAAAATCATATTTAAAAGGGATAGATGATGTGGACGGTATGTAGGGAATTTTTATAAAAAGTAGTGTAATTGTGGAATTTTGATTTCTTTTAACAATTTTCATGGAAATCACTCTCTTTATTTCGTTTTCTTTTATTTTCCTTTTTCTTTTATTCCTTTGATGCTTGTAAATATAAATACCCATTTTTGGGGAAAAAAGAAGATGGAAATTAGAATTGATGAGTGTCATTTAGGGCACTAAAATAGCAATATTTGGGGATGATTTAGTTGCTTTTATAGCTTTCTTTATGCCTTTTTCCTTAGTTTTAGTCTTATATTCTCTAGCTGATCTCATTCTAGTTATTTCTCCCTTTTTCTAGTATTTTCGTAGTTTTTATCGTCTTTTCCCTTTTACTTGGTTGCTTTTCATTATTTTCAGAAGAAAGGTGGAGTCTTAGGCCCTTCATGGTGATTCCTTCAGTTAGAACATGCTTAACGTGCAAGATAGATGCTCTCTTATGGCTCACAAAGCAAGGGATGTTTTACTCCAAGACTTAATGGTTGCGCCCTCATGTTGCGCTCTCATGAAAGTACGGTGTTGAACCCATCATAAACTCATTTTGGGATTGTCATCCCCAATGACGATCAAGAGGAGTGCACCTCTTGCATTGATAGATGCACGGAGGAGATCCCCTGCTCCAGCGGCGCGGGCGCGCAACCCTCGCGCGCGGGCGCGCCACCTTAGCCCCTAGTTCCGTACCCTTTTCTTCGCGGCCACACATTCAAAAGTGAGGGCGCGCCTGTACGGGTTTCTTTTGGACGTCCACTTTATTTCCCCTTAGTTAGTTATTCTAAGAAGAAAATGAGATATAGAATTCATTAGAGAGGCTAAAGAGAGAAAGTTCTTAGATTGTAAAGTGAGAAACTTGAGAAAATTGAATGATTTTAACATTTGATTTCCTTCTACTTTGAATGCAAGCTCAATTCCTTTGATTTGATCAAAGTTTGTAAGAATCTTCTTCTTCTTAATTCAATCTTTTGCATTTTATTTTGATCATTTGTTGCATTTTCAAGTTTATTGATTGATTTGACTCCTAATAGTTTGTTTGCAATGATGATGATGATTTTGATGATTAGTTTGGTTTTGTTCTTCATTTCCGCCATGCTTATTGAGTAGATTCCTTGCTAGGGTGATGGTGAAACATGCATGAATGATGGATCAGTGCTAATTGTTGGATTTTGATTGATTGAATGATGTGATTAAATTGGTTGATAGAATTGTGCATGTGTTTGAATTGTTAAAGGGTAGTTAACCTTGATTTTAAAGCTAGATTGTATTGTGATCTCTAATGACACGAACCATTGATTTAGGGATTGCATTTATCAATTGAATTTGATTTGTGATTCTTCTTAGTAGTCATTCATAGAGGAAACCTAGCTTAACTTCTAGGAGATAACCTATTGGATTCTCTTGATTGCAATTACTATTTTCCTGTACAACATTTGGTTGATTAATTTTCCTGCAATTAGCATAACTATCATGATTGTATGTGGATCCTAATCCCTAGTGTTATTGATATTGATTTTTAATCCAATTTTGCTTTGTTTGTTTACCTCACTCAACTACACATTAATATGCTCTTCGAAATAGCTTAACGCATAGATCGACTATAGTGATTGACCCCCCCATTCCTCGTGGATCAACCCTCGACTTACCCTATACTCGGTTTAGGTTTGGTTGAGTATTATAAATTTTGTTGATAAGCATCTAACGACGTGCTTAGACAAACCTCACATCAAAATGGCGTCATTGCCGGGGAACGGTGTCTATGTTTGAGTGTTTTTGATTGCTTGAGTCTAGGTCTTTGTATATGCTTTTCTTTTATTTGATTTTTGTTTGTTTTGTGAAAAAAAAATGGCATCTCTCTTATTTCCTTAATATGACAATGAGCCTTTTGTGAATATTTCAATAGACTTGAGGGATTTTTAAACTATAATTGTTGTAGTTTTTGGGCGGCTTGTGAGATTTGTTATTTTGGTTTGAATGAGAAAACTAGGGACATAATTAAAGGCATGCATAATGGTGATTTTAGATCATTGTCAATTGATGATGCTTGGGAATTTTATGTTTGGTTTGCTTGGGATGTCTATAGTAGGGGTAATCATGTTTCTAATATTGATGTGCAATGTCTTAATTTTTCTAATATTAGCATGATTTCCCATGATTTGTCACATGATCCCATGATGAACCTAGAACGAATGATTTTAACTCTATTTCCCCTATTGTTCATGATGATGAGGTACATGCCCAAGTTGATGTTAATGGTGTGTTTCAATATTCTTCATTATTTACCATGCCTTCTTGTGGTGTGCTTTGTTCCCTCAATGATGAATCTCATGTACTTGATTGTGCCCCCTCTCCCTAAGGTGATAAATATGCTCATGATTTTAACGTTTATGCTTCCAATCTTGGTTGTGATCCTTCTTCCTTTGTTGAACCTCAACCTTCTACACCTTTTTGAGTCTCTTATTGATATCTTTAAATCTCAAGTTAGGCATGTTGAGCTTGATAATGATCTTGGGCCTAATTAGGCGTTGTTTCTTAATTCTATGAGATATCAATTGGAGATGATGAAAAGGAGTGAGGAGTGCATTGAGGAAGCAAGAAGGAGAAATGGAGAACTAGAAAGCCAATTGTCATCTTTGATGCTTGTGTGTGAAAATTCCAAATCCAATGTGTGTGTTGAGGATGATGATGATGTTTTTGAGCAACCAAGAGTTTGTGAGGATCCTATTAGTGAGCATAGGAGTGAAGGAAAGGGAGTTGAGAGTGATGATGATGATGATAATTTTGTGAATCTAAATTCCGCTTCCTTTATTGATTGTGATGAGTCTCATATGCATGATTGTGATTCTTCTATCAATGAGTATTTGGACTTGTTTGAGGTTATGTCCAAAATGTTCTTTGAGGTTCAAATGAAAAATCATAGCCTTTTGAATGAGTTCATTGAGAATGCTTCATGGGAGAGAGATGAGTTTGAAATAAATTTGCATCCATTCATGCATGGTGTTGAGACTTTGGGGTTTAAGGATATTGAGGGAGTTGTTGTTCATTATTGTGATGGAGAGGATGATTAGTTTCTCTTGGAAGTTGGATGTTTGAGGGAGATGGAGATCATGAGTGTCTTTCTTTTGAATATTCAATGATTGACTTCCATGCTCTTATTGGTGATGCGAGGAATGGTGGTGAGGAAGAGTTCATTTGTGAGACCATTGCTCCTATCCCTTCTTCTCATGTCCCTCTTTCAAGGAAATTTAACTATATCCCATCATATCCTATGTCCCTTCCTTCTTTTGTCAATGAGCCTATTGGGGACCCCCTTGTCTATGATGTTTTGCATGTCCCTCATTCGTCTTCTATTGAGGAAAAGGGTGATCTTGCCACCCAAAAATATTTTGTTGGGAAGAGGATGCCTTCTTATTTTTCTATCATTTCTTCTTCTTTTTCATATATTCTTGTTTTCCCCTTTTCCCCTTCCTTTTCTTGGCATAACTCTTCTCAACCACATAAGTGTGCACTAAGCTTGTTGCATGCCCTCATTTCGTCATGTGCATACCTACTATCTTACGAGATGTGTAGTAGTGCATTTGACAAGCTCTTGCGTTCGTTGGAATATTATTTATTAGAGCGGTCAAGCTTGGACCTTAAGCAAGCCTTTCTCGGGCAGTAACCCGTGTTTTATTGCTTTCATTTTCTTTTCTTTTTAGTATAGATTTTCTCTCATAGAAATGTTTGTGTGCCTTTTTCTAGGTACATGACTTGATATACTTTGGTGCATTGGTTTGGATCAAGAATCAAGGAAGTTTGACTCCATTTTGCTAGCATATGGACAATGAGATTCAATTCTAGAGGAAATTGGCTTTGAAAGGTTAAATTGGGTCATTTGCGGGTATTTACACCCATCAATATCCGGTAATATCTTTCCTTACCCTTCCTCTTATGTTTGTTAGACATATGATGGTTTGTTGGATTGATTTCTTTCTTACCCCCTCTCATGGATTCTATGACTTATGATTTGAGTGTATTGTCTCATTTAAGCTTGGGGGAGGGTATTCTATCATGTTTTGTGGAATGTTGATTCATATATACCATGCAAATTTGTATATGCATTTCCATGTTCTTTTATTTTGAAAAACTCTAAAAAGATTTTTGTTTCTATCAAGGCAAATTTGCAATGTGTTTTGTTTTGCTTTTGCTTTGGACATAATACTTTTGGACTTGTATAGTTGAATGCTTTACTTCTTAAATGATAACGGTGTGCACGGTTTGAGAATATGCTTGGTTAACTCTAGGATAGAGTATGCTAAGGTAGTGTGTTTAGAACTTATGGGACCTTGAAGCCCTACACTACATGTTTGTGATAAGAAGGTGTTGCTTCCTATAGTGGATTTGAAGCTAATACTGAGTTATTGCTACAACCATGTGAGGTTTCATTTTTCTATCCTCCAACCTTTATTGCTTGAGCGGCACATGGATCCTTGACTATCGCCTACTTTATCTAGAACTTGACTTTTATTTCCCGAGATCGCGACCGAACCATTTTGGAAGGACAAAGACATCTTTTCGGGGTGGTAATTTTTCCTTTCTAGGATTAGATTTTATATTTTTGGTTTTGGGTTTACATTTGCCTTCTTGCTCACCATTTGAGCCTTATACCTTCTTTTCTTGCCATATTATTAGCTTTTGAGCCATTTGTTTCATTTTTGTTTCCATATTTGGTTTTTATGAAGCAATTGGTCCTTATTTTATTGGTGATTATGGTGTATAAGTGTGGATATTTGGTTCTTTTGATGTAAGCAAGTTTGTATTGTGTATATTATGTGAATAAAGGCGAATGCAAGTTGAAAAAGTCGTCCATAGTTATATATAAGAGGCGAGGACAAAACAATAAAGTATAATAATAAAGAGCAATAGCTAATGCTCTAAAAAAAAGGGAAATAAAAAAAAAGTCAAACATGAAAAGCACAAAAAGATTTTAATGTAAGTGTGATCTCCCTAGCTTAGAGCATTGAGGACTATGCTCCTTTAAGCTTGGGGGGGAAGCGTTCTTACGCTTTTTGTATATATGTTTATGATTTTTGCTTTGAATAAGCTTGGGGGTGTTGGTGTTTTTGTTTGGTGATTACTTGATTATGGTGTTGAGGATTGATCACCCTTACTTCACAATTTAGGTATACCACCAAATTTCAAATTTTAGCTTACCTTTACCCTTTTCGCCCATACGTTACAACCCTTTTCAAGACCTTTTGACCTTTATGGTTGAGTCACAAGTCGATGGACGGAGATGGGAGTCAAGCTTATGGAGCGGTTTGCATAGTCAAGATGTCGAGTAGCCCTAGAATCTCTTCTTTTCCGGTTCCTTCGAGGAATCATTGAGATGCTCATTAGAGGTGGATTTGAAGCTAGTAGGGAGAACGCGGTAAGATTGTTTGGGATGAAGGTGAATTGTGTCTTATTAGTTCTCTATGCTTAGCATATTTTATGTTTCAATCAACCTCGGATATCTTGGAACGTGCATACCCTTATTAGTCTAGAAAGTTGTATATTTATTTGTATTTGGTCATTTGCAAAAGTCCATTTCAAAAGAATTTGTTTTCTTTTTCCTTTTTGATTTGATTTTTCCTTTTATGCTTTGCCTCGTTTTACTTTGAGAGTTATGGGTTAAGCTCTTTGGAAACCCTTACGAGACCTCACTCGTCCTCATTGGCAACTTTAAGGTTTTAAGGGCTTGTTGTAGCTAAAAACAACCGTGATTCCTACGAAAGTGAGTTAGTGTATATTCTTGTCTCCTTTCTTTCCTTTTTCTTATTTGAATAAGTCTTTCATCCTACTCCTACTTGCTTTTATTTTTGCTCGAGGACGAGCAAAAGTTTAGCTTGGGGGAGTTTGATGAGTGCCATTTATGGCACTCAAATAGCATTATTTTGGGATGATTTAAGTTGCTTTTATAGGTGCCTTTTTCCTTAGTTTTGGTCTTTTATTCTCTAGTTGATCTCAGTCTAGTTATTTCTCCCTTTTTCTTGTATTTTCGTAGTTTTTATCGTCTTTTCCCTTTTACTTGGTTGATTTTCTTTATTTTCAGAAGAAAGGTGAAGTCCTAGGCCCTTCATGGTAATTCTTCAGGTTAGAACATGCTTAAAGTGCAAGATAGATTCTCTCTTATGGCTCACAAAGCAAGGGATAGCTTACTCCAAGACTTGATGCTTGCACCCTCATGTTGCGCTCTCATGAAAGTATGGTGTTGAACCCATCATAAAATCATTTTGGGACTGCCATCCCCAATGACAATCAAGAGGAGTGCACCTCTTGCGTTGATAGATGCACGGAGGAGATCCCCTGCTCCAGCGGCGCGGGAGCACAAGCTTGCACGGGCGCGCCACCTAAGCCCCCAGTTCTGTACCCTTTTCTTCGCGGCCGCACATTCTAGAGTGAGGGCGCACCTGTACGGGTTTCTTTTGGACGTCCACTTTATTTCCCCTTAGTTAGTTATTCTAAGAAGAAAATGAGATATAGAATTCATTAGAGAGGCTAGAGAGAGAAAGTTCTTAGATTTTAGAGAGAGAAACTTGAGAAAATTGAATGATTTTTACATTTAATTTCCTTCTACTTTGAATGCAAGCTCAATTCCTTTGATTTGATCAAAGTTTGTAAGAATCTTTTTCTTCTTAATTCAATCTTTTGCATTTTATTTTGATCATTTGTTGCATTTTCAAGTTTATTGATTGATTTGATTCCTAATAGTTTGTTTGCAATGATGATGATGATTTTGATGATTAGTTTTTTTGTTCTTCATTTTCCACCATGCTTAGTGAGTAGATTCCTTGCTAGGGTGATGGTGAAACATGCATGAATGATGGATCAGTGCTAATTGTTGGATTTTGATTGATTGAATGATGTGATTAAATTGGTTGATAGAATTGTGCATGTGTTTGAATTGTTAAAGGGTAGCTAACCTTGATTTTCAAGCTAGATTGCATTGTGATCTCTAATGACACGAACCATTGATTTAGGGATTACATTTATCGATTGAATTTGATTTCTAATTCTTCTTGCTAGTCATTCATAGAGGAAACCTAGCTTGACTTCTAGGAGATAACCTATTGGATTCTCTTGATTGCAATTACTATTTTCCTTTACAATATTTAGTAGATTGATTTTCCTTCAATTAGCATAACTATCATGATTGTATGTGGATCCTAATCCCTATTGCTTTTGATATTGATTTTTAATCCAATTTTGCTTTGTTTGTTTACCTCACTCAACTACACATTCATATGCTCTTCGAAATAGCTTAACGCATAGATCGACTATAGTGATTTACCCCCCCCCCCATTCCTCGTGGATCGATCCTCGACTTACCCTATACTCGGTTTAGGTTTGGTTGAGTGTTATAAATTTTGTTGATAAGGTTTTTAAGCATCTAACGACGTGCTTAGACAAACCTCACATCAAGAATCCAATTTTTGATCTTCATAATTAGACTTAGGTTGAGAGTGTAATCCCCCCATATTTTAAAAGTATATTATAATATATTTCTTTATTATGAATA
Source organism: Chenopodium quinoa (assembly GCF_001683475.1). NCBI lineage: Eukaryota > Viridiplantae > Streptophyta > Magnoliopsida > Caryophyllales > Amaranthaceae > Chenopodium > Chenopodium quinoa. The sequence goes on from NW_018744239.1 coordinate 9,639,097, forward strand.
CAAATATTTTATTTCGATTTCATTATATAAATTATTTTATGTAAAATTTATTTGAACTTTATTAAATGAATAAGCTCTATATTAAATCAAAATCCTTTTTCCAATCTACTAACCATAGTTGACAATATTGTTATAATAATAGTAGCCCAATTTTAAGTGAATAGAGCCTATTTTTATCTAACCCAAAATATTGTGGCCCAAAAATTAGTCCTAACCCTATTAGGATTGGAAAAAGAGCTTAAACACCTAAGCCCATACTCATTAATTCTTATAAACCCACAAACCCTTTTCCCCCTCCAATCTCACGTAAAACCCCAATTCCCTCACAAATTCTACTGCTTTGCCTCTACTTCCTATTCACGCACCAACAAGGAAAAAAAAAATTGGTGTTGTACACCGCCGCTGTTGCCGAGCACCACCACCACCGACTTCCACCTGCTGCCGCGCCGCCCGGCACACTACATCAGTCTGTCCCTTCTCTCTCCCTCCTTCCTTCTTTCTTTTCTTTTGTTAAATTGATTCAAGTTTCAATCTTAATTAAAATTTTGTTCTTAAATTATTATTATTATGATTTTATTATGCTTATAAAGTGTAAAAGACTACAAATTTATAAATTATACTATGTTTAATTTATGGAATAAAATTTCAGATTTGGTTTAATTAAGAATTAAGGGTTTAAATCTTGATTTTTCATGGTTTTAGGGTTTAAAACGTGTTGATTAAGTTATCTAGTTATATTATGTCTAAATTATGTTAAATAAAAATTTTATTGATTATATATAAAATTTCAGATTTATTAAAGTTTTAATTTTAAGTTTAAATTGTATTAATTTCATATTTTTATGTTCCTAATCTCATAAAACAATGATTGTGAGTATTTTATGATTATAAAGCCTTAAACTTTAGAGTCTAATTTCAAGGATTGATTTTCATATTATTGTTTAATGTTTTCAAAGTCTCTAATGACATTGAATTGGAGAATTTTTGAGTTTAAAGCCTACTAACCTTCTGTATAATATAGGAAAAATTGCGAGGAAGGTCCTTTTAAGGAGTCGACCTTGTGTGGAAGGTCCTTTTATGAAAAAGGTGGCACAAAAGGTCCTTTTATGGACTTTGGGTGGTGAGGAGAGTCCGTTGACCAAACTCCGGCGTTGACTTCCAAATTCCGGCCAAAAAAAGTCACGTGCACAGCACGTGACTACTTAAATCAGTTTTTTTTTCCTCAATTGAAAACCAATAAAACCAAAACCACTTACCCACCACCGCTACCACCATCCCTTCTTCCCAGACGACCACCACCATCCCCTTTCAAACCACCACTCTACTTCCCAGACCACCACCCTTCTTCCTCCTTTTTTCACTCTCTCCTCCACGACTGTCTACAGCCTCAATTAGCCACCTACACCACATTTTTCTCTTCTCTTTCCTCAATTGAAAACATGGAGGTCACGGCCTCAGTGTTTCAGGTGAACTTTAGAGCTGGTAGGGGTGAGGATGGGGATTTCAGAGCTAGTGGAGGGTGGATAAGGGTTTCCATTTCATGCGAAGGGGTGGGATGGGTTACGGAATTCAGGCAAGGGTGGGGGATGGGTTGCGGGTTTTAGCCAAGGGGGTTGGATATGGGTTACGGGATTCAGGCAAGGGTGGGGGATGGGTTGCGGGTTTCAGCCAAAGGGGTTGGAAATGGGTTACGGGTTTCAGGCAAGGGTGGGGGATGGGTTGCGGGTTTCAGGCGAGGGGGTGGGATGGGTTGCGGGTTTCAGGCGAGGGGGTGGGATGGGTTGCTGATAAGTCTATTTTATATATATTTTTATTCCCCGTCCCATAGTCATATTTGTGTTTATTCGAGCTCTACGGAGCTATTTTTATTACTAATATACGTTTTCTAGTGTTTTGTAGAGTTGATATTATTTTGTAGGAATTTGCAGAGTCATGACAATTTCCGGATTATGCCACTACGAAGATATTGGAGTTGGATCGTATTTTATGACCGTATATTTAAAGCCCAAGATTGAGCAAATTAAATTTAGTTCGGCGATTAAGGGCTCAGTTTGTTTGGAGTACAAATTTTATTAGTCTGATAATTTGATATCAAGAAGAAGGAAATTGGGTCAATTATATAAAAGCACAAGTTACAAATCCAAGTATTGAAGCAGCCCAACACATTGCTCGGCTGATCAGGCCCAATCAACGACCTTGTTCACGAGCTGTTTTGCTTCATCAGTGGGCTAATTATTTAGGCCCACTTGATTCTTGTTTTGTCGGTGGACTTGTTTAGCTTAGGATTTCCTTGATAAATAGGAGTAGTAGTGCGTAATGTCGGGGAGGTTAGATTTTATTTTCTTTTCTTTGTTTTTTTTGTTTTAGTTTTTGTTTTCCGTAAACTTGTTTTAATTGAATTTCAATAGCTTAGAAAATGGAGTTAGTTGACTTTGTTTCTTTTGTTTGGTGTTGCTTCCGTTTTCCACGAGATTTCATGATTATAATATAGTTTTACTTTTATTTATTTATTGTTGCTTTACTTAATTTTTGTTATTTAATTTCAATACTAGTTTATTTTATTCTTGCTATGTTTATGTCTATTTTAATCGCTTTGATTAGTTTAGTTTTAATTATGCACAAGTAGTTTAATTCTAGGGTTCTTGGGGATCCATGAATAATACGAAGGAGTAATTTATTATTGTTGATTATTGATAATTGGTTAATTTCCTATTGATTGATTTAATGCTATGCAATTAGATTAGGCCTGGTTTAATTGTATGAGTTTTGCTATATTGATTCGAGATTCGAGATATGAGAATTGATATTTAGGCTTAGTTTCAATAGGCATGTTAATCTATTAATGGTTAGGTCGAGATTCGAGAGATGAGATTTAATACCAGTAGATTAATTATGTGATTATAATACGTAGCGACAACCCTTTATAGTCTGGTTAATTTATGCATTGATAATTGATCATATGTTTTACCCTGGAGTATTATTTATTGGTGAACCTATACCCTAGAGCTTTTTATTATTGATTATTCCTTTGTTTAATTTGCTTAGCTTTAATTATTAGTTTAATTCCTTCAAATATAAATTGGTTACTCTATAATTTAGATTATAATAACTTATTAGGAATAAAAGAACATTGTTTCCCTGTGAATTCGACCCTACTTCCCTATCTACTTTAGTTAGAGGACTTAGGAATTACTTTTGATTAGGTGATACGACTAGATCTTGTCAAAATTTGGCACCGTTGCCGGGGAAACAGTTTTATTTTTTATTTCGGATTATTATTGTAGTCTAGATTGTTTTTCTTTAGTCTTAGAGAACGCAAGTTTTTTGGGACAGTTTCTCATATCTGTTTGTTTAGTTCTGTGTTTATGCCCAAGAGTACTAGATCAGGTTACATTCCGTTTGACCCTGAAATTGAACGTTCTTTTCATAGACAGAAGAATCTTTTTAGACAGGTACGAGCCACTTCCGAGGGTACCATAACTTTGGAACCACCATCTGATTCTAGTGATACAGAGGTTCATTCAGAACTAGAAGCAGAGATGGCAAATCCACCACCCCGCAAGCTCAGCGATTATTCGCAGCCGTCCCTGGCAGATTTCCAACATCTTACTCCTCCACCTGATCTTGACGGAGTACAATTTGAAATCACTATTACATTTTCGATCAAAATACAACGCCCCAAAATGAGCTATTGCAACGCCCTATCCAAATGTCGTGGCAATAGATAGCCTATTGCAACGGTATTTTTATTGCCGTTGCAATACAGTAGGATATTGCCACGGAGTTAAAACTAATGCTCTTAGAGGTAGAGTTATTGCCACAGCTCTAAAGAACCGTTGCAATAGCCTAGCTATTTTAACAAAAATAAAAGCTATTGCAACGGTGGTATTATATCAAATGAAAATTTTAGCTTAGATAAAGCGCGCATTGTTCCCTCTAATTTTTTCACCAAAATTTTGAACAAACACACGTGATGTATGTTTACCCCAATTTTCTCACCCAATCTTCTCACCCAATTTTCTCACCCATTTTCGTTCTCCACTCATTCTCACAAACTCACAGTAGATTTCTCACCCAATTTCTCCATTTTCTCAATTTTCCCCAATTCTCCATTTTCTCAATTTCCCCCAACTCTCTATTTTCCCCATCATCTCACATTCAACTCCAGAAATTCACAGTACCTATTCTCAGAAAATCACGAAAAAAAATCAGTCAAAAATGAGGTCCAATCTTTCGTTCTTCGCTGCCTCACACCTCAGTCCTCACCGGCCTCCTGTAGTCCAGTAGATCGACCGTCGCCCATGATCCGTCGTGCCTCAGTGCCTCACAGGAACTCGGCCGTCGTTGTTGCCACACCGTCGGCCATCTTCGATGCATCAATGGTATGTCTTAATGTCTTATACTCTTAATTAATTAATTTAGTATATCTTGCTCTTATAATCGAAATCCCCAATTTGAAATTTTGATTATTAACCCTATTTTTCAGATTTTAATGTTTCAATTGTAATAATAAACAAGGTCAATTGCTTATTATTCAATTTTAATCCCCAATTTTAATCTTCGTTTTTTTTGTTATCTTCTTCTCCTTTCACCCTTTTATCTCTTTCCTTCTAATCTTCACAAAAATCAGGTACCTAATTCTTCCTTATTATTCTCTATTTTGATTTTTTCATGTAATTTTTTTTTTTTAATTTTGATTGTTATATGCAGTGGTTTTTGTTAATTGTATAACTTATTTATTATAAATTTGTTGTCTTGATTGTTATTTGTTAATTTTAATGTTCATTAGAATTTTTTGATGAAAGTTGCAGTTTCTGGTATTTTTCGTGATTTACTGTCGAGTTTTGAGTCTATTTGATCAGCTCGTTGTCCTATAGCTTGCGAATTCTATGGGATTATAATGATATAAGTATCTGGATGATAATAATATACTTATTGGTGGTGCATAACTTAAGTATTTACAGAATCTATTTCTATGTTCTTTTATTTGTCTACATTATTTCACAGAATCTCTGAAACAATAGGGATTAATAAATGTCGTAACTTGGTTTTAAGAAGATAAATAAGAGCCCCCCCCCCTCTTCTCATGCCTTTTCCTTGATTAATCCTATAATTAATACTTATTGCCACTATTATTACATAAGGAACATTTTGTGAGCAATTAATGATTGAAAAGGAACATTTTGAATGTAGTAGGCTAATGCAGTGGTTTAATTTGGTGGAGAAAAGGAAGGGTCAGGAAACAAATTGTGGCACAATTGGTGTAAGGAATAGGTTTGATCCCTCTATTTTTGATGTGGAGCTAGTATATAGGGTATTATTGGATTATATTATATCTTTTAGAATATCTCCGTGCAATGAGTTTTAGTAGTAGATTCACTAAATTGTCATACAGTGAATGTGATGCAAGGGAAGGTTTACATTTGCAAATTATAGTGTTTTCACGATTAATTATCTGATAGTGTATTAATTGTGGTTGACAAGTGTCGTTGTTGGTGGACTTGCTAATATCTGAAAATACAGAGACTAGTTTCAAGTTCTTGTTACCTTATTAATGAAATTGTAATGAATTCTTCCATTCTTCATTTCACTTATCTTTTTTAGAACCAAACTGCTGGGAATGCTTTAACATTCACGAAGAGTTTTTCTTTTCTTACTACCACATGTCATATTATATCCTTTTGAGCTTTTAAACCAATACCTATTCATTTGGATAATATGCACTATTTCACTATATTTGTGTAAGCTGTGTTTTAGATATGTTTTCCCTGACTCTATAGTGGCCACCCAGTCATGGTTTATTCTTGCTCATGTAAGTCCTGATTCTTTCACCATCTTTTAGTTTAATCTTTTGAAGATGCAACATTGATATATACATATTTAACCTTTATCTCTTGATTGCCAAAAACCATTCTTCTCAAAATTTGGAGCCATTGTTACAATTTTTGTTCTTGGAACCTTTAAAGCCTCAATTTTTGTTTGGCCTTCTGGTGTAGGCATCTTTTGATCTCCTTTACCATCTGATAATGACTATATTGCTATGTGGATTTGCTTATGACTTGAACTGCCGTTGATTTCTGCTTTAGGTATCTTGATGGGGTCACATATCTTATATAAAAATTCCCATTTGTTGAATGTTATAATGTTTGGAGCACTGATAATATCAACTGATAATTTCATTGTTTTGGCTGATAGCGGCACAGACGGTCTCAATTTCATTGTTGCATGTCCCTTCCTTGAGCTGATTGCTCGAAATTTTGTTCAAGGTAAACAACGAATTTTCATTTTTGAGAATTAAATTTGAAGTTTTTGCTTTTGTGTTTGGGATGAAGTTGAATATTGATTTGGGGTGGCTGATTTGGTTCATTCATAGGGTAAGACTTTAGAGATCTAAGTTTATTACTTTTTTCTAATTGCTATATCCATTGTTCAAGCTCATGTGCGTGCTTAGGTTATTTAACTTATTAGATAAGAATATATGATAGTGGGTTTTGGAGGGTTTAAGGAAAAGAAAAGGATAAGATTATTTTGGCTCCAAATATTGTGTTTCAGCCTATTTTCTTGAGTCATAAATATATAGCATTAATTTTTTCAATTCAGAGTAAGAGAAGCATTATTAAGTTGGCAGTAAACTGCAGAGGGAGAATCAGATCAGCTTACTAGAAATTCAGTAAATGCACAAATGGAAAATACATACAATTTTTTTTTTCTAAGAAAGGAACTAAATGGAAAGGATGTAGGCATTATTCTAAGTGGCCGTACGAATTGAATGTCATTTACTCAATACACTATGTAGCATTTGAAATGTAAGTGTTTAATTAATTAAGTTGGCTTTTTGACTTGTCAAGCATCATGCCAGTGGAGTCAATCTCTGGGTTTGTTTGGGATTGTTTGAACTATTTTGTTGTGGAGTCCATCTTTGATTTTGTTTGGGATTGTTTGAACTATTTTGTTATAACTGAATGCAAGTAAATGATTTTGAATGACCCTTAATCACACAGTAGTTACTTCCCAATTCATAATACTATTAAAAGCATAGGCAATCATTCAAATCATATGCCTATGCATTTTTAAAATAAAATAAATTACAAAACATAAAAAATTAAAAAAAAAATTTTAAAAAAAAATCTGTTTTTTCCGGTAATGCAACTGCTGCCCAATTTGAATAATCTTCTCAAAATGGGACTTGATAGTATCCTCCTCCATCGGTCTTTGCAGTTGCTGAAACAATTGTCTCGCACTGCCCTGAAAAAACCAAGTATGATACATTCAGAAAAAGCAGGCTTCAAACAACTCTAGGCTTTTTTTTATGTATTTTCCATCTACATGGGGATTTTTTTTTTGAATTTCCTGCCAAAGATTTGCTCCAATTAAGTTGCATCCTATAGCTAATTTTGGGTCTATCTAACATGCAAATTCTTCTATGAAAATGAGGATAAACAAGCAGATTAGATGGGCACTTTCCTGTTTTCAAGGCTATTAAGGTATATTGGATAGCTTGTGTCCTCCCACCGCATTGCAGTTTGGTTCCCATCTTCCTTTTTGGGTTGGTTTTTTTTACATGGGCCATTGGTCAAGCCTTGTTAAAATAAGTAGATGTCTTAAGCTTAGCTGAACTACAAACCATTTTGCCGTTTCTATTGCATTCTAGGTAGGGCAAGATATTTCTAGCCTTGCTTGTGTTATGGTGCATCTGGCAGTGAGGAGGTATGTGGCAGTCAAATGTAGGTATATGTACAATCAATACACAAGGTAATTTATAATATATTCAAGTGTTGCAATATTGTTAGAGATATTATTATACTTCGCTGATTATATTCTTGGTGGGTCTTTGCATTTTACATATCGTGGATATTATGAGATTTGGTATGCAAGATCAGTATGAAAGAAAATGGAGTTTCTTGAGAATCTATGTTTCTTATATGTTAGATTTTTTGTAGTGGAGCTGCTGGTTTCCCATTCTAGTGATTTTTAGGATATATTACTTGAGATTTGTTAATCAAATGGTGATATGTTATTTGGGAAGAACAGTGGAAATTTCACCTACTGTTTGTGAGATATGAGTCTCTCTGCAGTCGTACGAATTCTAGCCTAAAATTTATTTAAAAACTCAGTTTTGTGGGAGAGTTAGATCTCATTTAGTAATAAGTATTCGATTTTTATTTAGTCAGGCTCTATGGATGATGTTTGTTCATTTGTTGTCATGTTTGCTCGAAATTCTTTGTTTAGAAGAATGTTAGCGGGTTTCACATCTCTATGAACTATAGGCGGGCTGCAACCATGATGCAAGTAATCCAGTCCTATATATAGAGTTACACAACAAATTTTAATATCCTGAGTGATCTGATAAAAAAATGTTGCCTAATTACGAACCTTAGTACTAAATTGCTTAGGGGCCAGAACACCTTGACAGCTAATGACATCCCAGAAATGGTGGCAACTTAGTTCACCTACACTGCATGAATCTGGTGCTTTTGATCATGTCTTTTGTCAGTCCGACTACTACTTGGTTCTATTTCTTGTTGGTTATTTAGCTAGTACTTTGTTATATTCTGGGGTGCTATTTTGTTTTTCAGACTTGGAATGTTTATCTTTTGGTAATGTGGCTACTGGCTACTGCCACTATAAATTAATAATATTTTCCTTCTGTGTAAAAAAAAAAAAAAAAAAAAAAAAAAAAAAAAAAAACTTCATTGCTGCCATCTTTTAAACAACCATCATCTGTGCGTTTTGAACTTTTCTCATGTTGATTGTGGCCTTGGTCTATTATAATTTATAATTTAGTTCAATTATATTTCTATTATTTTTTTCAATTTTACGTGTAGGTGCATGAGGAGTTATATGGAGCGGAAGTATAGTGACTAGTCATCTAACAAAGGGTGCATATATGTTGGCGACTCTTATTCAAGTTCCGGCTTTGTGAAGATTTGGAAATTTCGGCTTATATATATGTTGACAATTTGTATTTTGGACGATTAAATTAATTATATAACTTTTATTTTTTATTAGTAGGGTATGTCATACCAAAAACAAGCAAGTAATATTTTGTAATGTATGTATTTCGCATTATAATTATTATATATAAATGATACTTTGATTTATTTCTGATAGCATATTTTAATTTGTACTGACTAATTATACATATATTATATTACCATCCCATCCCAACAAAAAAAAAAAAAAAAAAAGATCAATCCGTTGCAGTATATACGTACTCCTATCATTGTATTAATTAGCTTCATCCGTTGCAATAGGATCAATTTCATCATAATTATTAGTCAGTACTCTATTGCCACGGATAAGTTATGCCGTTGCAACAGGTATTGGTCTATTGCCACAGATCATTGGTGTCGTGGCATCAGGTGTCATATGCCGTTGCATTAGACCTACTGCAACGCCAGCAGATGCCACGGTACATGGCCGTTGCATTAGGCCTAATGCCATGGATTTTGACGCCTAATGCAACGTATTTGGGGGTTGCAATAGATCAGAAATGTAGTAGTGAATCAAGACCCAATTTATTACTATGATCGAAAGGAAGCAATTTAGCGGAGCTAAGGGTGAAGATCTAAATCTTCATATTTTAGATTTCTGCCAATATTGCAACACCATTAGGCAAGTTGGGGTCACGCAGGACCAAATCAGGGAGATTCTTTTTCCTTTCTCTTTATGTGGTAAAGCTAAATTGTGGTATAATGGATTGAATAGAGTTGCTCTTGGTATTACTAATTGGGATACTCTTGCCTTGAATTTCTATAATAAATATTACCCTGCAGAGAAGACAGCTTTGTTAAGGAGTAAACTCCTAAATTTTTCCCAAGAAGCGGATGAATCTTTATATGAAGCTTGGGAAAGATTTAAGGATTTGCAGAGAGAATGCCCTCATCATGGGCTAGAAAAGTGGCAGATAATCCAAGCCTTTTACAACGGGATTGGATATAATTCAAGAATAATTTTAGACTCTGCAGCTAACGGAAGATTTATGAATTTAGATGTAAATATAGCGAGTAATGTTGTTGAGGAGATGGCCATTCATAATTCCCAATATGGGAATCCAAGGGGATTTGCAAATAAGGGAAAACACCAAGTTGATTCTATATCCTTTTTGCAAGCACAATTGACTGCTATTAGCCAGAAACTAGACAATATTTAATTCTAATTCATCTTCCGTTGCTAACATTTCTGCTATTGGTACTAACTCTGCAATTAACTGTGAAAATTGTGGTCTTGTAGGTCATTGGGCTCAGGAATGTACTAGTTCGCTTGAGAAAATTAATGCTTTTCAGGCTTATAAGCAAACTAGTCCATACTCTAACACCTACAATGCAGGGTTGAAAAATAACCAGAATATGTCGTACAACAGTACGAATGTGCCTAACCCCCCACCACAGGTACAACAACCGCAGCAGAGGTACTACCAACCTCCACATCAGAGACCACAACAGACTGTTACTCCCCCTTCTGATTCTGGCTTATCAGAAATCAGAATGATGTTAGTTGATATGCAGAAACACATGCAGAGTAGGGATTCACAAATTGATTCACTTTTAGCCCATAATAAAATCGTGGACAATCAAATTACGCAACTTTCCTATGCTCTACAAACTCGCCAGCAGGGAGCCCTACCATCGCAGCTGGTGCAACCTACCGATCACGTGAATGCAATTACGCTGAGAAGTGATTCAAAATACGATGGGCCTTCTATGCCCAAAGCTGATGAACCTATCATTACAAAAATTGCTACTCCTGATTCTGTTACACCAATATTGTTGTTACTAACCCTGCAGGGCTCCGGAATAAAACTAACTCTTCTGATAATAAATTGCAGGGTAAAACTCAAGACAAGAGTGGAGATGTACAGAAACCAGTTATCAAGCTACCATTTCCTAATAGACATCTCAAGAGTAAATTAGATAAGCAGTTTGTTAAGTTTCTGGAAGTCGTCAAGAATTTGCAAGTAACGGTTCCTTTCACAGAATTAATTACTCAAGTTCCTGCATATTCTAAATTCATGAAAGAAATTTTGACCAGAAAAAGATCTATTAGTGAAGTAGAGACAGTTGCTTTTACTAAGGAATGTAGTGCTATACTACAGAATAAATCTCCACCTAAGCTAAAAGATCTGGGTAGTTTTTCTATTCCTTGTCACGTTGGAAATTTGATGATAGATAAAGCTCTATGTGATTTGGGTGCTAGTGTAAGTGTTATGCCATTATCCGTGAGCTCTAAATTAAATATGGGTAAATTAAAAGCTATCAATATTACTCTGCAAATGGCTAATCATTCTATTAAATATCCCTTAGGTGTTTTAGAGGACATACCTGTTAGAGTAGGTAAATTTTATATACCTGTTGATTTTGTTGTCCTTGATATGGAGGAAAATTTGTAAATTCCAATTATATTGGGTAGACCATTCCTTCATACTGCAGGGGCAATAATAGATGTGAAAAGTGGTAAGCTAACGTTATGTGTAGGGATGAAAAAATTATTTTTAATCTACATAATGCCCCTAAAAGCCCCATGTTGGAAGAAAAGTGCTATAGTATTGATGTGGTTGATGTAAATAATTTTTTTAATAATCCCCAAGCTCTCGTTAGAGATCCCTTGGAGGCGGTATTGTGTGTTGCATCTTCCACAGGAAAAACCACTACATGGAAGGATGAAGTGGATGCTATAGAAAGGGCTATGAATTGTGTAGGGCTTGGGTTTGAAGATGAACAAGTGGAGAAAAAGGAATAAATTGAGAAAAATCGGACTCAAAGTGCTGTAAGGCGCCCAACCAGGCGAGCACTCGCCCGACCGGGCACGAGAGGAAGTCCGTATACGAGCAATCTCGCCCGACCGGGCGCGAGAGAAAAGAGGATTTTCGCCCAAAATTCTCCCAAAGGTCGAGAAAAGTGTTAAACTCGCCCGAAGGCGCGCCCGGCCGGGCGGAGCCTCGCCCGACCGGGCGCGAGAGCGCGAGAGCGAAACTGGCCAACTTCAAAACGCCATAACTTTTGCGTTTCTTTACAGAATTTTTCGTGTGACCTATCGTTGGAAAGATTTTCAAGTCTACTTTCCAATGCAATTGGAATCACTGCATTATTATTTGTATAAAAAAAAGTTATGAACGAAATAGTGAGCCTGACTCATTTTTACCTCTTTACCTACTAACACTTTGTTTCTTTCTTGTCCAGAACTGTACCAAGGTGCTGCATTGCAATTCTTGGGATGGTGGTGGATACGATTTTAATGATGAGGGGTAGTCTTCTGGGTTACTTTCCTCCCTTTAAGTCAATGAGGACATTGTCTGGTTTGGCTTGGGGGAAATTTCTTGTATATACAAGTAATCTTTCTTCCCTTTTCTTTTGAATTTATTTTCTTTGGTGTGCTTAGTATAAATTTCTTGCTTTCTAGTATAGTTTTATTGCTTTTTAGGGTAGATTTACTGCTTTCGTTTAAAAATTAAAAAAATACAAAAATACGATCCAATGAATAATAAATCATGCTTCCCTGTGCCCCACACATGTACATTGTTTGGATTCTTGGTATATGATGATGAGTATTGTGGATAGGTTAGCCATGATTTGATGTTTGATTGTTCGGAATCCTTAATATGAGTCAATTTTGCCCAACTATTTGTGGATTTGGTGCTTGACTAATTGATTTGGTGAGGAATGTGTGTTAGTTCCTGGTATGTCAATGAATTTGAGTATTGGTTTTTAACTTTGAGTATTGTTTGTATGACTCATTATTATGCACATTGGGGAGGACGAAGGCATTTTTTCTCTTAGGTAACCTTCAGAATTATTAGATACATCTGTTCCCTTCTTGCTACCCATGTTGTTGCTTGTGCCCTTTTTATCGTTTATTAGCCACCTTACAAGCTTACTAGCCCCATTGGTTACTAGTCCCAAGCTTGGCTTGAGGGAGCTATTAGTGAGTTAGGTGAGGGAGTTTGTAGTGTGCATATTATTTGCACAATGGGTGGGTTTTCAAAAGTTGTATGGTTGTTCTTATATACATAGATTGGAATATATATATATATATATATATATATATATATATATATATATATATATATATATATATATATATATATATAATGTGTTCAAAAGAAAAAAATACCAATGGGTGAAAAAGAAAAAAATTGGTTGATGTTCAAATGTTCAATAGAAGGTTTCTAAAAGAAAAAAAAAGGAAAAAAAAAAAAGAGAGAGAGAGAGAGAGAGAGTTCAAAGTTTGTTCACTCAAAGTTTTATAGTGTTATATTATATGTATATATGAGTGAAAATTGTAAGTTTGTTGGAAGGAATTATTAATATAATTGGATGTTTGGTGAATTTTTGGTAGAGTTGAGTTGTGTTGGAGATGATTTGGTCATTATTTAATTTTGACCTTGGTTTTATTATTTAGGATTTGACTCCCTTTAGCATGGCTTTACTCTCACATTTTCCCAAATTTATCTTACCTTTTACCCTAGCCTTACATTACAAGCTTTGAAAACCTTCTGACCTTTGTGCATAGAGTTGTATGGATGTGAAAGTAATTGTTATCAATGCAAAGAATGATTTGACATATTCCAAGTCGACTACTAGGTTGAGTGCTTGTTTTCTTAAACACACGAGTGTTGTGAGTTTGGGAGGGCATTGTTCACATTAAAGGGGTTGGATGGAGAGCGATCGAATACATTTTATTTCCGCCACATAAAGAGTGCAGAGTGCGTGAGCACTAGTCTTGAATTCCATATACACTTGTGGATTGCTCTATTTGATGATTGTTAGGGAGGATAAGTAGTTAGATGGATTTGATTGGTTGACTTTGATGCATATTTGTTGGATTTTCCTTGGATCGATTGAGTTTGATTTAAATTATTTTTGGGGTGAAGTTTTGGTTTATTTATTCATTGCTTTGCTTAGGGACAAGCAAAGGTTTGGCTTGGGGGAGTTTGATAAGTCTATTATATATATATTTTTATTCCCCGTCCCACGGTCATATTTGTGTTTATTCGATCTCTACGGAGCTATTTTTATTACTAATATACGTTTTCTAGTGTTTTGTAGAGTTGGTATTATTTTGTAGGAATTTGCAGAGTCATGACAATTTCCGGATTATGCCACTACGAAGATATTGGAGTTGGATCGTATTTTATGACCGTATATTTAAAGCCCAAGATTGAGCAAATTAAATTTAGTTCGGCGATTAAGGGCTCAGTTTGTTTGGAGTACTAATTTTATTAGTCTGATAATTTGATATCAAGAAGAAGGAAATTGGGTCAATTATATAAAAGCACAAGTTACAAATCCAAGTATTGAAGCAGCACAACACATTGCTCGGCTGATCGGGCCCAATCAACGACCTTGTTCACGAGCTGTTTTGCTTCATCAGTGGGCTAATTATTTAGGCCCACTTGATTCTTGTTTTGTCGGTGGACTTGTTTAGCTTAGGATTTCCTTGATAAATAGGAGTAGTAGTGCGTAATGTAGGGGAGGTTAGATTTTATTTCCTTTTCTTTGTTTTTTTTGTTTTAGTTTTTGTTTTCCGTAAACTTGTTTTAATTGAATTTCAGTAGCTTCGAAAATGGGGTTAGTTGACTTTGTTTCTTTTGTTTGGTGTTGCTTCCGTTTTCCACGAGATTTCATGATTATAATATAGTTTTACTTTTATTTATTTATTGTTGCTTTACTTAATTTTTGTTATTTAATTTCAATACTAGTTTATTTTATTCTTGCTATGTTTATGTCTATTTTAATCGCTTTGATTAGTTTAGTTTTAATTATGCACGAGTAGTTTAATTCTAGGGTTCTTGGGGATCCATGAATAATACGAAGGGGTAATTTATTGTTGTTGATTATTGATAATTGGTTAATTTCCTATTGATCGATTTAATGCTATGCAATTAGATTAGGCCTGGTTTAATTGTATGAGTTTTGCAATATTGATTCGAGATTCGAGAGATGAGAATTGATATTTAGGCTTAGTTTCAATGGACATGTTAATCTATTAATGGTTAGGTCGAGATTCGAGAGATGAGATTTAATACCAGTAGATTAATTATGTGATTATAATACGTAGCGACAGCCCTTTATAGTCTGGTTAATTTATGCATTGATAATTGATCATATGTTTTATCCTGGAGTATTATTTATTGGTGAACCTATACCCTAGAGCTTTTTATTATTGATTATTCCTTTGTTTAATTTGCTTAGCTTTAATTATTAGTTTAATTCCTTCAAATATAAATTGGTTACTCTATAATTTAGATTATAATAACTTATTAGGAATAAAAGAACATTGTTTCCCTGTGGATTCGACCCTACTTCCCTATCTACTTTAGTTAGAGGACTTAGGAATTACTTTTGATTAGGTGATACGACTAGATCCTGTCAGTTGCGGGTTTCAGACGGTGGTTCCGGCTGAGTCTGGTTATTCCGGCAGAAGAATAGGGAAAGGGGAAAAAAGAAAAAAAAATTCTAAAGTAGTTACGTGCTGTGCACGTGACTTTTTTTGGCCGAAATTTGGAAGTCAACGCCGGAGTTTGGTCAAAGGACCCTCCTT
The DNA here is from genome assembly GCF_001683475.1 of Chenopodium quinoa. NCBI lineage: Eukaryota > Viridiplantae > Streptophyta > Magnoliopsida > Caryophyllales > Amaranthaceae > Chenopodium > Chenopodium quinoa. Next base: position 9,654,637 of record NW_018744239.1, read on the forward strand.
ACCACCCAAAGTCCATAAAAGGATCTTTTGTGCCACCTTTTTCATAAAACGACCTTCCTCAAAAGGTTGATTCCTTAAAAGAACCTTCCTCGCAATTTTTCCTATAATATATGTAGTGATAAAGATTTCTATAATTTCAAGATTTCATGTGTAAAATAAATTTTCTGATTTTTATAAGGTTTTAAAATTGCTGGAATTTTGTAAGTTAAGGTGTTTAAATTATTAAGGTTTGTTGATAAGAACTTGTAATAATACTTCCATACCATTAACATAGAAGTTTGGGAAGCTTAAAAATTTCGTTTTAATGATGTTTAGAAGGTTTTTAAGTACATAAGTATTGCTGTAAATTTAATTGCTTGGGTATTGATTGAATTATTGTTGTTTGGTTTAGGAGAGGACTTTATAGAAGGTGATTTCTAGTTGGTAAAGTGGCCAACTAATTCGTTTACTCAAGATATGTACAATGATACGAAAAACCTTGACTTTAGGAGCATGTTTAAGGACTTGGAAAATTTAGAATCATGTTAGGGAACTTGTGGATTGGTTAAAATTGTATGGTAGTAAGCTTGATTGGTGATTAATATGATGATTGGTTTAATTCATGTATGAGAAATGCGTATTGATTTATCTTGTAAGTATTACTTATGCATTAACTTGCAAGATGAGCTAAGAGGCAAAGATACGTAATATGTGGAATGAATTATCTTATTACTCGTTCATGTTTATTGAAATGGAATGCGTAAAGGGAGAATTAAAGTCTTATAAGACGAGTTTTAAGGATTTGAGGTGCCTTATGCACTTAAGGTGTTTATACACCGAGGTAGTTAAACGATTCAATAATAAAATTTGTTTGTCACTAATAAATCAAGAATTGAATTGGAAATTTGAATTGCTTGAATGATTAATGTTTGATTGGTTGCATTGTTTTGCATTTGAGTCATCACCAAGTTTAAACTTGTAAATCACGTAAAGTGCAAGATGGATGAGCAATAAAACTCTGGATATGTGCACATCTAGAATATTGACAAACAGGGGTTGGGGTACACGGGGTATTAGCCGTGCACTTTTCTAGAGGTCGTCTGATTTACAAGTCTCTTGTTTTCAAATGCTTTTTAAAACTATAAGGATTTAGATGAGATATGATACTAGTTATGGCCACAGAGTCGCGCACATCTGCCATTGGATGTTTATTGATGTTTCCGAAAAGAGGCATGGGGTTTTTCTTTTAATGATGTTCCAAATTGGAGCATGGGGAGACAACCTTGTCCATTGCTTAATCCAATGAATAAAATGAAATGAATTATTTATTATTAAATAAGTAAAATCTCAGTGACGTTGATAGTTGATTTATGTGTTTGAGTTAGTAATTAAATTATGTGTGTTGTTTGATATTTAGAAGCATGCTAGGAATTTATTGTAATATTTTCGTAGCTTGTATGTACTCAGTGTTGCTGATGACGTGCTTTTGTGTGACTTTTCCTGGTCATGGTCTTCGCCTTTCAATGACCCTGTAATGATCCAATTTTTACACTTGTAATATTGGGGAGCAGATTAATCACAGGTATTTGCATAGTGGGACTTGCATCAAGTGATGAGAAATTGAGTGGAGAGTTGGTTCTTACTAGTGTTTTATTTCTTGCATAAACATTAAACTTTCTTAAATTCTGGTTTGATTTATTTGCTACTTTATTAATTGGGTTTTGAATAAAGGCCTTAATGGTTCCAACTTGTAAGACTTAATTTGATTTTAATGGTTGGTTTTGAAACTTTATTTTAATTGAGCTAATTTTCCGCTGCTAAATTCTGAATTAGCCTTAATGTTTGAACACGTGATGGTAGTACGTCAGTAATTCTCTTACATGTTGTTGAAGGTATTTACAGGTTTAATGGGAGAATTATTGGGGTGTTACAGAGAGCTTCTCTCTCTAGATTAGGGTTAGATTATGAGTAATTTTAGAGAGAGAGTGAGGAATTTCAATGGAGAATTTAGAAATTGAAGAATAAAGTGTGACAATTGCTTTGAAAATCTTCTCAATAATTCAATGAGTCTTTCTTACTCTATCTCATCTTTATTGTTTTCTTAATTACTTGTTTGATTTAGTTTTATTGATTGAAGCTTTGATTAGTTTAGTTTATCTTCATATTTGATTAATTCACGCTTTTAATTGCTTGTTTAGATGAATGTTGATGATTAGTGAGTAGATCTTCTTGCTAGGGTTTGGGTAAAGCATGGTTGATTGATTATTGAGATTGATTTGGGAAATTGAAAAGTTCTTGTATTGTATTTAAATTGATTGATAGAGTTTTACATGTGTTTAGTTTGATTAGGCTCTGATGACTAAACTAGATTGCAGTGTGAATCCTTTTGACATGGCCACTAGATTTAGAATTTGCAATTATTGATTGGTTTGTTTGGTGATTCTCTTAATTTGTCAATCTTAGAGGAAACCTAGTTTCATTATTAGGAGACAACTCTTCAATTCCTATTGATAGTTTCAACTATTTGTCTTTACATTGCATGAGTTACTTGATTCCCTAATTAGCATCACTATCATGAATGCATGTGGATCCCTATTCCCTAGTGTTTCATTTGATTGCTTAGTTTTAGTAGTTGATTAGCGTTAATATCCTTTTCCCATACCTTAGACTTCGACCTAGCTTAGGCATAGATTGAAAGCAATTAAGCATAACCGTTACTAGTGGTTCGACCCTTGACCTACCTCTATACTTGTATTTAGGTTTGTTAAATGATTATAAATTTGTTTGATCTTAGGGAGGATTAGTCAACGACCTAGTTTTCCCTACGTCAAAATGGCGTCGTTGCAAGGGAACGGTGTCTATGCTTGAGTATTTTTGATTGCTTGAGTCTGGGTCTTTGTTTATACTTTTCTTATATTTGATTTTTGTTTATTTTTTTAGAAATGGCAAGTAGCTCGTTCCTCAATTTGAAGATGATTCGTTTTGGGTGTACTTTAATAGGCAAGAGAACTTCATAAGTTGCCATGGTTGAACTTTATGAGGCTTGTGAGATTTGTTATCATGAGTTAAATGAGCAAACTAGAGACATTATTGAGAGTATGTTTAATGGTGAATTTCGAGCATTGTCAATTGATGATGCTTGGGATTTTTATGTGTGGTTTGCTAGGGATACTTATGATCATGGTCATGGTTATTCAAATTCTTCTATTGATAACTGTGATGGTCCATGTTCCATGTATGATGAATCTTGCATGTCTAATTATGCCCTACTCCCTATTTTGATGATGCCACTCATATCTCTAATGTTAATCCCCACATGCTTGCATATGATTCCTCTTCCCATGATGATCCTCAATGTTCTTCATCTTTTCAATCTTTGGAGCCTAGCTTTGAGTCTCTTTATAATCAAATTGGAATGAAAGAATTGGAAATGAATTCTAATTTGGAGTCATATGAGATAAGATGTTTGGAGATTATGAGAAGCCAAATGGAAATGATGAAAAAGATGGAAGCGAAAAATGAAGAAACTTGTAAGAAAAATGAGGAGATGAAAAGTCAATTGTCATCAATATTGAGTATAAAAGAAGTTTCTAAAACTTTTGTAGATATGGAAGATGATGATGATGATGATTGTTTTGAAAGCTCAAAAAGTATGTGAGGATGTTAGAGAGCATATGAGCGAGGAAAAGAGAGTAGAGATGGATGTTGCCCAAGAGAGTTTGCATTTTGAACCTCCTTCCCAATTTGAATTTTGTTCCATTGAGCTTTTAGATGGAGTTTAAGAGAAACTAAGAATGCTATCTTCACTTAATGTTGAGGAAATGGTTTCCAGTTATGAAGAATTGGTCATTGCAATTTTTGAAGCGTGAAGAAGATGTGAAGACCGAGAATGAAGTTATAGACAATCTCCTGCTCTAACGCCGGTGGCTTGAGCAGCACCACTTGTCTTGGGTCACCGACGAGCAGCTTAAAATTATATATAGTTGTATGATCCTACCCTTAGTGTTTTGTTTCTAACTCTTAAAATTTATATTCGTACTGTTTTCTATTTCTAACTTTACACACCTTTTTCTCCTTTTCTCCCAAATTTTTATTCATTCTTTTTATCTTGATATGCTTTTTTTTTTCTTTTTTTTTTTGTACAGTTGTTTATGACAATATATATTTAAATCATTTTAAGATTAAGACTTTGTTGTTGCTGGAAGAGGGGGGGGGGGTTGGGGGTAAGGAGGTAGAAGGCACTTCAACTAAAATCGAATTAACTAAAGAGCTTCTAACATACTCCTTCCGTTTTTAAATACTTGTTTCATTTCTACATGTGCGAAGTTTTAGAAAAAATTGGAGAAAGTAATGAAATATGGAGGTATTGGGGTAGGTGAAAGAATAAAAATTGTATAAAGCAAAAGTAGTTGAGATAATTGGAAAGAGAATATGAAATTAATAAAATATGTTAAGTCCACTAGTTGAGAGAAGTGAATTAAATATTGTAAAAGTTTTCCAAATAAAGAAATGGAGTAAGTATTTAAAAACGGCCAGAAATGAAAAGTGGAGCAAGTATTTAAAAACGTTAAGAGTATTACAATAGCACAAAATTTGCATATTCAAAATTGCTAAAGCAAATTAGCTTTTACATACATCTAGTTGCCACTACAAAGCAGATTTCTCAGTCATATCTTACATAATACAAGAAGAGTTTCCGAGACAATGAGATTGCTATGAAATTGCCACCCTTCTATGGACATATTATGGCAGTTGACTTCCACCTAAATACAAGCCTTAAACCACAGAAGAACTAAATACTCTAATTCTGTTAGCCTCAAAATTGTAGACTGAAAAATGACCTGATTCTAGTAACCTCAAAACTGTGAATTGCCAAGGAATGCAACCATACATCGAGCATTCTGAAACAATTTATCTACTCGCTGCCACACTGCACACTGAGTTTCTAACAGCTTTTGTGCTTTCTCCTGTAGTTGTGACTGACATCTCACTGTTTCCCCATGAATCTGCAAATAAAATTTCATGAAAACTTTCAAACCAAATCTACATCAACAAGCCTTTTATCTCCCATCACTATAGATGACAAGAAAACTGAAACAAACATATTGAAGTGTTGCTACTATTTTAAGGTTTTCTATTGGATTTCCCTGTAAATCAAAAAATTTAGGTTCTTCCTTCAAAACAAACTAGAACATCAAACGATGTTGCCATAAATATATACTTTTCTCTCTTTTTTTCGTAAAAATGATTAAAATAAAAAATTGTGGGGTTGGGGGTGTTGGGGATGCTTTGGCTATATCCATCAGCAAAAATAGGTTTATTGTCATCAAAAATAAGTTAAGTTCTACATTAATTATCTGCGGACAACAAGATGATCATGGCTATTTGCTCCAAATTACGTCAATATATTGCTGAAACATGTGTGTGAGTGTGGGGGTGGGGGGGAATACTTTGGCTCTGTTCTCAGCCTATTTAAACAACTTTCAGCAAAATTAAGTTAAATCAACATAAACAGCTGAGGACAACAGCTGAAGTGATCATGGCCATTACTACACACTACGTCGTCAATATATTGCTGAGACATTAGAAGTGCTAGTTGCTAAGGATTCACATATACGGTCCTCATAAATAACAGTATAACACATAGGATGCAAGGATAAATAAAATTAGCCAAGACAGGAACAAACCTTTAGAAACAATCTCACAACTGCCTGCACAAACTCAAAGTTGTTTCTGCAAGATATTTCGTAAATGAAGTAATCCAAAAGCATGTCAAGTGAGAGCATTTCTGGTCTTTTACTGAGCCCTGAGGACTCATCATCATCATCTATAATTTGAATCATCCGAAGCTCCATGTCCAAAGAAGATGGAGACAGACCTTTAATATAATCGGTGAATGCTGAAACTGCAAGAATATCCTGATTAGACGTCAAAGTCTTCCAAGGATATTAATAATTTGATTCTACCCAAGCACACTCACATAGATATGTAACTAGATATCTAGATATACTCTGCATGTCATGAAAGACATTTAGCAAAATAGCTAGACGGCTCGAATGAATTTTTAGTTTCCTTGTTAGACCAGGAATAAAATTGCACAAGATCCCCTTTTTTACTTCGTATATTTTTATTTTCTGGGTAACTATCTTTTTTACTTCCCATCTCAGCTTTTTAGCCTAAGAGAGGGGTTGTTGTATACAGGCACGACAATCAACTTAGACCAAAAAAAGAAACAAAATGCCTGGAAGTGGCCATCAATGCATTAAAAACTTCACTTTTATTTGAAGCTGGATCCATGCATCATATGAAGGCGTTAACTGCTAAATCTTGGGTGAAAACAGTACTGTACAATTTCTTTGTATTTGGAAAGAGCAGTTATAGACGATAAAATATTTTAAGGGTGTACTTTGTTTCCTCTCTTCCTCGGAGGTATAAAAGCAACCTTTGTACTGCAATAGGCCAATTAAAAGTATAAACTTACAATTTTTGGATTCTACTGCAGACTGAAGCACTTGCAAAAATGGCGATGCTAGTATATTAGTCATATAATCAGAATTTTTCTCAGCATCTCCATCCTTTAACTCTTCATTTGTCTCCTCACTAGGCTTAAACATTATGTCTCCTGAAAGAGATGGAACTGAAGGTAAAAAGAATGGTGCTTTTTCAGGCTTCTTAGGAGGTTCAATGGGCTTATTTCGAACCTGGAAATCGCAAATGATTTACATTAGCACAAGATACTAAGTAATCATATAATAAGCATCATGACAAATCAACATCTCTTTTAAGTATTTCCAGAATTATTTATTAGTAGTGTTAATCAGAAGGGAGAAAACGAACCTTTATAATGTCCAGATTGATCAGGCTTTGCCACTGGGTCTTAGGCAAGAGCGAAAGTGTAATCAAATCAGGAATTTTCTGATCGAATTGTATTATGCCAGTCTCTTTAACATGTAAATAGTCTGTATCTCTTTTCTCAAAATCAGTCACTTTATTTCCCTCAGCTGCACTAACAGATGGCAAATTGACGTGTCGAATGTCATTCCCACTAGCATAAGAATCAATACTAGATGAACCTGTGAACATTGCCTGATTCACCCTGTAACACACATAGAAAAATGTCACCAAAACAAATGATTGGCCATGACCTGCAATTGTTAATGCAAACTGTACAATAACATCCCCTGCTTTCCACAATGTTCTTAGTAGACCTTGCATTCCCATAGACCTTTTTTCGCAAATGCTTTTGTTAGAGCAAAGCTGGACAGTGTATGTAGAAAGAAAGTAGGAAGATTTCTTATATTATTTTGATATGTACAAGAGTACTTTATATAGGGGTGAGGGATGCCTTCTACATTATTGTGATGCAATGAAGAGTCACAACTTTTGGCATTTCAACTACTCCTAATAACTCAAGCACATTCAAGTTAATTCACTGATTGCTTCACTGACTGCTGAACAGTAAAAGTCTCATTTACTAACAGTTTTTAAGAAGCTTTTAGACTGAATTTGGCTTTTAGCTTTTAACTTTGTCAAACAACCAAAATAAATGATTTGTAAATGGCTTTTCAATTGGTTGAGAAAAAAATGGTAGCGCACACTGGAGCAGCACATTGGTCATACTACCTCCGCACTGTCAACGCACATGGACGCAGTAATCAGCTAACGGAGGTCTTTTGTCGCCAGAAATTCACACTCCAGCTATTTTCGACAATTCTCATAGAATTTTTTAGTGTTTAATTTCAATCAAATTAAACTCTGAGTTTTACATCTAAAATATCAAAGTGGGGAAAAAATTAGGGCTAATTTTTGACTGAAAATGTTCGAATTCAAGATGCAAGACAATGATCTCATTATTTCTGGTTGGTGTGCGGTGGGTGGGATGGTGGGTTTTGGGATTTCTACTGGGGTTTCGATTGAGTAAGAAGTGGGTTTTGGGATCTCGGTGGAGGTGTGGTGGGTGTAATTGGGGTTTCAAGTTGTTTCGGTGGTTAGGGTGGGGTACAAGTGGGCAACTAGAGGGTGGTGGGGTGGATGGGGGTGGTGATATGGTGGATTAGTAATCATCCCCGCTCTTTTTTCCACCTAGTAATCACACTCTATAATTTACTAATCAAGCCTTAATATCGGAGATTGTATTACTATTAACAGCTAAGCCGATAGCTATATTTTACTGAAGATCTTTAAAAGTTATTTCTAAGTCAATATCACAAGCTGATCAAACAGGCCAAGTAAACCAGTAAACAGTATAGCAAGGCCATAATTCTTCACAGTTAGTTTCATACGTGGATATATAAAAGGAAGCCATCTCCTCTTACCACAGGTAGACTCCATTTTGATCAACATGAGTAGTTGCTAGAACATCCATATTGGGTGACAAAGACAGTGCCGTGATAGCCACATCAACCCGAACTGCGTCTATTTGTCTAGCTAGAATAACATCCCAAATTCTAAGTGTTCCATCCATGCTAGACGATAAAAGCCATTTCCCATCCTCACTAAAGCACAAATCAGTAACACGGTCATTATGGCCTTCAAATTTCCGGACCATCCTTAGAGCCACAACATCATATATACGGATCACTAGATCATCAGCAACAGTAGCTAACAACCCTGAAAGAATTGGAATGCTGCAATCAAATTCAATGGAATACACGTAGAGGAATGAAAGACAAAAATAACAGTTAGTATAATTATCTAAAAGAAACAAATGTACACTTACCGTTGGGTCTATGATACACTATCTTCACCACGGGACATCCCACTTCCCATCTGGAGTTCAGCTCACGTCCCCTGAAATTCCATACCTGCAACACAATCCTTTAAGAAAATTTAAGCAGAACCCAAATCATCACAGTAGGAAGCAAGAAAATAGCATACGTATCATTTATGAAGAAAATCTTTCCGCATATCAATAGCCAACACAAATATGAAAAATGATGTGAAGTATGACAAATATGATCGAGGGGAACCTTTGAGGCAAATAGCTCTGTTTCAAGGATGCCTAACATTATACCATTGAATGATCATATTTTTAACACAAATTATACCATTGAATGATCATATTGTTAACACCTTTACATCTTTAAGCCATTTAATTATTAGGATTCCTTGTATGTTCCTCTTGTTTTCTCCATTATAGTAAAAAAAAGCTCTCAAATCCCCCGCTAAAGGAGTAGGTCTAGTTGACCGAACCACATAAATCTTGGTGTTCTTTGTTTATCTTCTTCACTGTTTTCTTGTTCTTATTAGTTCGTTCACTATTGTTCCACATCAATCAAAACATACGCCACCTATCTCTCGAAATTAATCATCATTCTTTTTCCCAATTGCCACATTAATTACCTTGTCTTTTTTCTTTCTTAATTTTTTTTTTTGTTTTGAAAAGTGAGATTATTTAATGTAAAATTTAGAATCACTATTATATATTTGTCTTATGGCAATCCTGTAGAAGGAGCACATTAAAAAGATGGAGGTTACGGAAATGCGCATGTTAAGGTGGATGTGCGGGAACACTCTAAGAGATAGGACTAAAAATGAGGTTATTTGCAAGAAAGTAGGTGTGGCAGGCATTGCAGACAAAATAAGGGAAAATCGCCTGCATTGGTTCGGGCATGTAAGACGGAGACCCGAGGGTACACCGGTTCGAAGAGTGGAAGAGTGGGACAGTGGAAGGGTTAAACGGGAGAAGGGAGACTGAAAATGACTTGGTTGGAAGGAGTTAGGAAGGATATGAAGTATATGGATTTGCATGAGGATGAAGCATTGGATCGTAAGGGATAGAGGAGAAAGATTTTTATGGATGACCACACGGAATAATCAAATTTGGTTCATGTAGCCGACCCCACTTATGGGATTAAGGCTTTAATTGATTGATATTATATATTTATCTCTCTCATAAAGATTCTATTTCCTTATTTACTTCCCGATTCTAAATAAGAAGAAATAGGATTGAAGAGAGCATAACTTTGGTCATATCCGGGATTAAATTATAATCAATAAATTTTGGCCATATATCGTTTTAATAGATCCATACGTCATGTAACCAGTACAGCCAGGAAAAAGGATACCTTAAGCCGAACATAGATTTATATTCTTATTCTCCATAGATTAAGCCCCATACATCACATGGGGTTTAAAGGCTAGCCATTCATAAACATGATGATCATATCACTTCTAAAGGCATCAAATTTCACTTCTAGACCATTGCCTATCACGGCCATTTTTTTGCAATTGAATCATTCAGTCTCCCTGACCCCTCTATAACAATTGTATCCAGATTCTGAATTCAATACGATTTTTTTTTATTTTATTTAATTTTTTTTAACTTAGATAGATAAGAAGATGATGTTAACTTTAATTACAAGGCCAGAACATGGGTGAACGCCTAGTATTGGAAGCTTAGAAACAGTTAAGATAACAAAACCAGTGCACAATATAAGGAATAAATCAGGCATAGAAATATGAGTTCTTAGAAAAACTCTACCAAAGAAATATGGTTGCTAATATCATGCATAGCCAACCACTATGAAAAGTTCTTCAGTTTTTTAAAAAGGAAAATTTTACAAACAAGGAATGACCAAAATTTATCAAATAGGACCAACCTTATCAGTTTCAGGTAAAGGTACTTTTTCGGCATAATCTGGTGCCTATTGGAAGTTATATAAAAAAACTACAATTGAAGAAGTATATATACCTTTATATCACCATGATATCCTGCACTTATCATCAATGTATTTGTTGAATCACAGGCTACTCCAACAACTTCTCCATAATGGCCACAGCTCCTTCTTTCAGACTTATCCAAGTAACTACCTCGGCTCAGCCCAGATTGGAGATTAAATCGCTCAATCCAACCACCTGCTGTCCCAAGAACAGCAAAGTTTCCACATGCACTGATAGTGCAAGCCTGAAGATTATTTTTAAAATGTCACCGGATACTTCCAAAGAACAAGCGAGATGCAAAGGATGGAAGACAAAGTGCTAGTTGAAAATTAGAAATATTTTAAGAAAAATGAAGAAAGCGTACATAGTTTATCCAAGAACACTAACAGTAATTCAGCACAGCTCATAAAATACCATAACACCAGCATTTTCATAGCAAAATCCATTCACAAAGCCTAGGGGTGAAACAAATTCGGGTTAAAACCAAACCGAACCGAAAACCGAACCGAATAAGAAATATGGTTCGGTTTTTTTTCCTAAAGTGGTTCGATTTGGTTTTTAAAAAAAAAAAAAAAAATCGGTTTTCGGTTCGAGAAAATTAAAAACCGAAAACCGAAATTTTGGGCCAAATTTACCCTAAGTATATAAAGCCAAAAAAAAAAAACCCTAATCTATTTTTGCGTTTTCCTCTCAGCCTCTCAGGCACTTCTCACTTTCTCAGACTCGTTCTCAACTTCTCACCCCTACTCAGTCTCACACTCTCACTCTCCTCTTGCTCGTTGACCACCGCCGTCCAGTCGACCACCGTTCACCGTCCAGCATCCACCGTCCAGTCGTCCACCGTCCAAACTCCAAAGGTAATTTTTAATATTTGCGATTATGCATTTATTTGGTTCAAATCTGAAAAAACGAAAGTTAATTTCTTAAGGTTTAAGGTTTTAATTATGAGTAGTGTTAATTACGAAAATGATTATTAAAGATGAGTTTGAATCATGATAAAATTAGAAATTACATGTACAATTTAGTTAAACATTCAGATCTGTTCCTTCCCTTGAATTCTCTAGTATCTTTGGGTGAATATACACTCGATTGTTGATTGTGCTTCTTTCCTTTCGTTTTAACTTATGTTTTTTTTGCCTAATCATATTATTGAAGAAGAATATACACTCGATCTGTTGTTTTACTTTGATATGTTGTGAATTGTGATGTTGTTGTTCTGCTGCTGACTGCTGTGTTGGTGTGGATAAGTGTCTTGGTCAGAAAATCAGAACAATTTGTTGTTCTGCTGCTGTGTTGTTGTGATTTAGTCTCTGGGTTTAATGTATTGATATTGTTCTGCTTCTTTGCATGCTGCTGTGTTGGTGTCAAGTATAATGGATTGATTTAGTTTATGGGTTTAAGTTGTATATAGGTTGTTCTGATTTTCTAATGTATATGCATTCTGCATGAGACTGATTTTCTAATGCATTATGCATTCTGCTCTATTAATTTGGTTTTTTTTTATGTCCTAGGCCAATGGCAACCAATGTGGTTGGTGTTCTTGACCAGCCTCAATCCAAACATGAGACTGACCAAGTCTCATAAAATCAGAATAAAGAACAGGGAGCAAAAAGGAAGAGGATGAAAGAGCGCTCTGAAGTTTGGGAGCACTTTATTAAAGAAGAGTTGGCTTCTGGAAGGCACACAACTTGCAAGTATTGTGGGATGAGCTACAAGTGTGGGGCAAAGAAAAACGGCACAAGTGTGTTATGGGCTCATATTTCGCGATGTCGTAAGTATCCCTTTAACACCCCTAAAGATTCAAAACAAAGTTTGCTTTCATTCAAAAGTGCTAAAGTACCAAGTGGTGGTACTAGTGGGTTGACATACCACAAATTTGATGCTGGTAGTATTAGAAAAGCTTTGTCATTTATGGTGATTGTTGATGAACTTCCATTTAAGTTTGTAGAAGGTATAGGTTTTAGACACTTTTGTGGTGTAATGGAACCTAGATTTAATGTTTCTTCTCGAATTACAGTACCCAAAGATTGTTTTCAAACATATTTAACCGAAATACGAAAGTTGAAAAATGTGTTAAGGAGGTGTAATTCAAGAGTTTCTTTAACCATTTATACATGGACCTCTATACAACAAATCAATTACATGTGCTTGACTGTCCACTTTATTGATAATGATTGGAAATTACACAAAAAAATTCTGAATTTTTGTCCTATTTCTAGTCATAAGGGTGATGATATTGGCAAAGAAATTGAAAAGTGTTTGCTTGATTGGGGGCTTGAAAATGTCATGTGCATAACTGTTGACAATGCTAGCTCAAATGATACTGCAATTGGGTATATGAGAAGGAAAATAAATGGATGGAAAACTCAAATGATACTGCAATTGGGTATATGAGAAGAAAAATAAATGGATGGAAAACTGGGGTTCTTAAGGGTCGTTTCATTCACATGCGTTGTGTTGCACACATTGTCAATTTGGTTGTTTCTGATGGTTTGAAAACTGTTAATGAGTCGGTTCAACGTGTTAGGCATGCTGTTAGGTTTATCAAACAATCTCCTGCTAGGTTACAAAGGTTTAAAAAATGTGTCTTAGATGAAAAAATCAACACAAAAAAGGGATTGTGCCTTGATGTGCCTACTAGGTGGAACTCCACCTAATTGATGTTGAATGCTGCTATTGAACTTGAGGATGCTTTTGAGAGGTATTCTGAGGAAGACCCCCACTATGTAGTTGATTTGAATGAGAGGGATGGTAAGGGTAGCCCTGATTCTCATGATTGGAATAATGTGAGAAGATTTTCTGAATTTCTACAAGCCTTTTATGATATGACCTTGCATGTCTCTGGCTCTTTATATGTCACATCGAATTTGTTTTTTCATGAATTGGTGAGTGTTGTACTTTTGAAAGATTTGGTTTCAAGTGATGATCCGGATATGTGTCTTATGGCTTGTAGAATGAAAGAAAAATATGAAAAGTATTGGGGTGATCCAGAAAAAATAAACCTCTTGATTTTTATTGTCGTTGTCCTTGATCCTCGTTATAAGCTTGATTATGTTCAGTGGATGATAACTGAAATTTATGATCCTATTGTTGCATCAAAGTTGGTTGATAATGTGAAGGTAACTTTGAATGCTTTGTATGAGGAGTATCGTGTTTCTTCATCTAATGATGTGAATAGGGAGGAAGTGTCTTCAAGTAAGGATGACAAAACTCCAGTCTCCCAAACATAAGAAGATTGAAGTCTTAAAGAGTAAGTATAAGAAACACAAGTGAGAGAAAGATGGAGATGCAAAAATAGAGTTGGACAAATATTTGGAGGATACGGCGGATGATATAGATGAATTTGATATTTTGAGCTGGTGGAAGTTCAATTGTTCGAGGTTTCCTACTGTGGGGAGAATTGCCCATGATGTTCTAGCTGTCCCTATTTCGACAGTAGCTTCTGAGAGTGCATTCAGCACTAGTGGCAGAGTTCTAGATCAGTTTAGGAGCTCATTAACTCCCCGAGTTGTAGAAGGTCTTGTTTGTGCTCAAAATTGGTTACGTGCTTCACCATTTCCAAGTACTGAAGAATGTTTAGAGGAAGTTGAGCTTCTTGAAGAAGGTAATATATAAGAACATCTAATCAAAATTTACATATTTTCATAATTTCATTTATGTATGTATATATTAACTTGGTTATTTTTGTTATGAATTATGATAGACTTGAAGAATATGGCAATTGGTGAAGCTGGTATTGATGAAGTGCAAATAATAGACTGATGTGGCTCTTTGCTCATTGCTGATTTGCTGTTGCTAATTGCTACTGCCTTCCTCTATGCTGCTGCTGCTGCCTGCTGACTTGCCTCTGTACGACCTGCTTCTGCTACTGCTGCTCCCTGCTGTTAATCTGTTATGCTACTGCTGTTTGAACTTTAAAGTTGTAATGTTGAACACTTTTTTTTTTTTTTTGGATGAAGTGTTGAATTCTTAGAACTTTGAATTAGAACTTACCAAGTTTCAAAACTTTTAATGTTGTATTGTTGTGAATGTTTTGATGTTGACATGCTAATGGGCCTACTGCCTTGCTCTATTTATGTTAATGTTCTTGTTGCTATTAATCTATTATGCTACAGCTTGTTACAGTTGCTCTTTGCTGTTTAAGCCCACAAAAATGGCAGATTAAAGCCCAAATAAACAAGGCCCAAAAAAAATTCGGTTTGGTTCTGTTTTTTGTTTTGAAACCGAAATTTATATGGTTTGGTTTGGTTCGGTTTCTAAAGTAAAGTGCTGTGGTTTGGTTTCTAAAATCTCGAAACCGAATTAGAGTGGTTTGGTTTCGGTTTGGGCCATAAACCAAACCGAAAACCGAACTTTCACCCCTAACAAAGCCTACACAGGTGTATGATATGCTAAAATTAACTCTTCTCAGTTTTCTGTAATACCCTTGTCTCCATCAGGAACAACAGAAGACTTTCAAGCATCACTTGGAAATACAACAAATGAAAGAAACAACATCCACAAATTTTTCAATTATGACTGAAACAAGCCCCCCCACCCCCCACCCCCCCAAACAACAATTACTTACTCATTAACTTTTGTCAAACTTTCCATGTAAACTGAAGAAGGTCAATGACACCCAAAAGTGGGTCGCAAGCTTTAAAACAAACTAAATTAATAAATAAATAAATACTACTATAAAAAGTGCATCACTTGCATTTACACAAATTTTTAGGAGAGTTGATTTGCTCTAATATTATATTATGCAAGTGGGCAAATGAATGATTAATTAATTTCATTGAAAGTATAATAGGGACCATAAAAGAGATAGTATGTGAGAGAGAGCAGATTTTTTTTTTTTTTTTATTTAAGGACATTGAAAGAAAGAAAAATAATAAAATATTTTCAGTGGGGTTTAGGGAAGACAGAGAAATAATAAAATATGGTATAAAGTTACCAAATATATAAGTGAATAAAAAAATAATAATAAAAGTTAAAATAAAATTAAAAATCCCAAAAACCCAAAAAAGTAGCAAGTGATGCATCTTACAAAAAAACACAGAGAGAGTATAAACTCAATAGTGATATGGTCCAAGATTCAACATCACTGGATTTATTTACCCTCTTGTTATGCAATCCACTTTTCAATATGTGATTGTGATTGTGTGTGTGTGTGTGCGCGCGAGTGTGCGTGCGTGCGTGTGTGTGTGTGTGTGTGCTTGTGTGTGTGTGTGTGTGTGTGTGTGTGAGAGAGAGAGAGAGAGAGAGAGAGATGAGGGGAGCACAATCTCATTACCTTGACTGGAGTACGATTTTCTTCAGAAGGATTCAGTATGTGCTCTCCAAGCACAAAATTCTGCAGTCTCCACACATATGCCTCAGATGTGTCCACATGACAAGTAACCACATTGCACCAATCACGCTCCCTAATTTCAGCTGAACAGTGGTTTTAGCAATATGAATAACAATGTGAACATAGCAGTAATACAAACAAGCCAGTGTGGACACCACGATTATAAAGGCATGGGGAGTTCAGAATCTTCAGATACACCAGTAGATAGACAAAAGATATAAAACACTATGACAATTAACAAATATCAAATCTCATATACTCAAACATACTCTTTGATCCAAATACAAAAAAGTAACCAGTTACGTAAAGTAATGATTTTAAAACTACCTGTTACAAATTATTGACAATCACACAATAGTTGCGCCAATAAGTTATTGTCTAAAAATGAACAAATTAATCATATTTTGCCAAATTAATATATACTGTATTAGTCATTTGTCAAAAAAGGATTCATCCACAGGCAATTCCTTGTACCCAGCATTTTATAGACTCAAACCAGTTCCTTGTACCCAGTAATTATTACGACTCAAACCAAGCAAAATTAGCAAACAAGTTTCTTAATCATTTAAAAGACAAGGGGCATGGAACAATGTATCTTATTAACACATTTGAGATTTGAAGAGCAGCAAGCTTCTAAATTAACAACTTTAATTAATAAATAACAGAAAGCAAGATCTATATAGTTCCTCGAATTTTATTAGTTGCAACTTAGATTATTCATACACTAGCTTTAAGCCTTTAATCATATTTTACTAACATCAGAAACCTGTAGCCCGATGAGGGCAGAAAGTAATAAGGGGCCAATTAGTGAAAAAATATCAGAAAATAGAATCAATCCCATCTTCACTAATCTGTATAGTAAGTTGGACATGAAAAGAGATGCATGTATTGATTTTGTATGAGAGAGAGAGAGAGCAACTTACCACAATCAAATGCAACAACAGGCTTCAGCTTTATATCCTCCTCCTACCAAGACAGTACAAAGAAAAATGAAGCGACAAGGTGAACGCAATATACATTATATATCAGATGCAAGCAGATAATCAAGATCAATAATTAAAGCAAAAATAAAATCTTTAAATTTGAAGGAAATGAACTTTGGATGTCGAACTTGGGTGTGGATCCGAGGGTCAGACATTCTAGAATTGAGGATTCGGAACACGATTAGTAGACTTCCAAATTTACTGGAGTATTTAAAACTTGCATTACACAAAAGCTACTATAGAACATAAAAAACACACAAACAATTAAAGAGAGAAAAAGGAGGATTTTTTTTATCAAAAGAAATGTGTTCCAAGATGAATACAAGCACATCTCTCTCTCTCTCTCTCTCTCTCTCTCTCTCTCTCTCTCTCTCTCCCTCCCTCCTTCTCTTTCTCTCTCTCTCTCTCTCTCTCTTCTCTCTCTCTCTCTCTCTCTCTCTCCCTCTCTCTCTCTCTCTCTCTCTCCCTCTCTCTCTCTCTCTCTCCCACAAAATTTCAGATTTCAAGGTTTTCAAAACCAATGACAGATTCTCAGACCTTCCTCTTGATTTGTTGCAAGTTAGTTTTCCTCATGCCGGGTCTAACCCATATCCTGCGTCGGCACCTGAACTAGATTGGGTAATTTAAATGCATACATGAACATTGGACAAACATGGTAAACTCTTCCATTACAAACTTTTCCAATGTAGTATTCACTTAAACAAACGTAATATCAACAAGGAGTGGAATAAATTATTCACACATCAACCAATCAAAATTAGATGGGCAGACTTGTAAAAGGGGCAGCCCTTGCAGATATGACCTGCTAATTTCTACAAGATGTACAACTGCAGAGAGGGGCAGGAGATTACATGTTATGTTAAATAAGTGTTAAAATCCACCCTATTTTGCATTGTATTTAGAGTCATGCACTCACGCATGTTAAGCACTTCTTTCTTGTTGATCCTAGAACAAGACAAAATTCATATCTTCTTGAAGTATGATAGGTATGCAACAAGATAACATAGCAAACACCTATCAGTCTCTTTGCAAGGGTATTAAGTATTGACAATGAAAAGCCTTCCCAGCTAGTTTGAAAATTCATTAGCACTATAGTCAGCAAGGAATTAATCTTTTGATCTGTCCCTAGTGTTATTTTAACACAAATTTGTAGTAATTGTTTATTTCAATCTATTCAAACTTGAGATTCTTGTAGAAGTTCAATTTGATACCCTGCTCATTTACTCACATTTGTGCCAACCAGGCACCCTCAAAATAACCATCCGAGGCTTGTTCTCTAGCTACAAAGAAACAATTACTGCCCACACATTCTAACCATCAAAATAAGGGATTGTGATAACAGGCTCATAGTGTTTAGCAAATGTAAATGTCCATAGCATCAAATCATATTATAAATTTATAACTACTTATTGGCCTCGGCGATGCCCCGAATTATAGGTGAATAAAAAAATATAAAAATAAATTTAAGATTAATGAGTGCTAGTTTTTATTCATTTCACTTTACATGATAAAATAACAACTTATTTAAATATTACTTTGTATAATTGCTTGATTGGTATTAAATCTAAAAAAGTAGCATCCAAGGAATCAACAACCATTAGTGTGTGATTAATGTCTTACAAATTAAATTGTAGATTATTGTGCAATTACTTAGGAGTTACATTCTATGGGAGAATTAAATACGAAGGTTACACATATGAAGAGCTTTAGGGTAATAAGTGATGACACATAAGGTGACACATAACGTTCATGTGGCGCCAAATCATATTGAAGGAACGTGACACATGGCGGTAGCATGTTTTCTTTTAGAGTTTTAATAATGTTACAGATCATCATGAAATGCCCAATTGCTACCAATTATCTTTCAAAAATCTACTTTTATATTTATTGTATTTGAGGGTCTCTCCCAGAAAGCCATTTTTGATGATCAAAGGCTATATACATCTTAAACTCCCTAAACATTGCCCTTGGCAAGATCTTCAATGGGTTGCTACAGTCACTGTTATTGTTGATTATTTTAATGTTCAAATATTCATCTTAGAAAACATTCTCCCATATTTCTTCCCCAGCCAACATTAAAAACAAGAAATTAAAAAGAAAAAACAAGCATATAGGAGTCAAGACAAGATTATGTAGACAATTCTGAAGAATTGAAACAAGCCAAAATAAATGAATAGCATTTATACCTTTATCCTGAGTTTCTTGGCTCTTTTAGCCACATGACGCTGTGAAAGCTCCCTACTTTGTTGATCCTGATCATAGCCAAAACGTTAATCCATAATATAGATGGTGACAACCACTAACTCTTTCAGAAAGACTTTTCAAAACATAAATATGCAGTCAATTACATAACACCCAATTACTCCTTCACATTACCAAATCAACATTTCAAAAATATAGCTATTAAGTTATATAAATTAAAAAAAAAAAATGTCACCAAGATGGGGATTATGAAGAAGGATATACAGACAGAAAAACAAAACAGAGAGTTCAAAACTAGGCCCCAACATACATATTTCCAGAAAAGCTCCTACAAATTATTATTGTTATACTTTATAAAAGAGAAGCACTACCCAACTTAATATGCTAGAAAACAGTCTTGATCAGACTTTACTAAACAGACATTGGAAAATCTATGATTGTTCATATCAATCTTATGTACAATACCAGAATCAAACTGGGAATAATTTATCAATCAATGATAGATGGGCTGCAATTTCAGTTAATACATCCAATTGAAATCTAATAAATTTGGAACATAAATCACCAACTTAATAGAAGAGATCTAACAGAGATGAAGTCCCAATCACTCAGTTCTACAAGGAAAGTTTTTAATGGGCTCACTACCAACTATTATATTTCACGTCTATGAATGGATAAAATCCACTCAATTGAAGCCAAGATGAATACATCTGCTGCATGTTTACCCTCAAAGCTACTGTCATAAGACCTAAGACAACAAAAGAAAAACCTAGCATCAACTTTACCCACAAAATGCCAACCAGAGCATCCACTCTGAGTTGCAAGAAAAACAATTTTAATAATTAGCAACTCCACCTATGAGTGCTCCTCTGTCACTTATTGTCTGTCTAAAGCATAATAAATTGGAAAAAAAAACAGCGTAAAGCTTTGTCATGTCCTTTTGAACCTACCAAGAACTCAGTACCCACGACTAACTGCTTGTTGTACACAGCGACAACTGATGAACTAACAGCTGTAAAGAATATTGCTAATCTACTTTAATGAAGATGATAGCACCATCCTTAGGATGGCATTATAATAAAATACGGAACTGCAGTCAAGTACAACCCTAGAGAATACATGACAGGCTTATAAAAATTAAGAAGCAATCAACCTGGACTACAGAAAAAAGCCTGAAAGCTCGGTCCTGGCCAGCAGATAAAATGTGCCTCCCATTTGCATAAAACCTGCAATAAGAGATATGTTTGAATTTGTAAAGCACAATAATACAATAGACTGGGCATACCAATAAATAAAAGTCATAAAAGTTTAAATTAGTCATAATGCCATATTTTACTTTTTTAAAAATTGGAAAATAAAATGAATATGACCATTGTGCTGACTCCAAAATCTACATCAACTGATCAACCCATAGGGTTTCACTAGATCTGGATCTCCAACACTTTAATGTAAGGGATATAGGCAACCCGGTCATCAATTTTCCATACACTCCCCACCCAACTTCTCAACGAAGTAGAACAGCTAAGCAGCGGTAGAGATATCTAGTAGCCACTGTCCTGTAGTAGTTGACTAATAGAGAATGGGTTGTAAGATACTGTAGCGTACAACATAGTAGAGATCAGTTAAAGAAATAAAGATGAACCACAATCAGGATTGGACTATAGGAGCAATAGGGCATTTTAAGTTAGGATATGGACAGAGATCAATTTATGGAATAATGATGAACCACAATAAGGGTTGGGCTATATGAGCAATAGGGGGTTTTCAGTTAGAATATGCGCAAGAAAGAGATTATAGGTTGTGGGATTAAAATTAAAATCATAGACCATCCATTAAAATTTAAAGGGAAATTCTCAATGGTAGCCTTCTACTATTGCGTAATTCCAATGGTATAGCCAATTTTTATTTCGATTTTCAATGGTAGCCCTATACTTTCAAAAATTCTCAACTGTAACCTAAATTATGTTTTCTGTTAAATTTCTGTTAAATCTAACCTTATTATAAACCAAGGTAAACTTTAAAAAAATAGTAATCTATAAAATATATATAAAATTAAAACTATCACTCCCCCACCATTAGCCCAGCCACCCTTTTCCCTCCTTCTGCAGTCACCCCTCTCCGTCACCCCTCCACTCCATCGCAACAACCTCTCCCGAAATCGGCCACCACCCACCCCAAAACCCACCACGAAATCTGCCACCACCCACCTCAAAATAAACCATGAAAAGTCCTCTCCTACCACCCACAAAACCCCCCAATCTACGAAAACCACCAGTCCACCACCAACCAAAACCCACCCACGAAACTGGCAACCCATGAAAAACAAACCCATCTTCTCATCGACCCATTTCCCAATAATCAAACCCACATCCAGCAAGCAAGACTTGACCCATGAGTCGCCCCTTTCAAGAACGACGATGGGGAAGGAGCCGGTAGGGTGTTGGTCGGCGGTGGGGGTAGGAGCCGGGTTGGGGTAGGGTTTTGGGGAGAGAGAGAGTCGGGTTGGGGGACAGGTCGTGGGGTTTGATTTGAATTGCCAATGTGAAGGTTGGTCGAAGGTGAACGAATGGAAGGGGGTGTCGGTCGATGGTGGCCAACGGTGGTGTTGATTGAAGGTGGCCAGCAGCGGTTGTCAATGGAGGTAAGGGGTTACAGTGCTTGTCAATGGGTTGTCGATGGAGGTTAGGGGTTGGGGTATTTTATTTTATTTTTTAAATAATTTTTCTTTTAATTATTCAATTTAAATAGTTGACCTTAATTAGATTTCACGGAAATGCAACTAGAAAAATCGTCATTAAGGTTATGATTGTAAAACAATGAAAGTAGAGGGCTACCATTGAGAATCGAATTAAAAAATGGCTATCATTGGAATTACGCAATTTGTAGAGGACTACCATTGAGAATTTCCTAAATTTAAATCCCTATTTCCTCTATAATAAATAAAAAGGCTTTTCTTCCCTGTCTCATTCTTGGTGAAAAATTTTTCCCCAACCTGTAAACCAAGTAGTTCCTAAACCCAATCTGATCTTTAAAAGAAAACGAAACACAACTTGAAATAAATAGCAACAACACATCCACATAAAAGTGGTCTAGTTGATTTTTTTTTTCAAATACAACAATGCAACGATAAAGTATGAGTGAAAGGGGGAAACTTTCCCTAATTTATGGTACATTTTGTACCCTTGCAAAGGAAGATATGTTTATATTTGATGTTAAAGGAGAAATAATTAGGTTTATAACCATATCATAAGTTCAAATGTGTGAACATCAAGTGAATAGAATACACCCTTAATAAGATAATATTTAAGAAACAATTAATTTTGCACATTTCTTTCATACTCCTCTCTCGATCCCTTTCATATATATGGGAGGGATCCGATGAGAATGGATTCATATGTGAGAACTCATACTTATATGAGAACGGATCTAAAATTTAGAACATATGAGTAAAAATTTAGAACACATGATTAAATATTTAGAACATATGAATAAAACTTTAGAACATCTGCGCAATTAATAATTTAGAACATCTAATTTCAAATTCAGTTATTGTTATAAAATTTTTAAAATCTTATTTAAGATTTAGAACATGTGAGTAAAAATATAGAACATTTGATTTAAGATTTAGAACATGTGAGTAAAATTTTAGAATAACTGATTTAAAATTTAGAACGTACGAGTAAACATTTAGAACATATGAGTAAAATTTAAAACATATGAGTAATAATTTAGAACACAATTTTTGAATCATATAAGTTAAATTTAGAACAAATAACTTAAGATTTAGAACATGTGAGTAATAATTTAGAACATACGAGTAAAAATTTGGAACATGAGTGTTCTCACATATGAAAGAGTTCTCACATATAAGAGGGGTTCTCACGAGAGCCTTCCCCTATAAAAAATCAATTATATCAAGCGACCATAACCCAAAAAAATCTATTTGACTATCATCTAAAGAGATATGATCAGCTCTTATCAAATGAATAAAGATCAGCTCTTCCTAGTTTTAACTTTTAACAAGTTCCAAGAATTGAGTAGAAGCCCTCTGATTCTTTGCTTGCAATTTAGCCTCGAAATCTATATTAACCCACTTGGAAGTCCCCAAAAGAAATTTTTTGAAATCCTTAATCTCTACAATGGACTTTCAGATTTATTCTTAAAACAAAAGAGGGACAAAACCAAGACCAAGTTTGTATTGAAGCTTTTCTACTTCTCTTTAAGTGTGATACCCTACCTGCTAGTTATCCCAACCCAGAAGAACATGGGTGGAGGAGCTAGTTTTACAGGCACAATTAACATCGTCTGAACATTTTCTCCATTGCCATAGAACAAATAGAAATAGCTTCCTCTCCTAAATAAGGCCTTCTCTAAGGGAGTTTGAGTTACCCTCTTAACCAAAGGGTATACTTGGAAATTTTTAAATCATAAGAGAGATTGGCGGCATAATTTACACAAACCTCATACTTGGTAATTATAAAGTAATTCTCTGATGTGAAAGAGGTAGTTTTTTACAATTACTCTCTTACAGTTTTACATAAATGTTACATTGAAATTTACTACACCCTTTAATTCTCTAAGTGAAGGGCAATATGAATTTTTAAAGTAACAACTACATTACAGCGTGCAAAAAATAAATAGCGTATGATAAAGTGCAAAATCAATGATCTAGAAAAGTTCTGCAAACATCTAAAATTTTTATTATATATAACACTCTACCTTATACAAAGTGGAGGTGCACTATGTCCATTTCGTAATCGTAAAAGACGAGGATCCCCATCGCTAGTATCGAATATCCACATCTGGCAAATGAGAGAAAGGGAGAATTTAAAGCAGAATAAACAGTCTGTAAATCAAGAAACAGCTTTTATATGTTCAAAATGAAGCATGAAAATCAAAAGCAGATCTTAATTGCACCCTGCCCAACATCAGCATAGAATGTTATCAGGTTCATGCCACAACACCCACAATATTATTCCACAATAACACTTTATTGTCCATTTTCAGTAAAATTTCAAGCAAGACTTTTTAAAACTTCTACAATGACTCAATCTTTGTATACATTAGCCAAAGAACATAGTGACGCCAACGGGCATCTTGGATTAATTAAAATGAAGAATAATTCTTACAAAGGTAAAGAAGGATTTCTACAAAAGAGGTATAACAGTAAATAGAAGAAATACTACCTCCTCTTTCTTTTGTTATACCCACTTTTCATGAAAATTTTATATACACCTGGTTGCAAGGTGCACCCAAGGGTAATTCAGCTCATTTAATTATTAATTTTTTGCTCATTTCAAAATTTAAAAAGAGCAAGAAAAACACCTTTGAGTGCACCTACCTCAATGCGCACCTTTCTAAACAACAAAAAAAAAAAAAAAAAAAAAAAAAAAAAAAAAAAAAAAAACTATGTGCAATTGGGTGTATATAAAAGGTTATACATTTTTCATATTAGGGTGATTTTTTTTTATGTTCTACCCAATATTACTTTCTCCTTTTAGATAAAACAAAAAAAAAAAAAAAAAAAAAAAAAAAGAATCCTTTACCGACTTACCCCTCTTACCCCACAATCTATCAACCTTTAAACTCTCTTACTCTACCTATCTTTTTCTCACAACCAGTCACCTTTTGAATCCATCTCTCTTATTTTAACCACATTTATCTTGCACCATCCACCTCTTTCAAAAATTCTTCGGTTTACGAATCTACAGTGAGTTGAAAAAAAAAGAAAAAAAAGAAAGAAAAGAAAACAGAGATAGTGGTTAAAATGGGCCATTTGTCAAATATAAACTGCTTTTACGTCCTCAAAATTAGATCAATGTGTGGAGCTATAAGGAAAAAAAATCAATGATTTCAACAATATTCATGAGACAGAGGTTATAAGAGAATACGTTAAACAGAAAGATCAACATCCACTATATTCCACACTACAAAATTAATTGATCTCATTGACTACACGTTCATCTAGCACCAACCTAATGCATTTATTTCACATAACATGATACATTCCTACGAGCCTATAACAATTGTAATCAATAACCACCCTGTTGATATGACAGCCAAATACCTTTGAATGCAGAGGAAGATGAGGCAAAAATATATCCAACAGGTATTCCCTCTTTCACACTCTGATAGGCCACATTTCTATTTTGACACATAAAAAAATAGGCCACTCTTTAAACCTAGTAAGTCAAATTATGACATTTGAAACATATTATCAAAATAAGATGATTGTTCTCAGCTAAATAAATCATCAAGGTAATTACAGCATTTCTAGCCAATTCTAGTCTTGTGGAGTGTCAACGATTAGGGAGAGGTAGCATGGGTAGAGCTTAAGTAGAGGTAATTGATTCAAACAAAAAAAAAAATCCATGTACCGTTAAAAATGAGGAAAAATTGTCAAAAATAATAAAAACTTTGAGCGGTCTTCAAAAAACAAGTCAATCTTTTGATTATTTCTAAATAATACAAAATTTGGGGAGTATCCGCTTTAAACAAGTTATAACCGGTTGGCGACTTGAGTATCAGGTATATGGGACACGTGTCATAATTTTATTGGTTTGACAATTTAACTTGAATTTATTTTAATTTAATTAATGTTTATAATTTTTAAAAGATATAAAATAATATTTATTATTATTATTAATAATATACCATCCCCGACTGCCAGCCACCACAAAAACCCACAAATCCCCCATCAAAACCCCCAACCGCCTCTTCCCCCACCCCCAAAATCCTAGCGGCTAGGGTTGTCGACAGATGGGGAAGGAGCGTTTGGGGGTTTCGATGGTGGGGAACAGGAGGTTTGTGGGTTTTAGTGGGGAGGGAGAGGGATTTCGTTGATGGTGGTTCGGGGGAGGGGAAATGGGTTTCGATGATGGTGGTTCGAGGGCGAGGGAGGGCGACGACAAGGTAGGAATAGGCGGCGGCCGGCGACCAGGTTGGGTAGCTGGGCTGGCGCCGCGAGGGGAGGGGAGTTATTGGTGGAGTCGCCGGTGGAGGAGGGGTGGCTGGTGGTGAAGAAGGGATGTTTTTTTTTTATAATTATTTTTTAAAATTATTTTAATTGTTAATCAACTATGATTAAATCTTTACTTAGGAGTTAATTAAATTCTGAAACGAATTTATATAAAAAAAAAATAAAAAAAGTTAACCGGTTATATAGGTTGTAGGTAAAATATCCCATTTAAAGCGGATGCTCCCCAAAATTTGTATTATTCAAATATAATTAAAAGTTTGACTTGTTTTTGGCGGACCGCCCAAAGTTTGTATTATTTTTGATAATTTTTCCTAAAAATGATGATTATACGAAATTTAAATGCCGGAATCCAAAACACATAGGCAGGATCAGATATTAAAGGTTCTTCTAACAGCAACCTCAAGATTTTACATATAATCTTAATCATTGTTATATTTTAAATAGAGATCTAACATTCCATCAGGTTGACAGCCAATACCTTGCAAAGTTAAAACAGAACAAAAAATGTTAGAGCGAGGAAATTATTGAAAGGAAACTAGGGCAGTATCTAAAAATATTGGGAAAAGTAGGATTGACACATTAAATTTCAATACAATTCAGGTGCCAACATGAAAAAGACTCAAGAAGGGCCTAAGTCAGTTTCACATAACCTCAGCATACACACACACACACACACACAAATAAGGCACATCAAGTTCAAGGGGCTTGAATATTGCTCCTTTGACTGACCACGACCTAGATCTCTACAAATATCCAAGAGTCCTTTTATTTAAGACCCTAGTTCTTTACACATAACCATTTCCATGTATTTTGACATTTGACAAGCCAATAATAGATGTATAAAGAAGTCAAAGAAGCCACGCAAAGCCAGGTGTAGAGAAGTCAAAAAATTTAGAAAATTGCCTTACTTTTATCGAGTTGTCAGCTGAAGCACTCATCAGCACAGGCTCATTTGCAAAGAAGTGGAGTGAAATAATTGCACCGTCATGAGCATCTTTTATAACTGACTGAAGCCTTCTTTTCTCAAGATTCCATATGCTAATGACACCAGAAGAGCCTCCAGAAGCTAAAAGAGGCTGTCCATCTGTAACACAATTTTTTTTTTTAGCTAATGACGCAGAAAGATAACAGAAAATGAACTTGTATAATCCTTGATAAAACAGATAGCTTCTAATTATAAAGCTTTTTATTCCCAGCAGATAACTAAAACTTTGAGAGCCTACGGAAGATTATACCAATTAGTTTGATGATACATGTTCTCCCAAATTTCAAGATCAAGAAACTCAGTCGGATCTTCCCAACTTCCTAAATGGACAATCTACAGGATGCGGTATATTAACATCAAAAAAAAAATGATAATATATGAGTACCCTTTGTTACCTATAATATGTTGAGTAGTACACCAACTAGCCTCTTCAAATATACAGCTATATTTCCTTAACTACCCAGTGTAACTACAACAGATGACACTATAAAAAAAATTGCATAATTATCAATCATTTCAAGGTCTGTAAAGGCCCTTAAACAAACAGATATAAGTCTGTAAAGCTTTTGCATAAAAGAGGCTTGTGATAGTGCAATTTTTTTCATGATGCAATGTTTACGTGAAAACATTACAAAATATGTTACTATGAGGTAATATTAAAATAAAAACAAAGAAATGCACGAAACAAAAGGTGTTGCTTGCAAACATGTTATTAAAGAAGACTTCTACAAGAAGTATGCAATCGCGTAGTTGATTGCTTATTAAAAGGGATTAAATTACAGTTCTAGAGCAGTTGTCAATTCATTTCTGCAAGCCCTACAAAGAAATTTCAACAGGGCAAAAATGATATAGTTCATTTATTCATCACAATTTATAAGAGGTTGGTTACAATCACCGCATATTCTTTGGCACCATAATCATTTCAGTTCTGCATAAAAGTACAAATGCAAAATATTCAGAAATAATCAACCAAGTACAAGACATTAGTTACTTGGAGGATTTTCTTCCATGCATGACATGAGCTGAAAGCAAGGGCTTATAAATTACACACATGCACAAATAAAGCACCTTAGTTGTAAAAGCAAAAAGGTGCAAAAGGTCCTCGAAGCCTAGGTATGAGGCAAAGACACATGCCTTCCATAAAACAAGTCTTAATATATGAGAATAACTTTTTTAAAAAGTCAAAATAAGTTAGAGAAAAGGTGGGGAGACCAAGTTATTAGTTCAGTCAACAGTCAATAAGTGTGGGCACTTTACCAGCACAGAAAATAAATAAATAAATAAATAAATAAAAACCCCACAAAGAGGAACAACAGAATTTTGAGATTTAGAAAAAATGTAAAAGCAGAAAAGGTTAAACACATCCATGTGAAGATATCAAAGATTTTTACGAGTTTTGGACAAACATGTAAATCTTAATATTATAAAACCACAACATTCTTCTTCAGTGACTATCAATCAAAGCCTTAATCCCATAAGTGGGGTCAGCTACATAAACCAAAAGTGATTATTCTGTGTAGTCATTGACAAAAATCTTCCTTCTCCCTAACTCACCGATCAAATGCCTCATCCTCATGCAAATCCATATATTTCATATCCTTCCTAACTCCTTCCAACCAAATCATTTTCGGTCTCCCTTTCCCTCATTTAACCCCTCCATGATCCCACTCCTCCACTCTTTGCACCGGTGCACCCTCGGGTCTCCGTCTTACATGCCCAAACCACGCAGGCAATTTTCCCTTAGTTTGTCTGAATGTCTGTCACACCTGCTTTCTTGCGAATAACCTCATTTCTGATTCTATCTCTTAGAGTATTCCCACACATCCAACATTCTTTTTCAGTGACTAACACGATCAATAATCAGCTTGCTTGATGATGTCGCCCCATCTGGACAATCATATTCTAAAAAAAAATAACTTGAACTTTATCATTTCTTTTGCAGCCACTCACATGATTTTGAACTTCCGTTCATACTCCCAGAGATGAAAACACACACTTCAACCATACCATGCATCCACTTCACATATTGGCATCCCCCACTGGTGTATATATAAAAGATATACATTCTAACTACCCATGAGCCATATTTATGCATCCAATTCTTCTTACATTCCTAGTATATGCTAGCCAATGTCTATTTCAATATTTAGGAGAGGCACATCCGAATAGTGTATATTCAATAAAGTAAACACAACTTCTAACCCCACCCAACAACACATTACAAAGATCCTCCATGGGCTCCATCCATCTCATACATATATCCCTTTCACTAGCAATCTAGATCACTAGGCCAGTTGCCCTTTTCTTAGATAAGGGGAAATGTTAACAAACAAAAAAAAAAAAAAAGTATATAGTACATCCATAGAAGACAAGTGATCCTCAAAAAATATTCAATACAAGAAAATGGCAATGCCAACTACGAGTTACATCATCAAGGGAAGACCAAGAACAACCCCCCCCCCCCCAACAATAAAGTGGTACCATAATGAAAGGAGGAAAGCCACTCTAAAGCTCAAATCATGTTCATCTATAGCAGAAAATCTATCAATCTACTTGAGCCATAAAACACAAAGAATAGTAAGGCCTACTTAATTTACAAAGTCAAGGTATTACCTTACTTGTGGTTTTGACGAATAAAAATGCTCATGTTCAGATGTCCTAAAGAGACTAATCATAGACTACCATGCATGCTAGCAAGTTTAACTCATAAGTCATCTAATAGAGGATTTAACCAATAGTGTTTTGGTACAATAGGAGCAATAAAATGCAAGACTTAGCATTGAGATCATCTAATTACCATTTTGGACAGTAAAAATGGATTAATAAATAGAAGGATAGTCACTTTCACACTAGGTTATGTAAATATCTTTTCTTAATAAGCCACCATGTTCTAAATTCACAAGACAGCATCCATAAAAAAATCACAACAGTCACCAACCCATTAAGAGTTGTACAAATATATACTCAGTAATGAAGAAATATACACATAAGACAAATATAGATTCATATTTTGTCATTCGGAAATGTTATAAATTGCTCATATTGTTAAGAAATTAAAATCAGTAAACATATGTTTTCAAGGTGTAAATTAAAAAAGGTTCCAATACTGGATTATTCTATTTGCTTTCTTATCCCTAAAGAGAGACAAGACAAAAGTGGTGGTGTACTTTTCTCTCTAGATTACAATAATATAAAGCAAATATTTCCAATTAGTAAAATGATGCCTCAACAGCAGGCAGCAACAATGCACAACAGGACACCTACAATATAACACTTCCACAACATTGAATGACACTGCAACCACAATCATGATTTCTTACGATTGAAAAACAAATTAGTATCCACAACAATGAATACAAGTTTGGTTTCAATCATGACAATAAGATGACATAACTTCAGCAGCAAATACCTACCAAAAGTTGTAAAAGCGCTTCACAAGTTAACCAAACTAAACATAAGTGAGACATCGAGATTGATGCATCTTGTCAAGCCAAAGGCCAACAGCTTAAATTAAACTGGAAATTTAATGTAGCATTGGCCACCTTTACCAAAGAGAGAGAGCATGTCAAAGAAGCTCAAGACAACTTCCCAGAAAAAAAAATGATGACTAAAGAATTCACACAATCACGTAACTATGAATGAGCTGCTAAAAAGGTTTCCTTATAAGATATAGATGATCATAAAAATTCAAGATGACCTTATAAATTTTTTTAAGCTGCATTCACATAAAAAAAATTAACCAAATATTCCATAACTCTTACCTGTGCTAAAAGATAGTGCAGTCACAGCACCTCGCATAGAATGTGTGAATGTGACAAGCTCTTCGTCATAACGTATATTATGGACATGGATCTTCCCATCAGCACAACCCACAGCAACAACATCTAGTGCTGGAGATGAGACACAACAAGATATGGGAGAATCCCATCCCTTAAAATCATAAAGCTTTTTCTTAGTGTTAACATTCCAAATCTGCAAATTTCCTTCTTGGCTACCAAAAATAATCTGGGAAAAAAAAAACAGAACTTCAAAAGCTCTCCAACAGAACTAAGACATGAGTAATAAAAGATATTGTCCAAGTACCATTTGGTTCGTAAAAGGGAAAGGGTAAGAGTTTAAAAAAGGGAATCAAGGAGAATTGAAAACAATTGCCTTTAATATCATGTGTTGTTTTGGATACTTATTTTTCCTTAAACATCATCATTTTTCCTCTCACCGGTCACCACCAACCTCCCTCACTAACCGGCATCTCCCTCCTGTCTCTCTCCCTCCTTCCCTCACTGCCTTCCCTCCTTCACATTCACTCCCCACCATCGTCACCGACCCTCCCTGCCGCCACACCGCCATTCCTTCTCTCTTTCTTCTCCATCACCACCATGGTTATATTTGAGTTTGAAAGGTTGGTCGTTTAAAACTATAATTGATGACATGAACAGGTTTGTTTTTATTTTTACTTATAAATTTTTTTCGAATTTTTAGGGTTATTACTTTTTGGGTGAATGTTGGTTGCTTTGAGTAGTGATGGGGCTTATTTCCGATGGTTTGGGGTGGGTTATGGGTGGGTGGATGGATGGATTGTGGAATCCGGGTGTGGGGTGGTTATGAGGGGTAGGACAATCTCAAGTGGGTGGGAGGGGTGACTTTGAGGTTTGTAAGGGTGGTTTTTGGATGGGCAGTGGTGGCTTGGGGAGATCGATAAGGGTAGGGGTGGCGGGTGAGGGTGGCGGTGGTGCTTGTGATTTGGTGTAAGCAAAGGTGGCGTCAATTTGGGGGACGGTGGTGGTGATTAGAGCTGATAATGAGCCAAGGTGCTCGTGAACTGATCATGCTCAGCTCGGTCAAAGCTTGAATAAGAGTCAGTTCGGATTCGGCTCGAGACTAAACGAGACGATACACGAGCCATGCTAAGCTCGGCTCGAAAAGCTCGCAAGAGGCTCAAATTATTTTTTTTAAATAAATATTATATGTTTTTTTACATTTAAATAGAGTTAATTAGTTAATAAGCATAATAACAACAACCCACTATTATACTTGGGTAGTTTGGGTAAGTTACGTGACATAGATTATGCATTTATGGGCCAAAATGAGCCTAATTTCAAAATCGAGCTTATAACGAGTCTGATTTCGAACTCAAGCCAATCACGAGCTGGAGCCGAGCTCAATTTTCAAGTCTCAACGGGCCACGAGCTCAAGCCGAGCCTTGAACCCGAACTCACGAGCTCGGGCTGCTCATTAACAGCCCTAGAGGTGATGGTGGTGCGATGGTGGACATGCATTGGTGTTAATGGGTGTGAAAGGGAATGCAAATATCATTGGGGGTGTGGGGTATTAAAATAGAGGAGTTAGGGATTATAAGAAGGTAAAGGGGTGAATAGAAATAGCATTACAAACAACAATTACCCCATACTAAAAGCCCCTTACTATATCAAATAAATCAACAAGGATAAAGGAGAGGCAATGACAGAGGATGTACGTACCTTATTCAAGTAAGTATCGGGATGAACAATACAAGTAGGAGAAAAATTTCCTTCCAAAACAATATGGCTAAGTGGCTCTAAATTTTGCTCAATTCCTTTAAAGGCCCATATAAACAAATGATGATCAACATCAACACTCAAGATGTGATCACCAAACAGATACAATAATTGGACCTTTGCCGTATGAGAGCTCCAAGTTGCAACCTACCAATCATAAATAATAAAATCAATTGAACATTAATTAACTCTTGGTATATCACATCATATAACTAATCACTAATATATAAAGATGTTAAGTCATGAGGCAGCGACACTTGGCGCTCCAACTTTTCGCCGTTGGCGTAAAATAATTATTATTATTATTATGACACTAATGATAGTAAAGAATTTTGGATAGATTTTTTAAAATAAAAAAGAGAGTTTAATAATCTTTATGCTTCCAATAAAAAAGTGTGGAGTATTTTGATAACTTAACCCACACTTGTTTCCCAAACTTAACTTACCTAATGGTGGTATAAATCGATCCAAACTTGACTCCCCTAAAAATAATCAGATTCAAAGTTGACCCAAGCCTATGAATGAACTGACTGAAATTAATCTAACCCAATAATTAACCAACCCTAACAAAACCTGAATTTATCTGTCATAATCCGCATTAAACCCGAATTGAACCAAACGAACCTGAATTTGAATTGAATCGTACCCGAACTACAACTGAAAGGGTAAATAACTTGTCATAACCCAAACCAGAACTTGATTTGGAGACATTGACCCAACTTGAACCTAGCCTGATTACACGAATTGACAGTTCTATACACATAACATAGTGTATGCTTATGCTATAAGGGCATATTTAATTCTTACATCAACAATAAACTAAGAACTACCAGACAGTATTACTAATATAGAAATGGAATCATAATAAAGGACACACTTAATACAGAGCCTCAAAATACAAACCTGATGAGCACGCTTAAACACTGCAATTTCATTCCCATAAGCTGCAAAAGTATAATCACGGTAGGAAGCAAGAGCCCGGATTTTCTTTGGAAGTTGAGGACCTTCAGTAATTTTGAAAAAAATAAAATAAATAAGATAAGAAAAGCATTAGAAAACCAGTGCTCAGCAAAGTGACAGCAACCAACAAGAGCATCAAAGATTCAAAGGTACTAAGAGAGTATGGCATACTAAGGATTGTGGACAGCTTTACCACATTCAATCTAGGGCCTAATCTCTTTTAAAAAGCTAATTAGTTCCATTATTACACATTTGAGTTTTTCACAACATTTATCTGGCCACAATAAGAGTCAGTTGAGGCGACTCACTGTATTAATCTCACATAGTACCAAATAACTACCAAAATCGGTACAAATTGTACTAAAATATGTGATTTTGGTACAAAAATATGCTTACTTGGTACTTTTATCAGAGAGGCGCTAGAAAATCCCCACTACAATACCACCAACATTACCACATTTGGGTGTCATGTCGTGTCGAATTGTCAAAAGATCCAACACGCGACACCCGACATACAGCGGGGTGTTGGGAAACAAAGGTGCTCAACTACTCATCCACACGAGAGTAATAGACTAACAATAATCAGCTCATATTACCAAGCAAAACACGAGTTCTCTCACACGGTCAAATCAACTAAACCCTACAGTTCATGCAGTAATAGTTTTTATTTCTTTTTGGATAATTTCATACAGTAATAGTAGTCAGCTCATGTAAAATCCAATACTACATATAGATCTGAGCAAGATGCCAAAAAACACATGTAGAGTTCGAACTAAGGCATGCCAGCTTGGTGAGCCTTAGTCACACACTGTTTAAACATAGCTAGAACACAATTTGACTGAATCCTAAACCAATTGAGTCTCAAATCAAATTAAATCAGACTGGCACCCAGTACATTACTCGTTATTTTAATTATTTTTTTTCCGATCATCAAATATATATACTAAGGTAGTAAGGTGTAAGATTTAGGGAATCAAGGTTGTTAGGACAAAGAGCACCAACACGTGTATATTGTAGTAACAAATTAAAATCAGGTGAGCACAAAGTAGAGGTGGAGGCCAATACCATAGAGTTAACACAAATTTACATAGTTCTTGGATGTGTATGCCAATTATTATAACCCCAAACAACAACTGGAACCACTACAAACAGATCTTGTAGCTGTTGGAGTCATATTATTGGCAGTACTGGTGCTTATATAGGAGATGTAATGAGGCACACCCAAAGAAGAGAAGAAGAAAAAAAAAGTGCATATCTTGGTCTACGATCCAAAGGTCTTTATTCATATAAGGGCCTAGTCGTCATTTGCACTCTTCAACCTGGCTTCAATTTATTTCTACTGACTTTGTTCCAACTAATTAAAGAAACCCTAACTTTCTTAGAATGAAAAGCAATTGGAATGTGAACTAATAAAAAGAAGGTGCATTATCACCAAGCTTTTATTATTAGATGCAGTTAACTGCAGTAATTAAACTTTTTATTCAGCATTTAAAGTATGCAAGTTTCAATTAATTTAAACAAGAAGAGAAAATTTCGCTCCTTACCTCCCCACTACTGTACTCAAACTCTAAGCAACTAAACAATACAATTTTCCTCACCAAAACATTTCAGCAAGCCTAGAGAGTAAAAACCAACAAAATGTCACTTTAATTGCCAAAAAAAAAAGAAAAAAAGCTACAATAAATAAAGTCGGTTGTTTCACATTGTAAATTCGTCATTTGTTTTATGAATCACCAAAAAAACAAGTATTAGCATCAACAATTATGTATAAGCCCGCTAACAATTTATATCTTCCAAGAGCAAATAAAACACAACACTTCAATTTCAGGTGTTACATATGACAGATTAGCTTTATGCCTTACTGCAAGAAATCAAAGATGCGACACATAATATGATATTCATGTATTCAGCCATTCAGGAATTAGCAAAAAAATAAATAAAATTATTAATTAAAAAAAAACCAACAAATTAAGACCTTTGCAAGAATTACATGAGCACCTTATTCTGAACAATTCACAAAAAAAAAAAAAAAAAAAAAAAAAAAAGACCTCTTAATTCATTTCATTTATCCTTCACCCCTTACAATCATATACACATAAAACCGAAAATTTCAAATACACCAATTTTCACAAAAGAATGAGAAAAAAACTATATTTATATAATCAATAATTCCAATAGCTATATAATAACCCAAAAGAAAAAGAGAAGTAATGATAGAAAAGATGTCCACTTACCAACTAGGACCAAATTAAGCTTAGCACACTGGCCACCAAAAAAAAGAAAAAAAAAAAAAAAGGAAAATTAGTTCTTCATTGAATAACATTAACAAAAAAAGAAGATAAAAAACAAAAGGGGGGAAAGTGAGTACGTTGTAAATTTGCCAAGCTTTTCCGACGCTAACAGTGACGAAAGTTTCAGTGCCAAGCCTTTGAACAGAGAAAGGAACAGAGCAAGTGATGTAGCCAATTGCTCTCAAGGGTTCAAAAATTCCTTGAGAAAGGGCAGCAGGCCCGTCTCTGAGGTCTGATTTCATCAAGTGCGATGTTGGGTGCGCTTCAATGGCTTCAACTGCGTTTCAGTGGAGAACGTTGAGTGCGCTTCAATGGAGAACTGAGAGACACAGGTAGGGTTGGAGGCCTTGGATTCAATGGGGGATATTTGATTCAATTATCAACTATTAAAACCCATGACCCGCCCGATTATAAATGGGTTAGATCCGTCTATGATAAATCAATAGGGCGAGTTCTATTATCAATCAATCAATTAAACTATATACTAAAAAACACAGTAACACTTTTTTTTTTTTTTTAATTCTCTTTAGGAAACAAATCTTAAAGTTGACAACTATATCACTCAAGTAAAAAATGGGTTTGACCATGATTGAATTGGAAAGCGACGCATACGATGTTGTGTATAACATTGAACAAGCAATTGATGTTTTATTATGA
This sequence comes from Chenopodium quinoa, assembly GCF_001683475.1. Lineage (NCBI taxonomy): Eukaryota > Viridiplantae > Streptophyta > Magnoliopsida > Caryophyllales > Amaranthaceae > Chenopodium > Chenopodium quinoa. The sequence continues at coordinate 9,691,201 of NW_018744239.1, forward strand.
AGATATTAAGCGATTCAAGCATGGTTTTTCTTCTTTTAAGTTTAGTTGTTTCGGGTGTTCTTGGAGTCCCTCGGGAGAGTTACAATACTGAGTATGCGCGCCTGACGTCTGTACCTACAAAACCACGAAACTCCGGTTAGGTGGAGTTCCGCCTCCAACGATCAAGTTCGTATAATTCCAGATGGGTAAACGTGCAGAAAGTAAATGGGTTTTTCTCACTGATTCAGAGAGATTCCGCAATTAATATTGCTCGGGTTTTGTGTATGTATTTATGAATGTCAATAAATGAGGATGATTCCTATATTTATAGCAGATGGGAATCTGCTCCCCCATTGGGGGTTCAATGCCACGTGGCATCCTCTGAATGGATCCCTTTGGGCTTGTATGAGGGTGACATGTGTCAGGCCCTCATTGGGCTACGTGGCAGGGGTACTTTTACCCCAAACATTTGCCCCTCACAGGTGTGACGTGGCTTGCCACGTGGCACCTGTGACACTTGTCACCATGCGGGAAGGCGACGGTTCTTCCTTCCATTTTTTTAATTTGAAGCTGGAGGGGGGAAGGTGACGGTTCACCTTCTGGGATTTCCTATAAATAGGAACCTCCCTCCTCTCATTCCTCACTTTGCCAATATTCAGAGAGAGAATTCATTGAGAGAAAAAGAGAATTCCTGATCCCGGCTGCTCTTTCTTGCAAACAGCCTTCAACTTCACCACATCCGGATACCGGTTGAGTATTTCTTTGCCCGTCTCACTAAGGTATCCTTTTGACCTTGTCAGTTTCTTCATCTTGATTTTTGGTAAAGCTTCAGCCGGTCTTATGCCGTCTGGAGCTTCTTTAAGCAATCTCATGATGTATTGCATCCAATAGACCCACAGCCAGTTTACCCCGTCTGGGGTATCTTCAAGCAATCTCATTGTGAGTTGCATTCAATAGACCCTTAGCCGGTTTACACCGTCTGGGGTATCTTCAAGCAATCTCATTGTGAGTTGCATTCAATAGACCCTCAGCTGGTTTACACCGTCTGGGGTATCTTCAATGAAATTTATCTTTTGAATTGCTTTGTTGACACCTCAGCCGGTCTTATACCATCTGGGGTAGCTCCGTACAATTTTCTTCATAAATTGCCTATAATAGTCCTCAGCCGGTATGGCACCGCCTGGGGGGTCTTTGAACAACTTTCCATAAATACTCCAGACTACTTATTCTGTACAACTTCAGTACTACCACAGCCGGTTTCTTCCGCCTGTGGTATCTTTGGGCAACATTGGTAATTAACCTTGCTTTCTTTTGCCAATTTGCAGTCTGTTCAAAGTGATACCGTCTGGGGTATCTTTGGTCAACAATCTCCAACCTCCTTCGCCAACTTCTTCTTTCAACTACAAGGTAACGCCTCTGCTCCTTGCTTTTTGGAGGTTTTTAAATTTTCCCAGCTGTGTATATTGTTAGAATAATGGGTTCACCCAACACACACACGACACACCACGATTTAGAGGTCAGCCGGTCTCCTGGTACGGCTGAGTCTAGGACCGGGGGTGCCGCCTTTGGGTACTGGGACTCTCCTTATTCATCTCCAAAATCGACTGTCTCTGTCTCTGTGCAGGACGCAATGGCTCGAACTAGGAAAACAGCCGTTGATCCAGAATACAGAGGGGAAACCTCTGAAGAATTGCCGCCTGACTCTAATCAGGCTGAGATGACAAGGAGATCTCCGCATGGCACCCCAAGCACTCCTAGTGATGGAATACTGGGGTTTGATCAGGAAGGCGGTGAAGATGCCGCCTCTCCATCTATGGTTGAAAAGGACCCTTCTGAGAACGCGAGCGGTGAAGATACCGCCTCTTCATCCGGGTCAGAGCAAGGCAGCAGCAGCAGTAGCAGCAGCCTTCTTACGCCGGATGTAGATAGCGAGGAGGAGGAGAGGCCCACATGGAATAATAAGGGCGACCCTTTCCTTATCGCCATCTCTGCCAAAGATAGGGCTAGCATGGCTAGAAACTTAGAGGACTTCATCAAAATACGTCCTCTTGGAGCAGATTGGAAAATCATCATGCCGCCTGAGATGGGCACCATAGTTTGGGAAGATAATCAGCCAAATGCAAACGGATAATTCGGCTGCTACGAGGCGACGTTTCTAGCCGGTCTCCGCTTCCCTTTACACAACACCATCAAGGCCATCCTTCGAGGGTATGGTCTGGGCATTTGACAGTTAACCCCTAATTCTTGGGTTAACATTTTGGGCTACATTGCCGCCTGCAAGATGCAGGAGATTAACCCCGGTTGGGAGGCCTTTGCCCATATGCATTACTTGAGTAGAAGCCCAGGCGAGTGGAGAGCCTGGTATTCGCTGACCACCTACCCTCAGTACCTAATGACCCTGGACAAGTCCTCCAAGTGGTCAGACTGGAAAAACCGGTTTTATTTGGTTTCTGCTCCCACCAAGGAGGAAAACCGAGAGTATAGGACATACAACCGGAAACCAGACCTTCTGGGTCACAAATGTAAAAAGCCTCGTATCTCGGATGAGGATTATGAGAGAATAATAGAGGCGAAGTTTCTTGAACAGACTACAACCGCCCTCTCTAACGGAGAATTAATAAGCGTGCCTAGGAATTGGGTACCAAAGCACGAATTTCTTCGTGATGAGGAGTTTTTGTCCGCCTGTAAACTTAGCACTCAGTTTAAGAAACGTAGGTCACGCTAGTGCTTGATCCTGTTTGCCGTTTGTCAATAATTTATGCTTTAACTATCATTCGGCTAACCGGATGGGTTCTTTTTTGCAGTGCGAGCCTTAGCCATGTTGCCTACTGACAAAACACCGGCTAATTCTGCCGCTAAAATTCGCAAAGCAAATGCGGAGAAGAAACTTGCCGCGCAGGCGGCAAAAAATAAGGTATACTTCTGCTTTTCCTCTCTTTTCCCTTGTTTAACTTCCACTTAACTTTCTTACTGGCTGACTTTTGTGTGTTTGTTATTTCAAGATGGGGGCAAGGTGCCCCGCTCCCTTACAAAGCTAATCAGACCCTGGCCGGGGAGGAGCCGGCTACTCAAAATAAGGCGAGGAAGACCTCCTCCCAAACAGTTCCCAGCCGGCTGACAGTTGGGGGGAAAACTGTCAAAAATACAGGCCTGGGGTTCGATTTTTCCTACAGGCAACCGGATGTCCTAGAGGCATCCAAGGGGGCGGCGCCGCCTAGGGCAGCAGGCGCCTCAGTACCGGCTGAGGGTAGTCATGACCCTCACCCTATATCACAAGGTACAATAGATCCCTTCAACCCTTCTTTGCTTGGCAAGCCCATGAGGGTCAAGTCGCACTCCCAGCTCCAGCCAGAAGACTCTTTTGGCAGCCGGCAATCCGTAGGAGGGAATTATGTTGCTTTCTCACCATCTCTTTCTGGTGCAGATCTCTCCCCTCGCTGGCCGGATGTACAGCAGTACGCCCGGGCCATGCTGAAGGCCATTCCTAGAGAGGAGAAGGAGGCGATCCTAAGGATCAATACCTTCAATGTTGACCGGGTCATGGTCAGCCTAGCTGAGGTATGAATTCCTTCAACTGAATATTTCCATGATATTGTACCATTTGACTCTTCTAATACCGTTTGGATCTTTGCAGTCAATGCTTCGCGTGGAAGGGCTCAAGAAGGCATACACCCGCAAGTAAGAGGAGGTAAGACAGGTTAAACGAGATGCGTCCAATGCTCATAACGTTGCCCAATATTCCATGATTATGCATGAATTAAAAACTAAAGGCATAATCATGCAACAGGCGGATTCCATCAAAACTCTTCAGAAATCCCTCAATGAAGACCATACCAAGATTTACAACCTCCAGGCGGAGAAGGAAAATGCTGAAGCGGAGGTGAAGAAGGCGTCGAATTCTCTTAAACTCCTGGAACTAACCAGGAAGGAGAATTCTTCGCTGCTGACTGAGAACGTCTGCCTGAAGAAGGAGGCGGCTTCAGCTAGTCAGAACTTCCAAACCACCCTGGAAGCAGAACAGAGCCGGCTCATTGAGGAGAATGAGTAATATTGCGCCAACCGTATGCATATGGCTTGGTCCCTGGTACATCCGGACACGGAATATGCCGTCTGGGAGCTTGCTTACAAGTACGCTGATCTTGCCATTAAGGCCCAAGAGTCGAACCAGCCGACTTTGGAGCCTTATGAGGAGTGGGCGCAGAAGCAGATCGAAGCCATGCAGGCGGAGATCGGCTCAGACGGAGGGGATGAGCCCCAAACTGAAGCACAAGGAGAGATTGCCCCCCTTCCCGCCTCGGAGGCCGCCTCCAAGGACCCAGCTCAGCCTTAAGCTTTTATATTATTCAACTTTTTCAGCCTGTGTGCCGTGTATTTCATGTCACTTTCTCCGAACAGGGGTCCATCTAACATTTGAACAAATTTATTTTTATATATATATATGTCGATTGGGTTGGTTTGCTTTGTCACTTCATTTTTGCAATTTTTAAATTTCTGCAATTCTTTAATTTTTACATGAAATCTTGGAGAATTCCAGATGCATTTCCTCTGCCTGCCCCTGGATGGTTGCTTGCTTAAAGTTACCAACTCTAAGCAGGCAGCCGTCCATAAGCATCCGGTCGGACGAGTTTGAGGTCCTTGACCATTTTTCAACAGGATTGCCAGCTGTGCCGGCTAAGCCTGCCCGACTAAATACAGGCGACCTAGGATCGGATGTATGCTTTTTTAAACCTTTGCTAGGTATGAGACAAGGTTCTGGCCTTGTTACTAACATCGTTGCCGGCTGCAGCGCTTTCTTGCAAAAGCCGGTTGCGCATTGAAGTATAGATTGCCACCTGTATTGCCTTGAGGCAATAGCCAGGCGGGTACTGAGGTCAATAGGGTCTGACCTTAAGCACGGGCGGGCTTGAGTCGGCTAGGGTGCTTTTGGGCAAAAGCCGACTGCTGATCAAGGTCGATATCACCGTCTGTAGTGCGTTGGGGCAATAACTGGTTGCAACCTATGATGTAATTTCCCGGCTGTATTGCCTTGGGGCAATAGCCGGTTACCATTATTGAGATAACCTTGAAGTCAATCAGGGTTGAACTTCAACATAGAAGCAGGGGCCGGCTTTATTGCTTTTGGGCAAAAGCCGGCTGGGTAACAAGATTTAATTTACCATTTGTATCGCCTTGGGGCAATAACGGTATATCTTGTTTGCAAAGGGTCATTCGAACGGTCAAGAATTTAACCTAACTGGTTAAAGCCGTTTGAGTTTTTGACGCATAGAACAATGTACCACCCGGAAGGAAGATGTTCTCTTCGACGAATTCACCCAGATGGGCTTCGCCGGATGCCTGTTCAAGGTTAGAACAGGCGGCTTAAAATTTGTTGGCTTTGGGCCTTTTAAATAGCTAAGTTAGGTACTTAGCTTTTTACTCATTTTGAGAAAATGGGTGCCCGGTTGTGCATGACACAATTGGGTCTTATTAGGTGCCCGATTGTGCTTTACGCATGGGACTTAAAAGTGCATTGCACATGTGACTTGATAGAAAAAATCGAAATAAAGTATTCTTTTCATTTATTTACTTTTTTTACAAAAATATTTACAATTTCCTTAGAAGTAGTAGTACTTTTTCAAGTTATCTACATTCCAGGTTCTGGCTAACTGCCTGCCATCTGGTGTTTCCAGGCGGTAGGTGTCGCCTCTAACTTCTTCAAAAATCCGGTAGGGGCCTTCCCAATTAGGGGTTAGCTTTCCTTGTTTATTTGCCCTACCGATTGCTTCCATTTTTCGTAGCACAAAGTCCCCCACTTTGAGGGGCCTCTTGTGTACCCTTTTGTTGTAAGTCCTTGTCATTCTCAGACGGTATATCTCATGACGCAAGGCGGCATTGCCCCTGCGCTCCGGGAGTGAATCCAATGCAAGACGCATGTCCTTCCAATTAGCCTCTTCGTCATAGAGCATGACTCGGAGTGTTGGCTCATAAAGTTCAATTGGCAGGACAGCCTCAGTGCCATATGTCATGAGAAACGGGGTTTCACCGGTTGCCCCCTTTTCAGTTGTTCTGATGGCCCAAAGGACGTGAGATAACTCATCCGCCCAAAGACCACCGACTCTTTCAATCTTCTTTTTTATGCCGTCTGAGATGAGCTTGTTAAAGGCTTCAACTTGATCGTTTGCTTGGGGCCGGCCAACAGATGCGAAGCAATGTGAGATCCCCTGATCTCCCAACTAATCCTTGAGGGAAAACGTCTCAAACTAAGGACCATTGTCAAAAACCATAGACATTGGAACCCCAAACCAGGTATGATGTTTCTCCAAATGAAGGAGATGATGTCCTTTGTCTTGATGCCTTTGACCGCCTCTGCCTCAACCCATTTGGTGAAGTAGTCTAAAGCCACCAGAATAAATCTTCTGCCGCCTGTGATAGGCGTATAAGGACCCAAGATGTCCATGCCCCATTTTGCAAATGGAATTGGGCTGTAGATAGCCGTTAGGTCTGTTGCCGAGCGGTGTATGAGCCAGCCAAACCTCTGGCACTTGTCACATTTCTTTACCAATTCCATGGCGTCTGCCTCAAGGGTGGGCTAAAAGTAGCCTTACCGCCTTGCCCTCTTTGCTAGAGACCTGCCGTCTATATGTGATGCACAAAAGCCCGCATGCAGGTCCTCTAGCACCTCTTTTCCCCTTTCTAGGGTAACACACTTCAGCAACGGCTGGAGGTAACCCTTTTTGAAGAGTTCTCCCTTGTACATTTCAAAGCTCAAAGCTCGTTTTTTAAGTGCAGTCGCTTCTGAAAAGGCATCCGGCAGAGTGTCGTCTACCAAATAATCCCAGATGGGGTCCATCCAGGTAGAGCTTCGGTCAAGAATTCCAACGGGGTCATGTTCAATACTTCTTTTTTCCATGACCTCCCAGAAGACTGACCTAGGCGTATTGCAAGTGGCGGATGAGGCTAGTTTGGACAAAGCATCCGCCTGATTATTTTCTGACAGGGGCACCTGACTTAGATGGAATTCATCAAATGTCCCCGCCTCATCTTTGACCGCCTGAAGGTATTTGATCATTGCCGGATGGGTGGCGTCATAGTCACCATTGAATTGGCTAACAATCAATTAAGAATCAGAACAGGCGTCAACTTTTCTTTCCCCTGCTGCCTTACACATGCGCAAACCGGTTAGCAGGGCCTCATACTCAGCTTCATTGTTTGAAGCTTGAAACTTGAACCGCAGTGCATATTCATAAGTATCCCCTTCCGGAGATTTACAAATCACGCCTGCACCACAGCCGTTCAAGGTAGAGCTTCCGTCTACAAATAACTTCCAAACCTGATCGGTATTCTCCGGGTGAGCCGGCCTAGTCATTTCGACAATGAAGTCGGCAAACGCCTGACCTTTCACTGCCCGCCTAGGCTCGAAAGTTATCTCCTGGCTTTGCATTTCGACAACCCACTTGATCATTCTGCCGGATGACTCTATAGTAGTCATTGGACGCTTGAGTGGCTGATCAGTATAGACAATCACCGGATGAGCCAAGAAGTAGGGCTTCAACCGCTTGACTGCATTGTAAAGAGCCAGCCCAAAATTTTCAATCATTGGGTACCGAAGCTCAGCATTTCTGAGTATATGGCTGATGAAATACATCGGGAGCTGTTTGTCGTCTCTCTCGGCAAGGAGAACAACACTAAGGGAGTGATCTGAGACGGCTAGGTACATGTAAAGAACCTCCTTAGGCAGGGAACTCACTAGCCTTGGCAAAGAGTGCAAATGTTGCTTTAACCTCTGAAATGCCGCCTCAGCTTCTTTTCCCCATTCAAATCTAGACCTCTTCCTGATTGCTTGGAAGAAGTAAAGGCACTTGTTGCCTAACCGGCGCCAGGCAACCGGTTAGCTTCTGAGCCTCCTTGATAGTGCGGGGTGACTTCATGTCAATCACTGCCTGTACCTTTTCCGGATTGGCCTCTATGCATCTTTGATCAATTAGAAATTCGAGAAACTTCCCAGACTCAACACCAAAAACACACTTCTTAGGATTAAGCATGACCTTGTGCCGCCTAAGGGTGGTGAAGGTTTCTTGGAGGTCGGCTAGGTGATCCGCCTGTAGCTTGGATTTGACTATCATGTCATCAATATTACGCCTCTACATTCCTTCCGAATTGATTGATGAAAACCGTGTTGATCATTCGTTGGAAGGTAGCAGGCGCATTTCTCAACCCAAACGACATCACCGTGTAGCTGTACAACCCCTGATCAGTGACGAAGGCCGTCTTCTCCTGATCCTTCTTCCATAGGGGGATCTGATGGAAGCTTGAGTAGGCGTCCATGAAACTCATCAAGGCATGGCCGGCTGTAGAGTCGACCAGACTGTCGATCCTAGGAAGCGGGTAGCTATCTTTCAGACATGCCTTGTTCAGATCTGTGTAATCTACACACATCTGCCAAGTGTTGTTCGGCTTCTTAACAAGAACAACATCTACTACCTAATCCGGGTAGTAGCATTGCCGAATGAACCCCGCATCCAGGAGCTTTTTGACCTCGGCGGCTGCCGCCTAAGACCTCTCCTTGCCATGATCCCGCTTCTTTTGCCTGACCGGCTTCATTTTAGGATTGACGGCTAACTTGTGGACAGCTAGATCCGGGCTGACGCCTGGAATCTCCTCCACTTAAAAGGCAAATATGTCTTTGAACTCTCTCAGAAGTTGGAGCAAGTCTGCCCCTAACTTTTCAAAAGCGACCGTCCTAACCTTGACTGTTCTGTCAGGACGGCTGTAATCCAGGACGACATTAATGCTCTCACCAGCCGGCTGGGGTCAGGAGTCATCCGGCCTTTCCTCGGCTAGTGATTGCTATTTTGTTTTTTTGGCGGGGGCCAATTGGTCCGCCTTTCGCTTTTTGCCGGTCGCCTTAGGAGCAGGCGTGGCTTCCTTGTCATTGAGGTCAGTGGGCTCCTCGTTATGACCGGCTACCGTGGCAGTTGTCCTGACGTCTGAGAGGTAGCACTCCCTAGCCGTCTTTTGATCCCCACGCAGGGCACCGACTGACCCGTCATCCCTCTCGAACATAATCATCATGAGGGATGGGATGATGACTAACTTGGACTCGTTGAGGGTAGGACGACCCAATATGAGATTGTAGGCGGTCAATTCCTCGACCACCAAAAATTTGACGACCATGTGCCGCCCTTCCCCCTTCTCTCCTAGCCGAATGGGTAGGTCAATCCTTCCCACTAGATGCACCACTCCTCCCCCAAAGCCGACTAGGGGGTGGGGTGCCTTGTGCATACTGCTAGGATTGTACTTGAGCTTTTTCAAGCACTGGTAGCTGATCAGGTCTGACGAGCTCCCGGTATCAATTAAGATCCGGCCAACTCGTTGGTTGGCTACCTTGCATTCTATGACAATGGGGTCATCGTGGGGCCGCCTGATCGTACCTCGATCCTTCTCAGAGATGAAGACCTCAGGGAAGGTGTCTTTCGATGCCTGACCCTCATCCTCTGGGTTGGACAGCTTCCGGATGTTATCCTTGGTACCCCGGATTGTAGGACCCCCCCCTGCGAAGCCGCCTGCGATGGTGAAGATGTGCTCTTCATCAGTTTTAGAGCTAGCAGCCGGCTTTTTGGACGGTTGTCCACCGCTTGATTTGGGGTTGCCCTTGGATTTCACCAGGTAGGGTTTCAAATCCCCTTCATCAGCAGACGGTCCAATAGCCGCCTGAGGCTATAACAACCATTGGTGTCGTGGCCGACATCCTCATGGAACTGACAGTATTTGCTCTTGTCTCTATTCTTGACATAGCCCTTCATTGCAGCCGGTTTCTCAATTGTCAACCGGTCTTTTTATCTCCATGAGGATGGAGGAGCAGTCTTTGTTGAACTCGTACTTGGGGACGTACGGTTCCAACTTTCTTTGTTTCTTCTGGGACGGCTGACCAGTGCGGTCTGCTGCCCAGACTTCTTTTCTTTTCTTTTCTTCCTTTCTGGCCGGCTGGGTTGGCCGGCTGTCTCTCTTGTTGGACCTCTTGGGTTCCGACGAGTGCTTGACGACGTAGAGTTCCGTCGCCTGTATATAGGCTTCGGCCTCCATCAACGCCTCCTGGAGGGTAGCTACCCTCTTGCGGACCAAGTCAAATTTAAAAGTTGACCCATCCTTTAGACCCTTGAAGAAGTCTGTATATGCAACTTCGTCAGACAGCCCCTGAATCTGAATTCTCATCAGATTGAACCGCCTGACATAAGACCGAAGTCCCTCCTTGTCACCCTGTTGGATAGCCCCTAGGTCAAGACTTGTCTTCTTGGCAGGGATATTCATGGAGAAGTTGGACACAAACAGGTATGCAAGCGTCTTGAAATTATATAGGCTATGCCCTTCAATGTAGCCGGGAAGCATCTGCACCAGGCGGCGTCATCCAACCCCTATAGGTACATGAGGTTGGTGTATGCCATTAGATGATCTTCCGGGTTGGTGGTGCCGTCGTAGGTACCTACCAACACATTTTTAACCTTAGCCGGCTGGGCCGCCTCGGTTATTTCCCGGGAGAAAGCCGAAGGCTGTTCCCCAAGGTTTAGTAGCCGGAGCTGCTAGTCCATAGGCTGGACTTGGTATGCCACCTGACCCCCAAAGGGAGCCGACTGCATGAATGGAGATCCATACAGGGCGTATTGTTGTTGGGGCACATACGGAGCCTGTTGGATCATGTGAGGGCCAGTACGTGCGGACACGCCGCGTGACCGACTCCCTTATTGTGTCTCCGAATGCTTCATTGAAGCATTTTGGAAACTGTCTAGGTAGGTCGACGTGGAGGCCGACTGAGACATGCTCTGACTTCTCTTCTCCTGGATGAACATCCGGGCGTCAGAGAAAGTCTTCTTTGACCCATCCGGCTGTGTATGCCGGATGGCCTTCCTTTGCTCTGATTCAGGGAAAAGAAGTTTTGAGAGGTCAATTAGGGGCCCATCCGTCCCCTTGGGTTTGGGGTGTGGAGTAGGCACCCGGTCTTTGATTTGCTTCTTCTCGGAGGGAGAAGGCTTCTTTACCGACTGACCCTTGCTTGAGCCAGTTGACTTCTTGATGATTTCCTTTATTTCCCCTTTGAAACTTGTCAGAATTTCATGAGCTTGTTTCTGGTGACGGGGGCAGCACCCTCCACTGCCTGGGGTTGTCCAGCAGGCTTGCCGCCTGGGTTGTTGGGACCAGCTTTATCTTGGCCCCGTTCCCTTGTTTCCTAGGAATGGGTGCGCCTAGAACGAAATGACCCGTCTGGGGCCATGTAGGTTTTGACGTCGTAGTCGTCACCACTGCCACTTTCATGGTCCGTATGGACCTCAGGGCCAGCCGTAGGCCGGTTGCCATCTGCATTCGGTACAGTGTCGGATGTCATCTCAGTAGTACTCTCCCCACAGACGTCGCCAAATTTTTCGGGTGTTTTTGGAGTCCCTCGGGAGAGTAACAATACTGAGTATGCGCGCCTGACGTCTGTACCTGCAAAACCACAAAACTCCGGTTGGGTGGAGTTTCGCCTCCGACGATCAAGTTAGTATGATTCTGGATGGGTAAACGTGCGGAAAGTAAATGGGTTTTCTCACTGGTTCAGAGAGATTCCGCAATTAATATTTCTTGGGTTTTGTGTATGTATTTATGAATGTCAATAAATGAGGATGATTCCTATATTTATAGCAGATGAGAATTTACTCCCCCATTGGGGGGTTCAATGCCACGTGGCATCCTTTGATTGGATCCCTTTGGGCTTGTATGAGGGTGACACGTGTCAGGCCCTCATTGGGCCACGTGGCAGGGGTAATTTTTACCCCAAACAGTGGTCATGTTCGTAGGGTGGGTAATACTTTAGCACATCTTGTTGCTAGATATAATTATAGTGAGACGATGCTTCTATGGTTTGACAATTTCCCCCAAAGCTTCCTAACTTTGGCGGAACTCGATTTGATTTTTTTTAATGTTTTTTATAAAATAATATTGTATATTAGAAGCTCTAAGAAAGTAATTAGAATATTAATTATTTAACATAAAAGATTTGATATAACTTTTCACAAAAAATATTAACAATTACGGAGCATAAATTTAAGGAAAAAAAAATCGGATTCTTATTAACATGTGACATATTAGTGTAATGTACTACGTTTATTACAACACCAATTTACTTTCTAACAAAAATTAAAATAGAAATTTATTTACGGGTTAAATACGTAGTACATAGTTTTAAGAATTCATTTGGTCAATAAGACAAAATATATATATTCCAATTTGTTGGTGAAATATACAAAAATATATAGATATTGTCAAATGTGTATATTAAAAAACCTATCTGGCTAATAGGTTCTTTCATAATAAATTTGTTATTTTTTTAAGGTTTTGAAAAATGGACCGTGTACCTTTGAAAAGTTTCAAATGCATCGCGTACCCTGAGGTATGCAAAAAAAATGCACCAAATACCCCTAGACTCATAACAAATGGTAATTTTGTTAGATTAAGACCCCCTAAGCATCAAATTCTATTAAATTATTACAGTGTAATGCTAAACCATTTAATTATCAAATAGACTTAGTAAATAAATCAAATTTTAACACCCAAAAGTTTAGGATTGAGAATGATCAATGGAGTTCAAATTTGGATGTAATTTTTGCTTTTAGGCAGTTTCACTGCATAAATATGAAGTACTATAAGGGAGTAAGTGTGTGGGCATGATTTTAGTTTGATAAGTCAATGATATGTGCATTTGTTAGATGATCAAGGTATTTGGGGCATTTTTAACAAACATCAAGGGTACAAGGTGCATTTGAAAGTTTTCAGGGGTACGTGGTTCATTATCTAAAACCTCGGGGTATACAGAACAATTTCCCTTAAATTAAATGTAGTTTTAACTAAGAATAAGTAATATTATCGTGCATGGTGATTAGGGGATTTTGCTCCCACCAATCGGAATGTGCCACGTGGGCCAATGAGGTCCTGCCAAGTGTCCCCCAGTTGGAACTGTCAGGGCTTGCCACGTGGCACGCGCTTATTCGTCCACCTTGGACCTATTATGTCATGACATGTGGCATACTCCATGCCTAATGGAGAAACCGGCCACCCAGGCCCAACTTCCGAGGGAAGCCCAATCGGCCCTAGGTTAACCTAAACCTAGGATGGGCACGTTTCCCAAGGTTATAAATACCTCCCTTAATCCTCATTAAGGGGGAGAACGAAAAAAACACATTAATTACACACAGTAATACCCGGCTGATCTCGCTAACAAAGCAGATTACCTACATTAAACACTCTCACCTAGAGAGACCCAATCGCTTTAATTTCCGCATTAATTACTCCTTAATCAGGTACTAACTTGACCGTTGGAGGCGGAGCTCCCACCACCAGGAGTCTCCGTTATTTTGCAGGTACAGGCGTCCGGTTCCAGTCTCGGAATTGTAACTCTCCCGCAGGACATTAGAAAACCCCGAAACATTTGGCGCCGTCTGTGGGGAGAGTACTTCTGAGATGGCATCCAAGTCTGTACCGACTCCTGAAGAGAGGCGTCCCCTAGACGACCCTCAAGTTCAGTCGGACCATGATACCGAGAGTGAATTTGAAGTTGAAGCTCACACAGCTTCAGACGGGACCCTAAGGGCCCGACGTACCCGTCATACCGAAAGGAGGGAACGGGAACATCTTCAAACTGGAAGTGAGCCAGCAGGCGCACCGCCTGTTCGGCAACAGCCGACTGATGGGTCTGCTCCCATCACAAGGAACGAACTCATGACCTTCATGAGGAACTTCAAGGGAGAGATTCAAGAGTTGATCAACAAGAAGCCGCCTGCTCCAGTCAAGGAGCAGTCGGCTAAGAAACCATCCACTTCACTGAAAAGGAAGCCAGTTCAAGGGCGAGAGGCGACTCCTCATCCTAAATCTAAGAAGCGGGAGCCGCCTGCCCTTGATTTCACAAAATTCTGTTTTCCTACAGGAAATAGGAAACCTGTTCGTCATATTCAGGCGGACGGGTCGAAGCAAACATTCACAGACGCTCGGCTACTGCTAGAGCAGAAGAAGAGTGACGGATTGTCAGAGTCGACCTCTACTTCAAACTTTCAAGATAGTCTGCGAAATGCCTCGATGAGGCATACTCAGTCGTATCATGAGAGTCAGTCAGGCGGCACCTCCCGTCAGTCCGGCTTTCATAGCGACCAGGCGGTACCAAACTTACCATTTGTGCCGCAACAGTATTTTTTGCAGCCACCTCCGTTTGGTGGACCTGCAGCAAAAAACGTCCAACCTATGGACTGGCAGCTACGGTTGCTTAGACTTGGTGAACAGTCGTCGGCCTTCTCCAAGGAAATTACTGAAGCCGCTCAGCCGGCCAAAGTGAAAAATGTACTAGTAGGCGCCTATGACGGCACTACTAACCCAGAAGACCATCTGATGGCATTCACCAACCTGATGTACCTTCAAGGGTTGGATGATCCCACTTGGTGCAAGTGTTTTCCAGCGACTCTCAAAGGAATCGCACAACAATGGTTCGGCAACCTGCCGACTGGTTGTGTAAACAGCTTCAGGACGCTTGCTTACTTATTCACCTCCAACTTCGCTATGAACATCCCTTCGAAGAAAACGACCCTTGATTTAGGAACAATTCAGCAGGGCGAGAAGGAGGGGCTTCGTTCTTACATCAGGCGGTTTAACCTGATGAGAATACAGATTCAAGGGTTACCGGATGAGGTAGCCTATACTGACTTTTTAAAAGGTCTCAAAGACGGGTCTACCTTCAAATTTGATTTGGTTCGAAAGAGGGTGACGACTCTTCAAGAGGCCTTGATTGAAGCAGAAGCCTATATACAGGCGACTGATCTTTGCACGGTAAAACAGTCGGACGGGAAAAGGTTCGACAAAAGAGAAGGACGACAGAAACAGTCGTCAAACAAAGATGAGAAGAGAAAAGAGGTCTGGGCGGCTGATTCCTCTAAACAGCCGACCCAGAAAAAGAAAAAAGAATTCAAACCATACTCCCCAAAGTATGCGTTTAACAAGGATAACCAGTTTATCCTAAAAGAAATCAAGGACGGATCTCAATTGAGAAGCCGGTCCCCATGAAGGGTTCTGCAAACAACCGGAACCAAGATAAATTATGTGCTTATCATGATGATGTTGGTCATCACACCAATGATTGCATCAGTCTCATGCGGTATCTGGATCGCCTGGCTGAGCAAGGTGATCTTGACACTTATGTCAAGAAATCTACGGGGAAAACTTCCTCAAAAAAGCAGTCGGACAAAAAGAATCAACAGGCCGACAGCTCCGATACAGATGATGCAGTCGTCTATACCATTGCAGGCGGCTTCTGAGGAGGCGGCCCCACTATTAGGGGCAACAAAGACAATATCAGGCGGTTAGATGTAAATTCCGTTCACCAAGAACGGCCGTCCAAATATTCATTTCCTGAGATTGTCATCACTGAAGAAGATCTAGGAGGGGTAAGAGGGCCGCATGACGACCCTATCGTTATTGAATGTAAAGTGGCCAACCAGAGAGTTGGCCGAATCCTCATAGATACCGGAAGCTCCTCAGATCTCATCAGTAGCAAATGTCTGTCGAAACTAAAATATCAGACTGATTGCATACATCCGGCCTCCCACCCTTTATTAGGGTTTGGAGGAGGAGTCGTCCACCCACTGGGACGAGTGGATTTACCCATCCGCCTGGGCGAAAAAGGGGAAGGACGACACATGGTAGTCCGGTTCCTTGTAGTAGAAGAACTCTCGGCCTACAACATGATTCTGGGTCGACCAACCCTGAATAATTCCAAGGCTGTTATAATCCCATCTCTTATGTTGCTCAAGTTTGAGAGGGATAATGGAACAGTCGGCTCCCTAAGGGGAGATCAGAGGATGGCCCGAGAGTGCTATCTCTCGGATGTCAAGCCCACTGTTATGGCCACTGGGTCAAGCGGTGAAAAAACAGACCTTGACAATGTCAAGGAGAGTGCGCCTGTTCAAGAAGCAGGCGGCAAGAAGAGAAAGACATCCCAGACAGGGGCCGCAAGAAAAGAAAGAAAATAGCAATCATTGGCAGAGGAGCGGTCGGATGAGTTCCGCCCTCAGCCGGCTGGTGAACATGCGGACCTGATCTTAGACGACTCACGTCCTGACCGAACAGTCAAAGTTGGGACGACTGCTCTGAGAGACCTTGGTGACGACTTTCACAAACTATTGAAAGAATACAAGGACATCTTTGCATTCGAAGCCCATGAAATGCCAGGCATTAGTCCTGATCTGGCGGTACATAAACTGGCTGTGGATCCGAAAAAGAAGCCGGTACGGCAAAAGAAGCGGAACCATGGCGAAGAAAGAAGTCAGGCGGGAGCTGCCGAAGTTAAAAAATTACTTGATGCAGGGTTTATTCGGCAATGTTACTTCCCAGACTGGGTTGCAAATGTGGTGCTTGTTAAAAAGCCGAATGGCACCTGGCGAATGTGTGTAGACTACACAGACTTAAACAAGGCGTGCCCCAAAGACAGTTACCCTCTGCCTAAAATTGATAACCTGGTCGACTCAACAGCCGGCCATGCTTTGATGAGCTTTATGGACGCCTATTCTGGTTTCCATCAAATTCCTTTGTGGGAGAAAGATCAGGAGAAGACGGCCTTCGTCACTGATCAGGGGTTATACTGTTACACGGTCATGCCGTTTGGTCTTAAGAATGCCCCGACTACCTTCCAGCGAATGATAAACACTGTGTTCTTTGATCAGATTGGGAGAAACGTCGAGTCATACATTGATGATATGATTGTCAAGACTAAACTTCAGAAAGATCATCTGTCGGACCTCCGAGAAACTTTCGCCACACTCAGGCGGCACCATGTCATGCTCAATCCCAAGAAATGTGTCTTTGGAGTTGAGTCTGGGAAATTTCTCGGATTCCTTATCAATCAGAGAGGAATAGAGGCGAACCCTGAGAAGGTGCAGGCGGTCATTGACATGCAGTCGCCTCGTACCATCCGAGAGGTTCAGAAGTTAACAGGTTGTCTGGCGGCCTTGGGAAGATTTCTAAGCCGATCAGGCGACAAATGCCTATATTTTTTCCAAGCAATTAAGAAAAAGGCAAGGTTTGAATGGGGGCCGGATGCTGAGGCCGCCTTCCAGAAATTGAAAGTTCACTTGCATTCCTTGCCGAGGTTGGTCAGCCCTTTGCCCAAAGAAGTACTCTACATGTACCTGGCCGTCTCTGATCATGCGTTAAGCGCTGTTCTCCTTGCTGAAAGAGACGGCTGTCAGCTCCCGGTCTACTTTGTCAGTCACGTACTGAAAAATGCCGAGTTGAGGTATCCCCTAGTGGAGAAATTTGGTCTTGCACTCTTCATGGCTGTTAAAAAATTGAAGCCCTACTTTTTGGCACATGCAGTCGTCGTGTATACAGACCAACCTATCAAGCGGCCACTTACCATCATGGATTCGTCAGGCCGAATGATCAAATGGGCCATAGAAATACAGAGCCTCGCAGTTACTTTCGAGCCTAGAAAAGCAGTGAAGGGGCAAGCCTTTGCTGACTTTATTGTAGAGATGACTCGTCCTCCTGACTCTCAAGTTCCAGACCAAGTATGGAAGGTATATGTGGACGGAAGCTCTACTTCAAATGGTTGTGGAGCAGGCGTCATATGTCAGTCGCCAGAGGGCAACAGGTACAAGTATGCTCTACGCTTTAGTTTTCAGGCTTCAAACAATGAGGCAGAATACGAAGCTTTACTAGCCGGGATCCGCATGTGCAAGGCGGCAGAGGCAAGAAAAATAGACGCCTGTTCCGATTCACAATTGATAGTGAGTTAGTACAATGGCGAATACGAAGCAACCCATCCGGCCATGATCAAGTATTTACAGGCGGTCCGACAAGCAGTCGGCTCCCTTGAGGATTTCCATCTGATCCAAGTGCCGAGATCAGAAAACAACCAGGCGGATGCACTGTCACAATTAGCATCATCCGCCTCCTCTGATACTCCTCGAACTGTTTTTTGGGAAGTAATGGTGAAGAGAAGCATCGAGGAAAACCCTATTGGAATCCTAGAAAGAAGCTCAACCTGGATGGATTCAATTAGGGCATATCTGACAAACGGTACACTGCCGGATGATCCTCCACAGGCGGCAGCACTGAAAAAACGAGCCACCTGTTTTGAAATGATAAAGGGAGAACTTCACAAAAGGGGGTACCTTCAACCCTTCTTAAAGTGTGTTACTCCAGAAAAGGGACGAGAGATACTAGACGATCTTCACTCTGGGTACTGTGCTTCTCATATAGGCGGTAGGACGCTTGCTCAAAGAGCAAGGCGGCAGGGCTACTTTTGGCCTACTTTGGAAGAAGATGCAATGGAGATGGTGAAAAAATGTAACAAGTGCCAAAGGTTTGGCAAACTAATTCACCGTCCGGCTACTGACCTCACTACCATTCATAGCCCACTACCGTTTGCTAAGTGGGGCATGGACATTCTGGGTCCATATACGCCTGCTACAGGCGGCAGGAGGTACATACTTGTTGTCGTTGACTACTTCACTAAATGGGTAGAGGCGGAGGCTGTAAAGGGAATCAAGACGAAAGATGTAATTTCATTCATTTGGAAAAATGTCATCACTCGGTTCGGGGTTCCCATGTCTATGGTTTTTGATGATGGTCCCCAATTTGAGACGCCTGTTCTCAAAAGCTGGTTGGGTGACCAAGGAATTGCAAACTACTTTGCATCTGTCGGCCGTCCACAAGCAAACGGCCAGGTAGAAGCCTTTAATAAAATCATCTCAGACGGTCTCAAGAAAAAGATTGAACGAGCAGGCGGCCTATGGGCGGATGAACTACCACATGTTCTCTGGGCCATTAGGACGACTGAAAAAGGGGCGACTGGAGAAACTCCATTCCTCCTAACTTACGGTGCGGAAGCTGTTCTTCCAATAGAACACTACGAGCCGACTCTTCGAGTAATGCTATATGACGAAGAGGCAAACTGGGAAGTCATGCGCCTGGCATTAGACTCACTTCCTGAAAAGAGGGGCAATGTTGTCTTGCGCCATGAAATCTATCGCCTGAGAATGACTAGATCATACAACAAAAAAGTACACAGGCGTCCACTCAAAGTAGGGGACTTTGTACTTAGAAAAATAGAAGCAGTTGGTAGGGCTAATGAGTCTGGCAAACTAACTCCCAACTGGGAAGGACCCTACCGAATCTGTGAGGAAGTCAGGGACGGTACCTACCGTCTGGAAACACCAGACGGACAACCGTTGCCTCGAACTTGGAATGTAGATAATCTTAAGAAATATTTCTTTTGAATGATGTAAATAGTCAAGAGCTACTTAATAAAAGTTTGCATACTTAATATTCAATTTTGTACTAAGAGGGGCACGCCTACTAACAAACAGTCGGCTACTCTCCATTGAGTATTTTACTCTATTTTCAGAGGGGCATGCCGTCTGTACCTTTACAGTCGGCTACTCTCCATTGAGTATTTTTACTCTCTTCAGAGGGGCATGTCGTCTGTACCTTTACAGTCGGCTACTCTCCATTGAGTTTTTCACTCTATCTTCAGAGGGGCATGCCGTCTGTACCTTTACAGTCGGCTACTCTCCATTGAGTATTTTACTCACAATAGGGGCATGTCGTCTGGACATATAGTCGGCTAATCTCCATAAGAAGATGGCCGACTGGTTCCAAACACATAGCCACCCCCCTTATACTTAGCTAAAAAGATTAGGGCCTGGCCGACCCTGTTCCTAACAGGCGGCTACCCTCCTCTTACTTAGCACCTACGTTCACCAAGAACTAACCAAGGCCACATGCCGAATGATCAGACCAGGCGCCAAGCCAACTGATCAAATCTTCAAGACTAATACGACCTGTCCCAACATCATAGCAGGCGTCCGGCGGCATCCCTCCGGATGAAATTCGTCGCAGAGAGCAGCTCCCTTTTGGGTGGAACATTGCTCTATAAACTAATTACACGGCACCTATACGACTGTCCCCAAGGCAACCACGTAGCCGTTTTTGAGACAAGGATAACTCTATCACTAACCAAACCAGTGGTAGCAGTTGACATCTGAGTCAGATGACCGCCTGTATTACTTGGGATAAATGCAGGGGGTACCTCTTGAGTTAATAGCCAACAAACATTGGCGAATCAAGGGGTCTAGCCGGCATCCGCCGCCTGGTACCTCTACTTCTCAAGCAAGAGTGACGGCGACTGAGTAACTCCAACGTTAACTCATAGTCACTCCCTCAAATTTGGTATGGAACCTAAAAGGTTTGAGTAGACCGCCTATTTTTTGGAAAACAGGGGCACTCAAACCCCTATTCCTACTAGGTAACCTATTGAGTTAATAGCCAACAAACATTGGCGAATCAAGGGGATCAGCCGGCCTCCGCCGCCTGGTACCTCTACTACTCAATCTAGAGTGTGACGGAGACTAAGTAACTCCTATGTTAACTTATAGTCACTCCCTCAAACTTAGTATGGAGCCTAAAAGGTATGAGTCGTCCGCCTGTTTTTAGCAAACAGGGGCTCTCAATCACTACTCCTGCTAGGTTAACAAATTAAGAGTTAAAAGCCAACAAACATTGGCGAATAAAGGGAAACAACCGGTACCCGCTGCTTGTTATCTCTACTACTCAGTTCCTTGGCGACTAGGTAACACTCATGTTTACTTGGTCAGACCACTTTCCTACTTGGTTAAATTTACAAATGACAGGACCGCCTACCTAAAAAGGATCCAGACAAAATAGTTCGAATGTCGATTGGATAAATGGCCGACTGATCGTCTATCCTGGAAACAGACAATCAGTCGTCCAGGGGCATAAGGCGGCGTGACTAACTATCCGTACCTGTCTGCAACTATCGGCCATGTAAAACAGTCGGTCTAGTGAACAATTGGATATTAGAATATGGAATACTTAGACAAATTTGAGGCAAAACAAAAATTCATTAAAAATAAGCCGGTCATTAAAGACCAGCAAAATATCCAAAGCCCCGGCCCCCTGGCCGGGTAAATACAAAACAAACGACACGCAGGCCGTGGAAAGAATACATAAAGCTTAAGAAGGGGGCAGATCTTCAATATTAGCAGCTGCCGCCTGGTCAGCACTCTTCTTGCTGGACTCGGCTTCAGCTGCATCCTTTTTTGATGCCTTACCCCCAAGCGGCACAAGCGCCACTACCGGCTCCTCCTCCTCCAACGCTTCCTCCAACGCCTCTTCCTCAGCAGCCGCCAGGATCTCTTGATTATATGTATCCGAACACTGGCGGTACGTTTTTTCCCATGTGGCAAAGTCGGCATTGGGGAAGAGGCGGCCCCATGTCATGCGCTGGATTTGAGCGGAGTCTTCCATCATCTCCCGGACCAGCTCTTTCTTCTCTTGCTCGGCCTTTTCCGAGAGCTCTTGGGTAAGACTCTTCTCTTGGGTCACCAGGCGTTCTTTTACGCTGGCCAAGGATTTCTCCAAGGCTTCGTAAGAGTACATTTTTAGGCGAAGAGGTTTCAGCTCGGCCTTGAGATTGGTGATGGTCGCCTCTTGCTCGTCATTCCTCTTCTGGGCCGCCTCTAACTGAGCCCGAACAGCGGCGGTAGCCTGCGCCTGATAATAAAGAATATCAATGGTCAGAACTTCATTTTGGGCAATTTGAAACATTGCCTTATCACAGTCAGAGGCGGCCATAGCTTTTGCAGCCTTTACCTCTTTGTTCTTCCGATCAAGCGGCTTGCGAAGGCCGTTCACTCGGAGCAGGGCCTAAGTACAAAGGAACAGGCGTCAGTTTCCAAACAAAAAGAAAACAGGCGTCCAGAAATTCAAATACTCAAAAATATGCTAAGTATACCTCAGCAAGGACCCCTGCAATCCCGTCTAGGTCAAGGGTGCCGACACCCCTGACCGCCTCCCTTTCAGCTGGAGGAACTGCCCTGATCATAGACTTGGCCATCTCTACCAAGTCAGGCTCCTGAGGGCCGGCTGCATCAAGCATAAACAAACGGATTAGACCTAGTAAAAAAGGGAGCGAGTCTAAAATTTACAAGGACAACTTCTTACTTCTAGGCGGTCCAGTTGGAGTTTTAGAAGAAGTGGCCGGCTGTTTCTCAGCCGCCACATGTTTCCTGGCAGAACCAGGAGAGCTCCCAACAGTCGTCTTCCGGGCCTTGGGGTCCGGCTGTTGGGAAGATGAAGCTCTTGGAGCACCCGTCTAAAAAAAAAAGAAGAAAAAAAGTCAGTATATGCATATACACAACTCCAAAAAGAGGGTGAAAGGTTCGGAGCTCACCAAGGGTGCCCCCTTCTTGGGGGAGTCGGTTGAAGCTTGTTGCATGATAGAGGCCCGCAACATGGCCGCCACAGTCTTGGAGGCGGTGATTTTGCTCATGGCGTCAGCTGCAAAAACAAACGGCAAAGTTAATAAAAGTCATAACAAGAAATGTATGGAACAACAGAGTATTCGACAGGCCGACTACCTCTTGAGAACCGACTGCTGAGGCCAAAGGCGGCCAAAAAGTACTCGTCGTAGAGCCATTTGAAGCTCGGGACGCAGTGCAGGGGTACTGTCTCTCGTACCCCTGAAGTAGAGTCGACCCTCGACTCTACTTTAAAGAGTCCTTTATCAAGGATCTCTTTCCTAGCCTTGGGGGGAACAGGTGGCATGCTACGGCCGCCTGCAAGAAGGGGCGGATTCCTGTTCCACCTATTGAAGCGCTTGTTCAGCTCAATGTCTGAACTCTCAATGATGAGGAAGGTGCTCCGCCAGTCCTTCCACTTGTTTGCTTTACCTCTCGTCATGAGGTAGCCCCTGTGGCTTGTCAATTGATACCAGCTGGTACCGCCTGTCTTAGGGGTCCGGCTGAGGTAGTTCATATGGGCGAAAGCCTCGAAGCTCGGCTCCACCCCGTGCAGTTCGCACCCGGCCACATAGCCGAGTACGTTGACCCAGGAGTTTGGGGCTAACTGCCATAACCCCAACTCATACCCATCCAAGATCCGCTGAACAGCCGGATGTAATGGGAAGCGAAGCCCTGCCTTGATGGCCGCCTCGTAGCAGCCAAAGCAGGCGCCATCATAACTGGAACCAGCCGGCCAGACGACTGTGTCTTCTGGATCCAGCACAAACACTAGAAAGTCGGGGCCCATGGTGTGGTTTGCAATAAAGCTCTCCACTTTCTCTTGCATGGCTGTGATCCGGCCCCGAGGTACCGTGCAGTAATAGGGGTATTTAGCTCTCGGTAAGAGGCGGATGGCTCCGCCCAATTGTCCCCCTTCTCAACTGCGTGAGAAAGTCTCGCCTCTTGCAGGCGGCTGTTTTTCTCTTCTGTGTCCAAAGAAGCATGGCCAGAAGAGCTTGACTCGGAATCGCCCTCTGATGAGTCCGAAGAGGACGACTCCTCCCCTCTCCCGGAGGGGCCCGCCTCCTCTCTTTGAAAAGGAGCAGAATTGTTAACTGTTAAATGGGAAGGGGTCACTATGACTCCCCCCACAGAATTGCCGGCATTCAGGCCGCCTTGTTTCACTTCCACATCTGGCGCCTGGTCAGATGTTTCACTAAGCGGCACCCTGTGGGAGGAGCCGTCTGAATTTGAGATCCTAGCAGTCTTTTTCGTTCTGGCCATCCTGCTCTGCATAGACACAGATACAGTCGGACTTTGTATAAAGGGCAAAGATGGGTCCGGAAAAGGGCAGGCGGCACTCCTAGTCCTAGATTCAGCCGTCCCCGGTGACCGGCTGATCACTAACCTAGGTCGTGTCGTGTGCTTCCGTGGTGCCATTTTAAAAAATAAAAAGAAAATTAAGAGTAAGAGAACCGACAGTTACCTGAACGAGTGACGGTTGATGAAGTTCTGAAAATCCTGTGCAGTCGGCTTGTCAGAACAGGCGGTAGGCAGAAAAGGTCCGAAATGTCAGAGCAAGTTCAGGGGTCCGAATGTTCTCAAAAAGTTCTCAAAGTGTGAAAATGACTCAAGACAACTCTCCCTTATATAGGCGAAGTGAGAAGGCGAAGGGTCACTTTCAGAATTCAAAATTTGGGCGTGAAAATCTCTCGGCCTTTCGCCGACTGACACCTGTAGAAGGTCGCCGCCTGTTACAGTGCGACACCTGTCACAGGTAACACGTGACCAATCACGTGCCACCTGTGAGGGGCAAATGATTAGGGGATTTTGCTCCCACCAATCGGAATGTGCCACGTGGGCCAATGAGGTCCTGCCAAGTGTCCCTCAGTTGGAACTGTCAGGGCTTGCCACGTGGCACGCGCTTATTCGTCCACCTTGGACCTATTATGTCATGACATGTGGCATACTCCATGCCTAATGGAGAAACCGGCCACCCAGGCCCAACTTCCGAGGGAAGCCCAATCGGCCCTAGGTTAACCTAAACCTAGGATGGGCACGTTTCCCAAGGTTATAAATACCTCCCTTAATCCTCATTAAGGGGGAGAACGAAAAAAACACATTAATTACACACAGTAATACCCGGCTGATCTCGCTAACAAAGCAGATTACCTACATTAAACACTCTCACCTAGAGAGACCCAATCACTTTAATTTCCGCATTAATTACTCCTTAATCAGGTACTAACTTGACCGTTGGAGGCGGAGCTTCCACCACCAGGAGTCTCCGTTATTTTGCAGGTACAGGCGTCCGGTTCCAGTCTCGGAATTGTAACTCTCCCGCAGGACATCAGAAAACCCCGAAACACATGGCACGGGACCTAACCTAATAATCCTATATAACATCGTCCAATTATGGGACAATGCGGGCCTTATAACGGTTTAAAGCTTTATAACAGTTTAAAGTAAACTAGTTATTGGCCATGGAGATGTCCCGATACATCACAAATTTATAAGTTTGATTAAAATTAATTAAAGAAAGCTAATGTTGAACAATATTTATAAGTGAAAGAAAAATATTAAATACGAAGTACTTATTACTATCTTTCATTATATATATATATATATATATATATATATATATATATATATATATATATATATATATATATATATATATATATAGGGTGAACTTCGTATGAGAACCATCTTAATATGAAAACTACTCTAATGGTAAGAACCACATCAAATCTGAAAATTATATATATTAAACACCCTTAAAAACATCATAATTCCATTACATAATACCCAAAATCATCAATCATCAAATCTTAATTAAAAATCAAAGCAAGTTTTTTTTTTCTTTTAACAAAACTGCACGCACACACAAGAGGGGGAGGGGCTAGTGGGTCGTGGTAGTGGTGGCCGGCCACCGTGTGGGTGTGTGAGTGTGTGTGTGAACGAGAGGGGAAAATTAAGAGAGAAAAATAAGAGGAGAGAGAGAAAGAGTTTACCTTTGGATATTCTCCACCTTGGGCAAAGTCTAGATTTGATCTTAGGTGGGTATTTATACTCCCTCTCAAAAACCCTCTTACTTTAACTTTAACTTTATACCCTTAATGATTCCCACTTCCACCCAAAGTAGTCATTTGACTTTATTTAAAGTTTCTTTAACTTTTAAATTCTCTTATAAATTAAATATGCCACATAGTTTCTATATATAAAAATATAATATTTCCAAAACCATTTTAATAGTTAATTTGGTGGATTTTTATTTAAATACACCTTTCAAAACATCAAAACACCATAAATAATGCATTTCAAATTATTTAAATACGTTTATAAAATAATACTTTAATTTACAAACCGTATAAAATATGGGGTTTTACATACTCATTTCTTTATTTACTTTGATTATCCATGAAACGGGTTTCCAACCAAATCCCTGCTCCAAAGAATTAGGGTAAACTACTCCGGAAGCTAACCGGGTAGGCATAGATGTCACTTGTGAGTGACGAACGTCCTACGCAAAATGATTATAAAAAGGAAAGCACAGTGTCCTGTACCCCTAGTAGAAGCCATGGTTAACTATAAAACCCCATAAGTCTCCCTATATGTTCATACTTAAGGTATATACGTTCCAAGAGTTTTGGTGCGTAACCTCTATCACTTTACGTTGTTTACACATTTTAAACTTGGTGATGACTCTCAATCAATCAACACAATCCACCAACATGAATGTAACACCCCAATAATTCTCTTTTTAAAACTTGTAATGACCTGTAATCCCCTGTAAATACTTTTTTTTATAACCTGTACGAGAATTATTGGCGTGCTACCGCCACATGTTCAAACGTTAAGGCTAGTTTAAGAAATCAGCAGCGGAAAACTTACTTAGTTTTAAAAAGAATATAAGTTTCAAAACTAAAAGTCAAAACTCAATTTAGTCTTACAAGTTGGAACCATAACGACCCTTATTCAAAATCCAGTAAAATAGGAAGTAAATGGAATTAGAACCAAAATAAAATTCAATCTATGATATGAAACAAGCTAAGTGATTAACCAACGCTCCACTCAAATCCCATCACCCTGATGCAAGTTAGTTTATGCAAAAACCTGTGATTAATCTTCTCCCCAATATTACAAGTGTAAGAATTGGATCATTACAGGGTCATTGATGGCGAAGGCCATGACCAAGAGAAACACACAAAAGCACGCAATCAGCAACGCTGAGTACATACAAGCTACGAAATATAGTAAAGAGTCTTAACATGATACTAACAAGCATTCCATACACTCACAATATAATCATTGACTCAAACACATGACTCAATTGTTACTTATTACTAAGTTTTCTCTAGATAGCATTGATCACTTCATTAATTTGATTGGATTAAGCAATAGACCAGGTTGTCCCCCCGTGCTCCATTCTGGAACATTAAATAAGAAAACCCTATGCCTCCTTTCGAAAGACATTAATAAACATCCAATGGCAGACGGGCGCGACTCCGTGGCCATAGCTAGTATGAGATCTCATCTAACTCATTATAATTTTAAAAGAATTTAAAACAAGAGACTCTTAGATCAGACGACCTCTGAAAAGTGCACGGCTAATACCCCGTGAACCCCAACCCCTGTTTGTCATTAATCTAGATGTGCACAAATCTAGAGTTTTATTGCTCATCCTTCTTGCACTTTATGTGATTTACCAGTTTAAACTTGGTGATGACTCGAATGCAAAACAACACAACCAACCATACATCAATCATTCAAATCATTCAAGTTTCCAATTGAATTCTTAATTTATTAGTGGTAAACAACATTTATTATTGAATCCTTTAACTACCTCGGTGTATAAACACCTTAAGTGCATAAGGCACCTCAAATCCTTAATCTCGTCTTATAAGACTTTAACTCTTCCTTTACTCATTCTATTTCAATACAAATGAATAAGTAATTAAAATGATTCATTCCATATATATTCTTGTAGCTTTGCTTCTAAGCTCACTTTGCAAAGTATTGCATAAATAATGCTCATAAGGAAAAATCAATGCAAATTTCTCATACATGAATTAAACCAATCATCACATTTATCATCAATCAACTCATTACCAAACAATTTCAACCAATCCACAGTTCTTAGCATGATTCTAGGTTTTTCCAAGTCCCTAAGCATGCTCCTAAAATCAAGGTTCCTTGTATATTCTTGTACGTACCTTGAGTACACAAATTGATTGGCCACTTTAAGGCTAGAAGTCACCTTCTACGAAGTCCTCTCCTAAACAAAACAACAATAGCTCAATTAATACCCAAGCAATATATTTTACAGCAATACCAAATTACTTTAAAATCCTTTTAAATCATTGAAATAATGCTCTTAAATTATTCCAAATAGCCAAAGTTAGAAATTTAGTAATTCAACTATAAGTTTATATGTTAAAATCATAAAAATATGGTTTATAGCAAAAATTTCAGCAACTTCAAAGTGGTGTTATAAATCTGAAAATTCATTTTAAGCATATAAAACAATCTCATAAGCATATTCAATTGAAACAATCATTATATAGTACGTTAGTATGTTGAGAGCCTAAAAATCCATCACAAAACCATAATTTAAAGCTTTTTAAAGTTAAGATTAAAATCTGAAATTTCATTTTAATAGTAGAATATAGGAATACAGAAATCTAAACTTAGAATATGTAATTAGAACTCAATTATATTCATAAATACCCAATTAAACCTTCAAATTTTACAACTTAGACCCTAAAATATACATAATTCAAAATCTGAAATTTAATTTATAATCAAGATAATTGAATTTAAACATAATTTACACACACGATAATTAAGTAACTTAATCATCACGTTTTAAACCCAAAAATCATGAAAAAAACAACGTTTAAACCCCCAATTCCCTCATAAACCAAATCTGAATTTTTTTTTCATAAATCAAATGAAGTATACTCATAAATTTGCAATCTTTCATAACTCATAAACATAATCAAACTATAATAATTATTAAACATTGAAAAATTCTTGTAAAGATTGAAACTTTAAAGAAGATTAAACAAGAAAGAGAGAAAGATAAAAGAGAAGGGGAAGGAAACCGGCTGGGCGGCGGTGGCTGCAGGTTTCGGCTGAGGGCAGGCAACCGTGGCAGCAGCGAAAGGTCGCCGGTGGTGGTGGTCGGTAGCAGTGGCGGTGTAGGGCAGCAGCGAATTTTTTTTTTTTTTTTTGTGTGTGAGTCGTGAATGAAGGGGGAAGCAGTAGAAGTTTATAGGAGGGTTTTGAGAGGAGAGTTTACTTAATTTAAAATGGGAATATGGGCTTAAGTTTTTTTTTTTTTTTTTTTTTTTTTTTTTTTTTTTTTTTTGTAGAGTTAGAATGGTAGTCATGGCCCAAAGTGAGTAAAAATTCTATTGAAATATAAGTTATAGTTTTTATCTTGTCAAATCCTTCCAAAATATTTACATAAGTATAAAATTATTACAAAATATTCGTATACATAAAAATATATAATTATTATTTACTAAGAAAAATATGGGGGATTACAATGAATCATTCAAATAATCAAACATTCCAATTTAATTCTTGAATAATAGTGACGATATTTGATTCAATGTTGAACCCTTTTAAAACTATCTCGGTGTATGTAGGGAATTTTTCAACTCATCTTTGAGCCCTCCTGTGGTTCATGCTTTTAGGCATGGCGGCGTTCCAAGGAAAATAAGCTAGAGAAAAAGAGTCGTAAAAAAGTATTAGTAACTTGTAAACCGTTCACGGGTGTGAAGGTTACACCATATTCACAATCACGGAGATTGCTAACTCCATAGTGGTCTAGAACCATGACTGGATGTTCGGGGATGATGGTACGTATTCAATCTAAAAGAGATTAAACCCGCCCTAATGGCCTCTACTTAATTCTTATGATATTCATGTGTGCTTTTTGATCAACATATATACATCAACTTAATCCTAAACCTGTTTATTCTACGTTGGTTGATTATTAATGCACAATCAAATCTATTATTGGTGATCACTTGAATTACAATCATGTTTAGCCAAAATCAAATTATTAATTATCTTATTAGGTGTGATTTCAAGTACAAATTCCCTTTAAACCTGCAAAAAGGGGGTGATCAAGCAATAACAATAAATCACGAATAATCAAGCAACATATGATCAATACAATAATCATCATCATAAGAACATCAATCAAAGCTTTATCCTAAACATGATACTAGAAATCATAATAAAACATCCTAAACATGATACTAGAAATCATAAAAACATCCTAAGCATAATACTAGGAATTAAAATAACATTGTAAACATGATTTCTACTCCAGAATCAAAAGAATGATTAATTAAAGAGATAATTGAATGACTCACTTTAATGCCTCAACCTTCTTCCTATCAAAACAATACACACGTTATTAAATTTCAAGAAAGTTAAATCAATAAAGTGAAAAAATCAAATATGAATTGAAATATAGATTTGGGACCAAACCCTCAGAACGACAAACTATTAACCTTTTACGTCGAGGTCGTACGCAACTTCGAGGATGGCTTGGAGTATTAGAATCTCGTGAATGAGGTATTGTGACTAATTTGGAAAGAATATCAAGGATGTGTTTAGTCTAAGGCTAAGAACATGAGGTTTTTAAGAAAAATTATGAAGAATTGATGATGATTGTTGGTGATTTGAAAATGGGGAAAACGACCTCTATTTATAGGGAAAAAAGAGAGTCTAGACAATCAAAAAGATCAGAATTTGGAACGGCATAAAACAAGTTTTATCACAGGACAATAGACCTGTTGCGGCGTGCCAGGGCACATCGCGGCGCGATGGAGCTGATGTGGCTTGATAGTCCTGTTGCTCCGCGATGATGATAAATGTAATACCCCGTATTTTTTAAAAGTATTTTCTAATTAATTAAGTATTAATTATTTTCTAAAAAGTGTATTTTGGTAATTTAATTATTTATTTGAATTTTGGAGCCAAAAGATTATTTGAATTTTGGCGCCAAATAGATTTTCAGTCTTATTTATTATATTTGATTTTGGATTTAAATAATTATCCATTTAATTAATTAGAAAAACTAAACTTATGTATTTAAAGTATATATTTTCGAATATTTCGAAGAATATTAAAATTTTCGTTTATAAATATATTATATATATTATATGGTCCGATTTTATTAAAAGAATTTCCTTAATTATTTATTTTATTAAACCAAAAATTAGTAAATAATTTTTGGATTTTCTAGAAAATAAAAATCTGATTTTTAATTATTTATTTTGGGCGGATTTTAATTAATTATTTCCTAATTTAATTTTTTTCATAAAACCGAAAATTAATATGTAATTTTTGGAATTTTTGAGATAATAAAAATTGATTTTATCGTATTATTTGGTTCGAAAATTTAGAAAATAAAAATAAGTTTTGCAAGCTGTTGGGAATATTTCAAACATCAACTTTGAGCCCCACTGTGATCATACATTTAAGCATGGTAGCGTCCAAAGGGAAAGAAGCTAGAGATAAAAGAGTCGCCAACAAGTTTTAGGAACTTGTAAACCGTTCACGGGTGTGAAGGTGAAATTACACCCCATTCACAATCACAGAGATCGTTAACTCCATAGTGGTGCGGAACCATGACTGGATATTCGGGGATAATGGTACAAATCAACCTAAAAGAGATTGAACCCACCCTAAATCGGCCTCTACTTAATTCTTATGATATTCATGTGCGCTTTTCGATCAACATACAGACAACAAGTTAGCCCTAAACCTGTTTAATCTATGTTGGTTGATTATTAATGCACAAATAAATCTATTATTGGTGATCACTTGAATTTAAATCATATTAGCCTAAAACAAATTATTAATTATCTTATTAGGCGTGGTTTCAAGTACAAATTCCCTTTAAACCTGAAAGAAAGGGCGTGATCGAGCAATACAATAATATATAAATAATCAAGCAACATAATAATTAAATTGACACAACAAATCATCATCACAATCAAATTATCATAATATCATCAATAGTATAATTAGCAAGATCCTAGGCATGATAATAAACAGATTAATAACAAACCCTAGCATGTCACTAAACAATAAATATCAAAGCTTTATCCTAAACATGATACTAGAAATCATAAAGACATCCTAACATGATACTAGGAATTAAAATAATATTCTAAGCATGATTTCTATATCAAAATCAAGGAATAAATATTTTAGATCTATTCACTTTGATGCCTCGTATCTCTTTCTATCAAAGCAATAAACACGTTAGTAACTTCAAGAAAGATTAAAAAAACAAATAAATCAAATAATAATTGAAATAAAGATTAAGGACCAAATCCTCAGAAATATCAACCTTTCACGTCGAGGTCGAAGGCAACTATGAGAAGGACTTGGAGTATTCAAGTCTCGCAAAGGTCGTATGGTGTGATGTGTGTTTAGGCTAAGGCTAAGAAAGGGAGAGAGAAAAGCTTATAGCTTAGAGAGGGATTAAGATGATGATTGTTGGTGAATGAAAACAGAGGAAAACGACCCTGTTTGTAGGGAAACACGAGGGAAAAGATCATAAAAGAGTCAGAATTTGACTCGGAGTAAAACAAATCGTATCGCGAAACGCCAGCTATATCACGTCGTGATATAAGCATCGTCCAGCGATATTTTTTGAAAGATAGAATTCATACGGAATCCGACTTCCAATCAAATTGGGTTAATCGTATTTTCGTAAGTATTCTAGTTTTATCAGAATTAAACCTGCTAAAAACAAGTGTTTTATCCGAAGTAAAATTCTTAAACTTTATCTTTTCAAAAATAGGATAAATTAGAACTTTCTAGAGGAATCTAGAAGCTAATAATAAATCCTAAAGGATTTAGGAATGATGTTTTAGGTTAATGGACCCTCCACATGGTCATTGGGTCGTAGGTAAGGCTCGGTTTGGGTTTGGTTTAGTATTTTGGCCATAACTTCCTCGTTATAACTCGGATTTGGGCTTATAATACATCGTTGGAAAGCTCTTTTCAAGCCCTATCCAACAACACAATTATTGGACCAAAATAAATTGTTTTGGACATTTTTATAAAGTAGACACGAAATGAATGATTTAGGACACAAAATGAACTATTTTAGGTTTAAAGACACGAAATAAATGATTTTGGTCTAAAACATTTAAGGAAAGGTTAGAAATAGTCAAGGTTAAAGGGAAATTCACGAGACTCTTCAACTCTTCACCTAACTCGATAATCAAAGACGTGAAAGGTACTCATCACCGGGTTTGGTTTTTGGAGAGACACAATAAGGTGTCTACACAAGCCCCCACTTTGACTGAGTTTGGAGAAACGTAAGTTTCGATAACAAAAGTCAAAGTATATCGATAGAGACGGAGAATGATTTAGAACGTTCTGTGATCTCAAAACATTCTTTTTAACGCCGGTACCTGCAGAAAACGCCAGTTCTACAAATAAAGGAGTTAAGGGAGAAGAAAATACGTATCTGACACCAATGTATCGGCAGCAAACACTTTTGGTAGCTTTCCACGCCTTGAAAAATCAACCGGTTGATAATTTTCCACGCCTCAGGAATTCTACCGCGAACCACTACGCCTCGAGTGAATCCTTGGATGATAATCTTCCACGCCTCAGGAACTCTACCGCGAACCACTACGCCTTGAGTGAATCCTTGGATGATAATCTTCCACGTCTCGGAAAGACTGACATGAGATATATTCCACGCCTTGGGAACTCCATCGCGTACCACTACGCCTCGAGCAACTCACAAGTGAAAGGTGACAAGTTTCCACGCTTCGAGCCACATGTTGTAGATTCCTACGCCTCGAGCAATCTATTAAATGATGATTTTCCACGCCTTGGAAAGTCTAATCTGGGACAGTCTCCACGCCTTGAGAGCCTATCGTGAACTCCTACTCCTTGAGCAATTCACAAGTGAAATTCCATATTCCGGAATAACACTAAGCATTCATGCCTTGGGATTCATCCGCTGTCTTCTACGCTTTAAGAAGTGCGCAATAATTTACAATTTTCCACGCCTTGGGAGAACTTGTCTATGCCTCAATTTTGTTGAATCAAGTTGTTCTGTTTTGACAACCTCCGCATTCTTAGGGAGCTCCATCGAAGACCACCACGCCTAGAGCTGTCTTCTCAATTCTTCTCGTCTTCACTCCTTGGAAGTGATAGCTTCTCACGCCTTGGAAAACCTATCGTAAAACCTTTATCCTTAAGATTTCACTGAGCTCAAATAGATTATTTTCGTAGAAATCTCTCACCTTAAGAAATAATGTTCTCAATCAATCAACATGATCGTCATCAGGCCGATCATTAATCAAATATGATCGTAATCAGGCCGATCATCAATCAAATCAATTTCTTAGAAGATAAATGGCACACCATAGAGCTCAAACGGATAAATGGAATTTACAGAGTCAGTCTACGAGACCCACACAACCCAACGCGGGCAGCAGCAGATGCATCGCACAAAGCCAGGCCATATCGCGGAGCGTTGGAAATATCGCTTCGTGAGATTTTCATCGCGTCGCGATAAATTCGTATTTCCCGGTTTTAAACCCTTTCTTCTTTTTTTCTTCGCTGTTGCTTCCATTTTTCTCGTTCGCTTGCGGAACTTGAAAGCTCTTGTTCTTGCTCGTTTTTTGACCAAATTCACTCAAATCTTTTGCAAATTTTCAAATTCTCACTCTAGTTTACCAATTTATGTAAGTTTTGCTCAAATTCCATTTAATTTTAGTAAATTTCGAGTGTATTTATTTGCGGTTTTTCGGGAAATTTCGAATATGCTTGTATTTCTTCCTCAAGTTTTGTCAAATTTCTTGCCATGAAATTGCTTGTACATGTTTGTATATTCTTTGTGAGTAATTTGAGACTAAAATTACTCGATTTGGTGAAGAATCGAGCATTTTGCCATTATTGAACATTCTAGGTTCGTGAGTACAATGTAGCTTTGTCTTCATGATTTTGCTTACTCTTTGTACTTAATTTGTTGCAACATTTGCCAGAAACTTGCAAGAAATTGTTTTGGTGTTCAGAATTCTTGTTGCTGTGCGAATCAAAATCATACTCTATTTTTGTACTTTGTACTCTATTTTAGACGAACATAGTGTCATGCGGCTAGGCGAACTTAGATACTATAGAACGTTTAACTTACTGTTTTCTTATGTCAACAGCAAATAGTATGGCTCATCGTCAAGGATCCGACTCATGTTCCCGCTCGTCCCACCGAGAGGACGAGCCCGTCAGCGACGGCGATGGCATTTCTACTAGCCGGGGATGGTCATTCCCTTGGGACGAGCACAACTTGTTCTTTCAGCAAGCCTTTCATATTTCCCAGCGCGTCCGATTAGGTATTACCGATGAGCACGTTCGTTGTCACAACTCAGGCAACGACAACATTTCATACATCTATTGCCATTACATTGAGGGAAATAACGCGATGAGAGCTCTTTGAAAGTCTTGTGGGTTAACTCCACTTCTGCGAGTTGCTATGGCTGTTCACCCTTAGCGGGAGAGCCGTCGTATAGTTCGGGGTGTCGTGGAGTTTTCTTGGGACACCACGAACACTTTTCACTTTATTTGGGGTGAGATGACCATCACCCCTCTTGACTTCACCATTGTCACTAGCCTAGAGTTTCGGCCCACTTCACTCCCAACAAACGGGATGCATAGTCTGTTGTCTCCCGAGACCGCGGAGCTGTTATGCCCTATTGTTCACCGAGCCGCTGCTAAGGCTCAGCATTTAAACACCAGCATGAGGAGAGCCGCAGGGCGCTACTTGCTGAGGCTTTCGATGACGATGTGACCATCCAAGAACAGCAGGTGCGTATCTTTGTTCTCATTCTCCTGTCGAGGACTTTTTCTCCTAGCAGGGGAAGCTGTGTCTTGCTACACTAGCTATCTTCCGTGCGTGATCTTCAGCTGATCGCCACGTACGACTGGGCCAGCCTTGGCTATGCTGACTTTCTTTTGGGATTGCGGTTAGCCTGTCGTCAGCGACAATGTAGTTCAGAGATTACTCTTTCTAATTTCTGGAAGATGGTAGAGGTTTGTGTCCTTTTACTTTGGTGATTGTAGTTCTCTTCTCGATATTTATTGAGTCTCAGGTTTTCTATTTCCCCGCTGGTCTGGCTCTACGAGTACTTCCCCTCTTTAATGCCGTCGAGGCCTTGAGCTAAGGGCTCCCGATCGCCGCTAGTTAGGAGGGACGCCATGCTGGCTTAGTTACCACTACTTCTGTTAGGGCTGTGATTCTTGAGGTGAAGATTCTATCTTTTGTTTTCTTATTTCTTAGGATTTCATCACAAATCTTTGACTCATTCTTCTTTGTTGTAGCGCCCTGATGTTCAGTATCACCCATGGACCGATTTGGGCGATTTCAGATTGTCTTCTTAGTACACCGCTGAGAGGCGTTTTTTCTGGGGAACCTACGATATAGTATGGTACCTGGGCGAGAGGGTGACCATTCAGCACTCCTCGACTATTCTTGCTAACCCTCCTAGTGAGATGATGAGTTAAGAGCGACTTCGGATCCATGCTGCTATTAAAGCAATTAGCGAGGACTGGCAGATGTATGGTCACCCCGACCGTCCTTACGCGGAGGTGTTACTTCCTCAACTAGCTCCGCCACCCTACCGTGAGGAGGAGGTTTGTCATTTTTTACTATCTATTTCCTTTTTTATGCATCCCCCAACGGTGTTTTACCGTTTGGACTTTACTTTTTTTGCAGGAGTCAGAGGAGCCCGCGGAGTTTGTGCCTCCGTGGATGTCCATCACTTATCAGGGGACCTATAGACCTGTTGAGGAGCTAATTCCTCCAGCCCCAGAGGAGTGGCAATTAGTATCCCAGTCTATTCCTCGTCACCAGACCTGGGTGAGCTCCTACTCTTCTGCTTGTTCGGTGTACATGTATATATTTTGTGTTTTTCTAACCTTGTCTGTTTTGCAGTTCTCTCGCGAGGTGGTGATGCGGATGGCAGCAACCATGGATTCCTTCCGGTACCAGCTGGTGAGATGGAGTCGTCGAGCATCGTGTCGACATACGGATGGCGTTGTGCCGATATGCCT
Organism: Chenopodium quinoa; assembly: GCF_001683475.1. Classification (NCBI taxonomy): domain Eukaryota; kingdom Viridiplantae; phylum Streptophyta; class Magnoliopsida; order Caryophyllales; family Amaranthaceae; genus Chenopodium; species Chenopodium quinoa. The sequence continues at coordinate 9,727,581 of NW_018744239.1, forward strand.
TTGTGCTTTTGCTTTTACTTGTTCATCATTTTGCCTTTTTATGCCTGACTCGTATTGTTGTTTTTATTTCAGCCTGTTCCTCAGCGACGCACTCATTCGAGGCCAGAGAGCTCAAGGGAGCGAGGGGGATCGAGCCATCGCCGTACCTCTTTGGAGATCCCTGGTAGAGAGGAGGCGCACAACCAAACAGTGGTTGAGGATGAGATCAGCTCATCGTCAGGGGATGTGAGGCCACCTGGTTATGGTACTCTAGTGCTCTGTCCTCACGAGTCCTCGAGTACTTTTGGGGCTGGTCCATCATCTCGGCCCGGTGGTGGGACGTATGAGGTTAGCTCTTCGTCGTAGCAGCCATAGCCTACTCCTTTTGCTGGGGGAGTTTTCAGCATGGGCCACACGGAGGTACTCAATAGACTGGTCCTACGATCATGATCCCAACGACTGGTGGTGCTGATACTGATCAGTCGTGGACTCCACGTGGTGCACAGTTCTATGATATTTTTAGCATTCCTCGGGATTTGCGTCCTCCAGCGCCATAGTTGCTCCTGCATGTTTTTCTTGGACTTTCTAGGACTTTGCCCATATTTTGTATCTTTTAATTAACTCTTAGACCTATGTGTATACCCTAGACCTTTATGTACATTTAGTCTTTTTATTTTCTTTGCCTTTAATTATGTGCATGTGTGTGATTTTGTGAAAATCTGTGCAAAAATTCTGTCATTTTTATTATCATTGCAGGGTATCCGACTTTCTCCCTCAAAAAGAAAAAATGAAAAAAGGAGAGGAAAGTAAGTTTAATTATTTTTGGAATTCCTTAAAAAGAAATTCCCTAAATCAATTAGGATTTAGCGAAAAAGGGTTGAATATTTGTTGGAAAATAGGAAAAGAGGTTTAAAATTATGCGAAATCTGGAAAATATCAAAGTACGAATCCGAGTCAAAATTAAATCAATGTAAAATAAGACGCGTTTTATATCCCCAGCATTGGAAATTATCGCGGCGCGATGGATCCGGGGAAAACCGAGTCCAAACAAGACTCGATTTGTGCTTCGATTTTGCTTATAAAAAGCCCCTAAATATGCCATAATCAGCATTATTCGAGTCATCAGCTTCTATATCTTCCATTCGCATCAAATTAGTAATCATGTCTAGGAATTTATGTGACACAACCCGTGAGTGGTGTCGGTCTTTGACCGCTAAGGAGAGAAAAGAGCTCGACTTTCTTCATATGGGGGGTTTATTTGGCATTAAAGGGGTAGATCTTGATAGTGAATTTATCCATACTGCCATATAATATTAGGACCCCAACACTCATTGTTTTAGGCTAGATAATGATGAAATTAGCCCCCTGCCGGAAGAATTTGGTGTTATCCTTGGTTTTCCCTCTGTAGACCTTGCAGTAATTCCCATGGTGTGTGAATATTACTACAAAGATTTTGAGTGTTATTATAATCTGAGGGAAAATGATTTAAAAACCATAGTTGATGGTAGTGAAGTTGATCTAAGAAATTTTGCATCGTTTTACTTTAATAGACCTAAGTCCGACTCATTCCACATATATTAAAAAGAGCTTTCCTTTATTGCATGTTTTGCCAATTTCTACTTACTAGTGGTCGTATGCATGTGGGGCAAGCTATTTTGGCATCTGTGATGAAATAAATCGACGCTGGGAGAAACCGCATGCCATTAATTGTTGGAGAAACAATGCTAAGTTTAGATGAATTAAAGGAAAATCGCAAAGCGCCTCTTCGAGGATCTCTAATATTATTGTTATAGGTAGAAAATTAATACTTTTAATTACAAAAATAAAAAATAATTAATTTTGCAAAGTAATAACACTTAGTCTCTATTCTTGCAGATTTGGCTGATGGAAAGACCTGAATTTATTAGTTCTCCTAACAATATTGAGAAGTATATATACTCCTAACTGTCTTGTGAGGAGGAAGAAATGCTTTTCTTTGAAGATGGGACGTCGGGAGTGGAGTAGAATCTTTGAAACTCGTGACTTCTCTATCAAGTGGATTATTCCTTGGTGGAGAATTGAGAAGATGGTTGGAGTCAACACTCAACCTTTCTGTCGTATCCCAAGCTTGTCGAGGTTGACCTTTTACTACCCTTCTAGGGTGATGAGGCAATATGGTCTTGCTCAAACTATACCTTCTGGAGATCATCGTCGTCCTTATGAGTACCCTGTATCGAAGAATGTTGAACGGTTTCATTATTATTGGTGCGCTAGACCCTTATGGAATGTCATCTCGAATAGGGTTCCTCCTTCGTTGTCTAGGGAATTTAAACAATGGTTACTTGGTCGAACCAAAAGGATAAGAACAAGGTTCGAAACACAAGCTCTAAGGGTGCGGAGAAGACTAACATAAGAGATCGCTTAGGTGACAAGAAAGCTCCTCCTAAAGAACGTCTAGGTTTAAGAGTTGAATTAAAGGCTCTTATCATGCCTAAGAAGAAAAATGTTGTGGGGGGTAAAGGGAAAAGGAAGGCTGACGCTAAAGAAAAGAAGGCTTGGGTTGAAAAGAAAGTTGGTGTTTTTGCTAAGGGGAAAACTGTTTCTTCTAAGGTTTCAGTTAGGTCATCTAATGGTTCCCTATTGTTAAAGGAGCTAGAAGATGAAGAAGATGCAGACAAAAACTGGAAGAGAGTTAGGAAGGAGAAGACATATTAGAACATTGCTTTGCCTTCAATTTATTATACAATTTTTAATTTTGAGTTAATTTTATTTTCAAGCTTTTATTTCATCAATAATGTAATTTCCAATTATTAATGCAATTTTTAGCTATTAATTAACTTTTTGTCTTCAACATTCCTTTATTATTAGGAATAATTTTAAGCAATGAAAACAACTTGAGTAATTTTGAAAATAATCCGAGTACAGAAGTCGGAAAATCTCTGAAATAATACAAAACAATTGTGATTAATTGTAGTTTTTAAACGGCAAAAATCGGCTTCCATCGCGACGTGATGCATCCATCGAGGCACGTTGGTTCTTGATTGGCTAGATACTTAACTTTTGCGATGCTAAGTCGTAAAAAGGTGAAATTTTGAAAAATTAAAGTGGACGCACCCTATAAAAAGGTTTGTGCCCTTTTGAGTGTAGAACTCAATTAAATCATGGGTAGAACTTCTGAAAGGAATGGTGTCCTTCCAACAAGTGTATTATTCCGATAGAGGGTTCAGAATTATTAGAAAGCTAATTCTTCAGTGAGGTCAAGTGATCGGAACGCCTAGGTGGAGGCCGCGTCCGATCAGTAATATATTACAGCTTAATCTTGACTGAACCCTTCGAGTCGCACCCTAATCGAATATCCTATCCGAGACGACGAATCAATCCAAAGGATTATATGAGTCATTAGAGTGTTGCAAACAAAGACGTCAGATATCAAGCTTTGAGCGTCGAAACCGAGCGTCATAAGTCGAGTCAAATTTAGAATTAAACGAGACGAGAAATTAAGCAAGCGACAAGTACGAGCTAGGCCGTAGCCTCGCATTGGCCTAGCCATGCGAGTGCTAGGCTAGCCTAAGCTACCAACCGCATCGCAAGGCATGCTGCAAGCCTAGCATGCATTGCGTGCTAGGCCGAGCATGCTTGTACGGCTGGTGCTCATGGCCGCAAGCAAGGTAGAAGCTGGCGCGCCATGCGTGCTAGCGTGCTAGCATGCTGGGCCTCGCACCCAGCCTCTCGCAGCCTCGCCCAGCACTCGCACATCACAGCTCAAGCATCACAAGCAGCGTGTTATGGGTGAATGTGCTATGGCTGTGCGTGCTTGCTAGCATAGCCGCACCAGCCACAAGCACTAGCACCCGAAACACAACAGCAACAACAACCCGCATTGTGTGCGTGGCTTGCTTGCTGCACTCTTGCATATGTGGGCTGGCCTGCTAACCCAGCCAAGGTGCCAGGCGCCAGCTAGGCAGCCTTGGTAGCCAAGGCAGGCTGGCAGCTAGCTCACAGTCAACGGAGGGGACTGGTTTATGGGGATTGCTTGGGGTGCAAGGGGAATTTAGTCCCCCCCCCATTTAGTGGTCCTCACCTACCCTTGCTCACCATTTTCCACTTGGCGCTTGTTGATTCATTTGCATTTTAATTTGTTTTTGGATTAAAATAACTTGAGCAAAAATGCAATTCTCCCACATTGATGGGAAATGGGAAATCAAGGCTCCCTTCCCTATAAATACCCATGTTTTGGGTTTGGGAAGAAACACTTGAGTTGAACTCAATAAGACATCTCCCTATAAGTGAGAAAACCTTTAAGTTCGTAATACTGTAGCATTTCCTTGGTCTAGCTCCGACTAACCTTCGGGGTAGAGACCGCTCGGGTCGGGTCGAGGGTGCGAGCCATCGGAGGCTTACGCACTTGCGAAGCTAAAGCTCGTAAGCGAACGAAGCACGTGTCGAGGGTAAGATCATATTTTCTCTTTCTCTTTTGTTGTTTAATTATGTGATTGCATGTTTAGTAACATTAATTAGTGTGCGGGTCTTGGGCGGGTTTCATTCCGCGTAGTGTCGGACACTACGAAACCCAACAGCGGTATCGGAGCCGCGCTCATTTTAATTATTGTAACTAATAATTAATTGAGGTGATTTAAAATGGATTTAAATTTCTGGTTTTGCTTTCTAATTAGATTAGAAGCCCGTTTTAATTAGTTTTAATCTAGCAGTTATATTAATTTTGGCTCACGAACCCGGATTTCGACCCAAAAATAGTGAATTTTGGGTGAAATCGATGTTCTAAATCGTTTTTGTCCCTTTTCAACAATTGTCCAGAAGCTAAAATCCACCTAGAAAAATGTTTTTCGAGGGGTTTTTCGTTTTTGACGAATTTTTTTAAATCTTTAAAGACTTGATTAATTATGGCATGTTAAAGGTAGATTATATGTATGGTTGCATCACTAATCTACTGCAATAATAAACCTCATTAAGCATGTACATGAAGTCATTTGGTGCTTAATTTGGTGAGCTCATTTTTCACATAAACTTGTAATTTCACAATTTTGCAAATTAATTGCTTCAAGTGTGAATGTTTATGGTGAATTTGTAATTTTGAAGTTTCTTAAAAATGTTAAAGATCCAATTTTTAGTTGTTTATTTGGTTGGAACTTTACTTTCTAAATTCTGTTTCGGGGGTTTTTGATGTGTCCTGCGGGAGAGTAACAATTCCTAGTATGTGCCACCGACGCCTGTACCTGCAAAACCACGAAGACTCCGGTTGATGGGAGCTCCGCCTCCGACGATTAAGTCAGTAACGTACGGGAGGGAGAATAGTGCGGAAGTGGTAATTACTTCTTGCTAATACAGAAGGATTCTGCTATTAATATTGCTCGAGATTGGTGTTTGTATTTATGAATACCCCATAAATGAGGTCTGACCCACTATTTATAGTAGGGAGACCAGTACCCCATCTAGGATTCAAAGGACACGTGTCAACAGGGGATTGGTGCCCTGTTGACCTATGGCTTGCTGCCACGTGTCGCAAGGCCATTGGGCCACGTGTCTAGGGTAATTTTTACCCTAAACATTTGCCCCTCTCAGGTGCTGATGTGGCGGTGCCACGTGGCACCTGAGACACTCTCTCTCCCTCTTTTTTTTTTCCTCGAATTTGAATTTGAATTTGAATTTTGGAAGTTCAAAGGGAAGAAGGTGAAAAGGCGCAAGGGTTCACCTTCTGAGGATTGCCTATAAATAGCGAAACTCCTCCCTTATGTTCACATTTACAACCTTGAACAATTTTCAAAGATTTTGAGAGCAGGCGGTATTGAGAGCAAACTTCTCCTGAATTCTTCCGAGTGCACATCTAGTATTTTCCGTCTCTTTCAGAGAATCTTCTACCGTCTGTGTGTGTTGTGAACAACATCGCAAATTTGCAGCTGCTACTTAGAGAACACATCCGGCTACTAGGACGACTGAGTCTTTGTTAGCCATTTGAAGTTTTTCCAGCTTGGTCAAGCGGTTTTCTCCTCTTCTCAATTAATTTAGGTACCGCCTCTATTCTCTCTAGCTCTTCCATGTATTTACGTTTGTGCTTCTTTCTTGCTTTTTTCTTTATTAGTTCCATAAGTAGATGGACCCTTTATACCCACACCCGGAACATAGCTTTGAGACCAACCGGTCCCTCAGCACGACTAAGTCTAGACTGGGGATGCCGCCTCTGGGTTTTGGAATCTTTCTTGTTCATCTCCCAATCCGACCGTCTCCGTGTCTGTGCAGGACACAATGGCCAGAACCAAGAAGACGGCTATGGATCCTAATTATAGAGGCGGAAGCTCAGAAGAGTTGCCGCATGAGGAGAGGGTCTTAGATGAGATAACAAGGGGATCTCCTAGAGGCACCCCGAGTACCCCTAGCGATGGAATTCTAGGGTCCTACACTAGAGGTGGTGAGGAAACCGCCTCTGCTTCTGGAGCTGAGGACCAAGAAACCTCAGCAAGAAATGAGAACCCCGCTTCCAGTTCCGGCTCTGAGTCCGGCTATGATGGGGGTGACAGCAACAGCAGCTATCTCACGACGTCTGTGGATAGCGAGGAGGAGGAAAGGCCTTTATGGAACACCAAAGGCGATCCTCTCATGATCTCCGTCTCTGCAAAAGACAGGGCTGGCATGCAGAGAAACCTAGCTGATTTCGTACTCAAGCGGCCCTTAGGAGAAGGGTATAAATTAGTGGTCCCGCCTGAGATGGGGACCATTGCCTGGGAGGACAACCAGCGTAATGCAGACGACTTCTTTGGCTGCTATGAGGCGTCTTTTTTAGCGGGGCTCCGCTTCCCCCTCCACAACATAATAAAGGCCATACTCAAGGGTTATGGCCTAGGCGTCTTGCAACTTACCCCCAATTCTTGGGTAAACATTTTGGGGTATATTGCCGCCTGCGAAATGCAGAACCTGAACCCCGGCTGGGAGGCTTTTGCTCACATGCACTATCTGAGCCGGAGTTCAGGCGGTTGGAGGGCCTGGTACACATTAACAACATATCCCAAACACCTAATGACGCTTGACAAGCCGCCAAAGTGGTCCGATTGGAAAAACCGTTTCTACTTGGTCAAAGCCCCGACCAATGAAGAGAATCGAGAGCTCCGGAGATACAACCAGAAGCCTGAGATGCTTGGGCAGAAATGTAAAATGTCCACGATACCGGATGGGGATTACGAAGCGATCATTGAGCCCGGATTTTTCGAGCTCACCACTTCCACCATCTCAACCAGTGAGGTTATCAGTGTACCCAAGAATTGGGTACCTAAGAATGAGTTCCTAAGGGAAGAGGCGTTCTTGTCCGCCTACGGGCTAAGCATCATGTTCCAAAATAAATGTAGGATGAGAGCCTCAGCCGGCCAATTTGTGCCGGATGTATAATTTTGCTTTGCTTAGTGTTTTTGAACCTTTTCTAACCAGGCGTCTTCGTGTTATTTTGCAGCTGAAGCCCTAGGTATGTTTCCAACATATAAGACGCCTGCTAAAAAGGCCTCGGATATCCGCAAGGAGCATGCCGAGAAGAAAGCTGCCCAGGCAGCCAAGAAAGTAAGTCCGCCTGACCTTATTGCGAATGATTGCTTTCTCTTCTATTCTCAGTTGTTTCAGAGCTATCTGCCTGACCGTTTTTTTGCCTTGTTTCAGGATGGGAGCAAGGTTCCTCTCTCTCTTTCCAAACAACACCGGCCAAAGCCGGATGGGGAGGAGCCTGCTCCTAAGGTCCAAAAGACCTCTCACGCCGACCGACTGATTGTCGGCGGCAAATCAGTGAAGAATACGGGGTTAGGGCTCGACCTATCCCATGGGAGGACGGATGTCCCCCCTTCCCAACAAACCATAGGCGGTACGTCCGCCGGGAAAGGCCCACGCGGCACTCAAGAGACCCAAGGTACGGATGACCCCTTCAATCTCACTCTACTTGGCCTGCCCATGCGGGTCAAGTCTTACTCCCAACTCCAGCCGGAGGACTCGTCATCCAGTCGGCATTCTATTGGAGGGGCGTTTTCTCCTTTCTCACCGTCTGTTTCTGGTGCAGATAAATCTCCTCACTGGCCGGATGTGACACAATACACCCGGGCCATGTTGAAAGTCGTCCCTAGGGACGAGAAGGAAACGATCCCTGGGATCAACGCCTTCAATGCTGACCGTGTGATGGTCAGCCTGGATGAGGTATTCTTCTACACCCGCCTCTTTTTTTACACTGATCTCATACTCATCCGGTATTTTCTAACACCGGCTGTGTCTTCGTAGTCTTTGTTACGCGTAGAGGGGCTGAAGAAGGCCTATGCACGCAAGCAAGAGGAGGTAAGAAGAGCCAAACGGGATGCCAATGACGTCCATAATGTAGCTCAGTATTCAATGATTGCGCATGACTTAGAAACTAATTCTATAATCATGCAATAGGCGGACCAGGTCAAAACCCTTCAAAAGGCCCTCAATGAGTCCAAGGTTAAGATGTAGAATCTTCAGGCGTCGCTGGACAATGCCGAGAAGGAGCTGAATGAGAACAAGGAAGCCCTTCAGTGCCTGGAAAAGCCTAAAAAAGTCAGCGAACGCCTCAAGAAGGAGAATGACCGTCTGAAGAAGGAGGCTGCCAATTCTCAGAAAAACTTCGAGGCAACCTTTCAAGCAGAACAGAGTCGGCTCATTGAGGAGAATGAGAAAGACTGCGAGAACCGCATGAGGAAGGCGTTCTCCCTTATTCATTCGAATGCGGACTATACTGCTTGGGAGCTCGCCTATCGATATACAAATCTTGCCATTCTGGCGCAAGAGGAGGGTCAGCCGGGACCTCAGCCCTATGAGGACTGGGCAAGGAAGGAGATCGAGAGAATGCGGACTGAGGCGGCTGAAGAGGAGGAGGAGACCGAGGAAAATGCTGAAGTTCCCGTCTCCGTGGCCGCTGCCACTCAAACCCAGCCGGAGCAAACTCAGAAGCCTGCTACCCAAAATCCGACTGACCGCGTCACAGTTCAGATAGAGTAGCAATTACCTCCTGGCCTGCGTGCCGTGTATTTCCTTGTATTTTCACCGGATGGGGATCCGGTTAACAGTATAACAATTTTAATTTTTGAGTATTAGTTGAAATATATTTTGCCGACTATGTCAGCTTTCCCTTGGTATGATTCTTAGTTTTTCTATTTTTTTCGCAAATTTTTGCAAGTATAATAACGCATGACTTCCCATATATACCGGGTGGGGTTACTGAGTTTGCCCCTGGATGGCTGGTTATTATCTTCAAAAGGTTAACAGGCAGGCGTCCATACATGCACCCGGTTAGGACGACAAACGGAGCTTAATTGTTTGAAGCGAACTAATCGTATTACGAACCGGCTGGGGTGTGCTCGTAAAGCACCCTGTTTTTCCATGTTTGTATGCAGCTGGTTATTTGGCCGGCTGTATGTCAGTCATCTGTTAAATGCCAAGGTTTGGACCTTCCTAGGTTCAGTGGCATAACCGTTTGAGGTGCCTTTGTATAAAAGCTAGTTATGGCATGACCAAGATTTCGCATGCCGTCTGTACTGTTTGGTAGTACGTGCGGCTGAATTTTCCTACTGGGGTACCAGCTGAATTTCTTTGAAATAAAGCCTGGGGGTACCGCTTTGCGTAAATGACCGGTTGTACTGTTTGCAGTGAAGACCGGTCGTATCTTGGTTACAAAGGATCATTGAAACAGCCGTTTAGAGCCGTTTGGTTTATGATCACTAGAACAATGTAGCACCCGGAAGGGAGATGTTCTCTTCGACGAATTCACCTTAAACGGGCGTCGCCGGGTGTCTGCTCTTTTGGAACAGACGGTTTTTAATTTTTAGCTGGCCAGTTGACCTTTAATTTTATTGCTGCCGCCTGCGTATTGCACAGGACATGACGAATGTATGCAGAAAAGGAAAATTTGGAAATAAAGCATTCTCATTAATACACTCTATTTACAAAAGTTTACAATTCTCAGAAGTAGTACTTTTTCAAGTTGTCTATATTCCAAGTTCTGGCTAGCTTCCTACCGTCTGGGGTTTCTAGGCGGTAAGTGCCACCTCTAACTTCTTCAAAAATCCGGTAGGGGCCTTCGCAATTAGGATTTAGCTTCCCTTGCTCATTCGCCCTACCGGTTGCCTCCATTTTTCGTAGCACAAAGTCCCCCACTTTGAGGGGTCGTTTGTGTACTCTTTTGTTATAGGTCCTCGTCATTCTCAAACGGTATATCTCATGATTCAAGGCGGCGTTGCCCCTGCGCTCCGGGAGTGAATCCAATGCTAGACGCATGGCCTCCCAATTGGCCTCCTCATCATAAAGCATGACTCGGAGTGTTGGCTCATAAAGTTTAATAGGCAGGACGGCTTCAGTGTCGTATGTCATGAGAAACGGGGTTTCTCCAGTTGCCCCCTTTTCAGTTGTTCTGATGGCCCAAAGGACGTGAGGTAACTCATCCGCCCAAAGACCGCCAGCTCTCTCAACTTTCTTCTTTATGTCGTCTGAGATGAGTTTGTTGAAGGCTTCAACTTGACCGTTTGCCTGAGGTCGGCCAACGGATGCAAAATAATGTGAGATCCCTTGATCTCCCAACCAACTCTTGAGGACAGGCGTTTCAAACTGAGGGCCATTGTCAAAGACCATGGACATGGGAACCCAAACCGGGTGACTATATTTCTCCAGATGAAGGAAATCACATCTTTAGTCTTTATGCCTTTGACCGCCTCTGCTTCGACCCATTTGGTGAAGTAATCCACAGCAACCAGGATGTAACGAATCCCGCCTGAAGCAGGCATATATGGTCCCAGAATGTCCATTCCCCACTTTGCAAAGGGAACAGGACTGTGAATGGTTGTTAGGTCTGTTGCCAGACGATGTATCAGCCGGCCAAACCGCTGACATCTGTTACACCTCTTAACTAAATTCATGGCATCTGCCTCAAGAGTGGGCCAAAAGTAGCCCTGCCGCCTGGCTCTCTTAGCCAGGGATCTGCCGCCTATATGTGATGCACAAAAACGCACATGCAGATCCTCTAGGACTTCTCTCCCCTTCTCTGGGGTAACACATTTCAAAAACGGCTGCAAGTACCCCTTTCGAAGGAGTTCCCCTTGATGCATTACAAAGCTTAGAGCTCGTTTCTTAAGAGCAACTACTTCTACAGGGACATCCGGCAAGGTGCCGTCTGTCAGATAAGCCCGGATGGGGTCCATCCAGGTAGAACTTCGGTCAAGAACTCCAATGGGATCATGTTCAATACTTCTTTTTTCCATGACCTCCCAAAAGACTGACCTAGGCGCATCATAGGAGGCGGATGATGCCAACTTGGACAGTGCATCCGCCTGATTGTTCTCGGACCGTGGCACTTGACGTAGATTGAATTCGTCAAGTGTCGCAGCCTCCTCTCTGACTGCCTGCAGATATTTGATCATAGCCGGATGGGTTGCTTCATAGTCCCCATGGAATTGGCTAACGATCAATTGAGAATAAGAGCGGGCATTAACTTTCCTGGCCCTTGCCGCCTTGCACATGCGTATACCAGCCAGCAGGGCCTCATACTCCGCCTCATTATTTGAGGCCTGGAACTTAAACCGTGGTGCATATTCATATTTATCCCCTTCTGGAGAATGACATATTACGCCTGCACCACAGCCGTTTATAGTGGAGCTTCCATCTATAAATAACTTCCAAACCTGATCCAGATTTGTCGGCTGCACCGTCCTTGTCATTTCGACAATGAAGTCGGCAAACGCCTGACCTTTCACCGCCCGCCTGGGTTCGAAAGTTATTTCCAGGCTCTGTATTTAAACAGCCCATTTGATCATTCTGCCGGATGACTCTATTGTAGTCATTGGCCGCTTGAGTGGCTGATCAGTATACACAATCACCGGATGTGCCAAAAAGTAGGGCTTCAACCACTTGACTGGTTTGTAAAGAGCCAGCCCAAATTTTTCAATCATTGGGTACCGGAGTTCAGCGTTTCTGAGAACATGGCTGATGAAATATACTGGGAGCTGATTGTCGTCTCTCTCAGCAAGAAGAACAGCACTAAGGAAGTGATTTGAGACGGCTAGGTACATGTAGAGAACCTCCTGGGGAAGGGGGCTTAGTAATCTTGGAAAAGAGTGCAGATGTTGCTTTAGCCTCTGAAATGCCGCCTCAGCCTCTTCACCCCACTCGAATCTTGACCTCTTCCTGATTGCTTGGAAGAAATAGAGGCATTCGTCGCCTGACCGGCTGAGGAACCTCCCCAATGCCGCCAGGCAACCGGTAAGTTTCTGAACTTCCTTTACAGTGCGGGGTGACTGCATGTCAATAATCGCCTGTACTTTTTCCGGATTAGCCTCTATGCCTCTTTGATCAATCAGAAATCCGAGAAACTTCCCAGACTCAACACTAAAGACACACTTCTTGAGGTTAAGCATGACCTTGTGCCGCCTGAGGGTGGTGAAGGTTTCTCGAAGGTCAGCCAGGTGATCTGTCTGTAGCTTGAATTTGACTATCATGTCATCAATATATGCCTCCACATTCCTTTCGATTTGATTGATGAAAACTGTGTTTATCATTCGTTGGAAAGTAGCAGGCGCATTATATTTTTTAACCCAAATGGCATCACCGTGTAACAATATAACCCCTGATCAGTGACGAAGGCCGTCTTCTCCTGATCCTTCCTCCATAGGGGAATCTGATGGAAGCCTGAGTAGGTGTCCATGAAGCTCATTAGATCATGACCGGCTGTAGAGTCGACTAAGCTGTCAATCATTGGAAGCGGATAACTATCCTTCGGACATGCCCTGTTCAGATCTGTGTAGTCTACACACATCCGCCAGGTGCCATTCGGCTTTTTCACAAGGACAACGTTTGCTACCCAATCCGGGTAGTAGCATTGCCGAATGAACCCAGCATCTAGCAGCTTTTTGACCTCAGAGGCTGCCGCCTGAGATCTTTCCTCTCCGTGATTCCTCTTTTTTTGCCTAACCGGGTTCTTTTTGGGATCAACGGCGAGTTTGTGGACAGCAAGATCCGGGCTGACGCCTGGCATCTCTTCCACTTCAAAGGCAAAGATGTCTTTGAACTCTCTCAACAGTTGGAGCAAGTTTGCCCCCAATTTCTCAAAAGCAACCGTCCCAACCTTGACGGTTCTATCGGGCCGGCTATCGTCTAGGACGACATCAATGCTCTCACCAGCCGGCTGGAGTCGGAGATCATCCGATCGTTTGCCGGTCAGTGATTGCTATTATTTTTCTGTTTTGACGGGTGCCAATTGGTCCACCTTTCTCTTTTTACCGGCTGCCCTGGGAGCCAGCACTACGTGCTCGTAGTTATCCAGTTCTATGGGCTCTTTGCCATGACCGGCTGAAGCCATAGTTGGTTTGACGTCTGAAAGATAGCATTCTCTAGCTGTCTTTTGGTCCCCATTCAGGGCACCGACTGTCCCATCATCCTTCTGAAATTTGATCAGCATGAGAGACGGGATGATGACAGCCGTTAACTCGTTGAGGGTGGGGCGACCAAAAATCATATTATAGGCGGTCAGCTCCTCAACAACAAGGAACTTGACGACCATGTGCCATCCTTGCCCCTTCTCACCCAGCCGGATGGGTAGGTCAATCTTTCCCACCAGATGCACTACTCCTCCCCCAAAATCGACTAAGGGGTGAGAAGCCTCCTGCATGTTGTTGGGCTTGTACTTGAGCTTTGTCAAGCACTGGTAGCTTATCAGGTCAGACGAGCTCCCGGTATAAATTAAGATCCGGCCAACTCGTTGGTTGGAAACCTTGCGTCGATGACAATGGGGTCATCGTGAGGCCGTCTGACCTGGCCTCGGTCCTTTTCAGAAATAAGGACCTCAGGAAAGGTATCTTTCAACGTCTGGCCCTCATCTACTGAGTTGACCAGCTTCCTAATATTGTCCTTGGCACCCCGGATGGTAGGACCCCCAACCGCAAAACCGCCTGCTATAGTACAGATTGTTTCCTCGTCTGTTTTAGAGTTAGCAACAGTTAATTTGGATGGGTGTCCCTTGTTTGTCTTGGGGGCACCCTTGGACTTGGGCAAGTAGGACTTCAAAGCCCCCTCCTCAGCCAGACGGTCCAATAGTCGCCTGAGGCTATAGCAACCATTGGTGTCATGGACAACATCTTCATGGAATTGGCAGTATTTGCTCTTGTCCCGGCTGTTGACGGGGCTTTTCATTGCTGCCTGTTTTTCAAGAGACAACCGGTCTTTGATCTCCATGAAGATGGAGGAGCAGTCCTTAGTGAACTCGTACTTTGGAACGTACTGTTCTGATTTTCTTCTGCTCTTCTGGGCTGGCTGACCAGATCAGTCTGCCGCCCAGACTTTTTTTCTTTTCTTCTCTTCTTTCTTTGCCGCCTGGGATGGCTGGCTCTCTCTCTATTCGAACTTTTTAGGGTCCGACGGGTGCCTCACGGCACAAACCTCTGTCGCCTGTGTATAGGCTTCAACTTCCATTAATGCCTCTTGGAGGGTGGCAACCCTTTTTTTGACCAGGTCGAACTTGAAGGTCAACCCGTCTTTCAGACCCTTGAAGAAGTCTGTGTAGGCAACATCGTCAGACAGCCCTTGTATCTGAATTCTCATCAGATTGAACCGCCTGACGTAGGACCAAAGTCCTTCCTTCTCTCCCTGTTGTATGGCCCCAAGATCGAGGCTTGTTTTCTTGGGAGAGATGTTCATTGAGAAGTTTGACGTAAACAGGTACGCCAAAGTTCTGAAGTTGTTGATGCATCCGGCTGGCAGGTTGCCAAACCATCGTTGGGCAATGCCCTTCAATGTAGCCGGAAAGCAGCGGCACCAGGCAGCATCATCCAACCCCTGTAAGTACATGAGGTTGGTATACGCCATTAGGTGATCTTCTGGGTTGGCGGTACCGTCATAGGCACCGACCAACATGTTTTTCACCTTGGCCGGCTGTGCCGCCTCGGTGATTTCCCTGGAGAATGTCGTTGGTTGTTCCCCAAGGTTAAGCAACCGAAGTTTCCAGTCCATAGGCTAGACCGGCTGTGCTTCCTGACCCCCAAAGAGGGCCGACTGCATGTATGGAGATCCATACGGCATGTACGGTGACCCGTACTGTACCGGCTGGATAATTTTGGGACCAAATCGTGCGGACGAACCGCACGACTGAGTTCCTTCTCTTGATTCCGAATGCTTTATGGAAGCATTTTGGAAGCTGTCTGGGTAGTTCGACATTGAAGCCAACGCGGACAGCTGCAGACTTCTCTTTTCCTGGATAAGCAACCGGGCATCAGAGTAAGTCTTCTTGGATCCATCCGGCTGTACTTGCCGGATAGGCTTCCGTTGCCCTGTCTCAAGGAAACGAAGCTTTGAGATGTCAATCGTGGACCCATCCGTCACCTTTGGTTTCGGGTGAGGTGTAGGCACACGATCCTTGAGTTGCTTCTTCCCGGAGGAAGGTTTCTTTGCCGTCTGGCCCTTGTGAGGGCCATTGGACGTGTTTAGAAGGCTCTTGATCTCGCCCTTGAAACTTGTCATGAATTTCATGAGTTCGTCTCTCGTAACGGGAGTAGTACCTTCTGCCGCCTAGGTTGTCCTAGTCGGTCTGCCGTTTGGGCTGCTTGGAGCAGCCTGACTTTCACCCCGCTCCTTTATTTCTTTGGAGCGGACGTGTTTTGTTTTGAAGGACCCGTTTGGGGCCACATAGGTGTCGATTTCGTAATCGTCACCACTTTCTTGGTCCGTATGGACCTCAGGCTCGACCGTAGGCCGTTTGCCTTCATTCGTTGGTACAGTTTCAGAAGCCATCGAGAAAGTACTCTTCCCACAGACGGCGCCAAATGTTTCGGGGGTTTTTGATGTGTCCTGCGGGAGAGTTACAATTCCTAGTATGTGCCACCGACGCCTGTACCTGCAAAACCATGAAGACTTCGGTTGATGGGAGCTCCGCCTCCGACGATCAAGTCAGTAACGTACAGGAGGGAGAATAGTGCGGAAATGGTAATTACTCCTTGCTAATACAGAAGGATTCCACAATTAATATTGCTCAAGATTAGTGTTTGTATTTATGAATACCCCATAAATGAGGTCTGACCCACTATTTATAGTGGGGAGACCAGTATCCCATCTAGGGTTCAAAGGACACGTGTCAACAGGGGATTGGCACCCTGTTGACCTATGGCTGGCTGCCACGTGTCGCAAGGCCATTGGGCCACGTGTCTAGGGTAATTTTTACCCTAAACAAATTCCATGTTGAACTAATTTTTGGATTTAATCATTTTTGAGCTGATTAAAGTCCTAAAAGTTCAAAACTTGTGATTGAAATTTAATTAATCTTCATATTGGAAGATGTAATATTTCCAGTTTACACAAGTTATTGTTGGAAATTTTTCATTGGATGAATGTATTCATTTTCCCAACCCATTTAATTTTTATCAAATCTCATTATTAATTTATGTTTGATTAAATTAATTATGAGTATAGCCCTTCAATTTTGAAGCATCAAGATGAACTAAAAATAATTTAAAGAAATGTTCTTGAATTAATTTTGGTTTGTGCACTGAAATTGAATTTATTTAAGTTAGACTTGTTTTATTTTCATTCTTGCTCAATGTTGGTTCTAAAATAAATTTAGAATCAATTTTATGTCACACATATATCGGGATTAAATCCCGAGATAAAAGCACGCAAATCGAGGCAAAGATCGCCCAAGCATAACCTACGGCTAACCGGGCTGCTCATGCCTCGAAGGGCTTCTGCTGTGTGGCGTGTTGGGCTAGGTGCACGCTTGTTGCTACACGCATAGTGCGGTGTGAGTGTGCTTGGTGCATCGAGGATGCGTGGGTGATGCACGCATGGCGCTACGATATGGGTGCGTTGGTGCTGCGATGTGTTGCTAGGCATCATAAGCTCGCATGATTTAGGACCTTAGAGGCATGTATTGTGTGTGTGCAAGTGCATTGATGTGGTCGGTGTAACGCATAAGCGACATCGTAAGTCACTCCCACGTGCTTGGGCCACAAGCGGTTGTGCGGGTGCGGCCACGCTAGGCACCTCGAGCCTTGGTGCAACGCACTTGGGCATCGTTGGGCTATGTGTTTAGCGATTTTTGCCGTTTTAATTATTTCATTATTTTAACGAGGCTAGGCCTCGGTTTTTCCAGCTCTTGCAAAATAATTTGGCAAAATTTGGGTTAACCGGCTTAATTAATTGGATTAATTAAGTTGGATATGGAATTTAGTGGGAGCTTCGTTAATTACTTGAGCTAATTTTATTGCGCCTTAATCACATAATCGATTAACAACTTTGACAAGTTTTAATTAGGCAAGTTAATCGGATTAACCACCTAAGTTAGTTACTAGTTTGCGCGTGTTATGCATTGATACTTGTTTTTCGTTGTAAAATGCATGGGCCATTCACAAATAGTGAATGGATGAATGGAATGTATATTGTATCACAGGTTTTGTGAAAATGGCAACTTGTGGGGCCCGATTAGGAGTAAATACGGACTGCGATCCGTTATGTATTTTTGTAAATCTAAATACAGTCTGCGTACCGTTGCGTATTTTTGTACCTTAATATTTAGATTAGTCCTAATCATTATAGCTAGTAGTTTCATATTTGGTGGAGATGTCTGAAAGACAGCGTTTCTAAGAAGATGAGCCAAGAAGATGCATCGAAGACCCGTGGAGACTTGAAGACTCAAGGGGTCATGCTAGTTGCCATATGCATCTTTGTCTTATGTTTTCTAAATATAATTATGCTTATTTATATGAATGATATGTTAGATGCATGTTTAGGATTTCGAATGTTGCGATGATTAATTAAGTTCACTTAAATCAACCAACATAGAAACCCTAGGTCCCTATAATATTGAGCCAAATTTGCCGTTCCAAGAACAACACTTACCAAACTAACACGCGTAGTGATGGGCTATGCCAAAGTGAGGCATCAGTTACTTCCCTAGGAACGTAAGGTATACTAGGTATACAAGTTGGTCTTGGTTAAGCTCAACGATATCAGTAAGGAGTCCTTAGATGTCGTGGCAATGGAGATAAATGTCAAGGAAGCATTAGATGCAACGCTTTATCGAACCAAGAGTAGCTTAGAGCTATTAGCAATTGGATTGCTTACCCTAAAATATTAAGTTTAAGACAAGCCAAAGCATGCTTAATCACTTTTTGATTTTTGGGATCTTAGAATCGCTTTATTCTCACCTAAAAGGGACAAAATATTAATGCGTGGATAAAACGCTCAATAAGATTGAAAATTTGCATGTATGCTTTATTCAAACTTATTGGTTTTATGAATGGTTTTTCATTTCAAATTCTTTCAATTGTAGAATCATGTAAACAACTAACAACAACAACTCTATGTGCCCGGAACTCCCCGACAAGTTGGATTTTAGCCTATACTTGGTTAACTTCAAGGAATAGGAAGAGGAACTATGGAAAAATCTTCAGAATTATTCCATGGAGTACATTCTTGATACTCCCATTCCAAGCTTCTTCTCTACGGGAATCGTGAGTGACGAAACTCATGATGCATGGTCTTCCGATTGCAAGAAAGTCTCACGACTAATGGCTAATTCCATCCCGGAATAATGGAAGGAAAAGTTCTCCTCCTATTTTCCGAACATGTTCCTCAAAGCACTTGAGGACATCGTCAATGTGAGAGTCACCAAGAGTCTTAATGGCAAATATGATGGACTCGTGTTTGATGTGACTAGATCACTCTCAAACATGAAGATAAAGCCAACAGAAGAAGGTTTCCTTGCTAAGGAGAGGTACCGGCTTTGGTCAAGGGTCTACAATACCAAATTGAGACCCGGTATGCCCCTCCAACCTCATGTGATAAGAATGACTAGGCTCTTCAAGCACATGGAGCTTCTCGGAATCCCCTTGGAGGATGAGATGGCGGGTCATATCTTGCTTGCCTCACTCCACTCGGGCTATGATGCACTTAGGTTGTATATAGCTGCGGGAAAGGAGTCACACTCTTTAAGAGATGTGGTGCAGCTACTTCGCCAAGCCACCTCCTATGGAGCAACCAAAAGGCCCTTGTGAGCAAAGAAGAAGGATTTCAAGAACAAAGCGAAGATGCGATGCTTCTATTGTGGTGGGCAAGGCCACTACAAGAGGGAATGCAAGATCTTCCAAAGGGATGAGGAGGAGAGGAAGGTTTCATCTACCTCAGGTATCTTCATTAACACTTGTGTATAAACCTATTCATAGGTATTGGATACCATGTTTAACTCACTTTATGTTCCCATTTTCAGGGACCAAGTGAGAAAGGGCTTCACAAGTGGATGTGCAACTACAAGTGGACAATCAAAATGGTTTTTTCTGTTGTGTTTGTAGGCACATTATTTGTCTTTGGCTTGTAATGAACTAATTCTAGTTGATCATTCTTTTGAACATATTTGACCTATGGCGTTAGACGCTAGGTTATTTGATCACAAGACTATAACAATAGTTGTTTTGAATGTCTTGTTTATATGTTCTATGAGATTACACATTTTATATGTGATTAGACAAATGTTAACGATACCACCAAAAGAGCTAAGACCATTAAGTCGATTCAAACCTACTTGTGGCATTGTCGTCTTGGCCACATTGACATCAAACAAATCAAGAAACTTGTTCATGAAGGTATTCTTGACTCATTCGACTTAAAGTCGTTTGAAAATTGCAAAGAATGTTTATTAGGCAAGATGATAAAGCAACCATTCTCCAAGTTGGGAGAAAGGGCTAGTAACTTATTGGGTCTTATACACACGGATGTATGTGGACCAATGAGTACACCCACAAGGCAAGGTTATCGATATTTCATCACCTTCACCAACAACTATAGTAGATATGGTTATGTCCACCTTATGTCGAACAAATCTGAATCTTTTAAGAAATTCAAAGAGTTTCAAAGTGAAGTGGAAAATCATCTTGGCAAGAAAATCAAAGCACTACGATCAGATCGAGGTGGCGAGTATTTGAGCCACGAATTCGACGATCATCTGAAAGAAAATGATATTCTCTCAGAATTGACACCTCCTGGAACTCCACAATGGAACAGAGTGTCCGAGAGAAGGAATCAAACCTTGTTAGACATGGTCCCATCAATGATGGGTGTTTTGGGGTTTTTAGAGTCCTTCGGGAGAGTTACAATTTTGGGAATGCGCGCCGACTGTCTGTACCTGCAAAACCATGAAACTCCAGTTGGGTGGAGTTCCGCCTCCGACGATCAAATTAGTACGTCTGTGAATGTAGAAAAGTGCGGAAAGTAAATGAGTTTTTCTCTCTGATTTAGAGAGATTACACAATTAATATTCCTCGATTTTTGGTGTTTGTATTTATGAGTGTTTGTGAATATTTGTGAATGTGCAATAAATGAGGAGTTTCCTTTATTTATAGCAAATGAAGATCTGCTCCCCCATTAGGGTTACAATGCCACATGTCAGCATCTGATTGGATCCCATTAGGCCTTTCAAGGGCTGCCATGTGTCAGCTTGTTATTGGGCCACGTGGCATAGGGGGGGGGGGGTTTACCCCAAACATTTGCCCTTCACAGGTGTGACGTGGTTTGCCATGTGGCACCTGTGACACGTGTCACATTCCGGGAAGGTGACGGTTCGTCTCCTTCCCTCCATTTTTTTTTTGAATTCGAATTTCGAATTTGAATTGGAGGGGGAGGTGACGGTTCGCCTTCTGCCCCCGTCCTATAAATAGGAGGCTTCCTCTCATTCCATACTTTGCAAATTTTACAAAAAATTCCTTGAGAGAAAAAAGCTCTGACATTGGCTGCTCTTGCGTTCAACCAGCTACTTTGATTCAGACACGTCTGGATACCGGTTGAGTACTTCTTTGATCCTCTCTAAGGTACCGTCTGACTTAATCAATTTCCTCTTCTTGATTTCAATAGAACCACATCTGGTCTTACACCGTCTAGGGCACTTTTAAGCAACTTCTTTTCTAAATTGCATTCAATAGACCCACAGCCGGTCATGTACCGTCTGGGGCATCTTCAAACAATTGTCTTCAAAAATTTCTCTCCTTAGGCCCACAGCCGGTCTTATGCCGCCTGGGGCATTTTTGAGCAATCTTTTTCAAAAAACTGCATCCAATAGACCCACAGCCAGTCTTATACTGTCTGGGGTATCTTCGAGCCATTTTCTTCATAATTCACTCTATAGACCTTCAGCCGGTCTTTGTACCGCCTGGGGCATCTTCAAGCAATTTCTTTCTTAATTTGCATTCATAAGACCCACAGCCGGGCTTATGCCGTCTGGGGTACTTTCGAGCAATTTTCCTCAAAAACTGCTTCCTATAGACCCTCATCCGGTCTTATACCGGCTGGGGTATCTTGGAGCAATCTTCAAAAAATGCATTCTATAGATACCGTCTGGGGTATCTATGAGTGATTTTCTTCGAAAACGCCTGAATGTTTGTTTTGTATTTCAGCTTTCAAAACATACACAACCGGACTCTTCCGCCTGTGGCATCTTCAAGCCACATTTTGGGAAAACGATCAAGTCTTCTACAAACTTCAGTTGCTTTTCAAAGAGGTACCGCTTGGGGTATTAATAAGTCTATTTTATATATATTTTTATTCCCCATCCCACGGTCATATTTGTGCTTATTTGAGCTCTGTGGAGCTATTTTTATTACTAATATACGTTTTTTTTTAGTGTTTTTGTAGAGTTGGTATTATTTTATAGGAATTTTGCAGATTTATGTTAATTCCCGAGTTTATTGAGCCTCTATGAAGATATTGGAGTCGAGTCGTATTTTATGATCGTATATTTAAGCCCAAGGTCGATTTAATTAAATTTAATTCGGTGATTAAGGGTTCGGTTCGTTTGGATACTAATTTCATTGTTGTCCAGACTTGGATATCAAGAAGAAGGAAGCTGGGCCAATTCATATATTAGCCCAAGTTAGAAATCCAAGATGCAAATAACCTGCTGGGCTTCAAATCTTGCTGGTCCGATGAAATTAGCCGGGCCCGATCGGGCGAGGCCTAGCCCGATCGGGAGAAGGATGTTACACCTGGACTGCCTTTCTCGTTGGGCGGTACTTGCTATTTGGGTTGTGCTGATTTGGGCTTAAGGTTTACGCCCAAATTCTCTGATAATGTCGGCAATAATGAGATATAAGCAGCAATTATTTTAGCTTTTAAGATAATTTTCCTTTAACATTGGATTTTATAAAGTTTTATAGTACTTTTAATATTAGTGGGGGAAGTTGGGCTCTTTGCCTGTTCTCTATATAAGAGAAGTACCAGTAGGCTTTTACGGGGGGAAGGTTATCTTAGTTTAGCTTTTATTAAGCAGCAAGTAGTTTTAGTTTTAGTGGAGGTAGTTTAGTTTAGTTTCTTATGCTTCTTGATTTTTAGTTTTATTATTATTTTGCTTTATTATTTTTCATACTATTATTCTTTTTATTTTATTATTGTTTTTATTATGTTTTCTTTAATTGTTTTGTTTAGTTTAATTTTAATTATGTGCGAGTAGTTTAATTCTAGGCTTCTTGGGGATTCATAATTAATATGAAGGGGTAGTTTATTATTGTTGATTGTTGATGTTTTGGGTTAATTTCCTATTGATTGATTTAATGCTATGCAATTAGATTTGCTCAGGTTTAATTGTATGAGTTATGCAATATTGATTCGAAATTCGAGAGATGAGAATTGATGTTTAGGCTTAGTTTCAATAGGCATGTTAATCTATAAATGGTTAGGTTAAGATTCGAGAGATGCGATTTAATACCGGTAGATTAATTATGTGATTATAATACGTAGCGAAAGCCCTTTATAATCTGATTAATTTATGCATTGATGATTGATTGTTATGTTTTACCCTGGAATATTATTTATTGGTGAACCTATACCCTAGGCCTTTTATTATTGATTAATCCCTTATTTAATTCGCTTAGTTTAATTCCCACAATACAAATTGGTTACTTGATAATTTAGATTATAATAATTGATTAGGAATAAAAGAACATTGTTTCCCTGTGGATTCGACCCTACTTCCCTATCTACTTTAATTAGAGGACTTAGGAATTACTTTTGATTAGGTGATACGACTTTAGCCTGTCAAAATTTGGCCCGTTGTAGGGGAAATGGTTTTATTTTTATTTCTAATTATTATTAAAGTCTAGATTATTTTTTTTATTTTTATTTTTATTTTTATTTTATTTTTAGTTTTAATGAGTTGAAAATATCCATGCTTACGCCATTACAAGAATTATATTCGTTTTATGCAGAACCTGACTACTGTTGTTGTCAATATCGTCTTTGTCATGAAAATCCTAAATGCCCTTATAGTGAGTTTTTCGTGCGTGCTTCGGATGATTTTAGAGTCTTTTCATTTACATATGATCATATTCAGAAACGATTGGTTGCAAATGAAAGTTACTGGGAGACTCTTGATGAAAAAGTCTATGGACACTATAATAGTATGTGTTTCGGTGTTTTCTGATGTCCTGCGGGAGAGTTACAATTCCGAGACTGGAACCGGACGCCTGTACTTGCAAAACAAACGGATGCTCCGGATGATTGGAGATCCGCCTCCGACGGTCAAGTTAGTACTTGATTAAGGAGTAATTAATGCGGAAATTAAAGTGATTGGGTCTCTCTAGGTGAGAGTGTTTAATGTGTGTAAACTGCGTAATCTCCCTTAATGAGGATTAAGGGAGGTATTTATAACCTCGGGAAACGTGCCAATCTAGGTTTAGGTTAACCTTGGGCTGATTGGGCTTCCCTCGGAAGTTGGGCCTAGGTGACCGGCTTCTCCATTAGGCATGGAGTATGACACGTGTCATGACATAATAAGTAAGGGTGGACGAATAAGTGTGTGCCACGTGGCAAGCCCTGAGAGGTCCAACTGGGGGACACTTGGCAGGACCTGATTGACCCACGTGGCGCATTCCGATTGGTGGGAGCAAAATCCCCTAATCATTTGCCCCTCACAGGTGGCACGTGACTGGTCACGTGTTACCTGTGACAGGTGTCTCCTTGTAACAGGCGACGACCTGCTACAGGTGTCACTCGGCGAGAGGCTGAGAGATTCTCCCGCCAAAATTTTAAATTCTGGAAGTGACCCTTCGCCTTCTCACTTCGCCTATATAAAGGAGTGTTGACTTCGGTCGTTTTCACACTTGAAAACTTTGTGAGAGAACATTCGGACCCCTGAACTTGCTCTGACATTTTGGACCCTTTCTACCTACCGCCTGCTCTGACAAGCCGACTGCAAAGGATTTTCAGAACTTCATCAATCGTCACTCGTTCAGGTAACCGTCGGTTCTCTTACTCTTAATTTTCTCTTTACTTTATTCTTTTTTGAAATGGCACCACGGAAGCACACGACACGACCTAGGTTAGTGATCAGCCGGTCACCGGGGACGGCTGAATCTAGGACTAGGAGTGCCGCCTGCCCTTTTCTGGACCCATCTCTGCCCTTTATACAAAGTCCGACTGTATCTGTGTCTATGCAGAGCATGATGGCCAGAACAAAAAAGACTGCCAGGATCTCAAACTCAGACGGCTCCTCCCACAGGGTGCCGATTAGTGAAACATCTGACCAGGCGCCAGATGTGGAAGTGAAACAAAGCGGCTTGAAAGCCGGTAGTTCTGAGGGAGGAGTCAAAGTGACCCCTTCCCATTTTACAGTTGACAATTCTACATTCTCTCCTGCTCCTTTTAAAGGAGAGGAGGCGGGCCCCTCCGGGAGAGGGGAGGAGTCGTCCTCTTCGGACTCGTCAGAGGACGAATCCGAGTCTAGCTCTTCTGGCCATTCTTCTCTGCACACAGAAGAGAAAAACAGTCGCCTACAAGAGGCGAGACTTTCTCACGCAGTTGAGAAGGGGGACGATTGGGCAGAGCCATCCGCCTCTCACCGAGAGCAAAATACCCCCTACTACTGCACGGTACCTCGGGGCCGGATCAAGGCCATGCAAGAGAAAATGGGGAGCTTTATCGCAAACCACACAATGGGCCCCGGCTTTTTAGTGTTCGTGCCGGATCCAGAAGACACAGTCGTCTGGCCGGCTGGTACCAGTTATGATGGCGCCTACTTTAGCTGCTACGAGGCGGCCATCAAGGCTGGGCTGCGCTTCCCACTACATCCGGCTGTTCAGCGGATCTTGGATGGGTATGAGTTGGGGTTATGGCAGTTAGCCCCGAACTCCTGGGTCAACGTTCTCGGCTATGTGGCCGGGTGCGAACTGCACGGGGTGGAGCCGAACTTCGAGGCTTTCGCCCACATGAACTACCTCAGTCGGACCCCTAAGGCAGGCGGTACCGGCTGGTATCAATTGACGAGCCACAGGGGCTACCTCATGACGAGAGGTAAAGCAAACAAATGGAAGGACTGGAGGAGCACCTTCCTTATCATTGAGAGTTCAGACACAGAGCTGAACAAGCGCTTCAACAGGTGGAACAGGAATCCGCCCCTTCTTGCAGGCGGCCGCAGCATGCCGCCTGTTCCCCCCAAGGCTAAGAAAGAGATCCTAGATAAAGGACTCTTCAAAGTAGAGTCGAAGGTGAACTCTACTTCAGGGGTACGAGAGCAAGTACCCCTGCACTGCGTCCCGAGCTTCAAATGACTCTACGACGAGTACTTTTTGGCCGCCTGTGGCCTCAGTAGTCGGTGCTCAAGAGGTAGCCGGCCTGTCGAATACTCTGTTGTTCCGTGCATTTCTTGTTATGACTTTTATTAACTTTGCTATTTGTTTTTGTAGCGGACGCCATGAGCAAAATTACCGCCTCCAAGACTGCGGCGACCATGTTGCGGGCCTCCATCATGCAACAGTCTTCAACCGACTCCCCCAAAAAGGGGGCACCCTTGGTGAGCTTCGAACCTTTCACCCTCTTTTTGGAGTTTTGTTTATGCATATACTGACTCTTTTCTTCTTTATTAGACGGGCGCTCCAAGAGCTTCTTCTTCCCAACAGCCGGACACAGCAACACAGCAAGGAGGCGGCGCTAAAACACATCCGGCTTGGCTGAGTTCATATGGTCGAAGCATTCGAGAGCAGGCGGCATCTAGGTGTCGTAGCTCAAGCTAGCAGGGGGCACTTGCAACCAAAGAAGCTAGCCATAGTAAAACATGCGGCACATGAAACACAATTATCGTGCTAAGTTCAAATATCATGCTGAGATTTGACGTTGATGCTGGGTACGAGTACATGCCAAGTAGATGCTAAGCTATCCATTCGTCCAACCAAGTGTGTATCCATGTGTTTGAAGAGCCGCATGAAGTGATCATCTAAGCCAAATTTATGAGCCCAAGAGTATATAACTCAACTTGCCAAGTTAGGGAATCCTCATTGCTCTTATTTCAGCCGGCATTCAGTGCTCAGACGCTCAATAAAATCAAATAGTCGGCCACCCTTGTTAATGAAAACAGGCGGCCACAAGTGCTCTTCAAGACTCAAGCCCAGTCCCAGCTAGACTCACCTTAAACAACCGGCACTTGGTTGAAAGGGCATGAGCAAAAGTGGGTCTTCATACTTTTTAAATAGGGGCCGAGTCTTATGATCATTTTTGTCTAAATAATGCCAAGCACGTAAATAGCATGAAACCGGCACATCATGGTAACAGCCGGCCTATAACCAAGCATGATAAATTTTAGGAATTCTTATGGCAACAAGAGTTCTATGGTCACAAGAACAGTCGGCATTTAGTGGTCGGATGACTCAATGAAATTAAGTACCACCTCGTAAACGCTTGAACTTTAGTGGCCGGCACTTCAATGTTTGGCATTGATAAATAACACTACATTGGTCCTTATCATTATTATGATTTTCCCTCAAAAAAAAAAAAAAAAATTGCCTAAGGTTATTAAACCCGGCAACATAGTCAGTAACCAATTGAAGACCGTCTCCCTTCAGGGATTACCTCCACTTATTTGTGTGACAGTAAGAGAGGCGGCATGAATAGTAGCCGGCCCCCTATACAATGAAGTCTCGTAGCTATGAAAGCAGCCGACTCTCATTAATAACACCATTCATCCTTTATGGAAGGGAACTAGGTGATCCATCTACTCTAACACTTGAAATGATTTCAATACTTGATACTGATTCAGAGGGGCAGGCCGCCTATACATTTACAGTCGCCTACTCTCCATTGAGTATTTCACTTTATCATCAGAGGGGCATGCCGTCTGTACCTTTACAGTCGGCTACTCTCCATTGAGTATTTTACTCTATCTTCAGAGGGGCATGCCGTCTGTACCTTTACAGTTGGCTACTCTCCATTGAGTATTTTACTCTACCTTCAGAGGGGCATGCCGCCTGTACCTTTACAGTCGGCTACTTCCCATTGAATATTTTACTCTATCACCATAGGGGCATGCCGTCTAGACATACAGTCGATTCCAAGACAGACGACCACCCTCCTCTTACTTAGCATCTGCGTCCATTAAAGGACTAACCAAGGCCACAGGCCGAATGATCAGACCAGGCGCCAAGCCAACTGATCCAATCTTCAAAACTAATACGACCTGTCCCAACATCATAGCAGGCGTCCGGCGGCATCCCTCCGGATGAAATTCGTCGCAGAGAGCAGCTCCCTTTTGGGTGGAACATTGCTCTATAAACTAATTACACGACACCTATACGACTGTCCCCAAGGGCAACCACGTAGCCGTTTTTGAGACAAGGATAACTCTATCACTAACCAAACCAGTGGTAGCAGTTGACATCTGAGTCAGATGACCGCCTGTATTACTTGGGATAAATGCAGGGGGTACCTCTTGAGTTAATAGCCAACAAACATTGGCGAATCAAAAGGTTCAGCCGGCCTCCGCTGCCTGGTACCTTTACTACTCAAGCAGGAGTGACGGCGACTGAGTAACACCAAAGTTAACTCATAGTCACTCTCTCAAACTTAGTATGGAGCCTAAAAGGTATGAGTCGTCCGCCTGTTTTTAGCAAACAGGGGCTCTCAACCACTACTCCTGCTAGGTTAACAACCTATGAGTTAAAAGCCAACAAACATTGGCAAATAAAGGGCAACAACCGGTACCCACCGTTTGATACCTCTACTACTCAGTTACTTGGCGACTAGGTAACAATCATGTTTACTTGGTCACTCCTTAAAAATTTAGTATGAAACTAAAAAGGTGTTCATACAGCACCTGTTCACACTAGATTAAATATGGCGGGGAACAGTCGGCCTAGACGGCCTAAAGTCTCTAGCCTAAAAACATGACAAGTAGGAAACCACTTTCCTACTTGGTTAATTTTACAAATGACAGCACCGCCTGCCTAAAGGGGATCCAGTCTTTAAAATGGTTCGAATACCGATTGGATAAATGGCCGACTGATCGTCTAGCCTGGAAACAGACAACCAGTCATCCAGGGGCATAGGCGGCGTGACTAACTATCCGTACCTGTCTGCAACTATCGGCCATGTAAAACAGTCGGTATAGTGTACAATTGGATATCAGAATATTCAATACTTAAACAAATTTGAAGCAAAACAAAAATATTCATTAAAAGGAAGCCGGTCATTAAAGACCGGCAAAATATTCAGAGCCCCGGCCCCTTGGCCGGGTAAATACAAACAAACGGCACGCAGGCCGGGGAAAGAAGACATAAAGCTTATGAAGGGGGCAGATCTTCAATATTAGCAGCTGCCGCCTAGTCAGCACTCTTTTTGCTGGACTCAGCTTCAGCTGCATCCTTCTTCGATGCATTACCCCCAAGCGGCACAAGCGCCACTACCGGCTGCTCCTCCTCCTCCAACGCCTCTTCCTCAGCAGCCGCCAGGATCTCTTGATTATATCTATCAGAACACTGGCGGTACGTTTTTTGGGGAAGAGGCGGCCCCAAGTCATGCGCTGGATTTAAGCAGAGTCTTCCATCATCTCCCGGACCAACTCTTTCTTTTCTTGCTCAGCCTTTTCCGAGAGCTCCTGAGTAAGACTCTTCTCCTGGGTCACCAGGCGTTCCTTTACGCTCGCCAAGGATTTCTCCAAGGTTTCGTATGAGGACATCTTTTGGCGAAGAGGTCTCAGCTCGGTCTTGAGGTTGTTGATGGTCGCCTCCAGCTCGCTATTCCTCTTCTGGGCCGCCTCTAACTGAGCCCGGATAGCGGCGGTAGCCTGCGCCTGATAATAAAGAATATCAATTGTCAGAACTTCATTTTGGGCAATTTGAAACATTGCCTTATCACAGTCAGAGGCGGCCATAGCTTTTGCAGCTTTTACCTCTTTGTTCTTCCGGTCAAGCGGCTTGCGAAGGCCGTTCACTCGGAGCAGGGCCTAAGTAAAAAGGGGAACAGGCGTCAGTTTCCAAACAAAAAAGAAAACAGGCGTCCTGGAATTCAAATACTCAAAAATATGCTAAGTATACCTCAGCAAGGACCCCTGCAATCCCGTCTAGGTCAAGGGTGCCGACACCCCTGACCGCCTCCCTTTCAGCTGGAGGTACAGCCTTGATCATAGACTTGGCCACTTCGACCAAGTCAGGCTCCTGAGGGCCGGCTGCATCAAGCATAAACAAACGGATTAGACCTAGTAAAGGAGGGAGCAAGTCTAAAATTTACAAGGACAATTTCATACTTCTAGGTGGCCCAGCTGGAGTTTTAGAAGAAGTGGCCGGTTGTTTCTCAGTCGCCGCATGTTTCCTGGCAGAACCAGGAGAGCTCGCAACAGTCGTCCTCCGGGCCTTGGGGTCCGGCTGTTGGGAAGAAGAAGCTCTTGGAGCGCCCGTCTAAAAAAGAAGAAAAGAGTCAGTATATGCATAAACACAACTCCAAAAAGAGGGTGAAAGGTTAGAAGCCCACCAAGGGTGCCCCCTTGTTGGGGAAGTCGGTTGAAGACTGTTGCATGATGGAGGCCCGCAACATGGCCGCCGCAGTCTTGGAGGCGGTAATTTTGCTCATGGCGTCCGCTGCAAAAACAAATAGCAAAGTTAATAAAAGTCATAACAAGAAATGCACGGAACAACAGAGTATTCGACAGGCCGGCTACCTCTTGAGCACCGACTGCTGAGGCCACAGGCGGCCAAAAAGTACTCGTCGTAGAGTCATTTGAAGCTCGGGACGCAATGCAGGGGTACTTGCTCTCGTACCCCTGAAGTAGAGTTCACCTTCGACTCTACTTTGAAGAGTCCTTTATCTAGGATCTCTTTCTTAGCCTTGGGGGGAACAGGCGGCATGCTGCGGCCGCCTGCAAGAAGGGGCGGATTCCTGTTCCACCTGTTGAAGCGCTTGTTCAGCTCTGTGTCTGAACTCTCAATGATAAGGAAGGTGCTTCGCCAGTCCTTCCATTTGTTTTCTTTACCTCTCGTCATGAGGTAGCCCCTGTGGCTCGTCAATTGATACCACCCGGTACCGCCTGCCTTAGGGGTCCGGCTGAGGTAGTTCATGTGGGCGAAAGCCTTGAAGTTCGGCTCCACCTCGTGCAGTTCGCACCCGGCCACATAGCCGAGAACGTTGACCCAGGAGTTCGGGGCTAACTGCCATAACCCCAACTCATACCCATCCAAGATCCGCTGAACAGCCGGATGTAGTGGGAAGCGCAGCCCAGCCTTGATGGCCGCCTCGTAGCAGCCAAAGCAGGCGCCATCATAACTGGTACCAGCCGGCCAGACGACTGTGTCTTCTGGATCCGGCGCGAACACTAAAAAGTCGGGGCCCATTGTGTGGTTTGCGATAAATCTCCCCATTTTCTCTTGCATGGCCGTGATCCGGCCCCGAGGTACCGTGCAGTAGTAGGGGGTATTTTGCTCTCGGTGAGAGGCAGATGGCTCCGCCCAATCGTCCCTCTTCTCAACTGCGTGAGAAAGCCTCGCCTCTTGTAGGCGACTGTTTTTCTCTTCTGTGTCCATAGAAGCATGGCCAGAAGAGCTAGACTCGGATTCGTCCTCTAACGAGTCCGAAGAGGACGACTCCTCCCCTCTCCCGGAGGGGCCCGCCTCCTCTCCTTTAATAGGAGCAGGAGAGAATGTAGAATTGTCAACTGTAAAATGGGAAGGGGTCACTTTGACTCCTCCCTCAGAACTGCCGGCTGTCTATAGACATACAAGGGACTTGCTGTTGCGTGCATACACATGGTGGCTGTTTCTTTACAAACAATAGCAATGTGTCGTTTGATTCTTGATGTTTACCCATGATACTATGAAATTTCAAAAGGCACTCATTTTGAGCTTACATGGTGCTTTGGTAAGGATGCCGAGCTGCTCTTCTCAATGGAGCTAACTTTCAAAATTTTATTCGGCCACATGATGCCGTATGATCAGCTTGCCGCTTGTTTTAATTATGTTTTGATCGTGTTGGGCATTATTTAGACCAAAGTGATTCAAGACTCGGCCCTCATTACAAAACATGAAGACCCATATCACCTCACGCATTGCTTGATGCGTTCGCTGTGGATGCCGCCTGCTTTCATGAAAGACAAGTGGTTTGTTGGATTTACTTGATGGCTAAACAGCCGGTTTCAATGCTTCCCATACATAAATACAGCTGCCTAGCTGCCTATTTTTTACATACACACGAACTCATTCGTCTCGGCCTTTTGAGTTGCTTGTTCTTGAAGTGATCAATCCGGCTGTTTGGTGGCTCGGATTGGGCTGGCTGTTTAGGTGTCGCCTACATTAGCATGGCTAGCTGATTTGTCATGCTTCGTGGCTAGGACTAGGCCGGCTGTCATCTGGCCGCCTGCTTCCTTGGGCGAGACGCCAATGCCCAGCTTTCACAATAAGAGACTAGCACATGAACAAGTTAAAGCATTCACTCTCATGACCAATTATATTACTACGAGCCAAGCGCTACTCCACTCGGCAGGCCGAGAGATTTTTATATGTGCGAGTATTTTGGTTGTTTGCTTTTGGAAGAACAAGCTGGAACCAAACTCATTTGTATCAAGTATACTTGGCATTATATTTTGAGCAAAAACCTTGCGACTGTACCTTGATAAAACATCATATAGAGCCGGCTGTTTATGCGAGAATGAGGGCTGCTCTTATGGTTGCCGCCTAAAAGCTCAAAGGCTCGACGTTGGCATGCCACTACTGCACTCACAGTCGGGCCTTTATCAAAGGAAAAACAGTAGGCTTCCTAGACATGTAGAACAACCGACCGAGGAAGCTGTTCGTGACAAGCATCATGGGAGCCGGCTATGTATATAGCGATGTGGGCTGGTAGTTATGATACTAC
Organism: Chenopodium quinoa; assembly: GCF_001683475.1. NCBI lineage: Eukaryota > Viridiplantae > Streptophyta > Magnoliopsida > Caryophyllales > Amaranthaceae > Chenopodium > Chenopodium quinoa. The sequence continues at coordinate 9,759,654 of NW_018744239.1, forward strand.
TTATGCCACTTGATAATATAAAATGCTAAGATTAACTTTGTAGTAGGTTGCCACCTAAGGCTCTTAGGTGGAGAAGCTTGACCGTCTGACTCTTTGCATTCGGCCGTATGACGCCTGCAGTAGTTGGCCGCCTGGACGGATGCTCGGAGGCTGGTATATTGCCGGTTTTACCCAGTAATTTCATGCGAGGCGCATGTAACTTCAACTGGGAGTTGTTTGATCTGGCCGACTGTTCCTTTGGTGGAGCAGTCGCCTTTTTATTGACAAGCTCTTGGATCTTTCCCTTGAAAGTACTCATGAGAGTCATGAGTTCTGTCCTAGTAATAGGAGCAGATCCTTCGGCCGCCTGCTGAGTCTCAGGCGGTGGGCCGGCTGACCGACTAGGACCAGCCTCTCGTTCCCTCCTTTCGGTAGGACGGGTGCGCCGGGCCCTTAGGGTCCCGTCTGAAGCTGTGTGAGCTTCAACTTTAAATTCTTCCTCAGTATCATGGTCCGACTGAACTTGAGGGTCGTCTAGGGGACGCCTCTCTTCAGGAGTCGGTACAGACGTGGATGCCATCTCAGAAGTACTCTCCCCACAGACGGCGCCAAAATGTTTCGGGGTTTTCTGATGTCCTGCGGGAGAGTTACAATTCTGAGACTGGAACCGGACGCCTGTACCTGCAAAACAAACGGATGCTCCGGATGATTGGAAATCCGCCTCCGACGGTCAAGTTAGTACTTGATTAAGGAGTAATTAATGCGGAAATTAAAGTGATTGGGTCTCTCTAGGTGAGAGTGTTTAGTGTATGTAAACTGCGTAATCTCCCTTAATGAGGATTAAGGGAGGTATTTATAACCTCGGGAAACGTGCCAATCTAGGTTTAGGTTAACCTTGGGCTGATTGGGCTTCCCTCGGAAGTTGGGCCTAGGTGACCGGCTTCTCCATTAGGCATGGAGTATGCCACGTGTCATGACATAATAAGTCCAGGGTGGACGAATAAGCGTGTGCCACGTGGCAAGCCCTGAGAGGTCCAACTGGGGGACACTTGGCAGGACCTGATTGGCCCACGTGGCGCATTCCGATTGGTGGGAGCAAAATCCCCTAATCAGTATGAATTTGATTGAGGAAGAAGAACCATCGGTTATAGAATTTGTGGTTGAAAAATCATTAGTTGTAGAAACGATGGTTGAAAATTCCTTTGTTAATGATGAGGTTATTCATGAGGGTAAACTATTCAAGTCATTATTGGATGATAAAGACGAAGACTACCTCCATGTTCGTTCTATTAATTCTAAATTTTTAGCGGAGGAAGTAGAAGGTGGTGGTATATTTTCATCTCTTTCTTTTGATTTTTCCTACTACCTTGAGTTCTCTTTATGTGCTCCTGATATTTTCTATGTAAAGTTAACTATGCTTGCAATCAAGCCCTATCTAGTGCTTAATGAAATGTTTGCAGGAGCGTTTGATAAGTAACTCAAGGCGTTAAATTCTTCTGATTGAGGAGGGATGGAGTACGGTCGAGCGGGACCTTGATAAACTAGCGCTTTGCGGGAGGCAACCCGTATTTTATTGTTTTTTTATTTTAGTCTTTCCTAATTTTTGTGTGTTTTCGTTTTTTTTTGTTCTTAGAGAGGTAAGAAGAGTGTAACTTATGCTTGTGGGAGTTTGTTTTTGTGCATATTTTGAGCTAGAAAATAATTGAATTCGCTGAACTGCACTCGTATTCGATCGGGTAGAGCTCGCCCGATCGGGAGCGCGTACGGATCAACAAAACTGCTCAAGTTCAACAGGCCATAACTTTCTCGATACTTATCGGATTTTTGTGTGTGACCTATCGTTGGAAAGATCTTCAAGTCTACTTTCCAACCAAATTAGAATCACTGCATTATAATTTATACATCAAAAGTTATGATCATAATAGTGCACATGACTCAATTTTTATCTTTTTCCCACTAACACTTTGTTTCATTCTTGCCCAAATTTGTTCCAAAGAGATGCATAGCAATATTCGAGGCTTTGGTGACATTATTTTGGTGATGATGATGAGGAGTAGTCACCTTGACTACTAGCTTCCCTTTAAGACAATGAGGACATTGTCTGATTTAGCCTGGGGGGAGGTTCTCGTGTACGCATGATATATCTTTCACTCTCTCTCATTTATTTATTTAGTTTTTTTAGTGTGTTTAGACTAGTAGTAAGATTTAGTGCTTTCAAAAAAAAAAAAAAATCCAAAAATACGTTCCATTGAACTATAAATCATGCTTTCCTGTGCCCCATATATGAAAATTGTTTTGATTCTTGGTATATGATAATGAGTATTGTGGATAGGTTAGCCATGATTTGATGTTTGATTGCTTTGATGTCTTAACATGAGTCAATTTTGCCCAACTGCTTGTGAATATAATGCTTGACTAGTTGATTTGGTTAGGAATGTGTGTTAGTTCTTGGTATGTCAATGAAGTTGAGTATTGGTTTATAACTTTGAGTAATGTTTGTATGACTGATTATTATGCACAATGAGGAGGACGAAGGCATTTGTTCTTTTAGTTGGCCTTCAGACGATATTAGATACATTTGTTCCCTTCTTGCTACCCATGTTGTTGCCTTGACTTTTTGTTGTTTATTAGCCACATTATAAGCTTGTTTTGCCCCATTGGTTACTAGTCCCAAGCTTGGCTTGGGGGAGCTATTAGTGAGTGAGGTGAGGGAGTTTGTAGTGTGCGTATTCATTTGCACAATGTGGGTGGATTTGAGAAGTTATTTATTTTTTCTTATTTTTGTAAATTGGAATAAATTAAAAAAAGTGTTCAAAAGTGAAAAAATTCCATGTGAGATAAAAAGAAAAAAAAGAGCAAAAGCAAAAAAAAAAATTGTTTCAATGTGCAAGTGTTCTAATGAAGGTTGCTCAAAGGAAAAAAATTCAAAATAATAAAGATCAAATTCAAAAGAAAAAAAATTCAAAGTTTGTTTGATTCACTTAAGTTCTTTATTATCATAATTTTATGAGTAAAGTTGTAAGTGTTAGGGGAATTTTGTTATGACACTAGACGAAAAAGATAAAAAGGCACCGGTTCAAACCCCCCCTTTGGCACCGGTTTTGAACCATTGGGTATTTGAGGGATGCCAAATCCATGAAAATTTGGCACCGGTTTTGAACCGGTGCCAACTAAAGCATTTGGCACCAATTAACCGGTGCCAACTACATGCTTTGGCACTGGTTAACCGGTGCCAACTACCATGGCGCGTTTTTTTATTATTATTTTCAATACTATTGGCACCGGTTCAAAGAAAGAACCGATGCAAAAAACTCCACTTTAAGCACCGATTCTTTCTTTGAACCGGTGCCAAAAGTGTCAAAAAAAATTATAAAATTTTGGCACCGGTTCTGGTCAAAACCGGTGCCAAAAATACCCCAAAAAAATAAAAAAATAAAAAATTTGTTTTTTTTTGCATTTTTTTCACTTAAATTGTACCAAATACTTATATATAATACTAATATACATAAACACATATATTTTGTTCAATAACTTGTAATATTACACTTTACAAAATTGAAAAAAAAACAACATATAAATTCGTTGATGGCAGACCATATGAGAAGGCCTGGTGCTGTGCCTGCGTGGTGATGGCTGTTGCTGCTGTTTTGCTGGCCTGGTGATGTTACATTCACAAGCATAATCAAAATAAGGGATTAAACAACGTTGTCAACGATAGTGCATGTCAATAAGATAATTATAAAAGCTGCCCAGAACACCTCCGATAACTCCAAGAACTATCACAGCCAGGATATCAGAACTACTACTGTTCTGCTTCTGCTACTGCTACTGTTGTTCTGCTTCTGCTACTACTATTCTGCTACTGCTTCTGCTTCTGCTACTTTGTGTTCTGCTTGCTGTTCTGCTATTGCTATTCTGCTTCTGCTTCTGCTACTGCTACTGCTACTGCTTAATATCAACATTGCATCAACTTGACCGACTCCAATGAAACTGCTTACCATAGTTTTTCTATCAAACTGTTTAGCAAAGGAAAGGGGGAGAATTGTTGAGCTTGAGAAGGAAAGGGTTAGGGTAGGGAAGAGAGTTGTTGATGAGCTTATAGGCAATAATTTGACAAGGGAAAGAGTTTGTAATAAGCTAGAATGAGGTGTCATTCATAAATCAATTGGCACTACAGACCTAAGTGATCCAATATTCATACCATTTAAGAGAAGCAGAGATGTTGTAAAGAGCATGATTTTAGATTTACAGGAAGTTTTCTATATATTAAGCTGCTCACTTTAATGTGGTTATTATAAAATTATACATAATCTGATAACTTTATCCAAGACAGGACAATATGAAGAACAAAAGATATCATTGGTGTAAAACTATAAGTTAAAACAATATTGCATTTGAATACTTATTACACAATTCAATCTAGAATAATATTACAGAATTCTATTTATTTTAGGCCTTCGTAAAATAACATAGCTGAAAGAAGCATATACCTTAAAGACTCTTGATCATAATGACCTCAGTCTTGGCAAGCTAAGAAACCTCCAGGACTTGTGATCATGCTGAAAACAACGTGTTATATATATATATCGAAACAAGCATATAAACCTCAAACAGACTCATGATCACTCGTATATACCAGAAAGTAAACATAAGACGAGCAAGCTAAGTGAAATAATAGAGCCCTGGCAAGAAACAGATCATCTGCATCTAGAGGCTTAGAAACAGCATAAAATCGATCATGCTTTAACAGCTAGCTTAGCGCATTTTGAGCCTCAGGATGCAGATTATCCATTTCTAACCAAACTATGAAATCGAACTTTGCTTGTTACATACATACATAATTAATTAGTCATAAACCAAACAATTTATACTAGTAGTAGAATGGTGGGACATAAGGCATTGGGTTCTTTTAATCTTGAACAAATAGCATCAATCTTTTCACCCAATCATACGTCAGGCTTCCTATTTTTTCAGTTGAAAAGGATGTTTGGACCGGACTACTTTTTATCATCAATGTTACAAATATCCTTTGGCATACAAATGTGATACTCTCAATCATCAGGTTTATTTATAAGATATTCTCTTGGCATCCATTTGTGTAGGTACGGAGTATATATTTACACTAGCCGTGACAAGTACAAAATTTAACTATTACAAACCAAGACAGGAATTATGAAAACTTTTTGGTTCTACTGACTTAACACATAACGCCTAAATTATCATAAAACCATACCACAAAGCATTTGCCTCCTAAACTAATTTTTATCACATCAATTGCTCTACCAAATACTACTCACCTGTTTCTGGAAAATACTCAATGCAAGTTGCTGAATCTTCATGTTTTCCAATGATGTCATAAACTCCAGAGTGTTGTAAGTCATACCTAAGAAAATCCAGTCGCAGCAAAGTAATAACCATGTTATTCTCAAACATAGCATGAAAAGAGGTGTTCGCTTAAATAAATTAATACAAACAAGGGAGAAAATTATGTAGCCAACCGAAAATAAATCAATACACACAAGAATCTAATTATTGATGAGGCACCCTACATTTGAATCAGGGCAAAGCATGGCCTGGATATAGTCTCCAAATATGGCTATGAAGAGGTGACAAAATTACATAGCAATAACTCCAAAGAAAATACTTACAAGGCATCAACAACAAGCATTCTACCAATCTGGTGTCTTGAGTTGCCAGGGATTGAAAGTTGAACATGAGTCACTGGAAAGAACCTAATCAGTCAGCGGAAGCACAAATACAAGTCACCAACTAAACCATAATTAGTTCACACAACGAGAAACTATAAATACATCCAATTTTTCTATTAAAAAGCAGAGGAGAATTCATAGAGGAAGGCTCTAGATGAGAGTAGAACCCTTAAAAAAAAACCTTGACCATAGTCAACTCACAAACCCTTGAGAAAAAAAGAGGAATAACACATTTATAATCATAATAAACTAATGGTGAAACCAAAATGAAGAAAAATCAGCAATAAAAATACTAGTACATTGGCAATTTAATTGTAGTTTATTTTACAAGATCAAAGTAAAGAAATGGAATAAAATAAATACTCTTAATATTAAATAAATAATGTGCAGTAATTTAATTAACTAAGGAATACTTACGAGACGATGATGAAAATTATTGGGTAAAATGAGAGAGAAACGAGCAAAATGAAAATTCTTCCAGTAAATTTCTTCTTCCCATGATTTATAATTCCCAGACTCCATTTTTTGCAATGAAATCTTGTTGAAGAAAGAGAAATTCCACCCTAATTACAAATGGTTGCAGTTATTAAGAAGATGAAGGAGGTGATAACTGATAAACCATTAAAATCCGATCAATAGTTAGAATAGGATGTCTAGTGTTAAGGAAAAATATCAGAAAAAATACCTGGTGGTCGGTAGCCGACGCACGAAGGACAGCTGAGGGGAACGGAGGGTGGCCGGCGAAGGGTGAGGGGCGACGGGTAGGACCTACTATCTCCTTCTCCTACTTATTTTGTTTGACAAAAAATAGAAATAAAACCAGAACCCTAAAATTACAAAATTGAAAACCAAATCAACGACAAACCCTAGGTTGCGAAGAAATTCGGTAGATTAAGAAGGGGATTTGTTAAACATCGCCCGCAAATACCATATAAAGTCCCACAAATATGACATGATGTGACCATTATGCCCATTTTCTAAAATTGAACAAATCTCGATTTAAAAAATGTGGAGCCGTAATGGCTCGCCGGGGGAGACCGGAGGGCAGGCCGGAGATGCGGGGGACGCCGGAGGTATGTCGTCGTCGACGGAAAACGAGGTAAGTCACCGTTAAAATTCACGGTTAACCGTAGGAGTGGCTCCGGCGCCTAGGATGGACGCCCTAACCGTAGCCTGGACGTCCAAGCCAGACGCCATAACCACCACAGTGGCGTCCAGCCCAGACGCCCAGACCACCAGACTGGCGTCCTGGCCAGGCGCCACTCTACTGGCTGAGGCGGCCCTTCCAGGCGCCAGTCCAGTGGCTGTGGCGGCCCTGGCAGACGCCACCTTATATTTTTTTTTGTTTTTTTTTTTCTTTTTTTCTTTTTTGATTTTGTTGTTTTTTTATTTTTTTTAATTTTTTTTTTAAAAATCGAAAATGATTTTTTTTAAAAATTCGAAATGGGTTTTTTTTTTTAAAATTAATTTTGAAAATTCGAAATAGATTTTTTTAAAATTAAGTTTGAAAATTCGAAATGGTATTTTTTTAATTTTAGTTTGAAAATTCGAATTGGGTTTTTTTAAAAATTAAGTTTGATTGTTGAGAAAGGTTTTTTTCTAAAATTAAGTTTGACAATTTGAAATTTTATTAAAAAAAAATTGGAAATTGTTTATGTGACTTTTATAAATGATTGTGTTTAAAATTTGTATGTGTATGTGTATGAATAATATTATACATAATTATGTTTTTTTTTGTTAATTCTGTGTAAATATAGAAATTAAATGTATTATCCGTTAAATGTATTTATTATAATATATAATTGATGCAGGATTATGGTGGTGACGGAAATGATTACAGTGGGATATTTGGACATGATGGTCCATTCGAAGAAGCTCAACAAGCGATTGATTGGGCAAAACAGGTTGCAATTGCAGCTGGATTTTGCTTGGTAGTAGTAACTCATAAATCTCAACGGGATGGTAGAATGGATCGCATTTTGAGATGTGACCGTTATCGCAAAAGAGAAGAAAGAGATTTTCGTACAGCCACTCGGTTTGATACAAAGCGGAAAGGTTGTGGGTGTGAGTTCAGAGTAAAGGTCCGACAACTACGGAGTCGTGACGGTTGGGAAGTGATTGGTTACTCTAAATGGGGGTATCACAACTATGAGATGATAGTATATGAAGAGGGTCATCGACAGCTGAGCGGCTTAAGTCCTGCTGCGAAACTAGTTGTGAAAGAAATGGTGGCAGGAACGTGATTCACCCCAGTGCCCTCCAGTCGCTCGAACATCTTGCTCTCCGCCGGCCAAGCCTCAGCCCATGTACGCAAAAAGCTACAAGTCTTTTTCCGGGTATGACATTTCAACAACCCCGTAACTGAAGGCCTCTCCTGGTCCTCCCAAATACGGGCAGCTATGTGTCCTAGAAAGCTAGGAATCACACTCCCGTCAACAGGCCCACCGGACACCTCACTCCTAACAACCCAAGAATCATTAACGGCCCTCGACCGTTTCCTGCTTGCCCCAGATACAGTGGACGCAAATGATGTGCCAGATCTACTAACAAACCTACCACCCCTACCCTTACACACCTCCACCATATGTGTCTCGTACATGTCATCAACCCTCTGACTGAATGGACCGTAATCATCATACGGTCCACTCCCATCGTCCACATCCTCATCCTCATATGCGCCCTCCTCCTGCTCCTCCTCCTGGTCACCCTCCTCAGCATCATCATCGTCATCGTCATCCTCATCCCGACGGTGGATCCGTTCTCTACGAGCCGAGGCCGAAATACCACGGGATCTAACATGTCTATGCCCCGACCTCTCCACTAAATAGCTTTACTAAGAAGCTCTACATTCTTCCCCGCACCATGACGACCCAGTGAATTCTACAAAAAATTTAAAAATATATAAACATACAAAAAATTATACGAAAAATAGCTACTAATACCCAAATCAAATAAACTAAAAACATACTAACAAATTAACATAATAAATAAATTAACAAAACACTTAAATAAAAATAATAGAATAAAAAATACACTAAGAAAGGAAATAAAACCAACACATAAGAATATATATAAACATAAATAATTCATTCCCAATTTAGTTTTGGTTTTCAATTAGGTGTAGTCGCTTTATTTGATAATTTACTGAACTTATATTGATTTTTGTCTAGCGTCCTTTTAAGACTTTATAAATCAATAATAAAAATTAAAATAAATTAACTAACCAAAAACAATATCAAATGAACAAAAAAATGTACTAACAAATTGAAATAGAGAATAAAAATAAAAATGTACAAATAAAACACACCAATAATTGTAAACAAAATATAACATAGAAAAAATACAAAAAAATTGAAAAAATTTATAAAAATAAACAACAAAATATAAAAACAATTGAAAAAGATATTACACAAAAAAAAATTAAAAAAAAAAATTAATAGACATATACAAAAAAAAAGGGGGGGGGCGCCTTGGCTGGACGCCCAGCCAGTGGTGGTGGCGCCAGCTGCAGACGCCGCAACCAGTGGGCTGGCGCCTGGGCTGGACGCCATAGCCACGGCTGTTGTGCTTTAAAAAAACGCCACAACCGTGGCTATGGCGTTCAGCCCAGGCGCCAGCCCACTGGTTGCAGCGTCTGCAGCTGGCGCCACCACCACTGGCTGGGCGTCCAGCCAAGGCCCCCACCTCCGTCACGGCGGTTTTCAATTTTTTTTTTTAAGAAATTGTACCTTGCCTCCTTGAGACCTCCTTCCCTCCGCCGCCGCCGCCAATTCCTTGCCTTGCCGCCTCGACATTGCCGTAGTTTGAATTTTTTTTTAAGAGATGTTGAAAGAAGATGAGCGATGAGAGTGTGAGTGATGAGAGTGTGAGTGTTTTTTTTTAGGTCAAGGGCAATATTGTCAAATCAAGTGAATTTTGTGGGGTTTATGTGGAGATTTGCGGGCGATGTTTAGCAATCCACTTAAGAAGACCACAATGGCCCAAATCTTACCTCGAAGCTGCTTCAATGGAGGTGAGAAAACTCAGAATGCGCTTCAATGGAGAATAGAGAGCACGAGTTCAATGGAGGAGAGATATGGAGAGAGAAGGAGGTGCATGCAGCTGCTTCAATGGAGTGAGAGAGCTCAAAAACGGCTTCAATGGAGAAGGTGAGAATTCGGAGGTGGTGGCCTGGAAGAGAAGGTGAGAACGAGCTGAGGGAAAAAAACAAGTTGAAAAATTAGGGGGAAAGAAAAGAAGAAGAAGAAATACGAGAAGCCCGGTTTTTTTTTATGGCACCGGTTCAAACCAGTGCCAACTCTATTGCTTTCTTCGGGGGTTTTTTTTTTTTGGTTGGCCCCGGTTTGAACCGGTGCTAATTAGATTAGTTGGCACCGGTTTTGGTTGGAACCGGTGCCAACTCTGAATTTTCCAATCCCGCCCATTTCTTTTGGCACCGGTTTTCAAGAACCGGTGCTAAAGGGGGGGTGCCTATATCAAAATTTCTACTAGTGTGATTGAATTGGATGTTTGGTGAATTTTTGGTACGGTTGAGTTGTGTTGGAGATGTTTTGGTCATTATTTATTTTTTATCTTGGTTTTATTTATTAGGATTTGACTCCCTTAAGCATGGCTTTACTCTCACATTTTCCCAAATTTATCCTACCTTTTACCCTAACCTTACATTACAAGCCTTAAAGACCTTCCGACCTTTGTGCATAGAGTTGTATGAATGTGAAATTAGTTGTTTATCAATGCAAAGAATGATTTGATATATTTCGAGTCGACTACTAGGTTGAGTGCATGTCTTTTTAAACACACGAGTGTTTTGAGTTTGGGGGGCATTGTTCACATTAAAGGGGTTGGATGGAGAGTGATCGGATACATCTTATATCTGCCACATAAAAGAGTGAAGAGTGTGTGAGCACTAGTCTTGAATTTCATATACACTTGTGGTTTGCTCTACTTGACAATTGTTAGAGAAGATTGGTAGTTAGATGGATATGATTGATTGACTTTGATACATGTTTATCGGATTTTCCTTGAATCGTATTATTGGTCTGAAATATATTTGGGGTGAAGTTTTGATTTATTTATTCATTGCTTTGCTTAGGGACAAGCAAAAGTTTGGCTTGGAGGAGTTTGATAAGTCTATTTTATATGTTTTTTATTCCCCGTCCCACGGTCATATTTGTGCTTATTAGAGCTCTGTGGAGCTATTTTTATTACTAATATACGTTTTCTAGTGTTTTTGTAGAGTTGGTATTATTTTATAGGAATTTGTATATTTATGTTAATTCCCGAGCTTATTGAGCCTCTACGAAGATATTGGAGTCGGGTCGTATTTTATGATCGTATATTTAAGCCCAAGGTCGATTTAATTAAATTTAATTCGGTGATTATGGGTTCAGTTCGTTTGGATACTAATTTCATTGTTGTCAATACTTGGATATCAAGAAGAAGGAAGTTGGACCAATTCATATAAAAGCCCAAGTTAGAAATCCAAGATGCAAATAACCTGCAAGAGATAGGTATTTCGTCTTTCAGTACAGTTTAGTAAATATAATTTCAGTTCAGTAAAAATAAGTTCAGTTCAGTATAATTCAATAATTTAAAAGAAGAAATATAATAGAAAATCAGTAAAAATAGTTTTAGTTCAATAAAAATAATTTCAGTTCAGCAAAAATAAGGTGAAGTGAACGAAGCCTAAAGTAACAAAAGTTACTACAGGCATTAGAAACCCTTACACAACACCAACTAAGGCCATTAACAACATTTACCTTTAAGTTATTACAACAAGTGCGAACAACGCAAATAAGGCTTACCAACTTACATTTAAACATGCGATGGGAGAATGGGACCATTGATAGAGAATTAGGGAAGTTGCTGGGGGATGCTATATTTTTATTTTCTTTTCTATTTTTTGACCTGTTATTTCTTTATGTAATAAGTCCTAAATTAGTAGGTCATAGAAAGAAAATAATATTAGTTGCCCCTTACTACTTTGGTCATGCATAAATTATACAAGAACAGCAAAAATAAGAACCATGTCAATTATTTTGAGTCGGAGGGGGCATTTTTGTTCATAAAAAAAGAATAATAAATAAATAAATAAATCAGAGTGAGTATTTCTCAAAAATAAAAAGGTTAAAAAAAATTAATTTCTTAAAAGTATATATCAAGATAAATCTAACAAGATCTAAATTGACAAATTTTCTACACTGTAACATTCAAATCACAAGTAGTTTTAAGGTAGAGTTAGTAAACAATTATTAAACTAGATAATAGATATGGAGCAATCAGCTGAAAATGAACACCTATAGATGATGACAAATAGAAAAAAGTTCTCGTAGTAACACTTCCAGCCGATACAAAATGTGTAATGAATCAAGAATGAAATCAGAAAATACATGACACAAAAAATGGAAATGAAAAATTGAAAGCCTATGTTACAACACTACTATGCAAATCCTATGTAACAGTATAACACCACCATGCAACGGTGTGAACAATTTGAGAGGATAAAAAAGCCAAAAGACTTTGCAACCTAAACTAAATTTATACGACTAATTGAATTAGAAGAGTATTCCTACATTTTCAGGAAACATTAATAAACTTTCGTGTCTCTATCCTTGCACAATACATGCCACTCCTGAAGAACTGCAGCTTGAAGAGCAAGATGCTCCACCTCTTCTGCTGTTAGTTTTGACAAAGTGGAAGGTCCTTTACTTTTTTCTTCCTCCTCAGCTTTTTTCTTTTCTTTCTTTTCCTTTCTCTTTTTCTTCTTCTCCTCATCCTCCAACTCTTCCCCACTACTTCCTTCGTCCTCTTCACTTTCAAGCTCAGTTTTGGGGCGTGGCTTGGCAGCCTTCAGAAGTGCTATTCGCTCCATTGATACTCTTAGGCTTTCAGCAGCAGCAGTTTTAACCTCATCTTCAGGCATGTATTCACAGCCTCCCTCTGTAAGGTCATCTAGCCAACCTTGCAAGTCTGATTCAATTTCCTTTGTGATCGAGGCATCAGATGCTCGTACTACAAATTTACACATCATGGTAGTTGTTTCATCACCCAAGTCAACATTTCTGCTCACTTCACTAGCACCAAATATCATCATCCACAAAAAGCCCCCATGCCATGTTTTAGCAGCAAAGCATAGCTGTTACAATAGAAAGATGGTAAGCACGGAGGACTCTGATAATATCAAAAAATGTGAAATGAAAAGAGGAACTATATGGAAGCTCAAGAAATAAATGAGGACAGAACACCTCCCTATACCCCCAACCCAAAACTATGATTAATAAATAAACAAATAAATAAAACAAAGCACGCACAAATGCACAAGTATACAACAAAGTAAGATCTAATTGTAATTTAAGAGTGTCAAGAGCATCAAACTGGTGGGTATGAGGTAAAATAAAATTGAACGGGTGCAACTGCCATATTGTTCAGGCCTAACGTCCTGTAAAGCAGTTTAAAAACCAAGGTTTCATCTTGTGGTCAAGATTCACAGGGCTAAGCAGTCTCAAGTTTGAAGTATATTACAAGGCTTTCCCATTCCCTTCAAGTCTAAGAGCTCTAACCTCATGTAAAGAACGTTTCAGTAGTAATAATTGTAAAACTAACAGGCAACTTAGGAACTTCCAAAGGCTACTGGTTCTAGAAAGTCCTTCCATCAACTTTATGTTTTACAGCCCATTGAAATTGGTTGAAGAGTATTCAAGCAGCTAGGAATTCAATAAGAAAAAGAAATGTGAAAGGGGTAAATCCAATTCCCTTTCATTTCCTTTCATTACCCAAACATCGGAAAATCTATTTACTTTCTTTTCCCACTCCCTTCCTTTCTCTTCTTTTCTATTACTTACATTAAACCAAATAAGACCTAAAATCGAACTACTCCGTAGTTTATATTTGAGCATGCTCAGCCTTGTAAATAACAAGTACAATATAAAAGATTGGTAATTGATTGAACACATACTTATAATCCCATAATTAAATAAATAAATAAATGTAATTGAATTATTAAGTTCCAATATAGCATTAAGTACGACTTACTTCTCCAAAAGATATGTATTTCAGCAGACATAGCTACAACAGAAAAATATAAATATAATAATGAAATGTTTTTGGACAGATTACTTCCTGAGAGGAGCATAAATTCAAACTCTTATTTCCAAGGGTGAGGTTAAATACAATGAGGGAGGGTTTGGAAGGGACTCGAATTAGTGAACTCTAAGTTCCAAGTGTGGATGACTATACGGAATAATCACTTTTGGTTCATGTAGCCGCCCCCACTTATGGAATTAAGCTTTGATGGATTGATTGATTGATGTTATAATAGATACTGCAGACTGTTATTCTCACAACCTTGGGTTTACAGATTTGCATTTACAGTAATAAAAAAAAGGCTTACAAAATTCATGGTTACCAATTTGTCAACTATTGTAATATTTTCCTTCTGCTTCAGAAAATTTAGCAAACAGATCTTTTATAGTATAAAATAAAGTAAAAATTAGTAATTTGTACTAAAATCCAATATGTTCCACATACAATTATAATTTGAGAACATCTTTACAATAGAACAAAAGAGAACCTCTACAGTTTGTTTGGGTAATGAAAACAGAAGGAAAAGAAGGAGAGCGAAAAAAAAAAAAAAAAAAAAAAAAAAAGAGAGAGAAAGAGAGTTTTCCTTCCAAATCTCTCCATTGTAGGAGAGATCATTTTCTTACAATTTAATCCCTCTCCCCTCCAATTCCCTTCATCCCTCATTTATTATCCAAATGAAAGATACTCTATCCCTCCATTTCCCTTCCCTTCCTTTCCCCCTCCATTTCCTTCAATCTCAACACTCCTAGAGAGGGGGAGGGGGAGGGGGAGGGGAAGGGAGGGTAGAAAATAAGGAATACTTTCCTTCTGCTCGAATTTGCATTTGAGTCTACAAGAGATTTTCACCAAGAAATAATACCAAAAAAAATATGGGAAAATAATATAAAAATTTTAATACTTCTCCTGATCTTATTTACTTGCAATATGCCTATTTCACAAGCTCTAAAGCACACTCCTGCCACTAAAATATCTAATTCTGTGTAAGTAAACATAATAAAAAGTTTTTACTTTTATAACACACATGAAAACAAAGCTAACAAGATCTCACAAGATAATAATTTTTTTATTACATAGTTAAAGCAAACAGTCAAAGAAAAGTTTGACCACCAAAATATATGCTGCAATTAATAAACCGGAAACTACAGCTATTTGATAAATTTAGCGAAAAATATGAAGAAAAAAATTATGGTATGATTGCCACTAATCGAGTAGAACATAATATCCAGCGCGAGGTACTTGCAATTCGTATCCTAAAACTGAGGTGAGCACTTATCTTTGTTAAGCCCCAGGGTTATGGCAAAAACAAATTGCTGACCCAATGTTACAAGTTGATAGACCCATAGTGTTGGGGGGGGGGTGTATTGTATCATGTTCACAAACTTTAAAGGCTTATAATGAACATTTTCACTTTTCCTAGAGGATAAAAATTAAAAAAAACCTCATGTTAGCAAAGTGATTTGTTTAACCTCAAGTTAGCCTATGTATTATCCCTAAGCTAAAATGATAGGTAAAGCTTTAAACATCTAGTTCTATACAAGCCCAATCCACAAGAAACAGATGCCAAATGGACAAATAGCCATAAATGAGAGTGGAAAAGTAAGCAGAAGAAATATTGAGTTAGTAAGCAGGTCATAATGTCTCTCATACCTGGAATCCAGCAACTGTGCGGATAATGTGGGAGCAAACTTTATGGAAAGGCTTGGATTCCAGAGCCTTCAATCCGCTCAAAAATGGTGAAGAGTCATATTGCTTAGCAGCAGTAGCCATAAAACCACTTCCCTCATAAGTATATGTGCCCGTGTACTCCACAATAGCTGGTAAGCTTGGCCATAACCGAAAGTATTCCACAGGAGAGATTTTGTGTGGTAGAAGCAGCTCAGTCAATGGAATTTTATAAGGCTGGCACCTCAAGATCACAGGTTCTCCTAGCTCTGGCTTGGAACTCTTTTTTTGTCGTACAATTTGGGGATCTTCTTCAGCATAATCACCTTCATAATGTAGAGGACCAGTGCCATAGAACGGATAATACAGTACTTGTAGCCAAAGGGCACATCTCTCAAAATGAGAAGCTCCTACAGTAATGCTACAAGGTACAGGATCCTACATGATGACAGAGTAAAAGTAAATAGTGAAGCAAACACAAACAAGCCAACAAGATAAAAGATAAATGTATGAAAACACAAACAAACAGACAAATTCACGATAACCAGCAGCACAGTCCCGTTTAGCAACACAATTGAAAACAACTAAATTAAGTACACTGTCCAGAAAATGACCAGGACTAGCATCATTCGGGATGTCTTTCAGTCTACCTCCATTATTTCCCTATGCTATTCATTGTTCAATCCACCAATTCATCTCCATCTGGTTTTTAAAATTGTTGTACTGCCTACAATTAGTTGCTATACCCCACCCAATCTTTCAAGAATAGATAACCTTCATAATTAATGAAAATAGCTCAGTATCGTAAACAGGGACTGCAAAAAGTGTTGTGATACTTTTTAAATTAAAAAAGAATTATTATAAAAAATTTGAATAGTTATTTGTCTAGATTAAAAAGAAAACAAACCAGCAATTTTTAAAAAGCACTTGACATTACAGCATTAAACAATTAGGTCAAACAGAACTGAAACAACATAGTCTCTTCCCGACACATCTATTCTATAGTCACAAGATAAGATTTGGATATAAGTAGAAGATTTTGAAGTCACATATTGAACAAGGTTTGGCAAGAGAACCTGTGAAACAAGGTTACGCAACTGCCGCACTGCTTGTGGTGAACCATCCATGAAATATAATGCCCCCGTCAGGCCAACTCGAATATCAGCTCGGTTAAGTTCAATGTCAGTTAGATTTATAACCTGAAAGAATCAATCGCTTAGCTTTTTGATAGGCCACATAGGAAGTCAGAAAATTCATGCGGGAAAAATCAACCTTCAGATGCAAAGTGATCCTCCCATCACTGGGATCTGCCAAATGATAAGCTTCAACATAGCATGGATCACTACTGCCGGTCAACGTAAATGCTCTTGGTGGAATCTTAAGTAGAGATGAATCTATTTTACTTGACAGCATGAGTGTCAATTCACTGGGATCAGGCCTCCAAAGCTCTATAATTGCTTTATGTACCAACCCTTCCAGCTTTCTGTCCTGAGCTGCAGCTACTTCATAGAACTGAACGGTCAACTTGTGGTGGCTAAAAGGATAGTCTCCTTTGGCTTCACTTACCCCAGCCCATCTGAGAAAAGAAAACCACCAAGTAATATGTTTGAGCTTACTTTTATCAATATTTATTCTACAGCAAACGGTTTGCAATAATTACCCCCCCCCCCTCCCCCCAAAAAAAAAAAAATTAATAATAATAATAATAATAATTCTACCACTTAGCATGAAATTGCAAATAAAGATATACCACTTAGCATGCGAGATACGCTGCAAGTACTGAAACAAATAAAGATATACCGTTGGGGCAAGTTAAAATCAAATCTTCTCTTCATTAATGCCTTATCCAATTTTTATCATTGACTTGGTGAAATACATTTAACATATAACTCTATGAACAAAAATTTTCATGGAAGTGTAAAACTAGGGATCCCTACACTTCCACAGATAAGTGCAAGAGCTGAAACACAACATAGAGACAATTTTATTCAACTAAACTGTCATCTACATAATTGTTTAAGGATGAGACTACCAAGGCTATTATATAGTATATTTATTTCTCTATGATGTATTTCAATAAATATGGTGTACGGAGGCATGAATGACAAATAATTCAAGAGACGCCTTATAAAATTACTCGAGTATAGTAAGACTACGTTCTTATCACCTTTAAATAAGTCTTAGGAAACAAAGTTCAAATGTGCTCCAAACTCCAATAGAGGGCCATTAGAGGCTACTCAAGTTCAGTTCACAGCTACAATAAGCTCTAGTAAGTTTGGATACGCTTAGATACTTAATTTCAATTACAGGTTAAAACACAAACACTAAGATAGAGAATTTGGAATGTGAGTTAGCCAGTTAAGGGAAAAAAGTCGTTGAAATAATCAATATTTAGGTCAATGATCCAAGGTCAGAGCGTTTGACGAATTGAGAATGTTGAAATTACAAATAACAAAGCTCTATACTTTAGTAGCAACTCGCAACAAATATTTAAGACCTCCCAATTATGAACAAACTAACAGCATATATTTCAATTAATATACTCAGCAAAAAGTTCAGATTATAGACTCAACTTCAAAAAAGAGAGTGAAAGAGAAACACAGGTAAGTATAGGTCAATGAACTTGACAGAAACGACCAGGAGGGAGGATTATGCCCTTAATAGGAAGAATATTTCCGTATTTACAAGGACAGACAGAAAAATTTACCTGTCATCTGGATGCAAGGTGGCATACTTAATCCTCTGCAATATCAAACGACACTGATGCTTATTGACAGAATCTGCCGAGCCATTATTTCGGAATTCTTCAAGCTCTTTACTCAGCAACTGACCAGCCCTTGAATTTCGAGACCCCAATCGCTGAGCACTCAGAAGAACTGCCTGGACATCTTGCAGCCTGTTTGTTGTCATTGCAGATGAATCCATATTGAGCAAAACTTTATGGATATTAGTCACAATAATGTTCAGCGGATCATCAGGGTCATCAGCCAAAAGGGGATCTAAACCTTCAAGATCAATGTGCTCAGCTAGAGACCAAATGAGACGGACAGATATTCTAGGTGTATTCACCTACAAAATGAAAACAGTAAGGGAGGTAATTCTGTAAACCACATCTAGTCCACTAACTTTACGATTTATTTACACATAATAGCTCTTTGGTATACAACAAAATAAATACTCTAGAAAGCAAATCTTTATGGTTCTCAGACTTCTCACTGTAGGGTCTATAACCAAATTATAGAAACGAATAACTAGAAAACTAAAAAATGTGTACACGTCTCAAATACAGCTGCGTATGACAATAAGAAAATTACATAAATGGGCTGCAACAAGCCTATATAATTTTGAGAAAATGGCACTAAAGGACATCACATGATCTTTATCCATCTAGTGAGTCGGACCTGAATATGAACTCCTTGAACAAAAACAACTCCCATTTTGATTTGTATGCAAACGCGTGCATTAGACTTAACTCAACTCCTCAGAGAAGGGGATTAAAATCATAAAATCTAATTCCAAGATAATGAACTGTGATTGTATAAATTTGAATCAAAGGATTAATAGTTATACTTATACACGATAAATTGAATAGAGCTAAACAATGCTATATATTATAGAGGGTTTCTGAATGTCCCCAAGACCTAGAAAACAACCACAAGGCTATGGCATTTTTAGGATTATATGAAAAACAATAATCTTAAACTCTTAAACTTAATACTTCCTCCATTTTTATTTAGTTGACACATTTTGACTTTTGACACTATTCGCAAACTCTAATTTGACTAGTTTTTATGATTTTTAGTTATGATAAAACATAATCATGTGAGTTCTTGTTAGATTGTTAGAATAGTCACAATGTGTAATTTCATAATATCAACTTTTAATAAATTTTGCTTATTGATAATTAAAGATATTAATTGTTGAACTTGTGCGTTGGCAAATGTGATAAAAAAAAATGTGTCAATTAAAAAGGAATGGAGGAAGTAGGATACAACCTTTGTTCCCTTTTGTTGGTTACATTTTCTATTTCCGCGCTTTCCTTTTTCTAGGTTACACTTGTGCTTTTTTCCTATTTTGACAAACTTTTTTCTTACAATACCCCGCTTTAAAACAATTCCTTCTTACTCTCTTTTACAAATACCCTACATACAACACATACTCCAGCTTTTAAATTCTCTATCCTACCCTCCTTAGCCTATGTAGCTAAGTGTAACTATCATTTAGGATAGGGTGCAGTAACTAATAAGAATTCTAAAGAATATTATAATCCACCAAAATTAATCAAGTTAAAAAAAATATTGGCAGTCTTCATCAAATATTCATAACCTATAACTTACCAAGGAAAATATGGACAAAACTCCTCAAGACATTTATGCGTATATCAAAACTAGTAGTGTCTAGTTAGAAATATTTGAAGGGAAAAGGAGGGAAGGGTATGGAAGTGGAAAGGGAGAAAGGGGTTCATTTTCCTTTGTTTAGATAACAATTAACTACGGCCAAAGGAAGAAGGGACATGAATACAGATAAATACCGAAACAAAAAAATATTGTTGTTGCCACTAATAACTTCAATTATCAATGGCTTTTGCATTACCAGAATCGTGGATTTTTGTACAGCTCCTTACATCATCTATTTAATGTCAACTCCCTAAAAACAAGGTGGGGGCAGCATAAAAGACACTAGACTCATTTTCTTGATTCCAGGTTTGCTCAAACCAACCCACCTACCCACCAAAACAAGAAAGAAAGATAATTTCTAAATATCTCCAACATATAGAGATTGAGGTATGGGTTCCAGTGATACCCCTTCACAAGTTAAGAAGAAACAAAACATTAAACCAAAAATTAAAGGCATGAAAGCAATAGTAGGTATTGACCAAGCCAAATGCAAAGCCTATGATCCTACCATCTTTGACAGCCAAAAAAAGTTTTGAGACAAGAGCACCAACCTCACGCAGATCATTGACAAGCTCACGCTGAAGGTTTTGCAGCCTAGTCTCATTCAGAATCTGATCTTGTGAAGCACCATCTTTCACTCGTTTTACACCACCTCTTGTATCATATATATGGCAAAGTCTGACAAGTAACTTGAGATAGCAATCAATTGCATAAGTTCTACCATCACAGTCCCACTTAACACAGGGTCTACACACTTCTACAACTTCCAAAGCAGGCTCAGTCCAATTTAAAGCCCCATAGCCAGTACCATAAGCAAGGGCACCAATGACTCGGCTCTCCATTCCTGAATTCTTTTGTTCTGGAAGAGGCAGAGACAACTGGAAGCAGCTTTCTACTAGTGAAGCCACCAATTCTTCTCTGAACAAGCTTTTACTAGTGACACTATTAAGATCTTCTTTAATCCTCACATCTTCAAATAAAGAAGCAATGTCAGTTCCAGCTAGCGGCTTCTGACCTCTGCGAACACTTTCCTTGGCAAAGAGATCAACACAAAGAGCTGTACGACAAATGCATGCTAAAGCGTGCATGCGATCTGATTCTGCCCTCAAGTTTCTCACCATAAGAAGCAACCTCTTAAACAATGAGACCTGTTGCAGAGAAGCCGCAGAGTCAGACACTTCCAGTGCTTGCATAATCAAAGGGCAACACAGGTTTTTTTTTATCAAATAAATCAATACAAAGTAATTAGTACAACACTACATTATCCAGAAAAGTCCGTTGCCTTTCTTAAATCAGTATGAAAGTAACAGCTTCTACTTAATCGGCTTTCCCAACATATTCTTACTAAACTGATTAATGGGGACTTGGAGAGAATGCACAAACAATCTACTGATAATAAACTAATACTACTCTTGATACAGATGTTAACCACAAACAGGAATAGCACCTTTTCATCCGAAAACATAATTTTGCTCAATCATAATCTACCAAAAACATTCAATAAGTGAACATAAACAAAACCGACTCCACTATATAAACAATTTTTGAGTAAAAAAACAGCTATGAACCTGCATAGTTAGATCAAGGAGATGAAGATTAGTAACAACAGCTCGAACGATACTCTCCCGAGCAGACGAAAATTCCTGTCGATCCCATAGCGTGAGAATGGCGATAATAGAACCCGAAGCCCACTCAGGCTTGCCACCAGGAACATCAGCCAAATACAGCATATTGATCGCCACTTCAAAGATCAGTGCAGGATCCAAAGACTCAAGAAATGGGGACAAATGCATAACCACATCTGATACACCCACAAACTTCTCAGCATTCCCAGTAACCAGCAACGCCGCCCCATCCGCCACTCCACCCCCCTTCGACGAAAGCTTGCGAATTGCCTCAACGGATCCAGAAGCCACAGCTTTAACACCGTAAACCAACGGAAACACGGTAGCACGAAAGCTCTCAACAGGAAGAACAAAAGCCCTAGACATAAGCGAATTCCGCCTTTTCCACACAAAATCAACCATTGAAGACACCCAATTAGACCGAATCGCTACCGAATTCTCGCTATCGACGAGCTTATCCCCCGCCAAACGACTCATCTTCTTGGATTCAAACTCCTTAAACAATCTCCCAACAGATTCAAACGCGACCTTAGCAACAGCATCAGAAGAATCCAACATATTAACCCCAATTCTCCTCCACCAATTGGAAACACGATCAAGCAAATTGACATTATTCTCACAAAGAACAACAAGATCGTCTCTAGCAAGAATACACCCTAGAGTTTCGGTGATCGAGAAGCGGAGATTGCTGCTCGGAGAATCAAAGCAAGCAGTGATGTGCTGGTGCGAGAGAGTGATAAGGGAAGCGAGAAGATGGGAAGGGATGGCGGAGAGGAAGGAGACAGCAGCAGCGGAGACGTCGGGGTCAGGGAAGTCGAGGTCGGATTTGATGCCGGAAATGACGGAGTCCCAAAGGTCGGGAGTAAGGCGAGGGGTGGAGCGGATGAGATCGAATGCGAGTTTTTTACAGACGGCGGAAGCGGGGGAAGAGACGATTTCTTCGACGGAGGTTTTGGCGATAACGGAAGTGTCGCGGCCAGCGGCGGATTGTTGGAGGGCTTGGAGAAGGGCGCCTGATTGACGGAGGGCGTCGTTGGACCGGAGATCGGCTTGGATCTGCGCGAATAGGATGTCCATTGTTGTTATTCAGATGAGTGAGGACGTTGTTATGGAGGAGTCATTGAAATGGAGGTAGAAGCAGTGCTAGTAAGCTTGCAAATGACAGGGGGGGGGAAAGGAATGAGAGTGAATGATTCACAGCAAGTTAACGGTTCGGAAAGAGATCTCCAATGACAAGCTAATTGTCGAATTAGTTTGCCATGCCATATAAGATTTTAAGCTAATTGTTATTTTAGCTCCAATAGTTAGCTAATAGCTTATTATCTAAATGGACCACACCTCCTTAGTCCTTAATTTACGTTGATAAATTTCATTTTATTTATTCTAATTTGTTTTATTTTAACAAGTTTTTTTCCAAGCAAATTAGCTTGGCAAAGCTAATTTGCTTGCCCAACCTAATTGCATTTTCTAGCTCTAATGGTTAAATTAGTAGCTAGAGATTATTTAATATTGCAAGTAAGTCTCTAGGTACAAGCCTACAACCATTGGAGTTGCTTTAAAAAAACCAAAAAAAAAAAAAAAAAAAATTGATAAATTTCATTTTATTTATTCTAATTTGTTTTATTTTAACAAGTTTTTTTCCAAGCAAATTAGCTTGGCAACCTAATTGCATTTTCTAGCTCTAATGGTTAAATTAGTAGCTAGAGATTATTTAATATTGCAAGTAAGTCTCTAGGTACAAGCCTACAACCATTGGAGTTGCTTTAAAAAAACCAAAAAAAAAAAAAAAAAAAAAAAAAAAATTCCTTGTGAAATGGAATTTATTTTACGAGTATTATATTAGGGTCTTATTTTTGCTAAATTGAAATTATTTTTACTGAACTGAAATATTTGACTGAATTGAAATTAATTTTGTTGAACTGAAATTATTTTTACTGATATTATTTCTTCTTTAAAGTTACTAATTTTTATTGAATTGAAATTTTTTTTTGCTGAATTGAAATTATATTTAGTGAACTGAACATTATTTTTTTAAGGTAAAGTGAACAGGGTCTTAGTCTATAGTTTGTACCACGAAAGATTTTTCAGTTTTTCTTTCTTGAAGAACCGAGTAGATGCTAATATGGGCGGAATTGACTTTCTGATTCAATTTCGTACCTTCATCGCTGGATATCCAATTGTGTTTTAGGATTATTATTGGTTAGCAATCTCCTAGATTAATAATTGTGGTTGTCTTTGTTCCTTTCATTAAATTTCAAAAACGATTGGCAAGTTCTTTACAAACTCATTGGCGGGTTTCCTACTTGTCTATTGTCCCTTTTTATCCAATATCAATTCCACATCTTCGTAGAATTGTCAAACATATTCAAAAGTGCTAAGGTAGGCTAACTCCCACGACGCTTACAATTACATTATTTATTTTATATCTATACAATCAATCAGTACATAATTCTATATTTACAATCAATTTATTATATTATACAATCAAAATTATCTTTTTAAATTATTAATTAATTTATGATTATTAATCTAATTAATGATTATTAATAAATTTGATATTGTTTTATACTACGCATTAATATTGTTGTTCATATGTTGACGATGAAATATTGTCAATCAAATTCATATCATCTACACTATTAGTCAGATACCAAACCCAACTATATACCTTCATTTTTTAACATTCGCGATTTAAATGTTTTTATTTTCATATGCTCTGTAATATTTTGTCTGTACCATTTTTTTCGTTATATATATGTGTGTGATAAAACATAATAAATAATTAAAATATATACAAAGTAGTTTTTTAAACTATCGCTTGCATCGCGTGCTATTTTCCTATATTCCAAGAAATTTAAATTCAAAAGGTTTGCAAATTCCTACTTAGGGGAAGTTAAATGATCTATCATTTCAATTTAAATCAATTTTGATTCTAATCAATTTTGGGTTCCATTTGTAATGATTCGAATTTTGAATGACTTTTTCTAATATTATATCCAACACGGGTTGAGTTTGGTTCAAATGTGTATCAAATTTGGGCCATTTTTTGATATGTTTCTTGTGGGTCCAATTCAAATTTAAATGCCATTTTCTTAATGATCTTACCAAATACTTCCTCCATTATTTTGGTTGACCAATTTTTTGGCACGTTTGCCAATGCACTATTTCAATTATTAATACTTCTTCAATTATTGCAACAATTGAACTTTTGCATTATTCGTCACTCATATTTGACCAAATATTATGATTTATACATTAAGTAAAATATAGTCATGTGGAGGTGTTGTAAGATTTGTCTCTTCAAATACTTTTGCAATTTAATTTTTGATAATTTCTACTCTGATACAATACAGTTATAGATATGTAACATATAATATTTGCTTTTGGGATGCGTAATTTCATCCTTGTTGCAATATTACTAGAACGAAGGAAGTATATCTAATTATTAATTAGTAAAATTATATAAGATTGATATTATGAAACTATATTTTGAGACGGCTCTCATGACTATGTTTTATCGTTACTATAAATTACATAAGTCAGTCAAAGAAGGATTCGTGAAGTGTTAAAAGTAAAAACGTGTCAAGTAAAAAAAAATGGAGGTAGTATGATTTATGGAGCTTGCAAATCAAAATGAATATTATTGTGACATTCACAATATATACAAGGAGTATAATACAGGTCACTTTTCTTTTCCTCCACTTCAACTTATAATCCGATTTATCGATTGGATCGATTGCAATTGTTATCGTCATAATTGGACTTTTTTTTTCAAATAGGGGTTCAATTCAAAGTTAAACCTATTGGATTCATATTAGGTGTTGTGGATCAAATTCTAATCTTAGATTTTTCCTAAAAAAAAATAAAATTCTAATCTTAGATTCGTGGGTTAAATTTTATGGCGTCAAATAGAAAAACAAAAATCAATTCGAGTTAGGCCCTGTTCTTTAGAGTTGCTCTGATGAGTCCTGCTCTGCTCAACTTAAAAATAATAATTAATATTGAATTATTATAATAATAATAATTAATATTTAATAATAATAATAATAATAAATAATTAATATTTAATAATTATAATAATAATTAATATTTAATAATAGTAATAATAGTAATAAAAATAGGAATAATAATTATTATTAATAAAAATAATAATAATAATTGTTATTTTATAATAAAAATTAATATTTTAAAGATAATAACTAATATTCAAAAATAATAATTATCAATTTTTAATAATAATAATAAAATAATAATAATAATAATAATAATAAATAGGAAAAATTCATGGGAATAATCCCACCTTTAGGCCGTTCGTTTTTAATAATCCAACCTTTCGATTATTTTTTAATAATTCGACCTTTGGGTGCCTTTAATTTTTATTGGTCCCATTTGACCTGAAACCGGTTGAAGAGGTAATTTATTTTTTTTGGTTTAAAATACACGTGTCATTACATAATTGGTCAAAAAAAAAAATTAAAAAACCTAAATAATTTAGCCACCATCCCCACCACCACCCAGCCACCTACTCCCTATTCCCCTCCCCTAGCAGCAACCCCCACCACCGACAGCAACCAAGTCCCCCATGGATTCCGGTAGCCTCAATTCCCCTTTTTCGGCCAACTCGTCCCCCTTCCCTCTCTTTCCGGCCAACACTCGAAAATCCTCGCAACTCCAACCAATGCAGCCACCACACAAAACACCGCACCTCTTCTCTCAGCCCACGCACCTCTACCCTGCGCAACCAATTAGCCACCAACCTGCAACAAACAACCACCAATCAGCCACACCTTCTCACGCACAACCTCAAGACAGCAGCAACCCCATTACCGCCACTTCCAAACCCCTGCCGCTGCTCTCTCTCTCCACCTTAACATCAGCCAGCAACAACAATTAATCCACCCACATCGAAACCCTAGAAACCCGAAACACTTAGCAAAGAGATGAGAAATAGGTGGTAAAGCAGCGGTTTATGATTACAGGTGGTTTTCGGGTGTTTCAAGTGGGGTAGAAAGGTGGTAAAGGAGCGGTGGTTGGGGTTGAGTAGAGGGGTGATTGAGTTTTGGGTGGAGGTGAGGTGGGTGGTCGTGGTTGGGGTAGCTAGGGAAGTTGGGAAAGGCAACAGGATGGTTGGGGAAGGGCGGTGAAGGTGGCTGGGAGTATATGTCGGAATTCATGGAGGTGAGAAAGAGGGTAAGGGCAGGGGAAAGAGGAACAGGGGTGGCTGGGAGTTTTTTTTTTTTTGATTTTTTTTAATTTATTTTTTGACCAATCACAGGTTGCCAAGTGTCAGGTAACTTGGTATAATAGGTCACTTGACCGGTTGGGATCAATAAAAATGAATGGGGGGTAAAGGTCGGATTATTAAAAAATAATCCAAAGGTGAGATTATTAAAAACGAATGGCGCAAAGGTGGGATTATTCCCATGAATTTTTCCTAATAAATAATTAATATTTAATAATTAATATGTAATAATAATTAATATTTAATAATAATATTTAATGATTATAATAATAATGCCTCGTTTAGGGGTGATTAGGGCTGGGCAACAGGGTGGGTTTCCTCGGTCCTTTTTCGGTGGCTTTTCCGTCACTAACCTGCAATCGGTTCTCTGCGTTCTGGTCAGGTGTCGGCGACCGGTTTCCACGTTCCTTTTTTCGGCAGTTTTTTGGTGCAGTTTCATCGTCTATTTGGTGCAGTTTCGGGCTTAATTAGGTGTAGTTCAGGCTTAATTAATTGGTGTGTCTTTCTTCGGCGGTTTGTCAGATCTAGTGTTGGGTTAGCAGTTAGGCGATTTTTAGGCAGGTTTTTGGGCGAATTTCATGCGGTTTTCCGGCATCATTGGTGCATAATTGCGGCGGTTTTTGTAGTGCGATCATCTGGCTTTTATTAGGTTATTCTCAGGCGTTTGGCAGGCGGTTTAAGGACTAGTTTCAGGCAGTTTGCAACAGGTTTCGGCGGGAGTTTCTGGTTTCAGGTGGTGTGGGTCAGTTTTTCGGCGTGATTGAGGCAGTTGCTCGGCGTTTTGGTGGTGGTTAAGTTCCGTTTTGGTCTGATTTTTGGCTAGTTGTTCTGGTTTTTGGCTAGTTTTTTTTGGTTTTGTGTGGTGGCAGCGTGTTTGCGACGTGTGTAGATATGTCGGTTACTCGAGTGAAGTTTCATTGTCCCTTTGTGGGTCTTAGTGGTTGTCAAGATGGAAGTGGCAATGGTCTTACTAAAGTTCTCTTATCAAGCATCTTTGTGATCGTCATTTTTGTATTGGTGCGCGGGATATCACACGGCATGCTCTTACTTCTAATTTGGCGGTTTATACTGAGGCTGAAGTTACTTTTTCGCGTATATATGGGGATTTGGTTATGTGGGGTTTGCTACAAAATGCATACGCATCGTACTAAGTGTCGTCATAGTTCGAGTGATATTGTGTATGGTATTGTTCGTTTTGTGCTTCATGGATTCTCCAGGCTTCAAGGTCCCTCTTCTCCGGCTCAGCTTGGGCGCATAGGTGGTTTGGTGCAAGATCAACATTGTGGTTTTGACGTGGCTCTTCTTGATTGTTTGTTCTCCAAGGGGTTTCGTACTATGAAGTCTATACCTCCCAAGTGCCGCTTGGGGTTTTCTCGGGTTCTGAAAGGTGCCCTTGATAAGGTGATCTCTAGGGCTGATGACATTTCTAGTTGGGTCTCTTTGTTGGTGTTACTTCTTTGCACCCTTAAAACCTTTCACTCGCGGAGCAGCTCTGAGTCTAGGTCTTCGGTAAAACGTCGACATCAAGAAGAGAGTATTTCCCGTGCTATTTGTTCTTGGAGTGCACCAGGTTGTATTTTGCAGCTTGTGAGGGATACTTTAGCAGAGGATTCTCTTACTTTTTCAGTGGTTGGTGATGAGGACCTTGATTTGGAGGAGCGTAATGTCAAGCAATGTCGTAGGAAGATTTGTGACAACCATTACACTACTACAGTCGAGGTTCTTTCTTCTTCAGGCGTTGCTCCTTATAATGACGCCACTCTCGCGGATTTACAGTCTAAACACCCTACTTCTCCAGCTCCATCCTTGCTTGATATACCTATTGATGGCCTTCATCTCGTTACTACTTCTGCTGTTAATTTGGATCGGATTAAGAGTTTTCCACGTGGCACATCATGTGGTCCCGGTTTACGTGATCAGCACCTTATGAATTGCTTGAGTGGTGCTGCTGTGGCTGTATCAGATGAGTTAGTTGACTCTATTACCCTGGTGGTTAATCTCTTTCTAGCTGGAAAGTGTCCTATGGAACTAGGAGAGTATAATGCTAGTGCTCCTCTTACACCACTTGTCAAGCCTAGTGGTGGTATTCGTCCTATAGCTATGGATACTGTTTGGCGGCGTCTGGTTTCGAAGGTCGGTGTTGTTATGATTGGCCAGTCTTTAGGAAGTTACTTTGATGGTCTCCAATTTGGTGTTGGGTTTTCTTTGGGAGGTGAGACGATTCTTCATGCTGTGAATCGGTTGATTGAGGATCGTGTTTCCGATGTTGGCCTTTCTATGTTATTGGTGGATTTTCAAAATGCCTTGAATCTAGTTGATCGTGCGGTCATGTTACGTGAAGTTTGTCGTCGTTCTCCGTGCCTTTCGCGATGGGTTGAATTCTACTACTCTAATCCAGCTAGATTGTATTACGGGAACCACACCTTATGGTCGTTTCGGGGGTGCAACAGAGTGATCCCCTTGGTCCTCTGCTTTTTGCTTTGGTTTTACGACCCCTGGTATGTAAATCAGAGACACTTTTAATGTATGTCTTCAGGCTTGGTATTTGGATGACGACACTGTTGTTGGTGACACGTTGGTGGGGGAAGGTTCTGCAATTGATTATGGAGGAAGGGCCTCGTTTTGGGTTACATCGTAATGTGGAAAAACTAAAGTTTTATGGCCTTCAGAAGATCCTCGAAGCAGGCTTATGGGTGTCTTTCCACCTAATATTGCTCAACTCTTGCGTGGTGTTAAGTTGCTTGGTGGTCCCGCTAGTTCCGATTCCGGTTTTGGAGGTGATCTTGTGATGTAGAGAGTGACCAAGACCATTGCGCTTATGGATAGGGTTGCTAAGCTTGATGATCCTCAATGCGAGCTGTTGTTGCTTAGGGCTTGTACCGGAGGTTCTAAACTCTACTTTGCATTGCGTACTTGTCCTCCTAGTACTTTTGAGACGACTCAGCGCACATTTGACACGGCTCTTCGATCTTCCTTAGAGCGTATTGTTACTGCTTCAGGGCCTGGGTTTGGTGGTTGCCAGTGGCGGCTTGCCACCTTGCCTTTTGCGTATGGCGGGCTTAGTGTTTATTCTGCAGGTGATGTTCGTCATTATGCTTTTCTTGCTTCCCAGTTACAGTCTGCTGGTTGTAAACAAGGCTTCTACGGCATGCTGGCGTTGTTGGCCTTGGTCGAGCCTTTGAGGATGCGTTGAGCTTGTTTAATAGAACGGTGGAGTCTGACATTATGAGATCCTAGTTAGGTTGCTGCCCCAAAAACTCATGAAGAAATTGGCAGATATATATTTTACAAAGGTTATCGCTTATGCAGAATCCGCCTTTTCTTTGTCTCCTCGGCAAACAACATTGTGGAAATCGCAGCAGGGAGATCACACCTCTTCTTGGCTTCGAGCGGTCCCTATTTATGGGTTGGATCAGACGATGAACGCAAAGGCCTACCGTTGTGTGTTGTGCTACCGGATGGGTATTCCATTGTTCTCTATCTCGACGCCGTGCTCTGCCTGTTCTTGGGTTTTTACTGGGGATATTTTCGGTGATCATGCGGTGTCGTATGCTGGTATTGTGGGTATTAAACATCGGCATAATGTTGTCCGGGATACCCTTGTTGATATTTGCTACAGATATGGGATTTCAGCAAGAAAGGAGGTTGACATAGGGTTGTCTGGAGGAAATGACGGGGCCCTCCGACCGGCAGATGTGTTACTTTATTCCTGGGATCGTGGTCGCGATGTATGTGTGGACTTAATAGGGTCTTCTCCTTTGACACAGACAAGGTTATCTGACTTTGTTCCTGGACGGGTTGTGGCTGATGCGGCTCATCGGAAGCGGGTGAAGTATGAAGCTAGTTGTCGGCTGATTGGATATGGTTTCATTCCCTTCTCCTTTTCTTCGCTTGGGAATTAGAGAAGGAGTCTGTTGCGTTGCTGAAGCGAGTTCAGAGGTTCCCGGCGATGCAAGACATTGGGGCTCGTGCTGCAGCTCATATCTTCAGTAGGGTAGGCTTTGCTATAGCTAGAGGAGTAGGGGCCAGATTATATCTCGGCTTCCCACTAATTTATTGTAGGTTGCATGAATTTGTCTGTTTTTGAGATAATAAATAATGTGGCAATAATAATGAAATTTGCTCTGCTCTGCTTTGCTGAAATCTGCTCTGCTCTGCTGACTCCTGCTCTGCTCTGCCCAGAATCACAAAAGAACAGAGCCTAAATGTAAGAGCCTATTTTCCCAAACATACTCCACTTTGATTTTGGTTGGTCATAGAGACAGGTCAGTTTTTGAAATTATACCTATCACAAAACCAAGGGACATAATTATATTAACAGGCTAATGCCAAAGTTTTAATTACAACAATTATCTCAAATTTACATATGAAATTTGATGCTTCCCAAAAATAATGCCTATAAGGTAGGCAATAATACAGCGTTGGTCCAATTACTATGCCCATATAACATTACAATTGGGGCAAGCCACAAGCCACAAGCCACAGCTCACTTAGCCACCCTCAGTTAATCTTTAAGTTCTAGACAAATGTTTTAAATAGTCTCGTCAACAAAAAAAAAAAAAAAAAAATCAAACGGTAAGATTTTATACATAGAGATGATCAACAAATCTCTGAGAATGAGTGAATGGTTAATTCTCGTGTTTTAAAGCAATTTTCGGCATACCAAAAGACTTTTTTATGTTTTAAAAAATGGTGATCTTGTTGACATGAATTCCGGCGACTATATCTTCATTACATGGGTAAGAGAAGTAAATAAACCAATGGAGTATAAGCAATAACTAAGAATATAGAAAACCATCTTGAATACACACGAATAGAACACAAAAACAAAGTAGGGAGGGTATCCTCTTTTAAGGACACTCAATTTCCATTTAAAGAGGGTACAAGTTTCATTTGAGTAAGCAAAATTTCAGACTAAACTAACAACCTTAACCTAAGACCTGGGTTTTTCCTTCTTTTCCTTGAAGAGGGCTAGAAGTGAGACACCAGCAACCTTGACAACCTTAAATCGGACTCCAGGAATATCTCCCACGGCATGTCCTTTACGACCAAATCCAGCAATTAACACCTCATCCTGCACAAACCACAACTCCATAAGAATGGAAGGAATGACAGAGCATCCGAAGCGATAATGCTATACAAAATGTCAAATTCCATTACAATCCGGTCATGAATATAGACAAACAGGTAAAATAAGGATTCCAAAGCCTTATGTAACAGAAGACCTTGAATTCTTCTACCAATCAGGTAAATTCTTTCATAAAATGGAAACGAGTCATCGTTCTTTGATAAGTAGTATGAAGTAGCAATATCTTAGAACAGCTTAGAAAGGATCAAAAACTAACAGTGTCCGACTGATATTATTTTCTCAAGCTATATACTCTTCGACGCAACATTTGTACAGTTGGTATTAATTCATAAAATATAGCTGCACCATGTACTGCACAAGAGTGAATGCAGGAGTACTGGCAGAAGCATCAGATAAACCAGCACCAAAAGAGTGCACACTATCATGTTTTTACATGTTTCTTGACAAACTGGGAGCAAAAGTTCATAATACAAGGAAAGCATTATTAACGTTAAGCCTTCAGTAATCAGATGCCAGTATTTTTACAAATAGTTTTCAGCAGAAAACAAATGGCATCATTTCTAAAAAAAACTAATGACTGGAGTTGTTTAGAGTTTTTGTTATTTAAGACACTAATCCCCCAAAGGCCCCAATAATAGAATTCTGATTCAAAACCAGTTTTCCCCACAATCAACCTTATCTTTGTTCTGTTTCCAGCATACAAATCAGCCACACAACCAACACTGCCACATATAGTTTTTCGAACTATCATCTCTACCTCCTTAATGCATAAGCAGTTGCAGAAAGCAGAAACAAGAAAAAAAAAAAAAATCATGCTCCTACACTACAACTCACTATGATTTCATAGTCAAAATAACTAGCAGCTACCACTAAATTTGTCTCAAAAGGCACCAAGTGACAGCAAATTCACCAAGAAGCAGTTTATGAACTAGTAAGTGCAATATGGTTGCAGACATTTTCATAAAAAGAACTTACATTTTCCTCAATGAAGTTCAAACAACCATCATTGGGAACGAAAGCAGCGATCTTCTTTCCATTCTTAATCAACTGCACACGAGCACACTTTCTGATAGCAGAATTGGGCTGTTTAGCTTCAATACCACTGCATCATAAACTCTTTGGTTAATTTCTCATACAAAAAAGCATATACAATCAAAAGAAGTAGAGAGCTGACATAATCCTACATCTTTTCCAAAACAATGCCCTTAGCGTGAGAAGATCCGGCGAATGGCTTCTTCCATTCATTTCCAAGATGGGACTTCTTGTAAGACTTGTCAGCCCACCTTTGCCTTCGGCGGTGGGACTTCAGCTTACGCGCAGCTCCCATTCCATGTGTCTTACTGCACAAAAACAATTTCACCAATGTTAAAAAGAAAGAAAACGCCATTGAAATTAAGAAAAAAGCAACACAATTATACTCCCCAAGCATTACATCAAATCCGACCCAAATAAACAATCATTACCCTAATTTCGACACATCTCACACCTATCAAATTTGATGATTCACTCGATAACAGCTCTGTTTTCAACAAACACATTACTTTAAATTCCATAAATCTCACGCCTATCAAATTTAATGAATCGCAAAACCAAAACTCCAATATCAGTACACCGCGAAGATTCACTCCATTAACACCGTTTTCATCAAACACATTACTTTAATTTCCATATTTGAAGATTCACTCAATAACAACTCCGTTTACAACAAACACATGACTTTATTTTCCATATTAGATGATTCACTCGATAACAGCTCCGTTTTCAACAAACACATTACTTTAATTTCCATAAATCTTACGCCTATCAAATTTAATAAATTTCTCAACCAAAGCTCCAATTTTATGATAATATCAATACACCGCGAGTACAATAAACTATTGCAACCTCAACTGTCAATCTTATCGCAGTAACCAGACATATAATCCATTTCACATTACAATTCCATTCAAATTTCTTGTCAAACTCAGGTAATTAACCCAATAATCTCCCAATCAATCTTCACCTAATTTCAATTACTACTACTTCAATCTAACACAAACACAATAATGTTCCAATGTACTTGAATACAGCAAATCTGAAAATAATAAAACCCCAATAATTTTTTCCATATGAGCATCATAAATGTAACAAAAAAACAATTATGAAATGAATAAAACCAATTACGAAATGAATGTAGAAAATATAAATCCCCAAATTAACAGCTGAACAAAAAGAGAATTTTGAAGCACAATAAAGCAAGAAAATGGATTAAAGGTGCGATTAAATTCAACACCATTTTGGAGAGGAGAGAGAAAGAGAGAGAGACTAACCCCATGATTGCGAGCTTTGGAGATTTGCTGACGGTGGTGAAGAGGCGAAGAAGACGAGCGAACTCGCGAGAATGGTGAGCGCAGACGAAACCCTAATTCTGAGTTTTGGTTCATTTATAAAAGGGTTTTTTTTTTTTTTTTTTTTTTTTTTTTTTTTTTTTGGGTGATTTAGGCTTTGGAGTTGATTTCTATGAGCTTGATGTAATGGATAGTGCCTTCAGGCCCAAATCTTGCTCTTGTTAATCGCAAATTTTTGGCTAATCTCCCCAATTAGTAATTAGCTGGTCTCAAGACCAGCTATATAAATATAGTCCCTCGCTCGAAATGACACCGTTCATTGCTTCAACAACAATGAGACGCACGCGTGACGTCAGCAAGTCACATGTTGTCAAATCAAATACAAACCTCTTTTAAAAGAATTTTTTTTAAAAAAAACCATTTTTCATTTTTAAAAGCTGTCATACCCATTTTCTCTCTCCACCCATCACTTTATCTCTCTAACCATCATTTTCTCTCTATTTCCTCTCAAAACCACCATAATTTATCAAACTACAAAAGCTTAGAGATCAAAATGACATGCATAAACATGGATATTTGAGATGAAAGTAGAGCAACATCTAAAGAATATGAAAAACAACCTCAGAAGAAACGGTATTTTTGCAATTTTCTTTGTACTAGTAGCATAATTGTTTAATTGTTAGGTTTACAGTGAACTTCAAACTAGAAATCACTTATAATATCAAGAAATACTTAATAAAATGTGTGGGAAATAAAACCTAAATATATAATTACAAAACAAAGTAATGTAATTAAACAAACACAACATTGGTGTTCCAATCAAGTATTACAATCTAAGAAATTACAGAAATTTCAAAAGAAAACACTAGTGAGAAGATTAATTACACTTGCCTAAACTCCAAGCCGAAGAACCACACATGAACATGAGAATCAAATTGCCCCTTAAGACTTCGATCTTGATACACTGTCAAAGGCGTATGAATACTTTACTAAAGGGATTAATTTCCCCCACACGGTGCTTGGGTTAATCCGGAAATTCCCTTTGAGATACAATTGACAGCTCTTTCCGTTCTTAGCACAAAGAATCGAAAATCGATGAATGAATCACAAAGAAGACTAAAATCAAGAAGTTTTCTCAAAATAGTTTGCAAGAAAATTTTGAGAAAATATGGAGAATTCTTGGGGAGAAGAATAGAGAATAATGTTCTGTATCTCTTCTTTCGAAAAAACCAATTCTATATAAAATAGAATCAACCGTCGCATAAAACCGCAAAACGGCAAGAGGCGCGGGCGCTCCACCGGGAGGAGCGGGTGCTCCTCAAGGTGGAGCGGGCGCTCCTCTTCTGGAATCCCAACTTTTTGATTTTCCAGAAAGTTGACGCGATTTAGGCGCGGGCCGCGCCTAATAGTGGCGCGGGTGCGCCACCTGGAGGAGCGGGTGCTCCTCCAAAGAATTGCCAGATTTCCAGAAACTCTTCGCGGTTTATGCGCGGTTTTGTCGCGGGTCGCGCCTAGCTGGCGCGAGCGCGATTCCGTAGGGCGAACGCTCCACTCCGACACTCTAAATTATCAACATTAATTACAAGCTAGACTTTTTGTAGCAATTTTATTTGATTATTATGGAGGAATTTTGCCAAATTTCGTTGCAATTTTGATTGATTATATCTACATTTTCAATTTTGGTTAATTAATTACATTTGATAGTATGAAAATTGTGAACATTAATATTATAACAATGAACATATGATATTATAAGAATGAACATCTGATATTACAAGAATGAACATTTTGCCAAATTGTGAACATTAAGAATGAACATCTGAACTTTAATATATATATTAAAAGAAGGCTAAATTAGAAAAAAACACCTGTTAAAAGACCTAATTTTGTTTTTAACACCTTAAGATTTCGAAGTTTAATTATAACACCTGTTAAAAAATAAAAATTTTGCTTTCACCACCTAAATTGGAACAACGTTAGAGGATCTGTTAGCTGGGCCCACAATAACGGCTATTTTTTCCAAACTGCTATATATAGTTACGACATCCTTCACTAATGTAGAATTGTTGAGCTGATTACACAAAATTGCTTCACATTTTGCGAATTCTGACTAACAAATTGGCGAAATTGTTTGATTTTACCATCATTGTTTGGGGGATGTAGATATCAAATCAGGTAATTGCGTCAATAGCACTTTAGAAACCCTAATTTATCTTTCAAAAATAAGGCGTAAATTAATCTATATGTTGTTGACTTAAATGCATAATTCAGGTCGTATCTGGCAATAGTCATGTAATTCGTAAATAGTTAGGGTTCATTGTGTGTTAATTGTGCTGTAATTTGCGAGAAAATGAAATTAGGGTTCATTGTAGAAATAATTTGGGGGTTTTGATTTGTAGGAGTGACTGTTTAATTCCCTTGGTTCAATTGTATTTTTTTCATAGTACGAATGGTTTTGCTTATTATGGATGGAAAATTGGTGCAGGAAATGTCTTCTACAAGTTTCTCACCTTCAAAGGAGAAGAAGTGCAAATGTGGTGTTCCCTTTGCAAAGCTTACCAGTTGGACAAGGGAGAACCCTGGTCGTAAGTTCAGAACATGCAAGTTCTACGATCCTGTAACTGAGAGTAGAGGTTGTAAAGCATTTGAATGGGTGGATGAACAAGATGGGACAGCCTGGCAAACAGAGGTGATCAACAATTTGTTGCTAGATAAGAAACTGTTGAAGGGGGAAATTAGTGATTACAAGAGGGAAGTTGATGATCTTGGTGGACAGTTGAGGTGTTTGCTGAATGAAGTGGACAGGCTGAAAATGAAATGCAAGGCTTTAAACTCTGACAGGAACAAGATGAACAGAGAGATGCATGGAAGGGATGCTAGATCAGATCACTCTGTTCTTAGTCTTGCTGTTGGGATTAGTTTGGTCATATTAGTGATCCTTCTTATTAGGGGGTTTGTAATGCATTAAGTATAACTTGTAATGCTAGTAATTGCATGAAACAGTAATATGGTAATGTAATGATTTATAAGTGGCAGTGAACCACTATTGCAAGCAAACTAATGTACACAATTATGAAAGCAAAGAATTAAGTAAGTACCTAAGTAGTTGATATTGCATTTAAGTTGTTGATCAAATTTGTTGTTGCAGTGCCTAACAAAATTGGCTGGTAAAGCCTTAAAGCAAAGTATTAATTTAACAAAACAAGATCCTTGTCCTATACCCAAAAGTAAAGCTACAAATATTGCAACTGATTGTTCTGAAAATACAACCAACAACTAAAGTTCAGAAAAACAATTCAAACATCATTGTGTCAGCCCTCCTTGTCTGGAAGTCAGCAG
The DNA here is from genome assembly GCF_001683475.1 of Chenopodium quinoa. Lineage (NCBI taxonomy): Eukaryota > Viridiplantae > Streptophyta > Magnoliopsida > Caryophyllales > Amaranthaceae > Chenopodium > Chenopodium quinoa. The sequence continues at coordinate 9,797,104 of NW_018744239.1, forward strand.
CTTAGCCCTCCTTGTCTGCACTCCAGTAGCATTGGGTTCAGGTTGGCTGGAAGAGGGGGTGGTGTGATGCTTGGCTTGTGGCTGCCCTTGTTGACTGTGTGAACCTTTCCTCTTACTCAATGGTTCACAGCCAGGTTGCTCTTGGGGAAAAGTCCTATTCCCAATGCTGTTTGGACCAACCCCTATTGCACTCTGTTTATTAAACACAAATACCAATAAACAAGTATCAACATCCAATTTCATCACAAATTTTAAAAGAAAAGTTACAAATCCAACAGCATACCTTCTTAGCAGCTTTGATCTCCCTCTTCTTCCTTTGCTCAACTACCCAAGGTGAATTTAAAGGAGGCCTTCCTGCAGTTCTCTGCTCAGTTGGTTCAGGTTCATGTGGACCCTTGCAAGTCTTGGGATAGTGGCCAAATCCACCACAAATCCTACACTGACTTTTCCTCCTCTTTCTTCCCTGCTCCCCTCCTGTTGCAGATGTTCCCTCCCCAGGTTCCAGCTTCCTCTTCTTCTGTTTAGGTCTTCCAGGCTGCTGTTTGAATGCTGGTGGATGAGGCTCTCTCATGTTCACTCTCTCCCAATGCTTTGGGCCTGGCATAGGTTGAATTGCAGGCTCATATGCTGCTCTGTAAGTGTCCATAGTGTAATAGGGGTGGACAAACTGCTCAGCATCAACCCTCTGATCCATTATGCATGCAAATGCATGAATACATGGGATGCCTGTTAATTGCCAGTGATTGCAGGAACAAGACCAATTTGGCAAGTCAACTAGAACCTGGTCATCATTCAGCTGCACTTCATAAGTGTCATCCCTGGCAGCTTCAATTATGCAATTCCTAGCCACATAGCTCATCCTCTGAAATAGCTTATGCACATATGGAGTGATGTTGGTTGTGATTTCCTTGGAGTCCTCCCACTTCTCATTATTCTCCTCATCATGTACCTCCTCATCCATTCCATTTGGGTGAGGATAGGTTTGTCTCTTGCATCTCTGATAACAGAGTTGAAAGTCTCACACATGTTGTTTAGTAACATGTTGGACCTGCAACTGTCACTGAATGCATGTCTGCACCAGTGATGAGTGGGGATGTTCTCCAAATAATTGTAAGCATCCTCATCAAGCTCCCTAATCTGTTGCGTGGCTATCTGAAACTCAACCTACAACCACAACAGGAACATTATCATGAAAGAATAACATACACAACTGTTGTTGCTCTTATTTTGCTTTTATACACAACAGGAACATTATTACATGAAGTAGGTACATGAACATGAACAATATCATGCATTTACTTATTCAAAATAATTTAAGGTCACCTAGAGACTTACAAATGTTGTTGCTCTTGTAGCACTCCAAAAGAGCTCTTTGAAAACTGATCCAGTGAACTTCAACTTAAAATTTGCCCAAATGTGCCTAACACAGAACCTAGTCTCTGCATTAGGCACAACTTCAGACAGAGCTTCAACCAGTCCCTGTTTAACATCATCAACAATTACTTGTCACACTTCAAAAAATAAAGAACAGGACAGAAAATAAGACTACAATAATCAAAACAATATTACCTTCTGCCTGTCTGACATGAAGGTGAAGCCTGCCCCATCTGCACTTCCAATGCATTGCATCAAGGATTCCAGAAACCAGACCCAAGTCTCCCTATTTTCAACCTCACAAGTTGCCCAAGCAATGGGGTAAATGCTGTTGTTCCCATCCTTGGAGACTGCAACTAAAATATGGCCTGGATAACCTCCTTTCAAGTGGCAGCCATCCACCCCTATAATTGGCCTACAACCCTTCAAGAACCCATCCTTCAAAGGCCTTAAACAAATAAACATCCTCATAAACAAGGGAGGCTCAGGCTTTTCAATGCCATCAATCACAACATTACAACCAGACCCAGGGTTGTATTTCATTACATCCTTCCCATAATCCCATACCCTAGCATATTGCTCTCTTGCTGAACCAAAAATGATCAACTTAGCTCTACATCTTGCCATCCAAGCCCTGTAGTAGGTCACTTCTACCCCCAAGTCATGAAGCACCCTATCCTTGATTTGCTTAACCTTCCATGATGGGTTAGTTCTGAAATCCTCAAGATACCTCTCAGCAATGAACTCTGCTGTGACCTTCTTGTTCTCCCTGCTTCTCACACATTTATGCTCCAACTTCATGGTTTTTATTTGCCAAGTCTGTTGTCTTTTTAACTTAGTAGCATGGATCTTGAAACTACACTTCACTCCACCCCTGCATATACACAAAGGCATCCTACTTGTCTTTGTGTCAAACTTGCACCCACACCTATTCCTACACTGAATAGTAATCCTAGTACTATCATTGTGTAAAAAATAGTACTCATACCTATTCTGTATGGCATGCACTCTTAAAGCTTTCCTCAACACTGTAGCATTGCTAAACCTAAGCCTATGAACAAGTACAACAGGCTTTGAGAAGTCAGATTTGTCATTAAACCATGGACTTTTGTCCTCTTCATCAGATGAACCATCCAAGCTCCTTAGGTCATCTGATTCTCCCTCAATTTCTTCTTGTAGTTGTACCTCATTCACATCCAAGTTATCTGTCAACCTTGCCTTTGGATCCTTGGAAACCCCCTCATCATGTACATCAAACTGCTTCCCAAGACTTCTTGTTACCTTAGCTAAAATTTCTTCAGAATTCTGCACAAACCACCTCTCATCCCCACTGTCATACTCCTCCTCTCCAGGCTCCCAAGTTATGTCAATCTCACTCCCATCACTTGAAGAAAAATCATCTTCCCTCCCAGTCTCACTGCCCTCACTACTATCCTCAAAAATCAATCCTTTGCCTACAAATTTTTTTTCCCTTTCCCTTATCCAACACCTTCACACTGCCAGAACCCCTTTCAAGCTTATCTTTACCCTTTTGTTTCCCCTTACTCAACAACTTCCCTTTACCAGGAACCCCCTTAATCTCAGCAGAAACCCCTTCAACCCTTTCTATCCCCTGTCTAGATCTAGGTTTAGGAGATTCTTCACCCTCCCTCACCTTAGGCTCATTTTTGTCAATTCTTGGGCTCTTCCTAACTACAACAGGCTTACCTGAACTTTTCTTCCCCTTTCTCTCAGCCTTTACTGGAGTGGACTGGGCCTGGATCTCATGTATGGGCCTTAATGTTTCATTAGCAGTCACAAATACTTCAACATACCCTTCCCCATTCACTGTCTCCAGCAGCCCCTTCACTTCCTCTTCATTTACTAACTCCCTTCTCCCTGTGTTAAAGGTCCTACCTCTTTCTTTATACCAAAGTCTGTAGTTAGGTGGGACATGGACATTAAAGTTCACAAACCCATGCACAGCAGCTACCCTCAAATAATGCAAATCTATCTTATCCACTACCACATCCCTCCTCCAATAACATAGCCCACCACACCAACAAAGCAAATGCTTTGATTTTGACACTTGTTTAGTAACAAAAGCACCCCCTACTCTAAATACTATATCAATTAATCCATCTTCGTTGTCGGCCATTTTTCTACCTAATAAACAAATGCAAAGCAAATCAATAAAACCCAACATAGCTAACCCCATTACACAGTCAACCGCAATACTTTAATCAACAAAATCAAACATATTTAAACCAACACAATGACAAACCAGTCAACAGTCAATAAAATCAATGATTTAAACTAAATAATTCACACATTACACTAAATCATACTTAATTTAATCAAATTTAACTTTAATTACAAATTAACCCATTTTACTGTTCTTAGGGTTCCTAATTTTTTTTCCCAAATTACCCTACTACACCCACACAAATGGCATAATGCAGCACACAGTACTTGTTGAAAACTACCTTAAAGGGTTCGAAAGGTACTTGTATCGGAATCTTACTCCTGTTGCTGTCAGAATCCACGAAAAAGTCCAAGCTTTTTGGATGTTGGAAATGGCTGACGGAATCTCGCTGACTTGTTTCGCTCCAATATTGACACCTCCTCTTCCAACTCAATTTCTCAATCACAATAATCAGTATAGGGTTTGAATGTTCGCAGTAATTTTGGTTGTTCAAGATTTGCAGACGAAATTCAATGAAGCAAAATTAGTTGGGTGGTAATAAATGACAGAGAAGATAAATTCGAATTGAAGGGGATGGAATTTGGAGGGTAAACGACTATGTGGGCCCCACCAAAAAATTCCGTCACAGTTTCTGTTATCTGGTGGTGAAAGCAAAATTTTTATTTTTTAACAGGTGTTATAATTAAACTTCGAAATCTTAAGGTGTTAAAAACAAAATTAGGTCTTTTAACAGGTGTTATTTTCTAATTTAGCCTTAAAAGAATGAACATCTGATATTATAAGAATGAATATAAGATATTATAAGAATGAACATCTGATATTACAAGAATGAACATTTTGCCAAATTTTGAACATTAATATTATAAGAATGAACATCTGATATTATGAAAATGAACATTTAATTTTGTAAGAATAAATATCCTATAGCAAGAAAATGTTCATTTTTATTATATTATATGTTCAATTTCAAAATGAGGGACCAGCCAGAATCGCCTGGACTTGAGACCAGCTAAAAATTTGCGTAATCTCCCGACAAGGCATCGAGCCAAATTTAGTTGGTCCCTCGTTTTGAAATATAAACATTTAATACAAAAAAAAATATTTTGTGATTAAATATATCTATTAACTATTACTAAAACAAAACATGCTGATGTCATCAATTTCTATAATGTCTTATGTGTCAAACTCTTATTAAAAAAATTTTCCTCCAAATTTATATATGATGTCTTAATTTTTATTTTTTACTTTTTTTGCCTTTTCATTTAACTTGCTAGAAAACGGCTGGGATCAAGTATAAAACTAAAAATCCGAAACTTGACTTTGACATCAATATTGTTGTGCTTCCATTCTAAATGTATAAGCTCATTAGATAATGCAATATTAAATATATTTTGTCTAACCATCATTTTAGTATATTTTCAATAGCATAGTAAATATTATGATGTAGCATTTAACTATAACCATTTAAAAAAAAGAATGTACACGTTTTTTTTTATATATATATATTTATGTAACAAACTTTATTTTTACAAATACAAAAAAAAAAAAAGACAAGTCATGTTAAAAAGTTATTAACTACAAAAGATATAAAAGAAATATGAAAAAATTACTTACGACCACCGTGCAACACGCGGGTACTAATCTAGTTTTGAAACTGAAACTGAATATCTGAAAATTGAAATGAATATATCATCAAATAATAATGAACATAATTTTAAATGGAAAAGAAACTCATAATAAGAAGAAATAATTATTTTAAAAATTGAAATTAACATACAATGAATATAATAATTTATTTAGCAACTTCAATTGAGCAGTTTCCTTTACTTACACTGCATCCGTTATCTTTGACTGTCTTTTGTTGAAACTGAAAATGAATATCTGAAAATTGAAATGAATATATCATCAAATAATAATGAACATAATTTTAAATGGAAAAGAAACTCATAATAAGAAGAAATAATTATTTTAAAAATTGAAATTAACATACAATGAATATAATAATTTATTTAGCAACTTCAATTGAGCAGTTTCCTTTACTTGCACTGCATCCGTTATCTTTGTCTGCCTTTTGTTGAACATTTTGTATTTTCATGCTATGTAGTCGTTCTTTTGGTATTCTTTTGTCTTTTGATACTATCTTTTAAAATTGTTCAAAATACTCAAGGTCTTTATATTATACCTATTTACATTAAATATCATTGATGTACATTACATATAATACGTATGAACAATCCATTTAATATATATGAACATTTTGTAATTATTAAGAGAAATATCATATTAACATAATCTGATATGCCTTTATATTTTTTGCAATTTTTCCAATTGTGCTTTTACAATTTTTATTTTCAGCTTCAATTTGTCAATGTGAATGAAACATGTCAATTGAACATCCTTTAACATAAAAATGGACATTCTCAAAAAATGAGAAACACAAAAATACATTTTAGTTGGAAATGAAAATGAATTGTTAATTTTGTAAGAATGAACATCATGTAACATTAAATTAAAATAAACATTTAATTATGGAGGATGAACATCATATAACATGAATACAAAAATAAAAACCTATTACTTTGATAAGGTTAGGGGTGAAAGTTCGGTATTCGGTTTGGATTATACCCCAAACCGAATCCAAACCGAATTATTTCGGTTTCTGATTCTTGGAACCGAATCCAAACCGAATTTGGATTCAATCCAATCCAATCCAAACCGAAATAATTCGGTTTTGAAAAATGGATCCAATCCAAACCGAATTTTTTTGGGCTGTTGATTTGGGCCTTAAAATTGGGCTTTTAATCGGAAGTTTGTTTTGGCCCTTTTGTAGGCCTAAATTGGTGAATTACAATAGTTGGTCTTTAAGCCAAAAATTTGCCAAATTAAGGGAAAATCATAATAAAAAAATTTGTACAGCCACTAGAATAAAATTACAAACACGATAAAAGTCTTAAAATGGAATAACAGTCTACAATGAGTCTACATGCAGCTAAAACCATAATAACATCAACTAAAATCAATATGGTAGATTGACAGCAGCTAGAATCAACATGGCAGGCAGCAACTTCTTCATTTCTTCAACATGGCAGCTTCAAACAATCAAGCTCAACGATATCTAACAATAAAAAAAATAAACATGTTACATAATATATATAAATAAAGAAAAGGAAATCAATATAATCAAACAAACAAAACATCAATGTCGCCAATTTAAACATTATAGCATATCAATGTCATCATATTAGCCAATTTCGAACAGATCGAACAAAAAATTAACGAATTCAAACAGAACAGAACTATTGAATGAAAACTTGAAAAGAGAAGTGGGAAATGAGTACACATCTAAGAAGAAGAAAAGCAGGAAAAGATAAGTGAAATTAACAGAACGAAAGTGAAATTAATAAGAAGAAGAGAAGCAAAAAAGGAGAATTCTTACCCTTGAATGACTGAGTGAGAGGAGATAGTGAGGGAACGCGAACACGAGCGGCGCCGCGGCGGTGAACTGGTGGTAATTTTAGGGAGCACAAAACCACGAACACAAGCGGCGGTGAGAAACGAGAACTGCGGGAGCAAGAAGCCACGAACACAAGCGAACTGATGGTGATAGACGTTGACCGGATATGTGGTGAGCGAACTGAGGAAGGTGGTGGTCGGAGCTACTGAGGTGGTGAGGGAGAAAATGGGGAAATTTTGGAGGATTAGGGTTTGGTGAGGAATGTGCCGCAGAAGAGGGGAAAAAAAGACTGGGATAAGAGAGGAGTATTTTAGGGCTTTAGTATATATAAGTAGGGTAGGAGAAATGGGCTGGGATATTTGGGCTTCATAAATTTCGGTTTGGATTTTCGGTTTTCGGTTTTTGGAAGCCCAAAACCGAATCCAAACCGAAATATTTCGGTTTTGATTTTTTGAAACCGATCCAAACCGAAAACCGAAAAAAACCGATCCGAATTGCTATTTCGGTTCGGTTTGGATCGGTTTTCGGTTTTTATCCAAATTACTTTCACCCCTAGATAAGGTAAATGAAAGTGAACTTTTAATTTTTTGAGAATGAACATCCCATCGAATAAAATGAACATCCAATTCATGTCATTAATTAGGAACACTTGATTATTTATTTCCCATTAAAAGGTGTTTACACATGTTACAATAGCCAAGCACATTCACTTGTGATAAATCCAACTCCTACGATGCCTACACTAATCTATTTCCTTCCCTTCAACCTCCCCCCCCCCTCCGCGCACACACCCCACCTGCACCACCGCCCCTCAGCCTGATAAGTAGGTGATGGTTAGGTCGTCGACTAACCGTCTACTATCAAATAATATTTATAAATTCCTAACTAACCACTAAGAAATCATAGAGGCAAGTTCGAAGTCGAACCACAAGGACTAAGTGTATTAATATGAGCTAATTAAACTAGTAGGAAGGAATGTGAGGTAGAGAGAGGAACAACTAAAACACTACTTTAAACAATCATCAAAATACTAGGGAAAGGAGAATCCAATTACATTAATGAATTCAACAACAAATTGCAATTAGATGATCATGATCTCAATTAGGAACAATCAACACACTTAAATCCCTCCCGCGCAATTAAGCATGCTAATTATCCTACTAAGCTAATTCACTCTTGTGCAACTAGCCTAACATAGGTATGGAAAAATCAGCTCTCAATCAACTCACTTCCGCACAAGTGATTGAAAGCACAATTAGAAACCTAGAATCAATTAGCAAAAAAGACTCTAAGCAATGTAAACATCATCCACACACAATAATCAAGAATCAATTGCAGACAAATCACAATCAATCATTCAATTCATTAACATAACATTCATTCATTTCCCTAGAACAAAATCTAAGCAATCATAGTAAAGAAAACAAGGAAAACAAGGTAAAATGAGAATTAAAGCAAGAATCAAACAAGAAATCTAATTATCTTCTCTAATCAACAAAGAATTAAGTAAAAACAAGAATTAAAAAAAGCAATAAAGGTGAGAGAAAGTTAGAGATGCTCATTGAATAGTTGAGAAGAGAATCCACATAATTGCTTCTTCAAGCCCTCAATTCTCCATTGAAATCCCAAGCTTTCTCTCTCTAAAACTACTCCTAAACTAGAGAGAGAAACTCCTAATCTAACCCTAAATCTAATTAGAGGAGAGAGAAAATGTGTAAAAAACTGTCCAAAAAATGTCTTCCTCAAAAATAGGATCAACCCCTATTTAAAATACAAGAAGAAAAAGGAGAGAAACCGAAAATTAGGAGCGAAAAACACCTAGAAGACCGCGCACTAAAGGGTAAGAATGATTTTAGCAATTAAAGAGAAAAGGAGAATGATTTATTCAAGCAAGACTAGCACACTAAAGCGTAAGAATGTACACTAACACACTTTTGTAGGAATCACAGTCAATTTTAGCAATTCAAACCCCTAGATCGCCCTAGAGGACGAGTATGCTCTCGTAAGGGTTTCCCAAGAGGTTAACCCACAACTCTCACAAACCAAACAAACAAGGCAAAACATGAAAAAGAAAATCAAAAAGAGAAAGAAAGAAAACAAATGCTCATTAATGGACTTTTACAAATAAACAAGCACCCATGAATACAAGTCTTTCTAAACAATAGAGGAGTGCACGCTCAAGGATGTCCAAGGTTGATTGCAACATAAGAAATGCTAAGCATAGAGAACTAATAAGACACAATTCACCTTCATCCCTAAAAATCTTACCGCGTTCTCCCTATTAGTTTCAAATCCACCTCTAGTGAGCATCTCAATGATTCCTCGAAGGAACCAGAAAAGAAGAGATTTAGGGCTCCTCAACATCTTGACTATGCAAACCCACTCCATAGGCTTGACTCCTATCTCCCTCCACCAACTTGTGACTTAACCATAAGGGTCAAAAGGTCTTTGAAGGATTGTAACGTAAGGGCAAAAAAGATAAAGGTAGGCTAAAATTTGAAATTTGGTGGTACACCTAATTTGTGAAGCAAAGGGTGATCAATACTCAACATCATAATCAAGATTTCACCAAACTCAAACAAAAATACCAACACCCCCAAGCTTATTCAAAGCAAAGTCACAAACATATATACAAAAAACGTAGACATGCGTTCCCCAAGCTTAAATGGAGCATTGTCCTCAATGCTCCAAACTAGGGAAATCATAACTACATCAAAATATTTGTGTGCTTTTCATTTTTTTTTCAAAGCATTTGTAATTTCTTTGTCCTCGCCTCTTTTGACTATGGACGGCTTTTTCAACTTGCATTTGCCTTTATTCACATATTACATACAACACATGCTTGCTTAGCAAGAGAACCAAAAAACGCACTTACACTCCCATAAGCTCTAACAAACTAAGGACCAATTGCTTCACAAAAACCAAGAATGGAAAAAAAAATGAAACAAATGGCTAGAGAGCTAGAGATATGGCTAGAAAAGAAGGTAAAAGGCCCAAATGATTAGCAAGGAGGCAAATGTAAACCCAAAACCAAAAATATAAAATCTAATCCTAGAAAAGGAAAATAAAGCACCCTGAAAAAATGCCTTTGTCCTTCCCAAATGGTTCAGTCGCGATATCGGGAAATAAAATACTAGTTCTATATAAAGTAAGCGATAGCCAAGGATCCATGTGATGATCATGCAATATAGGTAGAAGGCTAGAAAAATGTAACCTCACATGGTTGTAGCAAAAACTCACTATTAGCTTCAAATTAACTATAGGAAGCAACACCTTCTTACCACAAGCAAGTAGACTAGAGCTTCATGATCCTAAAGTTCTTAACCAACTACCTTAGCATACTCTATCCAAGAATCAACCCAAGACATCTCAAAGCGTGCAAACCCCTACCATTTAGGAAGAAAAGCATTCAAGAACACAAGTCCAAAAGTATTATGTCCAAAGCAAGAACAAAACAAAACACATTGCAAATTTGCCTTGATGGATTTGAAAATCTTTTTGGAGTTTTTCAAAATAAAGAACTTGGAAATGCATATACAAATGTGCATGGTATATATGAATCAACATCCCACCAAACATGATAGAATACCCTCCCACAAGCTTGAATGAGACAACATGCTAAAACATAAACCAAAGAAATCATAAGAGGGGAAAAGAAAGTGATATTCAACCAACCAACACATGGTCCTCAAACCACAAAAAGTTAGAGAGAGGGAAAAATAAGGATATTACCGGATTTGAGAAAAATTGCATAAGCATTCAAAAAGACCCAAAATAACCACATATGAGCCACAATCTCGAAAATTATGTCTTAAAATCCAAAGAGTAGATCTTCCTTGATTCTTGACCCAAGCAAATACGCAAAAGTATATCGAACTGTGTACCTAGCAAGAAACACAAACACGTCCATGAGACAAAAACTATACGAAAAGAAAATAAAAAGAAAGCAATAAAACACGGGTTACTTCCTGAGAAATGCTTGTTTAACGTCCAAGCGAGACCAATCTAGTAAATAATATTGCAATGATCTCAAGAGTTTGTCAAATGCACTACCACACATTTCATAGGAAAATAAGTATGCAAATGAGGGGAGGGGGGCATGCAACAAGGTTAGTGCACGCATAAATAGGAAAAGAGGAGAGGAATTCCAAGAGAGGGGAAGAATAAAATCAAAAACAAGAAAATAAGAAGAAGAGGGGGAGAAAGAGAAAGATAAAAGCAAACTCTCCTCATGAAAATATTTTTGGGTGGCAAGAATATTCACATCCTCAATAGGGAAGGTGTGAGGCACATCGAAATTAATGGAGACGAGGCTCCTCAAGGGGAGGGGAAGGTTTGAGAAAGTAAGGGAGAGAGATGGGATAAGAAGGGATGAGGTCAAGATTCCAAGAAAAAGGGAGTATGAGAATGAGGAATAGGGCAAATGGCCTCACAAAAAGCCTCTCTCACATCACCTTGCTTCAACTCACAACCACTCTCAACCAAAGACGACCCTTGATCTAAGGTATTCTCTTCCTCAAATTTCTCACCGTCCTCACAAATATCCTCAACCACCGTAGAAGATGCCTCACTCACACCATAGGGTGGGGTTGCTCTCAAAGAGGGTGAAAATGGGGAGAAGGGCAATGTAGCTTGATGAGAGAAAGAATGAGATCATTATTTGCATTGGAGGCACAAGAATCAACCATGGATACACTAGGTAAAAGCTCATGACTCTCATTATTCTCAAACACACAATCTCCACAAGTAGTAATCTCCCCACTTTCACAACCTTGGCCCATTTCATCCTCAAAAACACTCTCAAACTCCAAGTGAGGTGCTTCACTATCATAAACATCATGTCACTTACTCATCACTTGGGTAAGTCTCACTTCTCTTAATTTTTGTTCTTCTTGAAGTTTATGGACTTGTTAGGAGAGAAGTTATAATTGGGCAAGAATTTGGGCATCAATGTTATTGGGTTGAGGTTCATGATCAAAATCAAATTGTATATCATCAAAATTAGCACAAGCCTCATGAAAATGAGCATAAGAGGGGGAGGGGTTGACATGCATGTTGTATTCATCAGAAGGAGCATTACGCACATTAAGGGAATTCATGCAAAAGTGAGAAGAAAAATTTTAACAATTTGCATCAAAATTAGAAACATGAGAATCCCTATCATAAGTAGTGTAGGCGTCATTTGAAGCGCGCCTACGTTAAGCATGTTGTGAATATGCTTGGCACTCATAGAAAGTGGGAATTGACATATACAATTAGGGACAACGATTAGGGACAAATAAAGTAGGGAGCCGCCAACAAGTTTTTAAGGAACTTGTAAACCGTTCACAGATCATTTAAGGCAACCACGATTAAGGGACACCGATTGCCCCGTGAAGGTTACACCCCATTCATAATCCAGGAGATTACTAACTCCATATGGTTCGGAACCACGAAAGGAGGATCGGGATGATGGTACGAAGCGAATCATGGAGTCACGTTCGCTCGTATTGGGCTCTACTCGATTCTTATTGTGAAAAGTATTCTTGCAATCTCAAAGGCATGCGAACAAAGATTCAATTTGCTCTAAACTATTATAGGCTAAATTGGTTGAATGTTAATGCAACACATAAATCTAAAATATTGTGATCACTTGATTAAACAACAAGATTAAAAAGGAACCTAAACCGGTCGACCAAATTATCTTATTAGGCATTATATTCAATTACATATTCCTTTAAACATGCAATGTGGTGATCATAAAATCATCATTAACATTGGAAGCAATTCAACAATAATAATAACGATTAGTACATGAAAAACATAATAAAAATCGTTAGAAATATTAAAGGAACAAAAGGAACATGATTCCTTACTTTGATTACGTTTTCTTGCAACTATAAAATAATAAACTCGTTAGTAACTTCAAGGAAAATAATAAACAATAATGAAAATTAAATTAAATTAAAGTTGTTGATTTGAGGCCAAACCCTCAAACAGTTTTACCTTTCACGCCTTGGTTTAAGTGTGGAACTTTGGGTAAAGTACGAACTCTGGGGAGTGCTTAGGGTATGTATGGTGGAAGAATACAGTAGGCTAGTGTTTAGGCTAGAGCATAAGAGAGAGAAGAGAGAATAATTTGGTGCCCCAAAACTGAGAAATCAGCCTCGTATTTATAAAGGAAATGAACAGGGTGATGCACGAAACCCTAAAAATAAAATGCGCCGCGGAGGGAACCATAGAAATTGCCGCGTCACGGCAGGATTTGCCGTGACACGGCGCAGTTTGATGTGATACGGCAGGTTTTGCCGTTGCGTGACATTTTTGTAGTGACACGACAAATCTGTTTTCCAGATTTTCGTCCAAATTCATTTTAACCCTATTTCTTAATCATTAAGTACATGAAATTTAGGCGTTGTTTCAGCTGTTCCGGGCTTATTTCAGGTTTAGGGTTTTGTTATTTTATTAATCGGGCTCAACATGAAATGAATTCAAAAGGCTTTGGGCTGAAATGAGAGTTGGACTGAGTTTGCATAAATGTTTGGACTGTTGTTTAACTGATTTGCAGGCTTATGTTTGATTAAATGTGGACTTTTAAGCACTCCCGAGATTAAATACTCGACCCGAACAATAATGGCGGTGAAAGGTTGTTCATCACCGGGTTTGGTTTTGGGGAGACATTTTAAGATGGCTACAGAAGCCCCCACTTTGACTGAGTTTGTAGAAACGTCAGTTTCAAAAATGATGGTCAAAGTAGACGATATGGACGAAGAATGATTTAAGACGTTCTGCGATCCTAAATCACTCTGTATACGCCGATACTTGCAGAAAAGTGTTAGTTCCACAGATAAAAGAATGAAGAGATAGAATGCGTATCTGACACCAATACATGAAAACAAACACATTTTGGTAGTTTTCTACGCCTCGAGAAATTCATCGGATGAAGATTGTTATGATATTTTTCCACGCCTTGCGAATGCTGTTAGACGATATTAGATGAAAATTTTCCACGCCTCGGGAAAAGCTTGTCTGACAATGAGATAATTTCCTCGCCCGGGATCAAAATCGCTGACTTCTACGCCTCGAGAAGTGTGCAACGACCGACAATTTTCCACGCTTTGGGAAAAACTTGTTTGATGATGCGATAGTTTCCTCGCCTTGGGAACTCTATCGGGAGCGCCTACGACTTGAGTAGCTCACAAGTGAAATTCCATACTCCGGGAATAACACTAAGTGTCCACGCCTTAGGACAAAATCGTCGACTTCTACGCCATGAGAAGTATGCAACGACCGACAATTATCCACGCCTCGGGAAAAGTTTGTCTGATGATGAGAAATTACAAGTCTTCGTGTCTCGAGAACCTTGTAACGTGAACCTTCCACGCCTTGGGAGATGGTCACTAGGTGTTTGATAAATGTTGTCAATGATTGTCCGATTGTATCCGAACAGTGGTTGCAATATGTTTTGTTGATGTTGAGACCTTCAAGTCGAGTATATTCGACCGTATCAAGTGCTTTAAATGATGAAAATTTGACTTTGATATTTGTTGGGGGAAAAATGGTAATTTTGATACCATTTAAATGTCAATTAGAATTTCCCGTGAGTTTTCAGCCAAAATATTGCGAAACCTCGTTCAAACTTGGTCAAAGAACCTCAGGAATATTCGTTGAACAATTGCAGGATATGCAGGTTTGCCGTGCTACGTGGAATATTTTCGTGACATGCGAGTTTTTTCCGTCACACGGTATATTTTCCGTGACACGGAAAGTCTGGCTTTGGTTCAAATTCGAACCAAGCCCGACGATTTCATTTTTCCTTCATTTTTTTGTTGTTCGAGCTCTCCGTATTGCCGCTACTATTTTTCAAGCATTTCTCACTCAAATCTTCACCAAATTTGCTCAAATTTCTTGCAAAGCTTCTCATTTTCGCATCTTTTCATAAATCCATGTAAGTTTTTCTCACTTTGTGTTGATTTCTTGCTGAAAATGGCGATTTTTGTGCGAAAAAGCCTAGAAAATCTAATTAGGGATTTTCGATTTTGAGCTTTTATGTTGAAATTCTAGCTATGATTTTGCTAATATATTCATGTATGTTGATTTGTGAGCAATTTGAGACCAAGTTTGCTTAATTTGGTGAAGAAATGAACAAATCACCATTTTTGGGCACCACTTGTTTGTGAATGGTGTTCTTCATGTTGTTCTTGTTGTTTTGCACTTAAAATGATAACGTAATTACTGTAGATCTTGTAAAACATGCTTTGATGTGCAGATTTGTTGTTTTTGTGCCATTTTGAAACATGCTCTGTTTTTATACATGTACTACATTGTCATGGAGAACATAGTATTATGTGGCTAGGCAAACTATAGTATTAGTTTGTCATGGAGAAACTAAGTACTAGAAATGATTCCATTATTTTGCTAATTTTTAGCCATGAGGTAAAATTTTAGTGTATAACGAAAAATGTAGCTTTAAGCTGTTTTGAGCAAATGACTAAATTACTTAGGAAATGATGCTAAATATTTAGATTTTTACTTCTTTTTGAACCAAATAGCATGCCTAGACGACGAGACAAGGACGTTTCTGCTCGTGGCCAGCGTCAAGCCTACTGAGAGGACACTCCTTCAGCACCTGAGGAGGAGGAGGACTAGGACGAGGTTTCACAGTCTGAGTCCCGACCTTCTACGAGCCGGAGTAGGTGGACTCCACCTTAGTGGACACCGGAGGAGTTGGTTTTCTGTCGTGAGAACCATGTCTCTCACTGTCTGCTCGCTGGATTAGTTGACGTTGTGCTTCGCCATCATGGTTCGGGGGCTAAAGATTTGATTTCCCGGTCATACAGTCGCATCACAAGAGATCATGCTACTAACACTTTGTGGGAGTCCACAGGTCTAGGTGATTTCTACTCAGCGGTTTCTGGATTTCGCAGCCCCCAAGGCTGCGGTTTGATTACTGTTCGAGCCCTGTTGGAGTATTTCTGGGATACTATCAATACTTTTCATTTTGCTTGGGGGGAGATGACAGTGACCCCCCTAAACTTCAGTACTTTTAGCTGCCTGCGTTTCACTGATTAACGTGTTGAGCGGAGACCTGACCTTACTTGGGCTTTGAGTGATGTGGAGGCTTTGTTAGGCCCCACTGTTTATGTTATCAGGACTTAGCCGGTGCCTCGGGGTGGCGCTCAGAGTCAGCCGACGGGGCTAGGGCATTCGTTCTAGCCTGTCGCTTTGATATTGCAGGGACGACACCCGAGCAGCGAGTGTGGTTTTTGTTTTGATCTTCATCTCTGGGACTCTTTCTCCTGATAAGAGTTCTTGCGTACTTCTTCGTTACTTGCCGTCTTTGGTCAGGATTGCTGAGATTGGCTCCTATAGTTGGGCCGGCCTGGGATACGCTGATTTGCTTTTGTCACTGCGTCAGGGCTGTCGGCAGTTGAGCGATCAGACTTCGGTCACTGTCTGCGGTCTTTGGAGAGTCGTAGAGGTGATAACCTTTTTCTCGTGTTTTGATTTTACTTTTTTGGCTCATGAACTCATAGATAACTCTTGTTGCAACTGTGGTTCTACGAGTATTTTCCGGGATTAGCTCCTTGGCGGCATTGGGGAGTGGCTCGCGGTTTCCCTATTAACCTCAGCTAGCGCCAACAGGGCGAGTCTCGTGTGGAGTCAATGGCGAGCCTCCGAGGGTTATTGCGTCGGGGTACCTCCATTGTTGGTATAAGGATCGACTTTACAGTCTATTTTCCTTATCATGACACCGTACCTTAGTATCCACCCTGTTTCTCTTGCCTTTTCAGGTTCTGATCGAGATTCGGTATCGTCCTTGGACCAACCTTGATGGTCCTCCA
This sequence comes from Chenopodium quinoa, assembly GCF_001683475.1. Taxonomy (NCBI): domain Eukaryota; kingdom Viridiplantae; phylum Streptophyta; class Magnoliopsida; order Caryophyllales; family Amaranthaceae; genus Chenopodium; species Chenopodium quinoa. The sequence goes on from NW_018744239.1 coordinate 9,813,941, forward strand.
GAGGCTTTGGAACTTTTTACGTACCGTGCTGTCTTCTTTGGCACTTCACGTCTTGTTTGGTATCTGGGGGAGTGGGTGACTCGTCAGCATAACACTGATCGTTTTGTGGTGCCGGTGCTTCCACCTTCGTCGAGTTGCACGCGGATATGTTGGAGTCACTCGTGCATAGCGGGGATCGTCTTCAGATCTCTTGGCGAGAGCTTGTGCGTACGGATGCCGACTATTCTGAGGAGTTTTTTCCTTACTTGGCTCCACCACCACGTATTCCTCAGGTTTGAGTTTTGGGAATATTTTCTTGTTGTGGTCACTTTTTGAACTGTCGATAACTTGATTATTCAATCATGTTTTAGGTGACTGCTCGTCGTAGGGGGAGACTCGAGATTCCATCTCAGTCGGTCCGTTACCCGGGGCCGATCGGTATGGTCGAGGAGTATATCGCTGACATGCTGGAGGGCTACAGACAGGCCCTAGAGTCTTGTCCCGAAGAGTTGGATCTGGTAAGTTTTCGGATACAACTTTGACTCTATTCCTTGTTACTGACTTAATGTTTTTGTTTCCAGGTTACGCGTCCGGATGTGATGGGCATGATGAAGCTTGTTGATGCTATGAAGTATTGCATCATCAAGGTACGACGTGGTGCGTGATAGGCCGTCGTCGAGCCTACCAAAGATAATAATTCCTATCTTGGTCTCACTAACAATAGTAAGGGTAAGAAAGGGTCGAACCCAAGAGTGGCGTTGAATCAACCACCGAGTACTACCGTTTAAATAAGCTAAATGAATTCTAAATTGGGTTGGTTTTGAGTAACTTTTACTAGTTCAATTCAACTAAATCTTAGAGGAAATTAACAATATTTAGAGGAATCTAGGGCTCGGGTTATACCACTCAACTTCATCACAAATCACAATTAGCATGCAACAATCAAGGTAAATTAATGGTATAAATTAGGGGAAGTCATCTAAGGCACCCAACTACTCTCTCAATCTAGAGGGATTACTTGAATCATGAATACAACCTACTCTCGTGGTTACATAGCATAAAACAAGTGTTAAAGCATAATCACGATGACAAAAACATTCCCTTGACCGGTAATTCCTATTCTCATGGCATTTCGGGTCAATCAAGCATAAGGGAGCTAACTCAAGTTCATCTCTCGATCCTTCGTTGAGGAAGCTTGGATAAATAGTTCTAGCAATGGCCATATACAAGAACTAAGCAATTAAACCACTTAAGCTCAACTAATTAACACCCAATAATTACCCAATTATTACATGCAACAAGTAATTAGTGACTACATTGAGGGTTTTGCCCAAACCCTAGAAATTAGATTACTCACAATCCATGGAGGTTAAAGCAAATAAAGATTTCAAGCAATTCGTGAACAAGTTCAAACTAAGGATTAAGCTAATTAACAATCTAAACATGCAAGAATTAGCAAATAATTAACAACAAAGTAAAGAGAAGTAGAAAAGATAAGTAAGAAATTGTTACTATGAAGCTTCAAAGTGAGCAACAATGGTGGACTTTGTCTTCCACAATGATTGAATTTGAATAATTCCAAGCTAATAATTAAGAACTAACTAATGATTTGAGGATTTAATGTTCTATGCTTACAAAACTAAGAAATAGCTCTAAAAACATTGCCTGTTCCTACAAATGAGCCAAAAGGGGGTATTTATAAGACCCCCAAATAAAAAGGATGGAGAAAACAAGAGTCGGTCTTGACTGCAGGTCTGCACGGACGTGCCAGGTTTGGCACGAACGTGCAGACCAAGCTGCACGGACGTGCTGCCTTATGCACGGCCGTGTAGGGCATGACAGAAGCTACTGCTTAGGCTTGAAATATTGCACGGACGTGCCAGTTAAGGCACGGGCGTGCAGCCTCTTCTGCACGGACGTGCCAACTTAAGCACGGCCGTACAGGCCTTGGCAGAATGTTGCAACTTTCTAGAGCACCCCTGCACGGACGTGCAAGGTTTGGCACGGCCGTGCAGGGTCTTCTAAGCCCCTTTTTTTTCCATCTTTTCTTCTATATTGCTCCTTTTCTTGGCTTCTTTCTACCATCTTCTTGCTTCTAACCTCGGTTTTGTAACCATGGGCTTCATTTGGTTGTCTTTGAACCTAGAATCTAGACAAAAACACTAACAACCCGTGAAGCATAGGATACACAAAAATTGCATAATAATAGAGTAAAAGTGAACCAAAACACAAATTTAATAAAGTAAACTAGGTTCAAAAACACCCTAAAATCATATCAAATAGCAAGTTATCAGTGCGAGCTGTCAGAGTAGTCCGGATGGCGTCTATGAGGTATGTTCACTTGTCATCTTCATGTTTGTATTTTTGCACTACTGATCATTTTCTCATTTTTGTCTCATAGGAGCGGCAGAGGTCTCATTCGCGTCCGAGGCATGGAGGCTCGGGCAAGGGAGAGCCTAGCCATCGCCGATAATCCCCATAGATCCGGCGGCATTCTTAAGTTCAGTGGCAGTAGCCGCAACCTTCTCAGCCGTTTTAGCCTTCACAGCCTATGCTTAGGCCAACCATTTCACCTATGGATCAGGGTTTACACTCAGTTCTGGTGTTTGGGACGATGCCTCCTTCGACGATGCTTATGCCTTGGAGTCAGCCATCTCAGCATATGCAGTTCACCGGTTGGTCAGGGCCTGCCTCGACGTTGACTTCTACAGGAGCTATGAAGCCGAGTAGGGACATGACTCCTTGTACTCGGATGGTGGAGGGACTTTTCGGCACACCTTTTCCTTATCAGCAGAGACCTTGATCCGGAGCTTGTACCTAGTTCTTCTGGATCTGGAGATTTTTGACCGAGGGGTTTCATTATATACTTGTTGATGACACTTGACATTACTATTGTATCAAGACTCACTTTGTAGATTTTATTCACACTTTATGCATTGGACACTAATTTATTTGTTTAATGTGTATGTAGTGTGTGCTTGTGAATATTTGTGTGTGATTGTGTATGGTTAACGATGTGAGAAAAAATTCCGTGACTTTTCATAAGTGGAGGGTACCGACCTTCTCGCGAAAAAGAAAAAACGGAAAAGATGTAATGAGTTTTACAACTTCCCCAAAAAGAATAAGGAAATGGGACATATTTTACAACTTCCCCGAAAATAAAAAAGAATAAAAAAGAAATGGGACAATATTTACAACCTCCCCAAAAATAATAAAGAATAAAAAAGAAATGAGACAAGCTTTACAACTTCCCAAAAAATTAAAAATAAAAAAGAAATGGGACAAGTTTTACAACTTCCCTAAAAATTAAAAATAAAAGTAGAGTTTTATTGGGATAAAACGCTAGAGAAAAAAGAGTTTCAATTTAAAACGGTCAAGGAGAACGGAGGATAAGAAAAGCAAAAGAAAATCCGGAATAAGAAGGCCAAGGATAAAACTTGAGTCGATTTTAGCGCCGCGTCACATAAGGATTTCCGTGACACGGCAGATTTTACCATCACGCGGTAATTTTTCCGTGTTGCGGTGATTTTGCGCGTGCAACAGGATAAAATTTCCTCGATTCCGGCTCTTTTTGGCTATAAATTACGACCAATAATCCGTGATATGCATAATTACAAATGCAAAATAACTAGAATTTTATATTTTAATAATAATGTCGCAAAATTTTGATAATACAATGCGTGACTAGTCGTATTCCTTGACCAACGCAGAGAAAAGAGAGCTAGAATTATCTTTGTCAGAGGTTTATTAGAATTAAGGCATGTAGCAATTGAACATGATTTTCTGAGAGCAGCCTTGGAATATTGGAGTCCAGAAACACATTTTTTCAAGTTTGACTATGATGAAATCTGTCCTCTGCTGTAAGAATTTGGTGCTATTTTTGGCTTCCCTGCTAGAGTCCTTGTTGCAATTCCCACTTTGCGTGAGTACTACTACCATGATTTTGAGCGTCATCTAAATCTGACAGGCGCGGATTTAAATAAAATAGTATGTGGTAGAGAAGTGGATCTGGAAAAGCTTGCAAATTTATACTTTAATCACCCTATCTCTGAATCATATCATGCATACCGTAGAAGGGCTTATATTTTTTTTTATGTTTAACAAGCTTTTATTTGCAAACGGTAGAGTAGGATATGTTAGTCTAGTTTCTGTGCTTGAACATGTTGAATCTAGGAGATCCCCTATGCCTATATCTTGATGAAGTAAAATCTGACTGGAAATTCGTCATGAAGGGCTCTCTGGTACTATTGCAGGTAAAAAAAATAAAATTCTTGATCTTTGAATAAAAAATAATTATTTTTTAATGCGATACTAACCATCTGCGTTTTTTTTACTCTTTTTTTCTTTTTTTTTCTTTTTTTTGCAGATTTGGTTGATGGAACGATTAGGACTTTTTGAAGCCCCCGACGATATTGAAAAATATGGTCCCAATGATCTTGTTCGTTGGAAGAAAAACTACTCTGCAAACATGTCTTATGATGACTGGAAGCTGTTCTTTTCAAGGAGGGAATTTTCCATTAGGTGGGTGGTCCCTTGGTGGAGGCTTACTAAGATGGTTGGGACGAATGAGACTCTATATTTTTGTGTTCCTAGCCTTTCAAAATTGACTTTTTATTGTCCTTCCCGATTGATGCGACAACATAGACTTGAACAAGTAGTTTCACGCTATAATGTTAGTCCTTGTGAAGTATCGTTGTATGAAAGTAATGTTCACAAATATGAGGCATATTGGATTGAAAAACCAATGTGTTGGGATTCATAGTGTCCGACACTACGCGGAATGAAACCCTCCCAAAATCCGCACACAAATTAATGTAACTAAACATGCATATTAATTAATTAACAAGGAGAGAGAAAGAAGGAAAGACGATCTTACCCTTGACGCGTGCTTCACTCTTTCTAGGAGCTCGTACTTGAAAGCGTTAGCTCCGCAAATGCGCAAGCCTCCCACGGCTCTCACCCTCGAGACCCGACTCGAACGGCGCCTACCCCGAAGGTTAGGGTCAGGGCTAAACCAAGAAACTTAGAGTATTAGAATTAAAGTATTCTCTTCTTGGAGATCCCTTAAAATTCACAACTCAAGTGTCCCTTCCCAATCCCAAATGATTGGTATTTATAAGGAAGGGAGCCTTGAATTCCAATCTCCCATTAATGTGGGAGAGTTGGTAAAAATGCACTTTATTCAATTTATTTTAATTCAAAATCAAATTGAAAATTCAAGTGAATCAACAAACGCCAAGTGTTAAGAGGTGAGCAAGGGGGTTTGGTGAGGACCATAAGGGGGGGGGGGACCAAACTCCCCTTGTTCCCCAAGTAATCCACCAAAAATCGGGTGCCCACCATGTGTGAGCTTGCCACGCATGAGCTGGCTGGTAGCCTGCCTTGGCTGCCAAGGCTACCTCGCTGGCGCCTAGCACCATGGCTGGGTTTGCCAGCAAGCCCGCATATGCATGCGCACAGCATGCAGGCCACGCATGCTATGCGGGCTGCTGCTGCTGCTGCGTTGCGTATGCTGGGCGCTCCTAGCTCAGCAATGAGTACGAGCAGCCTAACACGCATTCCACGCTTGCTAACAGGCTCCTGCTGGGTGCATTCCTCGCTAGCGATGCCCAGCGTGCTACGCTAGCACCTGGTGCGTTGCTTGCGAGGGGTGATGCTCGCCCTTGCAGCGCTAGCTGCCTGATGCCTTTGCCAAGACCTTGATGCCTTTGCCAAGGCCTTGATGCCTTTGCTAAGGCCTTGACTATCCCTGCCATGCATGTTGGAGCTAGCGTGCGTGCGACTAGGCGCACCAACCCCGTAAGCATGCTCGCCAGCGAGCCTAGCACGCACATGCATACTTGGCTTGCGGTATAGCCATGCGATGCGATTGGTTCCCTATGCTAGCCTAGTACTCTCATGGCTAGGCCAATGCGAGGCTACAACCCAGCCAGAACTTGTCGTTTGCTTGATTTCTCGTCTCGTCGAAATCTAAATTCGACTCGACTTACGACACTCGATTTTGACGCTCTAAGCTCGATATCCGACGTCTTTATTCGTAATACTCTATTGACTCATCTAATCCTACGGATTGATTCGTCGCCTCGGATCGGTTACTTGATTGGGGTGTGACCCGAAGGGTTCAGTTAAGATTAAGCTGTAATATTAATTATATATTAATATTACAGATCGGAAGCGACCTCCACCTAGACATTCCGATCACTTGACCTCACTGAATAATTAGCTTTCTAATAATTCTGAACCCTCTATCGGAATAATACACTTGTTGGAAGGACACCATTCATTCAATATCCCACTTGTCCTTCCGGACAAGTGTGCATGCAGTTAGTGTATAGCCCATTTCCTATGTCACTTAATGTCTCTTCATGAACTATAAGGTAAGATTCTTCGTCATCCTTATTACGCCCAAAAGTGTTTCTCGATTTTCAAGTTCGACTGTCAATAAGCAGATGATTTCTAAAATCCATCTGAGCACGACCATGCATTTTCACAGTCTCGCTCTTCGAGAGGCCTTGTAAACAACAAAGACATGTTCCCTATTATTAATAGGGGAACATTCCCTGTATTGTTAGCTTCCCTTACTAAAAGGACCTAGCTGCCCGACTGTTGCCGTTATAATCCCCATTTACGGCAAAAGTTTGACAACATCAAAATGGACTAGTACTCAAACAAGAGAACTTACAATACTCATGGTCGAGGAAAAAGATTTCGATAGCTATAATGAGAAATATACTTATGAAGATTTTAAATCTCTTAAAGTATTCTCATAGGTCGATCCGGTATAGTTCCAAACCAATACATGTGCAAATGATTTATGACAATCACGTCCTTGTAGCACAAGAAACGGTGCTATAAATCATACTACACAATAATCTCAAGTGGTCATTAATCGTCCATCATTTAAATGACCTCGATTAGGGATAATTTTCGATTGAAATATTCAATGTTCACTTAACAGGTGTTTCTTTATCCAAGACATGTTCTTGATACCCTGTTTTGAGTATTCTCAGAAATCGAATGGACTCATTATTTAATTCTAAACCACAATTAAATAGAAATGGAGCAATAGTAATTTTGCAGAAAAATTAAATTACTCCAAAAACGAATGGTTCAACATAGTGTTTTACATTAAAAACCTCAAATTTAATTAAAACACATGAATAGGGAAATCAAAGCCAATCTCCAACGTGTCTAATTCCCATTGCCTCAACGTGCTTGTTGCGTTTCACTTGAGGCAAAGGTTTAGTGAGTGGATCAGCTACATTGTCGTCCGTTCCAATCTTACAAATTCTGATTTCACCCTCGGACTTCCATTCCCTTATCATGAAATCGCCTCTTGACAGGTTTGACCTTATGATGTTCCCTTGGCATCTGGCCTGAGCAATAGCTCCATTGTTATCACAATAGAGGTCTATCGGACCCTTGATTGAGGGTACAACATTAAGTTCACCAATGAACTTACGAATCCAAACTGCCTCCTTAGCTGCTTCTAAAGCTGCCAAGTATTCGACTTTAGTTTTAGAATCTGCAGTTGTTCTTTGCTTAGCACTCTTCCAACTAAATGCTCCTCCATTTAGACAGAATATGTACCCTGACTGCGACTTGGAGTCATCTCTGTCAGTCTGGAAGCTTGTGTCGGTATAACCTTCAACAACCAAATCATTATTTCCACCATAGACCAGGAATTTATCCTCATTCCTTTTTAGGTACTTTAGGATATTATTTTTCGCAGTCCAATGCGCCTCTCCTAGGTCTGATTGGTATCGGCTCATAACACTCAAGGCATACGATACATCCGGCCTAGTACATATCATGGCATACATGATCAATCCAATAAGCGAAGCATATCGAATCTGATTCATCCTCTCTCGCTCATCAGGTGTATGTGGAAACTGCTTCTTGCTGAGAGTTATGCCATGTGACATGGGTAGGTTCCCTCTCTTGGCCCCTTCCATGTTGGATCGTGCCAATACCTTATCAATATAAGTATTTTGGCTCAATCCAATCATCCTTTTAGATCTATCCCAGCATTGCTTGCATACCTTCCCAGCATTGCTTGGATCAACAAAACCTTCCGGCTGTGTCATGTACACAGTTTCTTCCAAAATCCCATTAAGGAAGGCGGTTTTGACATCGATTTTCCATATTTCATAATCATAATATACGACAATTCCTAGGATAATCCGGACGGATTTAAGCATGGCGACTAGCGAAAAGGTTTCATCATAATCAACGCCGTGAATTTTCTTCTAACCTTTTGCCACCAATCTAGCTTTGTATATAGATACATTTCCATCTTTGTCGGTTTTCAACTTGAAAATCCATTTGCAACCGATAGGTGTATAACCTTCGGGCAAATCAACCAAGTCCCAGACTTGATTTTCAAACATGGAGTCCATCTCGGATATCATGGCCTCTTGCCATTTTGCAGAGTCAGGGCTCGTCATAGCTTGTTTGTACGTCGCTGGCTCATCTCCATCCATAATTAGGATGTCTTGATCTTTGGTTTAGACAACACCAAGGTATCTTTCTGGTTGAGATCTTGGCCGTTGCGACCTACGCAGGGTAATAGGTTGAGCATTTGCATTGTCGGTTTGACTTTGACCAATGTCAACAGCTACTTCTAAAGCACTTTGATTGTCAGTTTTGTCAGGTTGACTTTGTTGCTCGTCCTCTCGGACTTCATCGAGTTCGATTTTTCTCCCACTTGTCATTTTGGAAAGGTGTTCCTTCTCCAAAAAGACACCATCATGAGCAACAAACACTTTGTTCTCGGATTTGTTGTAGAAGTAATACCCCTTAGTTTCTTTTGGGTATCCTACAAAGAAACACTTGTCTGATTTTGGGTGAAGTTTGTCAGAAATTAATCTCTTGAAATATGTTTTGCAACCCCAAATCTTAAGAAAAGACAACCGTGTCGCTTTCTTCGTCCATAATTCATATGGAGTATTTTCGATAGCTTTTGACGGAGCTCGGTTCAGGGTTAGTGCCGCGGTTAGAAGTGCGTGTCCCCAGAAAGAGATAGGAAGATCACTAAGACCCATCATTGATCAGACCATGTCTAACAAGGTTCGATTCCTCCTCTCGGACACTCCGTTCCATTGTGGAGTTCCGGTAGGTGTCAATTATGAAAGAATACCATTTTCTTTCAGATGATCTTTGAATTCGTTGCTCAAATAGTCGTCACCTCAATCCGATCGAAGCGCTTTGATTTTTTTTCCTAGTTGATTTTCCACTTCACTGTGAAACTCTTTGAATTTCTCAAAAGATTCAGATTTGTTCGACATAAGGTAGACATATACATATCTACTATAGTCGTTTGTGAAGGTGATGAAATATCGATAACCATGCCTTGCGGGTGTACTCATTGGTCCACATACATCCGTATGTATAAGGCCCAATAAGTCACTAGCCCTTTCTCCTAACTTGGAGAATGGTTGCTTTATCATCTTGCCTAATAAACATCCTTCGCAATTTTCAAACAACTCTAAGTCGAATGAGTCAAGAATACCTTCATGAAGAAGTTTCTTGATGCGTTTGATGTTAATGTGGCCAAGACAACAATGCCACAAGTAGGTTTGATTCGACTCAATGGTCTTAGCTCTTTTGGTGGTATCATTAACATTTGTCTAGTCACATATAAAAATTGTAATCTAATAGAACATACAAGCAAGACATTCAAAAACAACCATTGTTATAGTCATGTGATCAAATAACCCGGCGTCCAACGCCATAGATCAAAATATGTTCAAAAAATAATAAACAAGAATTAGTTCATTACAAGCCAAAGAGAAATAATGTGCCTACAAGCACAACGGAAAGACCATTTTCATTTTCCGCTCGTAGTTGCACATCCACTTGTGAAGCCCTTCTCACTTGGTCCCTGAAAATGGGAGCATAAAGTGAGTTAAACATGGTATCCAATACCTATGAATAGCTTTATACAAAAGTGTTAATGAAGATACTTGAGGTAGATGAAACATTCCTTTCCTCCTCATCCCTTTGGAAGATCTTGCATTCCCTCTTGTAGTGACCTTGCCCACCACAATAGAAGCATCACATCTTCGCTTTGTTCTTAAACTCCTTCTTTGCTCTCAAGGGCCTTTTGGTTGCTCCATAGGAGGTGGCTTGTCAAAGTAGCTGCACCATATCTCTTAAAGAGTGTGACTCCTTTGCCGCAGCTAAATATGCAACCTAAGTGCATCATAGCCCGAGTGGAGTAAGGCAAGCAAGATATGACCCGCCATTTCATCCTCTAACGGGATTCCGAGAAGCTCCATGTGCTTGAAGAGCCTAGTCATTCTAATCACATGAGGTTGGAGGGGCATACCGGGTCTCAATTTGGTATTGTAAACCCTTGACCAAAGCCGGTACCTCTCCTTAGCAAGGCAAACCTCTTCCGGTGGCTTTATCTTCATGTTTGAGAGTGACCTAGTCACATCAAACACGAGTCCATCATAGTTGCCATTGAGACTCTTGGTGACTCTCAAATTGACAATGTCTCCAAGTGCTTTGAGGAACATGTCCGGAAAATAGGAGGAGAACTTTTCCTTCCATTCTTCCGGGATGGAATTAGCCATTAGTCGTGAGACTTTCTTGCAATCGAAAGACGATGCATCATGAGTTTCATCACTCATGATTCCCTTAGAGAAGAAGCTTGGAATGGGAGTATCAAGAATGTACTCCATGGAACAATTCCAAAGAGTTTTCCGGAGTTCCTCTTCCCATTCCTTGAAGTTGACCAAGTTTAGGCTAAAAGCCAACTTGTCGCGGAGTTCCGGGCACATAGAGTTGTTGTTATTAGTTGCAGACATGATTCTACAATTGAAATAATTTACAATGAAAAACCATTCATAAAACCAATAAGTTTGAAATTTAAAGCATACATGCAAATTTTCAATCTTATTGAGCGTTTTATCCACGCATTAATATTTTTTCCTTTTAGGCGAGAATAAAACGATTCTAAAATCCCAAAAATCAAAAAGTGATTAAGCATGCTTTGGATTGTCTTAACACTTAATATTTTAGGGTAAGCAATCCAATTGCTAATAGCTCTAAGCTACTCTTGGTTCGATAAAACGTCGCATCTAATGCTTCCTTGACGTTTTATCTATATTTCCACGACATCTAAGGGCTCCTTACTGATATTGTTGATCTTAACCAAGATCAACTTGTATACCTAGTATACCTTACGTTCCTAGGGAAATAGTGATGCCTTTCTTTGGCATAACCCATCACTATGCGCATTAGTTCGGTAAGTGTTGTTCTTGGAATGGCAAATTTTGCTCAATTTAATAGGGACCTAGGGTTTCTATGATGGTTGATTTAAGTGAACTTAATAAATCATCGCAACATTTGAAATCCTAAACGTGCATCTAACATACCATTCATTCATATATAAACATAATTATATATATAGAAAACATAAGAAAAATATGCATTTGGCAACTAGCATGACTTCTTGAGTCTTCAAGGGTCTTCGTTCCATCCTCTTGGCTTGTCTTCTTAGAAACGCCGTCTTCGAGACATCTCCACCAATTATAAAACTACTAGTAATTTTGACAAGGAATAATCTAAATATTAAGGTACAAAATTACGCAACGGTACACAGACCGTATTTAGATTTACAAAAATACATAAGGATCGCAGTCCGTATTTACTATCCTAATCGGGCGCCACTTGTTGCCATTTTCACGAAACTTGTGATACAATACACATTCCATTCATGCATTCACTATATGTGAATGGTCCATGTATTTCACAATGTAAAACAAGTAACAATGCATAACACGCTCAAACTAGTAACTAACTTAGGTGGTTAATCCTATTAACGCACCTACTTAAAACTAGTCAAAGTTGTTAACCGATTATGTGATTAAACGCAATAAAATTAGCTCAAGTAATTAACAAAGCTCCTACTAAATTCCGCATCCAACTTTATTAATCCAATTAATTAAGCCGGTTAACCCAATTTTGCCAAATTATTTTGCAAGTGCCGGCAAAACCGAGCCCTAGCCTCGTTAAAATAATAAAATAATTAAAATGGAAAAAAATCACAAAACACATAGCCCAACGATGCCCAAGTGCCTAGTACCAAATCCCGAGGCTCGGTGCGCTAGGCACCAAAGCATGGCTGCCATGCGTGGCTGCTACCCCTCGCACACCCCTTGCTGTGCAAAGCACTTGGGAGTGGCTGACAGCATTGTGTAATGCTGGTCGCATCAGCGTGGTTGCATGCAAGCAAGACATGGCCTTAAAGGCCCTAGAGTGTGCGGGGTTGTGCTGCCCACTACCGCACTCCACGCACCCACATCGCAGCACCAAGCTCGAGCATACCACACATTAGCGCACCTTCGAGGCATGAGCAGCCCACACATGCACCTTGGCAGCCACATGTGGGCTGCGTGAGCAGCCCAGCTAGCCGAAAGGTGTGCTTGGGTGGTCTTTGCCTCGATTTGCATTCTCTTAGCTCGGGATTTAATCCCGATTTATGTGTGATATTAAGATTAATTCTAAATTTATTTTAGAACCAATTTTGAGCAAAAATTAAAATAAATTGAGTCCAACTTAATTAAATTCAATTTTAGTGCACAAGCCTAAATCAATTTAAGAACCATTCTTTAAATTATTTTTGGTTCATCTTGGTGCTACAAAATTGAAGGGCTATCTCGCAATTAATTTAACCATACATAAATTAATATGAGATTTGACAAAATTAAAGGGGTTGGAAAAATAAACACAATCATCCAATGAAAAATTTCCAACAATAACTTCTGCAAACTTGAAAAATTACATCTTCCAATATGAAGATTCATTAAATTTCAATAACAAGTTTTGAACTTTTTAGACTTAAATCAACTCAAAATGATTAAATCCAAAATTAGTTTAGCATGGAATTTAGAAAGTAAAGTTCCAACCCAATAAACAATTAAAGATTGAATCTTTATCATTTTTAGTGACTTCAAAATTACAAATTCATCATAAACATTCACACTTGAAGCAATTAATTTGCAAAAATGTGAAATTACAAGTTTATGTGAAAAATGAACTCACCAAATTAAGCACCAAATATGACTTCATAAACTTGCTTAATAAGGGTTATTATTGCAGTAGATTAATGATGTAACCATACACATAATCTAACATTAACATGCCATAAAAAATCAAGGTTTAAAGATTTAAATTTTTTTCGTCAAAAACGAAAAACCCCTCAAAAAATGTTTCTGGGTGGATTTTAGCTTCTGGACAGCCCCTAAGAGTTTTAAAAACGATTTTGAACATCGATTCCCCCTAAAATTCACTATTTTTGGGTCGAAATCTGGGTTCTTGAGCCAAAATTAGTACAAATACGAGATTAAAACTAATTAAAACGAGCTTCTAATCTAACTAGAAAGCAAAACCAGAAATTTAAATCCATTTAAATCACCTTAATTAATTAATAATTACAATAATTAAATGAGAGCGGCTTCGATATCGCTGTATGGATTCGTAGTGTCCGACACTAAGCGGAATGAAACCCTCCCAAAATCCGCACACAAATTAATGTAACTAAACATGCATATTAATTAATTAACAATCACATAATTAATTAACAAGGAGAGAGAAAGAAGGAAAGACGATCTTACCCTTGACGCGTGCTTCGCTCTTTCTAGGAGCTCGTACTTGAAAGCGTTAGCTCCGCAAATGCGCAAGCCTCCCACGGCTCTCACCCTCAAGACCCGACCTGAACGACCCCTACCCCGAAGGTTAGTTGGGGCTAGAACAAGAAACTTAGAGTATTAGAATTAAGGTATTCTCTTCTTGGAGATCCCTTAAAATTTACAACTCAAGTGTCCCTTCCCAATCCTAAATGATTGGTATTTATAGGGAAGGGAGCCTTGAATTCCAATCTCCCATTAATGTGGGAGAGTTTGTAAAAATGCACTTTATTCAATTTATTTTAGTTCAAAATCAAATTGAAAATGCAAGGGAATCAACAAACTCCAAGTGTAAAGAGGTGAGCAAGGGGGTTAGGTGAGGACCACAAGGGGGGGGGGGGACCAAACTCCCCTTGCTCCTTAAGCAATCCACCAAAAACCGGGTGCCTATCGTGCATGAGTTGGCCACGCATGACCTGGCTAGCAGCCTGCCTTGGCTGTCAAGGCTGCCTCGCTGGCGCCTAGCACCATGGCTGGACTTTCCAGCCAGCCCGCATATGCATGCGCATAGCAAGCAGGCCACGCACGCTATGCGGGCTGCTGCTGTTGTTGCGTTGCATATGCTAGGCGCTGCTAGCTCGGCAGCGAGTACGAGCAGCCCAACACGCATGCCACGCTTGCTAGCAGGCTGCTGCTGGGTGCATCCCTCACTAGAGATGCCTAGCGTGCTACGCTAGCACCTGGTGCGTTGCTTGCGAGGGGTGATGCTCGCCCTTGCGCGCCAGCTGCTTGATGTCTTTGCCAAGGCCTTGATGCTTTTGCCAAGGCCTTGACTAGCCCAGCCATGCATGCTGGAGCTAGCGTGCGTGCGACTAGGCGCACCAACCCCGCAAGCATGCTCGGTCAGTGAGCCTAGCACGCACATGCATGCTTGGCTTGCGGCATAGCCATGCGATGCGGTTGGTTCCCTATGCTAGCCTAGCACTCGCATGACTAGGCCAATGCGAGGCTACGACTCAGCTAGACCTTGTCGTTTGCTTGATTTCTCATCTCGTCGTATTCTAAATTCGACTCGACTTATGACGCTCGGTTTCGACACTCCAAGCTCGATATCCGACGTCTTTGTTCGTAATAATCGAATGACCTATCTAATCCTACTGATTGATTCGTCGCCTCGGATCGGTTACTCGATTGGGGTGTGACCCGAAGGGTTCAGTCAAGATTAAGCTGTAATATTAATTGTACATTAATATTACTGATCGGAAGCGGCCTCCACCTAGACATTCCGATTACTTGACCTCACTGAATAATTAGCTTTCTAATAATTCTGAACCCTCTATCGAAATAATACACTTGTTGGAAAGACACCATTCCTTTTAATTTGGACCGTTTCTGCGAGCGATCATCCTCCTCCACCCTTATTTAGTGAATACAAAGCTTGGTTAAATCCTCGCAGTAGGAGGGAACGAGTTTGATCACGCAAGTTTTATGTTGATGTGAAGGGACAACTTGGGAGTAAGAAAACTCCCCCTAAAGATCGTCTTGGTATGAGATCACAAGGAAATGAGTTTAAGACTCCTATCATGCCTAAGAAGAAGAGTTGGGTAAAAGGAAAGGATAAAGAAAAGATGGTTTATAAGTAGAAGCAACCTAATAAACATGAAAGAGGTGAAAGTTCTACTAGGGGTGTGACGGTTCGGGCTACTAAGAATACACTAATGGTGAAGCCCGACATAGTTGAGAAGAAGAAAGAATTCCTAAGGCGAAGAAGGATTTGATCAATATTGCTTTGCTTTTAAGTTTTAGTAAGGCGTATGATGCCAATAATTGTAGCGACATTTATATATTAATAATAGCATATTTATTTTTGCCTTAATTAAAACTTACAATGGATTTTCTTCTCTCTATTTTTTTATTATTATTATTATATCCAAGTCAAGAAGTCGGGCGCAATGGAAGAATAATAAACGTAGAACAAAAATAGTCGTAAAACAAAAAAATGCAGTATTCCGCAAAAAAAAAACTTCCGTGTCACGGTAAACTTTGCCGTGTCATGGTACTGGTGTCGCGTCGCGATAGTTCCTACTGTGCGGTTTTTCTTGTTTTTTTTTGTGATATTTAGCTGCCTTATATGGTTCACTTTTGTCGACAAAGAAGGGAATTTTATTTTTAAAGTGGCCGGGCCCCCTTGAGGGGTTGCCTACGTATCGTTAGAAAGGAATTAGGCCAAACGTAGCTTCATTAGGTCTTAAACCCATGCAATTAAGCATAAAATTTCTTTAGTTGATCCAAGTTGGTTAAACTGTAGAAACCGTTGCCATCCATGTCTATTAGTTGTGCTGCTCCGCCGGATAGGATTGACTTGATAATGTACGGGCCTGACCAGTTTGGTCTAAATTTTCCTCTTGGATCTAATACATTTTTGCAAAGTGCTATAAGTATCAAATCGCCTTCTTTGATATCCCTAGTCTTGAATTTTTTATTAAAGTGTCGTGCCATACGTTGTTGGTAGGTTTGGACATGATGCAAAGCTGCCAAGCGTTTTTCGTCAAGTAAGACTAGTTCGTCATATCTTGCTTTAATCCAGTCCACTTCGTCTAGTTGGCTTTCTAACGCAATCCGTAGAGAAGGGATCTCTAGCTCAATTGGTTGTACAGCTTCAACTCCATAGACTATAGAGAAGGGAGTGGCCCCTATCGATGTACGAACGGAAGTTCGATAAACCCAAAGAGCAAAATGTAGCTTGCTTGGCCAATCTTTGTAATTATCCGTTATCTTTTCGATGATGGTCTTTACATTCTTGTTGGTTGATTCTACCGCACCATTTGTTTGTGGTCTGTAGGGGGATGATCTGTGATGTTTAACGTGGTATTTCCTTAATAGTTTTGCGCACTCGGCTTGGAAATGCGTCCCATTATCACTGATCATTTCATGAAGCATACCATAGCGGCATATAATGTTTTTCTCAATGAATTGAGCTACATGTTTTGCTGTGAGCTTAGCATATGAAGCAGCTTCGACCCATTTGGTGAAGTAGTTGATTGCTACAAGGATGAACTCGTATCCCCCCTTGTCCTGGTGGTGTTATTTTCCTAATGATGTCGATTCCCCAAGTAGAGAAAGGCCATGGAGAAGTGTATGTGTAAAGAAGTGATGGTGGAACATGTTGCAAATTTGCATAGATTTGACACTTCATACATTTCTTAACGTACTCGTGACAATTTCTCTCCATAGACTGGTAGTCCAATAATAACCTTGTCGTTGAATTTTCTAGACTAACATCTTTGCATTCATATGTGTTTTGCATATTCCGGCATGAAGGTTTTCCATGGTTTTGTGTGCTTCTTTCTTAGCTATGCACAACAACTTTCTTCCTAGTGCGGTCCTCTTGTGGAGTTCTCCCCTGATGAGCATATATTGTGAGGACAAGAGCCTCAAAGCACGACATGCCCTTTTATCAGTGTTAGGAGGGTATTCTCCCTTCATCACATAGTTAAGGATGTCTGTGTACCAGGGCTCTTCATCCCCTTCTTGTGATTCTTGTTCATCATTAAGTGCATGAACATGAGCCAGCTCATATCTTCGTTCTATGGTCAATGGCATTCTGACTGTATCTCTTGGAATCCAGACCATCGAAGCCAACTTAGCTAGCGCATCAGCGAACTGATTTTCTTCTCTAGGCAAGTAAGTGTATTCCACGTCATCTAGTTGCTCCGTGAGAGTTTCCAGATGAGCTTGATACGTAGCAAGACTTTCACTTCTTACTTTCCATCTCTTGGAGATTTTTTTGATGATTAGTGAAGAGTCACCATAAATTCTCAGCTTCTTGATTCCCAAGGCAACAACTGTTTCTAATCCCAAGATGCATGCTTCATACTCTGCAGCATTGTTGGTGACATTAAAATCGAGCTTCATGGAAGTTGGGATGTGCTCGTCATTGGGTGATACGAGTAAGACTCTTACACCACAACCTTTTTGGTTTGAAGCTCCATCGAAATAGAGTGTTCAACTATCATCCTCAGTCATGAGTAGATCTTCATCAGGGAAGTTGTACTCTTCTTTTGCTATCTGAGGTTCTTCTAATGGGAAATCTGCTAAAAAGTCAGAAATTACGGAACCTTTGATGGCCTTTTGTGGCATGAACCTCAAGTCAAACTCAGCAAGGTTGACTATCCACCTTGACAATCTGCCGTTGAGAATTTCTTTCTCAAACAAGTACTCGAGAGGATCCATCTTTGACACAACATGCATTGTATGAGTGAGCATGTAATGTCTTAGTTTCTTTGGGCCTACACGAGTGCGGGACACAAATTTTCGAGCGGTGGATACCGGATCTCGTAGCCTTGAAGCTTCTTGCTTAGGTAATAGATTGCATTCTCTTTGCTCTCAATCTCTTGTGCTAGCATTGCCCCCATCATTTCTCTTGTGGCCGTAAGGTAGAGTCGAAGAGGAAAGTCAGGTATTGCTGGTGCTAGCATGGGTGGATTTTCCAGGTACGCTTTGATCTTATTAAAAGATTTTTGGCATTCATCATCCCACATGACTGGGCTATTCTTCTTGAGCTTTTTAAATATATGTTCACATACCGCAGTGAGTTTAGATATGAACCTGCTTATATATTGCAACCTTCCAATGAAACCTCGAATCTCCTTCTCAGTTTTGGATGGTGGCATGGACATGATCACCTTGACTTTTGTGGGATCTATTTTAATTCCTCGAGAACTAATCACATAGCTAAGGAGCTTGCCTGATGTAACTCCAAATGCACACTTTGCTAGATTCAATCTCATGTTGTACTTGCGGAGTCGTTCAAAGAATTTGCGGAGTGTAGTGATGTGGCCTGGTCGATCCTTTGATTTGACGATCATATCATCAACATAGACCTCCACTTCTTTATGCATCATGTCATGTAATAATGCTGTTGCTGCTCTTTGGTAGGTGGCACTCGTGTTTTTCAACCCGAATGGCATTACCGTATAACAATATGTACCCCATTGTGTGATGAATGTGGTTTTCTTCATGTCTTCCTCGGCCATCAATACTTGATTATATTTGGCGTACCCATCCATGAAGGAGAGGAGTAAATGGTTTGCCGTGTTGTCAACCAGAATGTCGATGTGAGGTAGAGGGAACCCATCTTTTGGGCTTGCTTTGTTGAGATCCCTGTAATCAACACACATTCTGACTCCCATATTTCTTGGGCACTAGAACCACATTAGCTAACCATTTTGGATATTTGGACACTTTGATGAAGCCTGCAGCTAGTTGTTTCCTGATCTCTTCTTTGATTTTGAGAGCCACATCAGGTTTCATACGGCGTGGCTTTTGTTTGATTGGCTTCATACCTGGGATGAGTGGTATCGTATGCTGAGCTATGTCCCTGTCAATACTTGGCATATCTTGGTATGACTAAGCAAATATATCAACAAATTCACTAAGCAAGTTAATTAGCTCTTTGCGTTCGTTAGGATTTAGTGTTAATCTAATTTAAACCTCTCTAAGAGTAGTGTCATTGGAAGTATTAACTATTTTCGTATCTTCAATTATTGCAGTTTTATTATCATGTTCTTCCATGGATTTTATTATCTCTTTATCATTTTCATCATTAGCAAAGCAATATTGATCAGGGTTAGGGGAATGGCGCGCATCGTAAGCAAAGGTACTCATTTAATTGAATTCATTAAGCATTACATCAAAGAGGGCAAGATTAGCTGCGACTTCGCCGGAATTATTTAAAAATAGATGGAGGAGACTCGATAAGAGACTCGACACTAGGAGGAACTATAAAAAGGGACTTAATAACAGATAGGGCTTTAGCCTTAGATCCTACAGGCTCACAAACAGACTCAGAATCGGACTCAGACGATTCAAATCATCAAACATAGGGCCCTCGCCAGTGGTGACTTCCAGTTTCTCTCTGCTTGGCGTAGTGATCTTCACAGTCTTGCACCAACCCTTTAAAACACCTTCAGCTAGGACAATGAGCTTAGAGGGTTCCAAATCCTTGTTTGACATGACAACTTGAATGAGCGTAGAGTTATTATTGTCGATGTGCTTGGGTTCATTGTTTTCAAGCCCAAAGAGAAGATTAATAGCCATATCATCAGGGCCTGGACTAGTTGGTTCCCCAGCTGTTGGGAACATATCACCTTCATCAACGAAGTCGCAGTCCATGAACACCTCGAATCTTGGCTCACGCCTCCCATTGTAGATGAGAGGTTCAGGAAATTCATAGCATGGAAAGTTCTCCCCTTGATGTACTGACCATTGAGAGTGAGGGGATAGGGATCCATAGGCGTCTTTGTATTCATAGCACGAGCTGTGTTGTGAGCAACCATCTTGAGCACAACTTGCTTCATGTCTTCTTTTGTTAGCTTGAATCCCAAGCCAAAGGTGTCTTTCTTGGGTGCACCAAGATAGCCCCAAAGTTCAGCCATTTTATTCTTGATTACAAGGGCCATTCTAGGGAAATGCCCTTGTTTCTTCATGATTGCATTGATATTAACATTGGAATAAGGATCGAAGTCGAGATGACATTTCTCTTCCTCCTCGATCATGAGAACATCTTCCAGAGAAAATCCCCAAAGATCCTCATTCTCATCGTCGTGTTTAACATGGACAATGGGGGTTTCGATGACTTGGATACGCATAGGAGAGGCATCAATGGTGATTGTAATCCCTCCAACTATAGCTTTGACTTTCTGGTGCAACGATGAAGGGATCGCCTTTAACTCATGAAGCCAAGGGTGCCTTAACAATAGATTGAAAGAAGCCTTAATGTCCACCACTTGAAACTTGGTACGACGTTTAATGGCTCCAATAGTAATGTTCAACTCGATAATTCCCACAGCTTGACGATGGGTATTATCACAAGCACGAATCCCTTGAGTGGAGGGAATCAATTCTTCATCTTTTATGCCAAGCTTTTTCGCAATGCGAAGCAGGCACACATTGATTACTGAGCCATTATCAACTAGGCTCATAGGGACATTCATTTGCCTGCATACTACAGTAAGGTGCAGGGCCTTATTATGTTGATCCCCCTCTAGGGGTAAATCCTTATTAAAAAATGAAATCAGATTGTTGGTACTTGGTAATTCAGTTTTAAGGAAGCTAACTAGCCCTTGAGGAATTATGTCACTATCAACTCCTATATTCACAACGGCATTCATCACAACCTTTTGATGCTCATGCGAGGTAGCTAAAAGTTTCCATACATTCATTTCCACCTTAGTCTTTTAAAGTTGCTTGATCACATCGTTGCTTAAAGGGTCGATGGGATCAACTACTGGTTGTGCTTGTGGTGGAGGTGGACTAGGTTGTTGCAACCTTCCATTTCTAGTGAGGACCTTGACCTCGAGATCGTCGCAAACATCTTCACTAAATTCATAGTTGACGGCGCCAAGAGGTGGACATGCCATGTCTTTGAGATAGACGTCTTCATCGTCACTATCCCAAATTCCATTAACTTCTTCATAGCTTGGTATAAAAATAATTTCTGGCAGACGTTCATCCACAAATTGAATGAGTATCGATGGATCAAAGGAGACTTCATCTCTTGTGATAGCCAAATCATCAGAAAAGGGACCTGTTTGAATATTGGGCTTCTTGGCCCCTGGAGGGACGGGAAGCTGATTGGCATAAATCAGGTCTTGAATTGCATCCTTCAACTTCCAGCATTGTTCGGTAGTATGCCCCCTACCTTGGTGAAACTTGCAATGAGCATTGGGGTCATAGCTAGCACTTCTATTCTCAGGTCTAGGTTCTAGAAATGACTCAATAGGCATGATCAACCCTTGATTGTGCAGGCGATTGAAATCGATATCATAATTAATTCCCAAAGGTGTATAAACCCTCCTTTTCCTTCGGAATTTTTGTGTGAAAGCATTTAGAGCCAACACGTCATTGATATTAATGTTGTTGGTAGCATTGTTGGGCTTGGGAGACGAAGAAGAAAGATTATCGTTCTTCTTGTTTTTCCAAGTGTTATTGTAATAGTTCCAAGACTTAATCAGTTCATCTTCGATCTCGATGCCTACATTGTACACAGCTTCAAAGGTGTTAAAAGGCAAGACCTAAGATGTTGCTTGTACTTGTGAGTCAGAACTGGATGAAGAGGCAAACCATCTCTCTTTCTTTGGGAGGATCCACCAAGAGTGCAGCTGTTTCCCTCCACCTGTTCAGATAAGCGATGAAGCCTTCATTTTCTTTCTGTTTAAGAATGGAGAGTTCACTTTTCAGAAGTCCTAGCTTAGATGTTACACTTGTAACGATTCATGAAGCTCTCAGTAACATCTTCCCAAGTCGCAGTATACTTGGATTCCAAGGAATAGAACCATTGTTGGCAGACATGCTCCAAGGAAAGAGGGAACACTGTAGGGAAGAGTGTTACATCTAGTCTTTTAAGAGCCATAGTTGCAGAGAAAGCCTTCAAGTGGAACATTGGGTTGTCAGTAGGCTTGAATTTTGGAATATCAGCAGTTGAAGTGGCATTGGTCCTTCATAGCCAAAGAAGTGACAGTTTGCTCCACATAGGTGAAGTCCTCAGAAATCTTGCTCACTTGCTCTTTGATCTCATCAACTGCAGTAACGGTGACCTTGGTTTGCTCTATGGTATTGACTTGGGTAGTGAGCTTTTTCATCATGGCAGTAAGAGCCTCAATGGACTTGTGGATTCCCTCAATATCTTCCTTAGTGGCCATGAGTTGAAAATAAACTAGAGATAGAGATGAGCTTTATGGAGACGCTTGTGGTGGTTTCCTTGTACGCCTCCTAGGTATTAAGAGGTTGTTGTGGCATTAACTCAAATCGTACTAATCTACCCCTGCTTCTTGACCAAGCGCTGCGATATTGAAACAAACGTACCTTTAATGACTTGACTCAACCTTGATTCATCCGGAAAACAAGAATGAAAAAAAAAGTTTTCGTTTTTTTAGAAAAAAGCATGTATGGGAGGATACCATCCGACTTACTCCTAAAAAGACGACACAAGACCATCCTAATGTACGGTCATGAACTACATGGTGCATGACTTGAAAAAAAAAAAGCAAGTGTGTGGACTCGACTCGACTTGTGAGTGATTAAGTGGGGTTGTGGACACGTGTTATAATCGTACAGCTAGACATGACGCTAAACAGGATACACAAACCACAAAAATACGCACGAGAGACTAAAACAGGAATGACAGCGACAAAACCTTGGCACTGCGCCACGGTGAAAATGTCGTGGCACGACAAACTGTACCGTGGTGCGGTATAATTTGCCGTGTCATGGTAATTAATGCCAAGTTCGACTTTGTGTTTTTTCCAGTTTCTATTCGATTTTAGGGTTCGTACTAAATACTATGTGGAACAAAAAACCCTCGGTCATACGTAAGTCCAAATAACAAGATGAACAAACACACTTGGGGTTAGCAACACAACATATAAGCCAAGTAGCACTTAGTCACAATGATGCAATGAAAAGGTTCGCAACCTAAGGTCAAGATCTATGTTCCACTATGGTCAAGATTTTTGGTGTCAAAGGGTACCACGGCTAAGAGTTTGGATGCGTTAGCAAGGAAGCCTCCCTTGAGGGTGTATGCCAACGGGCAGCTTCGCAAGTTCGTGATTAAATCGAACTCGACTCCATGGTTTGGGTGGATTTAATAACTCGAATGAACCCTTATTGTCATGAACATTTTCGGGTTAATAGAGCTTAAATCCCCGGGGCTAAGACGTATGTAGACACATACCTTTTTTCAGAAAAGTCGAAGGAAGCTAATAACGAGAAAATTACAGAACCACTAGCAAGATTTCATGACTGCCGTGACACGGCAGGAATTATTGTGTCATGGTACAGTTTTCCGCGTGACGGTAAAATGTAACGTGACACGACAATTGTGCCGTGGCACGGCAGTCAGGAAATCTGACCAGTGCCTCTGTTTTTTTTCATTCGCGATTAGGTTATTCGATTCTTCTTATGAGGCGAACCTAAATACGATGTTAAAATGTCAATGCATATGCAAAAATGCCAAATTAATCACAGGAATACGATTCAAGAATCTTTCAAGTCTCATCCACTCATCTCAATTAAATACTGATAACTCTAATCGATAAGTAACCAAGAATCCTCCCCAGTGGAGTCGCCAAATTGTAGGCGTCATTCGAAGAGCGCCTACGTTAAGCATGTTGTGAATGTGCTTGGTACTCATAGGATGGAATTGACATATACGTTTAGGGACAACGATTAGGGACAAATAAAGTAGGGAGCCGCCAAAAAGTTTTTAAGGAGCTTGTAAACCGTTCACGGATCATTTAAGGCAACCATGATAAAGGGACAACAATAGGCAACAACGATTGACCCATGAAGGTTACACCCCATTCATAATCCATGAGATTACTAACTCCATATAGTTCGGAACCACGAAAGGAGGATCAAAGATGATGGTACGAAATGAGTCATGGAGTCACGTTCTCCCGTAGTTGGCTCTACTCGATTCTTATTGTGAAAAGTATTCCAGCAATCTCAAAGGCATGCAAACAAAGATTCAGTTTGCTCCAAACTATTATTAGGCTAAATTGGTTGAATATGAATGCAACACACAAATCTAAAATATTGTGATCACTTGATTAAACAAGATTAAAAAGGAAACTAAACCGGTTGTCCAAATTATCTTATTAGGCATTATATTCAATTACATATTAAACATGCAATATGGTGATCATAAAATCATCATTAACATTGGAAGTAATTCAACAATAATAATAACTATTAGTACATGAAAAACATAATAAAAATTGTTAGAAATATAAAAGGAACAAAAGGAACATGATTCCTTACTTTGATTGCGTTTGCTTGCAACTATAAAACAATAAACGCGTTAGTAACTTTAAGGAAAATAATAAACAATAATGGAAATTAAATTAAATAAAAGTTGTTGATTTGAGGCCAAACCCTCAAACAGTTCTACCTTTCACGCCTTGGTTTAAGTGTGGAAGTTCGGGTAAAGTATAGACTCTGGGGAGTGCTTAGGGTATGTATGGTGGAAGAATAGAGTAGGCTAGTGTTTAGGCTAGAGCATAATAGAGAGAAGAGAGAATGATTTGGTGCCCCAAAACTGAGAAATCAGCCTCGTATTTATAAAGGAAATGAATAGGGTGATGCACGAAACCCTAAAAATAAAATGCGCCGCAGAGGGAACCCTAGAAATTGCCGCGTCACGGCAGGATTTGCCGCGACACGGCGCGGTTTGCCGTGATACGGGAGGATTTGTCATTGCGCGACATTTTTGCCGTGACACGACAAATCTGTTTTCCAGATTTTTGTCCAAATTCATTTTAACCCTATTTCTTAATCATTAAGTGCGTGATATTTAGGCGTTATTTCAGCTGTTCCCGGCTTATTTCAGGTTTAGGGTTTTGTTATTTAATTAATCGGGCTTAACACGAAATGAATTAAAAAGGCTTTGAGCTGAAATGAGAGTTGGAATGAGTTTGCATAAATGTTTGGACTGATGTGTTGAAAGATTTGCAGGATTATGTTTGATTGAATGTGGACTTTTAAGCACTCCCGAGATTAAATACTCGACCCAACCAATAATGGCAGTGAAAGGTTGTTCATCATCCACCTAGCAAACCACACAAAGAAATTCCAAGCATCATCCAAGGATAAGGCACGAAATTCACCATTGTACATACTTTCAACCATTCCCCTATTATATTCATTCATTCCCCAATAAATAATTTCACATGCTTCCCAAAGAGCACACCCTTGGTAGCTAAGGAAGCAATCAAGTCTATCAAAGTATTCCCAAAATGGTTCATTTACATATCGAGGGAAAGACAAACTTGCCATTAATTTTTTTAACACAAAACAAAGAAAAGAAAACAAAAATCAAACTATACACAAGAACTTAGCTAATCTAATCAACACAAACTAATGAACGCCTTAGTCCCTGGAAACGGCGCCATTTTGATAAGTAGGTGATGGTTAGGTCGTCAACTAACCGCCTAATATCAAACAAAATTTATAAATTCCTAACTAACCACTAAGCAAGCATATAGGCAAGTTCGGAGTCGAACAACAAGGACTAAGTGTATTAATTTGAGCTAATTAAACTAGAAGGAAGGAATGTGAGGTAGAGAGAGGAACAACTAAAACACTACTTTAAACAATCAATAAAATACTAGGGACCGTTTTGGTCGTTTATTGCCTTGTTATGCTTATATCCCTTGTATTACGTGCTTCATGGGTTTCAGGTTGTTTTTGATGTGTTTTCAGGTATAATTGACCGAGTTTAGTTGGGTCTCGAGCCATTGGTACGTGATCGAGCCAACCTTGGTCGTATACGAGGAACTAAGGGGTTTTTCAAGAGTTTACACAAGATACACAAGTAGCACAGCTGTGCCACACTTGGCACGCCCGTGCCAGGCAGCCCCAGCAACTCTGACCAGGCAACACGGCCGTGCAGAGATGAAGCACGGCCGTGCCATTTTCCATGCATCAGCACGACCGTGCCAGATTAAGCACGGCTGTGCCAAGTCAGGCCAGTGCCCATGTCAGCCAATTTCCATGCCCGTGCCACTTCTAGCACGACCGTGCTGTTTTACGAAGGGCAGCCTGCGATTTACTTTCCGATTTAAAACACATATATATAGCCCGATTGTAAGGGTTAAGATGGGGAGATAGATTAGAGACGTATTTTTTCAGAGAGACTTTGTAGAGAGGTAGAGAGAACTTCCGTAGTTGAGATTTCATAGATTTGATCTAGTTAATCGTAGTTTTCCGGATTGATTCGAAGCAAGATTCGTTGGGATTCTTTGTATTATTCATTGACATCGGATATCAAAGTTCCAAACTTTGTCATTGATTCGCATTAATATAATTGGTATTATTCATTCTTGTTTATTAATCAAGCTTTATTATTCCTTAATCAGAATTCATGTTTAGATCTATTATGCTTTTGGAATTCATTATTGCTTTGATTATGAATATGTGTGAGTAGTCTCCTAGCTAGGGTTTCGGGATGAAACCCGGCCTAGGTAATCTATGTAATTGAGGGTTGATTTTGATAAACGGATTGTGATTAAATTGATTATATGCGATTGCATGTTAATTCATTATAATAGGAGTAGCTAACCTAGAATCTTGAATTTGATTGCATGATATTCTTGATTTGAACAAGAGATTGTGAATTGAGTATTTCATTGTTGAATGTGGTTTTATTATGTATCGAGTAATGTTAAGTGCATGAGAAATCCAAGCTTAGTATTGCCCGTTGTCTTCCTACCACATGATATTGATCAGACATGTAGTCTTTGCATATCCCGTTTGTCTCTGTGATTCCTTGTTGCTTAGTTACCAATGGTTAGGCGGATTCCCGTTCTCCCTAGTGTCTTAGTTTATTGATTATTTCATCTTATTAGTAGTATTTTAGAACACCATCTTCCATTGATTTCGAACTAGCTTAGGTTTTAGGATTGATTAGCAGTTACTCCCGTTCTTCGTGGACCGAACCTTTATTTGCCATTATACTGGTTATAGGGTGTTCGTATAAGTATTGTTTGATTAAGAGTTAAATTGTAGCGACCGATTTAACGCTTGTCAAAATGTGTGGCACGGCCGTGCTACTTGTGCATCTTGTGTAAACTCTTGAAAAACCCCTTAGTTCCTCGTATACGACCAAGGTTGGCTCGATCACGTACCAATGGCTCGGGACCCAACTAAACTCGATCAATTATACCTGAAAACACATCAAAAACAACCTGAAACCCGTGAAGCACGTAATACAAGGGATATAAGCATAACAAGGCAATAAACGACCAAAACGATCCTATATACGTCCAAAATCATCCTATTATATGCTCTAAAGCGCGCCCTAAAGTGCGCTTATCAGTAATCTAATTATCCACTCTAATCAACAAAGAATTAAGTAAAAACAAGAATTAAAGAAAGCAATAAAGGTGGAAGAAAGTTAGAAATGCTCATTAAATAGTTGAGAAGAGAATCCACATAATTGCTTTTTCAAGCTCTCAATTCTCCATTGAAATCCCAAGCTTTCTCTATCTAAAACTACTCCTAAACTAGAGAGAGAAACTCCTAATCTAACCCTAAATTTAATTATAGAAGAGAGAAAATGTGTAAAAAAACCGTCCAAAAAAAGTCTTCCTAAAAAATAGGATCAACCCCTATTTAAAATACAAGAAGAAAAAGGAGAAAAACCGGAAATTAGGAGCGAAAAAACCTAGAAGACCGTGCCCGCTACAAAGAGTGTTTAAAATAGGGTAGCAGGGCGGCGTCGCATCATGGCGGTTCACGCCCACCATGGCAGAACCTGCCGCATCACGGCAGCTTTGTGCACCACGGTGGTCTGCGCCGCAACACGGTAGAACCTGTCGCAACGCGGTGCTGCTGCCACGGTGAACAATGTGCCTGAACAAGGGAGCAGGATCGCACCCGCGGTGGCTGCAGCCGCGCCCTCTCCTTGGCTTCTACAGGATTTTTTTGTTTGAAGCTGCGCGCCCTCTCCGTGCCATCTTTGCTTAATCTTATTAGCTTTTCCTCTTCTTCTCCATTGCTCTTCACTTTAAAGCTTCATCCTTCGAATCTTGGTCTTTCTTTGTCCCATATACACACTTAGACACCTCGAGCACCTAGACAAAGGATCAAAGAAAGGCAAAAGTAAGAGAATAAAGAGGAAAACACGCAAAACTAAGCAAGAAACCGAGCATAATGCACGTTATTGCAAACTAAGGCCTAAAAACATAAACTAAGACAGTATTAAGTAAAAGAAGACTAAAAGGATTAGAAGTAACCAAGAAAGACCAAAATAAACCTAAAATAAAGGGAGAAAACCACCCTAAAATGTGTCATAAATGACACTTATCACAACCCTCCTCAACAAACAAATTACAAAGTGTAAGTGTTTTCCTAGTGCACATGTAACAGAGCAAAACCAACAACGAGAGGTAACATAAGCACGTAGAGGATGTCCATGTGATCAAGAATATAATCTTTTCACTTTAAGGGAATGTTCCTTCTCTATATGTGTGGAAGGAGACTAGCATAGGTGAACTGATGAAAGCTTTGCATTACTTTAGATATTGTACAAGAACATGACGCCGTTTTGGACCATGTCATGGTGTTCTCAAGATTTATGCGGTAATAACAGAAAGCTACTTGCTGATGTGACTGAAGCTATTGAAAGCTAACTGGAGGCATTTAAAGATTCTTCTTCACGTGTGCTAGTTAATGGTGAAGGTTTTATTGCATACAGCTTACGTCGTGTTGAGATGCACAAAATTGATGGTAATTCTAGCATCTTGGGCTAATATTGTTAGAGGTATAGGATTAATTCACGATGACATAGTAAGAACTTATACGCGCATCAAGCATGAAAGTTTGTGAGAAAACAGGAAGAAGGCACTAGAGCTCAACTACTTACTTGCCTTCCTTAAAATGATAGTACCTAAAATCCTACGATTTGGGTAGACAGTGACCCTGAATCATTAATTTTGTGATGGATTTTGTAGCGCATAAAGTTATTGTTTTATAATTAATGAATTAGCCCACAACTCAGGTTGAAACAATAGTAATAAAGAAAATACTTGGTAAGGAAATTAAAAATAAAAAGTTTAATAAAATAATAAATAAACAAACGAGATTTTCAATTTGGAATGTGAAACTCTTTGCACTTTATGTTCCTCATTTCATTCCATTTTTCCGAACCTATAAACAACCTATCAAACTCTCGGTTCTTCCATAAGAGAAGGTTCTAAAACTGAGAAAATTGTTTCTTCACATGGATATCAATACCAAAAATTTACAAGAGATGAAGCATTTTAAACTATAATTATGAACACAATGGCACGCTACAACTCGTTGGAACATAGAAGTTGATCCATTTGTTTTGTGCCAGGCATTTATAGTAGCATTAGTTGGTAAGCCAGTCAGCAACATATGTCAGCTGCACAAATAAACATTTGATAGTCAGAACCAGAACCAGGAGAAAAGCCTCTCCCCACCGGGGTGAGAGGTGGGCTTGATGTGCGTGCGTGTGTTTTAGAATGTGAGATTAAGTTTCCCATAATTCTCAAGAAGATCGGTAAAAGATGAATCGTAGAGCTCACAGTCCTTGTTTTTCATGTACATGCAGTCGTGCATATTAAAGCATAGATGAAGATTTTTAACATTAAATAAATTCTAACATTGCCAAGAAAACATATGGTGCAATGATCTCACAAAAGGTAGCAAATGCACATTAACCCCTCTGATTTTGTTTTAGTTTTCTAACTTTGTAAAGCCCTTCCACCCCTTACATGCTATGTCTCTTTTCCCAATTTCTTAAAACCTCACCATAAATGCTAAATTGAATTATTGAACTATTCACCAAGAAGTACCTCACAAACTAATAGATTTGTGCTAAATTTTGATAAAATATATAAACCCATCTTAAACTTCAACCATTAGCTTAAACTTTTGGTTGAGTTGACCCTTTTACATGACATCAATATCCGGAGTGACATAATGGTCATGGATCAAATCATATCAATCCCTCATTTCAAGTGGAATATACAATTGCATTCCTTACCAATATGGGTTCGATTCTATAATCTACCTTTCAAGGGGCGTGGAAATGAAGGTAATGTTCAGATGCTTGCTAATAAAGTAGGTGTTTTTGTTAGAATTAATACAACAGAAGCTATAGAAATTGCTAGATCTGTTAGGATTAATATTGTGATAGATGTGAGACACCTTCTAAAAGACCATGTTAAATTAAAACTGAGAGGGGTTGAGTCGCTCAAATCCCTGTAAAATATGAGAGGCTCCCTATTTTCTGTTACATTTGTGGCAAAATTGGACACGGAGACAAAGACTTTGATGAGAATAGGGGATATACCTCTCCTGAGAAAAGGTTTGTAAGTCATCTACGTGCTACCCCGTGGAAAGTGGATGCAACTCAAAAGAGCAGAGGAATGGAAGAGAATGTTTCAACTGCAAGACGACTTTTCTATCCCAAGCCTGAGGCTGCAAGTGTGAAACAAAACATGGAGTATGTAGAGAAGGCGACAGAGAAACTAGGTGCCGTGAATATCGAGGAGCATGATATGCTGCATTCTCAGAAAATTAATAGTTAATCTCCACAATTGTTTGAGTCTACATAGGAAAATAATAGGGTTAACGTGGAGCTTTCCAAATCAGCTGAAGAATCAGAAAGAGGGGCATGAAGAATCAGAAAGAGGGAAGGAGTTGGTTAAGAATAAATAGGCTTGTCACGTCCCTGATTGCTGACCAAGTCTTTCCCAGTGGTGGTAAAAGAACTACTGACCAGGCAAATAATGATACTTTCTCTGATACAGAAGGGGAGTTGGTCCGAGGAGCAAAGAAACTGTGTAATGCAGTACATGAAACTGATGGTGCTTTGAAGAAGGGAATAATCAAAGTGGCGGGCCCCACTAAAAGGGCTCTCGGTGAACGATGCAAAAAATTATCTCCTAGAATTGCTGAGGTTTGGGGAGCCCTCGTTCAATTTTTGCCCTTATAAGGTTAATAACCTTAGAATCTCCTGAAATTGTTTTTTTGTCAGAGACTAATTAAAAATGGGGGAAATAGATGAGGTGAGGAATAAAGTGAGATACAAGAATATGTTGGCTGTGAGCTGCGAAGGGGAGGCAGAAAGCAAAGTGGGGGCTTTGCCCTTTTGTGGGATGAGGAGGTGGATTTGCTAGTAAAATCGTTCTCCTTAAATCACATTGATACTCATATCAACCAAAATGGTAATGCTAGCTGGAGATTTACAGGGGTCTATGGATAGATGCAAATAAATATAAAACAAGTACTCTGATGGAAGGTCTGTATGAAGTGGATAGTAGTATGCCTTGGGTGTGTGGTGGAAGGTCGGTATGAATTGGATAGTAGTATGGCTTGGGTGTGTGGAGGCGATTTTAATCTTATGATGTTCTCACACGGAAAGAAAGGGGGGAATGACTTGAATGTGGGTGATATAAATATTATGCTTGGAGTTGTAGAGAGTTGTGGATTTTTGGATTTGGGTTTTGTAGGTCATGAATACACTTGGAACAATAACCAGCATGTGAATGACAATATACAAGAAAGACTGGATAGATTTCTTGTTAATCGTGACTGGAAAGAAAGGTTCTAGGGCTCTTTTGTTTCTCATCTTCCGAAACACAAGTCTGATCACTTACCTATACTTTTGAGCATTGTGGGGTGTCCTATTGGGAAGAAGAAGAGAAAAATTAAAAACTTTTTCGCTTCAAAGAAGTATGGCTGCGTGAAGAGAGTTGCGGAGAAATAATCAAGGATGCTTGGATCAAAGGTGGGAATATGAGACACAACATTGGAAGTACGACAATGCATCTTAAAAAGTAGGGCAAAGAGAAATTTGGAAATGCAGATAAGGAGCTAAAGGATTGCAGAAATAAAATAAGGGACCTAATGCAAGCTGATTAGACGTTGGAGGTGATTGAAAAAATATGAAAGCTATTGATTATAGGATGGACGAGCTTGAGGGAAGGGAAGAGGTGTACTGCGACAAAGGAGACAGAGTTGGTTACAAGGGGGGTGATAAAAACTCACGGTTTTTCCCTGCTAAGGCGAGCCAGAGAAGAGAAAAAAAATCCAGTGATGAGCATCCAAGATGAAGCCGGAAATCAGTATAAGGAGGAAGCAGATATCTCTGAAGTTTTTGTTCATTTTTTTGATGACCTTTTTCATCAGGGACTCACATTGATGTCTTCCCAATTATAGACAAGAAGAACTCTCGTTTAAATAATGAGATGGTGGAAATTATGGTAGCACCTTTTACCGGAGAGGAAGTAAAAAATGCTCTCTTTCAAATGCATCCCTCGAAGGCCCCCGGTCCAGACAGTATATCGACTCTATTTTATCAGAAATTTTGGGATATAGTTGGAGGGGATGTAATTAATCTGGCTCTTAATTTTTTGAATAATGAGGGAGATATCTTAAATTTTAACCACACTATTGTGCTCATTCCAAAAAAGAAAGTTTGTTTGCCTCCGAAAGATTTTAAACCTATTAGCCTTTTTAATGTCTTGTATAAGGTGATTGCCTAATCTCTTGCTAATGGGCTGAAACTTGCCCTTCCGGTGCTTATTGATGAAACTCAAAGTGGTTTTGTTCCCGGTTGTTTGACCACAGATAATGCTCTTGTTGCCTATGAGTGCTTCCATTATTTGTGAAAGAAGAAAAAGGGGGTGAAAGGAGATATGGCTTTGAAGTTTAATATGAGCAAAGCTTATTAAGCCATTGATTACAGGATGGACGAGCCAGGCTGGGAGACCTTTTGGATGCTTTACCGGCCTGTTTGGCTCAAAAGAAATGAATGGATGTTTTAAAATAAGCTGAAAAATATAATGTGGAGGATTGACAAGGCCATTGGAGTCTTAGGTGAGTTATAAGGAAAAAGTAGGTCGTAGGTCCACTACCCTAAATCAAATTAGAAATTTATAAACCTAAACTTACACTAAACTAGTTAGTGGCATGTAAAGGGTCGAACCCACAAGGAAGCACACGAGTTTAAACACCAAAATCACTAATGCAAGAGTCATGGAGAATATTTTTTTTTCTTTGATTAAAAACACTAAAACAACTAAGAGAGACTATTGAGAATTAAACCGAAGGGAAATAATGCTAGGGGGTACGGGGGTGTCAACCACGATTAACAAAGATAGACAATGATGATTATCATGAAGAACATGCCATGGAATACAAAATTCTACCTAAACAATTCACTCCCATGCAATTGTCCAAGCAATCAATGAATGAAGTCTTGGCCTAATCAAGATCACTTCCGCGCATCTAATTAGGCACTAATTAAATCATGAGATTAAGAGTGCACAAAACCTGAAGCTCTACTTAAACAATTCATTTCCATGCAATCATTCAAGTAGATTGAGAAAAGAGATCTTATCCTAATCCAAATCACCCCCGTGCATCTAAATTAGGGAAAAATCAAATAATGTGCTACTAATAATCTCACACCATCAAATATCATTCATTCATCAATTCATAGCATGTATTTAATCAATCATCAGCAATCAATGTTAATCCATGCCCTTCACCCCCTTCCCCTAGCTAAAAACCTATCATAGAGAAGTAAAGGAAGCCATGATAATTGATAACTAAACAAGGTAAGAAAACACAATTAACAAGGATAAACATGAAAATCAAACAAGCAAGAAGAGATTACTCCTAATGCATCAACAAAACAATATGTAAACCAAATGAAAGCAATAAACTAAAGTAAAGAGATAGGGAAGAAGAGATTACTAATGGAAAACTTAAATTGACATTTCTTGAAGAAAATCCAAGTGCTACAATGGAGAAAATCACAATCTACACTACTTTCTCTCTCTAAATTACTCCTAATCTAACCCTAATCTAGAGAGAAAATGCCTAATCTAATTTAAGGGATAAAAGTATGGAAAATAAGCTCCCCTAAAATAGGAAAACCGAGGTATAATTATATTCCAAGAAGAAAAAGGAAGAAAATCGGAAATAAAGCACGAAATAAACCCAAACGAACGCACCCGCGCACGACACCGTCACGCCCGCGGTGAACAGTGCTTTGTCGCGCCACGGTGCAGCTGCCACGCCATGGCAGAAGTTGCCGCGCCACGGTGAACAAGGGGGGCCAGAACAGGACAGCAGGGCCGCGCCCGCGGTGGCTGGAGCCGTGCCCTCTCCACGCCATCTCCAGATTGCTCGAAAGTTTGCCAAAGCTGCTCTCCACGCCCACGACCTACACGTCCGCGCCCGCGGTTCAAGGGACAATTGCGCGCCCTCTCCAAAATACCATCTCTCCCTCTCCTAGAACATGGTAGCTCATCTTACTTCTTCCAAGAGCACTAAAAACCTACAAAATAAGGACAAAAATGCTAAAAAAAACACAAGAAGAGACCAAAGAAGAAGAAAAACACGAGAGGAAGCAAATATAACCAGAATAAAGGATAAAAACAACTAGAGAGGGCACAAACAAGTTACAAATGAGGGTAAACCCTCCCTAAAGAGGGGTAAAATAGTGGCATAAATGCCACTCATCAGTGTGGCAAATACAAAGGGTAGCAATCTCCCCTGCGTTTGGGTTCCCCATCCTATGGGTTTTTTAAAACTTAACACCGACGCTGCTATTGACAAGGAGGGGTGTGTAGGTGTTGGTGCGATTTTAAGGGATGGGCAGGTGATCCTCTTTTAGCTCTGTGTGATATGTGGAGGGGTGAATACACAACAGAGATTGGTGAGGCGTTAGCTGTGAGACATGGCATCAAAATAGCGATGGAAGCAGGTTTTCTTAGCTTCAAGGTTGAAACTGACTGCCTTGCTCTTGTTTTAGCTCTTAGACAAAGGAAAAAAAGAAAACTCAATCTTTGGCATGATCCTCAATGATATCTGTCACTTTACTGACCAATGCAACTCTATTTCTTTTGCTTTTGTTAGAAGGAATGGGAATAAAGATGCACATGCTCTTGCTAAGCTTAGCTTGTCTTTAGGGGTTCTTAATGTCTGGTTAGAAGACATACCTACTGCTGTAATGAGCATTGTTGCTGATGATATTACTTAAATAAATGCTCTTTTGCTTGCTGTAAAAAAAATTAAAAAAAGTTGATAAGAAAGGATTGAGAGTGACCTTTACCTGCAAACTAAACTCCATTGTGGGTTCGCCAAGAACAATATAAATACTAGATGATTAGCAGACTAATTAAATTCAAAATGATCACTAGAGACTAAGGAGGAAAATATAACCCATTCACAAAACTAGTTTAGACAACCAGTGGCTTTTGGGGGGGGAGGTTAGGGGATGCTAAATCCCTCTAATTGGCAAGGAAGTAAAAAAATGTATATTAGTTCAGAGCACTCTCAACACTTCCTCAGTTCATTCCCTAACATTTAAGCAATTAGACATACTCTTTATTCAACTGAATCAATAAATATTATACATTTAACAATCTCTATAAATTTTTAGAACAACGAAAGGTATTTAAGTACTATGACATGCAACATGTGTTTAACAGAGCATTTCTTCTTTAGATGTACCATCTAACCAATAATGCTTACCAAAAAAGCATAATAAGCAAAAGTAAGATTGAGCTTTACCATGTACGAAGATTTTGACACTTTAACCCTTTGATTGCTGCCTCAGCAAAAACTTTTGCAACTTTTGCTTTAGCTTCTGCAGCCTCAGCCTCCCTTGTAACCTTCTCAGCTTCTAAAATAGCAACTTCTGCTTCAGCAGCTGCAGCGGCAGCTTCATGAGGTGACAAACTCTTCATTTTCCCCAATTCTGCAACAACTTCTGACGTTGTAAAAATTTTAAGTTCCTTGCTTTCTGGCTTAGCATGGTCCTTGTGTTTACCATCCCATAAATCTTTTCTTGTCTTAGAAGAAGGTGAAGTCTCAGATATTCTATACCTGTGCTTAACCTAGCACAATTAAAACCAATACTCACAATTAGTATGTCCTGTTGGGTTTGAGAAGTGTGGAGAACGGTTCAAGAAGACAAAGGGCTGACTTCAAATGAGCATATCTCAATATATAGAAATGATATTGAGACGATTCAAGTTGGAGATGATAGCTCGTCTCAAGAGCTTTCCAACAACTAGTCATAAGCTCGATTTAGTCAAGAATCGAGGGAGTTATGGCCGTTTTACGAAGAGTTGTTTGCGCAGTGCAGAAGTTCGACCGAACTTTTGAAAAGTTTGGTCAAACCATTTGAAGAAATTGAGCTGCTGCTACTGACTTCCTTGTTCGACCAAACATTTGGCAAGTTCGACCGAACCACCCTTAGTTCGGTCGAATAGGGGGTAGGTTTGGTCGAACCTTGTGCGTGCCCCTGTTTTCTACGCTATTGCGACTTAAGCGATGTGGCTTATTTAAGATTGTAGGATTGTTTTATTTTTCCTAGAACTATATTGTGTAAGAGAGCAAGAGTATACTCATGTTTTGTCATTGTAAGAGAGAAGAGTATACTCATGTTTTGTCATTGTAAGAGAGCAAGAGGATGAAGGGAAAGATGTAGAGAGAGAGCCTCAATGTAAACCCAAACACTTAGGGTTTGAGTTTTTAAGAGGGTGAGTTTGGGGTGGAGATTTCATGGTGATTGAAAGCTTGTAAACTACATTAATTTTCATCAAATTGTTACTCCATAGTGGATTGGTGGGTTTTTCTCCTTGTTCTCGGGTTTCCCACGGTAAATTCTCCTTGTCTCGTTTGTTACTTGTTTTTCCGTCTTCGTTGTTGTTAATTGTCGTTAATCGCAAACTAGCTAGCACATTCGGTTAATCCTTTCATGTCCGTTCATGGAAAGGGGATAATTAACAATACAGTTGTAAAATAATCTGAGATACATCACATGATGAGAAAGTGGATGTAAATACTCAGGGAAAAACCTTTCGATTATATAACAAGTCAGCTTTATAAAAGGTTTCAATTGGATATATGAAACTTTTGGTTTGTTTGGATACCAAAGTGGAAAAGAAACGGAAGGGAGGGACGAAGAAGGAAGGGGGACGAATGGAAGGGGAAAGGAGGGAGAAAGTTAGGTTAGATTTTCCCTCCAAATCATTCTAACATTGGAAGGATTTGGTTTATTACACATGGAGGGAAAATGAATCCTTCCATTTCCGTATCTAAAGAAGCAAGGATGAATCCCTTATTTTCTCTTCTCTTCCTTTCGCTCCAATTCTCTTAATCCATAGGGTGTCGTATCTCCTCCCCCCCTCCCAAAAAAAAAAATAATAATAGAAAATTCTAAATAGAGGCTATACTAAACATGAAATAAAATTCTTGATGTCAACTCACTCAATGTACACAATCACACCAAGCTAAGAAAAATATAAATGCATTAAAAGCAACCCAGAGGGTTACAACCAAACAACTAAAATTTTACGAACTGATGATGCTTGTTGTCAGAAATTTCTACAATAGTCATGTGGACTCATGTCTTCCAACAAGCTAAGAACCTACTTCCAAACATCCTTACCTTAATCAACTGGCCATTTGATGCCATAAACTTCAATTTTGAAGCTAATAATTTACTGAAATTTGGAGGTGCCCAAAACCGCTCCTAGCAGAAGAAAATTGTAAGTCAAAGCTTCGGTTATATATTAAGAAAAATAATGTCAGAAGCGTTTCCAACACCAACTAGAATAAAAAAATAGCTGAATTATTTTCCACAAAAAAATTGTAAGAAATATAAACAAGACACTGCCAGATAAAAATCATTCAAATAACAAATGATACAAAGAGCAAAATAACAGTCAATAATAGGGCTATTGCCTGTAAAAAGATACAATTTGGTAATAAATTGGGAGTTTCCTAGGACAGTTGGATCTTTTTCTTTCACTCTTCAACAGCCAGATAAAAGAGCACTTTGCTTTAAGAAGGTCTGTAAGCAAAATTTGCACACGTAATCGACCACCAAATCAAACTAAGAGAGAATTGCTTTAAATGGTCATGCGGCAAGAATATATTAGCCGCGGGGGGGGGGGGGGGGTTGGGGGGATTATGGAATAGTTATCCAAGTGTTTGCATGAGCTGACACTTAATCCAAATTTCAACTTTCATCCTAGATGTGAGAATCTAAACATCACTCACACGATGTTTGCTGGTGAATATGAAAATCTACTCAAGTTCTCTAGAGTTGATATTCATTCTACTCCCTTTTTGTAACTTTTCATAAGTTCTTTATGGGTATAGGTTTTCTTCAAATTTAAAAAAGAGTGAAGTTTATTTCGTGGATTTTCAGAGGCTAATCAAAATAGAATGTAAGAGGTGCTATGGATAACAAAGCGAACCATCCCTTTTAAAAATTAAGGGTTTTTTTTCTCTTCTGAAAAACTTACTATTTCTCATGTAGGCCTTTGGTGGACAAAAGTTACTTCTAGGATTGATTGCTAGAGTTATAGGTTGCTTTCTTATGCTGGGCAAAGGGAGAGTTGTTTGTTATTCAGAATATTGCGCGCAGATCTTCATTCTCCCTAAGAAAATTTTAAGGGAAATTGAAGCTAGAATTCGATGCTTTCTTTGCACAGGGATAGCTAACCCTTCTAAGAAGGCTCTGATTTCTTGGAATCTGGTGTGCATACCTAGAGTTTTGTGGGGGATGGAATGTTATTTCTCTTGGTGGCTGGAACAAGGCTGCAATAACCAAGGTGATGTGGGTTCTTGCTCACAAAGCTGATAACATGTGGGTTAAATGGGTTCATATACATTATTTCATATATACTGAGTTCCAGTTTGCTCCTATTCCTAAGAAATGTTCTTGTATTCTAAGAAGGATTCTGAAATGCAGGGCAATAATTGATGAAATTGGTAGCTGGAGTGAATCAGGGGAAAATGAGTATAAAAAAGTTATATGCTTTGATCAGGCCTCAAGGAGCTAAAATTATTTAGAAGATGGTTATTTGTAATAATAAAGCTTCTCCTAAAATCTTTGTATTACTTGGCTTGCTGTTTGGAACAAGCTTGTTACCAAAGACAGGTTGACTGTTAGGCATGTGCCTTATGATCCTATCTGTTATTTTTTGTCTTGCTGAAAATGAAAGTGTGTCGCACTTGTTCCTTAAGTGTGCTAATTCTAAGAGGATTTAGAGGTTCTTAGCTTGTGATGTTTAAGTAAATGACGGGAGCATAGGGATGACTAGAAATAAGGAGGGGAGAGGACATTAAAGTAAATGAAATTGTAAAAAAAAAAAAAAAAAAAGGAAAGGAAAGCAAAATGAATGAGCGAAAAATATTAATCTTCTTCAGGCCAAAAAGTTGATGGCAGTATGTATTCTAATCAATTTGGTCATTCTTTCCAATTCGTTTTTTTTCCCTCATCTTACCAATGAAAGTAATTGGGTAATTTTGGGAGAGTCTTATGAATCATGAACATGACTACATAATAAAAATAAGTCAAAGTATATTAAAAAAATAAAATAAAAAAGTAGGATGAAGAAAAAGCAGCAGCATAAAGTGGATGTGCAACAGTAATAAGCACCTTCATGCTATTTTATTGGAGGCCATTAGTGGTGTAGCTTGGGCTAGATCGGTTCCAAACTAGTGCCGGCTAGGGAGTTCAGTAGTTAGTAATTTTCTTTTTCCAATTATTCATTTTTGTTGCCTTTTCTTTTCTTAGTTGGCTAGTTTTTTTTTTGTTCTTGGGGCTTGCCCCTATCGTTCACTAAAAAAATATAACAAATTGGAATATTCTTGTCTAATGTAATAATAGTTGCTTTGGTGTTCAAAGCAAATTATTGATGTTTAAGAAAGCAATAAATATCTCCCAATTACTAGCACTAATTCTATATTTGGATTTGGATAGCCCTACTTCATGAAAACTCTTGATCCATAACTAACAAGAAGAGTAGTTACTGATAAAAGTGATAAATTAATTCTTAAATGATATCATTAGAGAATCCACGTACAGATTATGCTCTAAAATTGATAAACAAAACATAACACTTCCTGAATAAAGCTAATACAAAACTCAGGAACCACCCATATAAAGCAACTATGAAGGTGAATAACATAAACCTACTGCAATTTAATATTTTAAATCCATCAGTTAAGCAAGACAAAACTGATAACTAGTTGACAGTAAATTGTTAAAGCTACTGCCATGGGATGTAATAAATTAGTCGACGATGATATGAAAATCAACATATTGAGCAGTTACAAGCATAAAAAGACGTACAAGTATGTCAAAAAGCAGATTTCTTTGACAGCAACCAAAGACTGGAAGATGGCAACTAAATAAAAAAGTCATTCTGACTTCTGAGTATAGCTAATGATAAGTTGTTATAGCCTCTAATACCTCTATGTACATGGCAATTACATTCCTGTCAGAACCTTTAGGCCCCTGAAGAGTTGTTATAGCCTCCAATATGAGATTATCGAGCCTAAGCAAAAACAAAATACAGAATAACAATCATTATCGAAATTATAAAAAAATACCATATCAACAGACTGTAAACTCTTAAAGCTACCATAGCTTCCTAAACAAAGCATCACATAAAGCATACCCACACTCATCACTCCTTTTAGGGGTCGTTTGGTTCGCTGTAATGGCAAAAGGGAATGGAAATGATTCCCTTTGTAAGCGTTTGTTTTGCGACTTTTGTCATTCCCTTTCTCCTTTTTTATTTTTGGGTTTACCCATTTTTATTCCACCCCCATTCCCCACCCCCCTACCTTTACCATTCCCTTTCCTCAACCACCACCATACCCACATCCCACCAACCTCGTCGGATGGTCGCCGGCGATCCCTGACCTTGGCTCCACCTTCACCGGCGATCCCGACCTTCGCTCTACCTTCGCCGGCGATCCCCGACTTCGCTCCACCTTCGTCGGACTCCCTCGACCTCGCTGCACCTCCCCCGACTTTGCTCCACCTTCGCCGGACTCCCTCGACCTCGCTGCACCTCCCCCGACTTCGCTCCACCTTCGCCAGACTCCCTCGACCTCGCTACACCTCCCCCGACTTCGCTACACCTCCCCCGACTTCGCTCCACCTTCGCCGGACTCCCTCGACCTCGCTGCACCTCCCCCGACCTTCGCTCCACCTTCTCCGGCACTCCCTTGACCTTGCTGCACCTCCCCCGACCTCGCTCCACCTTCGCCGGCACTTCTCCGACCTCGCTGGTCGCCGCCGGAATTCCAAAATACCAATTTCCAGAAGAAAAAAAAGTTAAAATAAAACCCTAAATGGTGGTGCTGTGGTGGTGGTTCCATGAAATCATTCCCTTTGTTTTTTTAAAACAAGCAACCACCCTAAATTTCAAGGGTTTCATTTCATTCTCCTCCATACCCTTTCCCCATTCCATTCCGATTCCGCTTTGCGAACCAAACGACCTCTTACAACTTTTAAAATCTGTTTTAGGCACTATAAAAAAGAATGAACCCACAAAAGAATGACCTAGAAACTATACACCTCTCATCCTTTCTCTTATGTCAATCAATGTTTCACGTTAGTTTTAATTGCCACAATTTGTATCACTAACAACTTGTTTGGATAGAGATATTTAAAGGGAAAGATAGGGGGTGCCTTATTTGGATTCCAGATTGTGAGGATGAGTTAAATGGAGGACAGAATAGTGGAAATATTTTCCTTCATCTTATATAAACAATCCTCCATAATTGGAAAGATGTGGATGGAAGATTGGAGCCTAAGTCAATTTCTCAATTATTTTATATATATATATATATCAAAAGTATTCAAGAAGTAGGTAGAATTCACAAGAATCACAAATTTGTAAATATGTTGTGATTGGGAAAAAATAAAATAAAATCATGTTCATGGAACTCTTTCTGTCGCAAATATATAGGGAAATAATGTTTCTTAACCCCTCCCCTCCCCTTTTCTTCACTCTTTAAGACCATGTTCACTTCATCTTAAAAAATAATATTCAATAAAAATAAGTTCAGTTCAGTAAAAATCAGTGATTGTGAATAAAAAATATAATAAAGAATGAGTGCAGTTCTATAATATTAATTTCAGTTCAATAATAGTAATTTAAATTCAGCAAAATTAATTTAAGTTCAGCAAAAATGAGGTTAAGTGAACAGGGCCCAAGTCTTATCCAAACAAGTTGTAAATTTCAATTCCCTTTTTGCATCTTGGGTGCGGCAGATAATGGCTCAACATAGAATTTCAAAACAAGAACTACCCACCCATAGTATGCGATTTTATATTTCTATTGAGTTTTACAGTTGTTTAGGGATGGAAAAGAAGGAGAGGAGAGGGATGGGGGAGGGAAGTTCCAAATCTCTCCACTATCAATTCTTACAATTTAATTCAAACATGTTTCTCCCCTCCAATTCCCTTCCTTCCTCATTTGTTATCCAAATGAAAGATACTCCACTCCTCTATTTCCCATCCTTTACCTCCATTTCCTTTAAAACAAACACACTGTTAAAGTGATTGTAGTCAAGTATCCATTATAAAGACCCGACTCAATTATGCATTTGGGGATGAGCGGATAAAGCGCCGTATATCAGCACTAACCATGAAACACTATACAGAACAGAAGTTACTAGTCCAGTCTTTGATTTTATACGGACTGCAAGAGGGGTAGCATATTTGGTTATAACAACATTACACTTCATACACCAAGATATACAAATAAAGAACAGGTCAACATAATGACAAAAGGACTGACCTTGTATATGTTTTCTTCGAATCAGCAACCTGAACTGTCTCACTGAGGGTACCAACAAGTTCATCTTCAACAGCATCCTCATCACTCCTAACATGGTTCACCACGGAAGGCTTGTCATCAAGTTTGGGGATTTGTGGATTCCTCTTAAGTGCTAGCCTAGCTTTTTCTCTAGATCCTAAGCCACTCAAAGTCACATAAATATTTCTCCACTTATCCTGTCAAGAATGATAAAGAAATTCTGGTGTTAGCACAAGTTTAATACAAACAGATAGGAACAATCATTAAAGCTGAAATAGAATTTTTGTTGCCTCTATCAATTTCACAATGTAAAAGTATGTTCAGATAAATCAAAGCTTCAATTCCCCTAAAAGGGCTCAATACCATACCTTGAGATCCACATTTTAACGGAAGCATAGGACATTGCTGAACTCTAGATCTCTAAGTATTGTTTGCCACTCACCAGACCCATGCTCGCGTACTCTAGCTTTTAGAGCTGCTTCTTCTTCTGCTATCCACTTTTGTTTAGGAGCACCCATTAGCAAGAATCCAAGACTCTTTACAAGAAAACATATAAGATTGTTAAAAACTGCTGAAACTGCATATCACAGGCCAACAAATTGTACAAAAATCATAAAGGCCTAAATCAGGTTATAGATCATGACACTAGTCGTGAGCAGTAATCACTATAACTGCTACTAATAGCAAAAGAAGACTATGCAGGAAAGTCTAGTCGAAATGGAGAATACTTTATACGAATTAGTGAATTTACAAGAGCATAAGGAAACTGGGAATTTCAATGTCCCTTTAATTTGGGAATGACCTCTGAACAAAGAATGGCATGATGCTAAAACATGTCTTTCTCATTTCTGTACACTTTTCACCTACATATTATCAAAATACATCATGCATGCATGCATTGAAGGCTACAACATATCTTAAAAAATAATAAGACATCTGACATCGCAACCTTGCATCTTTTGATATCTTAAAAGATACAATCAGCACCGCCATAATAATATACATTGGCAAAGAAAAGATACAATTCTGCATCTTATCCAAGTGTTAAGATGGTAATGAATAACGCGCATCATTATGCTTCAACTCTTCAAATTCAATACCCAAAAACCCTCTCCCGCTTCCCGAATTCAACAAACATCCAAGAGTGACCCCAGAAGATTATGTTTTGGGTCCCATAATTATAAATTCCAACAACCAAACCTTGATCAAAACTCGGAAATAATAACTGTTTGGGTCCAATTTAGTCCATCTAATTGGGCCAAGTCCAAATGATTCAATCCAAAGCCCAAAAGCAAGGTTCAACTCTCCGGCCCAATGTCAAAGTCAGTCAAAGGTTCACTCCAGGTGGCAAGCCCACTTGACTCCAAGGGCCCAAGCCCCTCATTTAAGCAAAGGTATAAAAGCCAAACTTATTCCATTTTACAACATTCATTCACAATCAGCCTCAAGCACAAAATCTCTTGCATAGCACATTCTCTCTCTCTTTTAAACACCGTACTGACTTCGGCATCAGAGGGGCCTTCCTCGACACAACCCCTGAAGCTAGTTTTACGTGTCCTTTGGTGTGTAGGAAATCCTCAGTTCCAGCATTCTTTGGACCGAGATCAGTCTTCTCCACCTTAAAAGGGCTTGCCGAAGGCCCCGTTGTTTTTACTTGAAACAATTTGGCGCCGTCTGTGGGGAGGATACAAAAAGTGAAGCCAAAAATCCACCACTCCTAGCAAAAAACATGACTAAGAGTGGCAAAAGCGCCGGGAGCGCTAGAAAGAGGAAGGAAAGAGACCTGATCACGGTGAGGCAGCATCAGCCGATTTCACCGTCGCCGGAGCCATCCACTCCTTCCTCAAGAGCTCCCAATTCCCAAGAAAGGGAGGCTTCAAGAGCCCCCAATTCTCAGAGAAGGGAAGCTTCAGGGGGCTCATCCTCGCACCAAAATCGACAGCCCACGGTTTCACCCGAGCCGAGTGGGACAAATGCGAGGAGTCCCCCACCAAACAGCAACTTGCGTTCTCAGTCCCAGCCGAAAGAAACCCCTCTATCAGGGCCCTCTACGGAGGAAGTGGTCAGGGCCGTGGCAGTCTACATGGAGTTCCCTAAGGCCCAAGGGGTCATCCTCCACC
This sequence comes from Chenopodium quinoa, assembly GCF_001683475.1. Classification (NCBI taxonomy): domain Eukaryota; kingdom Viridiplantae; phylum Streptophyta; class Magnoliopsida; order Caryophyllales; family Amaranthaceae; genus Chenopodium; species Chenopodium quinoa. The sequence goes on from NW_018744239.1 coordinate 9,858,857, forward strand.
AACACCTCCTAAGTCTCCATCTCAGCAGCCGAGACACCTGAGAAGGAGAGTCGGTCAAGAGAAGGATGGACAATCTCTATCCTAAAAGGAGCTCGGGAAGAAATGGAAGGAGAACATATGGAACTCTAACAAGGAAAGGAAGAAGAATCCTCACTTCTTCGACCATTCTGAAACTCAGGACGCAATGAGTTTCTGGAGCAGCAATACTACTTCCACATACAAGGAGGAGTCTGCTCGCTGAAGTGTTCATGAACGCTTAGGCGCAAGGGAGGTGGACATGCACAGCCGCCTCACCTTCCCGGAAAAGACCTGGCCCTATCCCGAATTGTCTCGGCCAGGGACGAAAACCACTTCCACCTCTCTAAGAGGGAGAAGCGAGGTCCCTTCAGCCAAGCAAAGAGGGAAGGCAATTATGGTCCTTACAAGTTCGCCCTTCCAGAGTTGGATACTGGAAGAGCATGTGCCGACGGTGAAAATACCGGCGCACATTACTTACGATGGCACCTCAGACCCAAAGGATCACATTGCCTCCTATGAGAGGCACATGTATCTTAACCCTAGGTCTGAGGCTACCTGGTGCAAGTACTTTCCAACGACCCTCAAAGGTGTTGCACAATCGTGGATCACCAAAGGGGTAAAAGAAGGCTCTATTTCTGGTTGGAATGACCTTTCCAACAAATTCAAGAGTAAATTTTCTACGGCTAACCGTCGATAAAAGACAACTGTAGAGCTGATGGGTCTGCAGCAAGCCAAAGGCGAAAGCCTCCGCAATTATCTGACTCGTTTCAACAACGATTCATCCAGAATTACAAGTCTGGATCAAGGCCTTGCCGTGTTTGCACTACGGAATGGTCTTCAAGCTGGAAAATTCCTGGACTTCATGGTCATGCATCCCCCGCATACCTTGGAGGAAGCTTTAGATGCCTCGGATAAATTTATCTGAGCCGAAGAGTGGAACAAGTCGAAGTCTCAGTCCCAGTCAGGGGCTGGGAAAGCCAAAGGACAGTTGTCCGAGGTTTCTCCGCCGAGGAAAGGGAAGGCCAAGACCTCAGAACCGTCCTCGGCCGCAGAGCCGAAAAAAGAAAAGTTCGTCCCCTATACAGGGCGATACGAATCATACACTCCCCTTACTCTTCCTCGCGCTAAGATCTACAGTACGACAAGGGACGAGGGGAGCTTCAAGAAGCCTCGGCCATTGCCACCATGGCATCAACAGAAGGGCAAGGACCGATGGTGCGAGTTTCATGAATCTCCTGGACTTCGCACCGAGGACTGCCTTTAGCTGAAGGACCAGATTGAGGACCAAGTTCGGAAGGGCTATCTGAAGAAATACCTCGCGGACCGCCACGAAGAGAAGAAAGTTGAGAGAGACTCTTGGCAGGATCTTAACTTTCCCTGGAAAAAAGACAAGCAGCAAGACAAGGACACCCTTGACATTCTTGTTACTTCTGGAGGAGTATCTCGAAGCGCAGTGAAACGCCACTTGAGGGGTCTGACCCACCAAGTCAATCATACTGAGCTCCGGGCGCCTCAGTCTCTGGTACCGAACATTCTGTTCACAGCCGAAGACTGTGAGGGGGGTGGTGTTTCCCCATGATGACCCATTGGTGATAGTTATGGGCATCGCAAACCGCAACGTCTGGCGAACCCTCGTCGACGGCGGCATCGTGGCGAATATCCTCTTTCGGGGAGCATTTGACCAGCTGAAGATGGAGGCCAAGCACCTAACTCCGGTACCCTACCCGGTATTAGGATTTAGTGGCTCTTCATCATATCCGGATGGGAAGATTCTTCTTCTTGTTACCATCGGCAAAGGCTGAGCAGTGCGGAGCATCATGGTTGAATTCTTAGTCGTGGATGCGCCCTCTGTGTATAACGTGATTATGGGGAGACCCCTCATTCACGACATCCAAGGAGTTATCTCGATGTACCATGAAACGATGATATATGTTTCGGACGAGGGACACTCCGAGAAAATAAAGGGCAGCCAAAAGGAAGACCGAAGATGTAATCACCTCAAGCCATCCAAGGGTCGCCGCAACGACCAGGATGATGAGGAGGAGAAAGAGCAGGACCGCAGCGCAAAAAGCCTAAAGGCTTAAGTGCTTTGGCCCAAGGAGCCCCGGCAAAGGAAAAATCCTTAGGGGGTGAAAGAGCTAGTTCTTCATCTGAGTCGAAAGACTCAGAGGATCAGCTAAAGCCTGGGAGGCCTGCTGATATTGACAGCAGGTCAGAATCCGAAGAGTCCAATGCCAAGGCTTTGGCATTGGATAACCAGACAGAGTCATTAGAGTTGGCCGAAGGAAATTCTGAAAGGTGTGTCAGCATCGGACTGGGACTTGAGCCAAACGTTCATGCTGAGCTAATCCAACTCCTTCGGGACAACAAAGATGTGCTCGCATTCTCGGCAGAAGAAATTCCCGGGATTGATCCGAACCTCATCTCTCATAAGCTTAATGTCGACCCTGCATGTCGACCTATTAAGCAGAGAAAGAGAAATTACTCCGCTCAAAAGAACCAAGACATCGCAGCCGAAGTCAAGAAACTCTTGGATGCTAGGTTCATCGAACCTTGTCAATATCCGGAATGACTGGCTAATGTGGTGATGGTTCAGAAGGAAAATGGTAGCTGGAGAATGTGCGTTGACTTCACAGATCTGAATAAGGCATGTCCAAAAGACTTTTACCCCTTGTCGAGGATCGATCAGCTAGTCGACTCGGCAAGTGGGCATGCCCTGCTCAGCTTCATGGACGCATTTTTTGGATATCATCAGATCTTCATGCACCCCGATGACCGAGCAAAAACAGCATTTGTTACAAGTTCCGGGGTGTACAATTATAAAATGATGCCCTTCGGATTGAAAAATGCGGGGGCAGCATATCAAAGGTTGGTCGATCAGGTATTCGCCGAGCAAAAAGGCCGTAACATGGAAGTTTATGTTGACGATTCTATCGTCAAAAGCAAGGAAGAAAAAAACCATGTTACGAACTTGGCCGAAACCTTCGCCACCCTTCGCAAGCACCAAATGAGACTGAACCCGAAGAGGTGTGTCTTCGGCGTGAAGTCAGGTAAGTTCCTCGGCTTCATGGTCAGTAAAAGGGGGATTGATGCTAATCCCGCCAAAGTGCAAGCAGCTCTGGATCTCCCCGAGCCGAAGACTAAGAAGGATGTTCAGCGCCTAACTGGCAGAATGGCCGCCTTGTCTAGGTTTATCTAGAAAGCCTCAAGCAAAGGGCTACCTTTCTTCAAGGCGCTCAAACTCCCAAAATCAAAGGAGCTCATCTAGGGAGACGAGCAAAAGCAAGCCTTTTAGCAACTTCGTGAGCATCTAGCTCAACTCCCAACACCGGCATGACCAGTTGAAGGAGAGACTTTACACTTATACGTGGCGGTCAGTCTAGCCACAGTAAGTGCGGTGTTGCTAAGGGAAGAAGAAAAAGTTCAGCAGCCAATCTATTTTGTCAGCCACACTCTGACAGATGCCGAGACACGCTACCCCCTACTCGAGAAAGTTGCATATGCAGTAGTGGTGGCCACTCGGAAGTTAAGGCCCTATTTTGACTCCCATTAAATAGTGGTCCTAACTGATCAGCCGCTAGAAAAAGTACTAGGCAAGGTGGAAAAATCCGGTAGACTAATGAAGTGGAAAAATCTGGACCGTTTTCACGGATGGATCTTCCACCGTGAATGATTCGGGGCAGGGGTCGTCATAGCCTCTCCCGAAGGCAAATCCTTTGAATATGCACTAAAATTTTCTTTCAAACCTTCGAACAACGAAGCCGAATATGAAGCAGCGATTGCTGGCTTAGAATTGTGCATAGCTTGGAAGCCGAGCATGTATGTCTAAAGACAGACTCTCAGCTCGTCGCAAATCAGATCTGGGGTGAGTATAAAGCCAAAGAGCCTTCAATGGTGGCCTACCTCGCAAAGAGTCATAACGCAAAAGCCGATGCACTCTCCAAACTTGCAAGTTCAACTTTAACTGAGTTGAATCGATCTGTATATGTGGAGGTACGCCAAGAAAGAAGTGTGGACGAAGAAATTAGCACATGCTGCGTTACACAGGAACCGAGTTGGATGGATCCCATCCTAGCTTACAAGCTTCAGGGTGAACTCCCCGAAGACCAAAATTTTGCCTCTAAGATAAAAAGAATTAGCTCAAGATTCATAGTCTTTGGAGGGAAACTTCTAAAAAAGTCCTATTCAGCCCCACTATTGAAATGCGTGGGTCCAACAGATGCAGACTATGTCCTTCGAGAAATTCATCTCGACATCTGTGGAAACCACATAGGGGGAAGAACCTTAGCTCATAAGGCATTAAGGGCTGGGTACTATTGGCCAACAATGATCGCAGATGCAAAGGATCTGGTCCGAAAATGCAAGAAATGCCAAAAGTTCGCACCCGTCATCCATCGGCCATCCCGAGATCTTCAGCCAATCCTGAATCCTCTTCCATTCGCCCAATGGGAATTGGATATACTGGGACCATTTCCCGATGCTCCTTATCAAAAAAGATGGTTGATAGTCGGCATAGATTATTTCAGCAAATGGATCGAAGCCGAGGCTGCTTCGAACATCACAAAGCAAACTGTCAGGAAATTCATATGGCAGAATATCCACTCGCTTCGAGATTCCAAGAGTCTTTGTCTTTGATCATGGAAGGCAATTTGATAACCTGCCGCTGAAGCGGTACATAGATCAGTTCGGCATTAAGCTGACATATTCTGCAGTCTGTCATCCGTAGTGTAATGGCCAAGCCGAAGCTGAAAATAAGCAAATCCTCAACGCTCTCAAGAAAAGGGTTGAGGATCAAAAGTCCAAGTGGATAAAGGAGCTTCCTGGAACCCTCTGGTCATTTCGAACAATAGAAAAAGAAGCAACAGGGCATTCACCTTTTGAGTTAGTGTATGGATCCGAGGCTGTGCTTCTAGTGGAAATTGGCTTAGAAAGTCTGCAACTAAATCTCTTCTCAGCCGAGGAAAATGAGCAGCTCATGAAGGAATCCCTTAACTTCCTTGACGAGATCAGAGGTTTGGCTCGAGGCAGAATGGCTGCATATAAGCACAGAATCATCAAATTTTACAATCGAAGGGTTCACCAAAGACTTCTCAAAATCGGAGATCTGGTTCTTCGAAATGTTGTTGATGTGCAAAAAGGCCGTATTCATGGTAAACTCTTAGCAACTTGGGAGGGACCCTATGAAATATATGATGAGCTTCAACCAGGCACATACCGACTTCGGCAGTTGGATGGTACTGAGCTGAAAAATCACTGGAACGCTGATGTACTAAAAAAATATCATGTGTAAATCCCCTTTAGGGAGGAACAATCTATGTAAGTACATTATCTTTAATTAATGAGAAGGGTCCTTGAGCCACCATTTACTCAAATTCAGCTATATTTCTATTTTTTATGTCTTCTATGGTTTTCGCAAAATTCAAGGTTTTTGTTTGGCGTTGTCCAAAGTATTGCATAGTGATGCATTGTACTTCGGCAAGTCACAAAACCTGCCAAGATGAGGATAAAAGATAAAAGCACTAAGTATTACATAATGATGCCTTGTACTTCGGATGAATTTGTTCCTCTAGGCAAAGAGGCCATAGACGCATTCGAAACATATCCTAAAAAATAGGAACTGATAAAACCCTGAAGTATTGCATAGTGATGTCTTGTACTCCAGATGAATCAGTTCCGGGTGGTGATTGCATTTTCGAAGTATTGCATAGTGATGTCTTGTACTTTTGATAGATCACTGCCCCGGCATTGTGTTTTGGATAGTCGTTCCCTCGGATGGATTGAAAGTATCACAAGAGTATTGCTCTCAGAGTCTAGGGCTCTTGAGCAAGAAATCAGAGCTTTTGAAAACAAAATAGAAGAGAAAAAGGAAAATACGTAGAAATTCTGAAGCTGGAATATTGCAAAAATTTCACCAAGGCAAAATCCTCGGCTACGCCGGGAAAGCAGTTGTCCCAGAATCCTGAAGACGTTATCTTCAGATTTCTGGGGGGCAAGAGGCACTCACTTGGCAAGTTCCTGTCCGAAGTTCGGTACTTGGAAAAACTTTTCACAAGTAGAAACATCCGAGTAAAACGAGCGGGGCAAAAATAATGTAAGCAAAGGCAGTGCACTCTCAAACAAAGTAAGATTCTCAGCTAAATATGTTTCCAAGCCGAAGTTCTACACTTGGCCAAATTTTGAAGAAAATCAAGAAAGGCAGCTAAAGTACAAAGAGCATTAAAGCAGGCAATAAGAGGAAAAAGCTGAGGAAATAGTTCATAAACATAACATGAGGATTTCAAATGTCAGATAAACAACAAGAAATTCTAGAATCGGCAGCCGCCCACAAGCGGAAAACACAGCTGCCGAAGAAGTGTACTTAAATAAAAAGAAGTTTGTACCATGCAAGGCTAGCTAAAGCAAAAGAGTAAGGCAAAAAGCAGTTGCGGCATTAATTCAGTTAAGAGCACGTAAACCCGCAAGATTCTACTGACGACTGCCCGAGTCCCTATGCTTCGGCATTGGCTGGATCGGAGTCTGGAGCCTTCAAAGTCTCAGCAGCGGAAGAAGAGGCAGGGTGAACAATGTCAATCTTTTCGGATGGTTAGGGACCGCCGCCCATTCCTCGACCTGATCCTAGTCTATGTCTGGGTAAGAGTGGAAGGCCAAGTGCCGAGCAACTTTAAAACCATTATAAAATCCCTCTTCATATTGTGCTCGGGTGTAGATGCGCACTTTCAGCAAATCGTTGGCAGCCGAGAGATCTGCCTTAGCTTTTTTAGCCTCTTCTTTGTCCTTGGCCAGCTGGTCCTTCAGCTCTTGCAGATTAGACCCCATAGTAGACAGGTCGGAGTCCTTGGCGTCTAGATGGCTGACAGGGCGCAGAGTCTTAACCTCATGACTTGCTTTCTCCATCTCCAGGCTCTCGGCTAAAGCTTTTCGAGCTTCTGCCTCTTTCTTCATTCTCTCCTCAATCCGAGCTTTGAAGCTCGGAATGTCGACGACACCATATTCCTGAATTAAGGCATGACCCTCCTCAATCCAGGGAAAGACGGTCCACTCAATGGTCTGGCAGAAATCTCGGAGCTGAGAATCCACCTCCTGCATCCGAGACTAGCTGGCAGAAGACTCTTCCTCTGCCTTTTTACATTTCAGCTTGTATAGCCGAGCCCGGTTCTCAGCCTCCTCGGCCTTAAGCCTCAACTCCTCGTTCAGGCCAGTAGCCAACACATTGTTGTGCACAGCCTGTCAAGGGGGAAAAATGCATCAGCCGAAGGAAAAGAGATACATAAAAAAAAAAAAAAAATAGAAGAGAGAAGAAAAGAAGGAAGAAGGGAAAAAAACAGTGATTGATACTTAAAACAAATGTTTGAGTGTAAATTACCTGCATTAACAACTTCTTGTTCTCAGCAATAGGGTCAGGCACCCTCACCAAAGGCTTGGTCACTCCTGCAGCAGCGCGAATTGACCATCTCTCGGCTCTCTACAGCTCAGTAACGTTGGACAGGTCACCAAAGAGCTCAATGGCTGAGTCTCGGTGAAGATGCAAGCTATCCCTGATAGCTTCAGAAACTACTACCTTTGGGGTGGCCTTAAACCCCATATCTCCGGATTGGAAGGTCTTGATAGAATGCCCAGCAGAAGATGGAATATCAGACGCTCTGGGACCCTCAATTCTTTCGTCAACCTCCTTGAAATTATCAGGTCTCCCCGACAGAATTTGTACATCGTCATCCTCAAAGTGCGACACTATGAGTGCATTGGTTTCTCTTTGGATTTCGACTATGAAATCTTTGGCTGCGTGCCGAGGAGACTCTATGAAGACAGGAGGAGTCCTTTGCTGCATTTCTTCCTCCTGATGCTCAACTGGAGGGGGAGTTTTTTCCTTGATTACGTCGGCTTGGGTCTCGACCAGCCGAGGTCTCTTGTTAGCAGGCTTATCAACCTGGAACTCTCCAGGTTCAACAACAGCTCTTCTTTGCCTCCTCCTTCCAGGACCCGCCATTTCTCCTTCTGAAGAGGAAGGCTGAGCTTCTGCAACGTCCTCTTTGTTTTCTTCTTCTTCGTCAGACTGGAGCAGAAAAAACAAAGGAGGGCAAGGGGTGATATCAGTATCACATATGTAAAAAAAAAAAAAGTAAAAGCAACAAAACTTCAAGCTGAAGCTTAGTACTTAGACAATTCTCACAAGTTAAAAATTTTAAGGTAGAAGGAGCAAGGCAGACGAAGTTCTATACTTAGACAGTTTTCACAAATTGAAAGTTTAAGTAGAAGCAGAAAAGTAGACGTAGTTTTATACTTAAGCAATTTTTCACAAGTTGAGAAAACATTAAAAACTCACCGAAGTCGCTATAAGACGCTCGTCTTCGGAGTCCTCTTCTTCTTAGGCTACTTCTCTCGGCTCAAAGTTGTGCTTGGAGTTAACGGCAAAAACTTCAGCCTTAACAGCAGCTGTAGCCGCAACAATTTGCTCTTCTGGGCCCAGCAAAAAGAACGAATCCCTCTTCAAGTACCAAGGCTTCTGATCAAGGTATTCAATTGGTTTCACGATTTCCAGTTGAGAAGGGCGCAGAGCAGGAGCCCTAGCAGATGGAGGGGTGATAGAAGGATCACGCCTTGTGACTCTCCGGGCTGCGTTGATTCCGAGCCGATTGTACTCTAAGCCGCAATTTCCTTCGTGTAGCACTGAAAAACCACAAAGAAAGCAAAGGGTTATTCTGCGTGAACAAATAAGACTGTAACAGAAGAAAAATAAGCTAAGTAAAGACTCTCGACCCCAGCCGAGGTTCTCACCATTTTGAAACTTTCGGCTGAGGTTGACAACAGCTAGTATCTTCTCTTTGAAGATATAATGGTAGCAAGGGAGCCAAGTCTCTGGCACCCCGTTTGCTCGGCGAGCACCCCTCGCATTTGCATCTCTATTAAAGAGTTTAAGCAACTCCTTTTCTTCAGCAGAAAAATCATCAGGACCGAGGATGCTCATTTTTGGATCAGACATTCTCAAATACCTCGGCCCCCCATAGTAGTTCGGATGGTCCTCCTCAGTAGGAGCCCGAACCCAGATCCATTGACCTCTCCACTCCTTGTCCGAAGTGTCATTCGGCCAAGTGGTCAAAATCCCCCTCCTGGATTCTATTCTCCACCATCCAGGTCCATGGTTCTCATTGGACTGCTGATTTGGCACCAATTTGTGCAGCTTTCTGAAAACATGGACACTTGGCAAAAATTCGTAGAAGAGGCTGACCCATAGAAATATCATAACTCTTCTGATGCTGACAGGGGTCAATTGGCACAAAGAAATTTTGTACCCATTCAGCACCTCGACTATAAATGGGTGGAGAGGAAACCTAAGGCCAAATTACAGCTGCCTGGTGTATACATCCAAATAACCAGGTAGAGGCCTGTGAATTCTATCTTCAGCCACAGGCATTTGGCACCAATATCCATCCTCCTCCATTATGCCGTAGAAAACTTCTATTTGTTCGGCGAAATGGTGGAGGGCATCCCCTTTGACCCACTAGTCATAGGGGGCAGCAGTCGTTATCCCGCTATTCTCAGGCGGATTTTGCCATTCCTCGGCTCCATCAGGCAATCGTCGAGGCCCATGCCTAGAGCCGCTAGCTGAGGTGGTGGTCTCTTCCCAACCTCGGTACGGCACCGAGCTCAGGGGAATTGCAGCAACTGGGGGTTCATGAGGAGAAACCCTATCCTCTCTCCTTGGAAGTGCAGAGTTTTGGCTATGGCTAAGAGGGGGAATTCGCTGCAAAGGCTGGCTGCGTCGAGCACCCAGCACAGTCATTTAAAGCTCTTCCTCCTCACTCGAAGAGCTCTCAACTCTATTCCTAACCATTATTTTACGAAGAAGTGGATATTGGGAAAAAGGGCGAATTGCTGTGCAGAATTGCAGAGATTAAGGGCAAGGAAAATCTAGGGTTTGCAGTGAGTTCAGTGTTCTTGGGAAATTTGTGTGTTTGCGAGAAAATGATTAAGGGAAGTGGAGAGGGCGCTTTTATACAAGGATTTCAAGAATCAAGAATTCCAAAAAACCTTAAACCGCCAAAAACCCCAGGAATTCCTCATTAAACGCAAACCGTCACACACGTTCTCAGTAAACTACCCACTAAACCCTCAGTCTTCTTTAATTAATCTCCTTAATGGCAGTTAAGCATCATTAATTGCCTAATTCCTTCAAGATTCAAGTTGCCGTTATTTGTCCTTTCAAATTCGCAAGTCAAACCCAACCCGTCTTTCAGCCGAATTGGGTTTGGGGGGCAAGTTGTTTGGGTCCATTTCAGTCCATCTAATTGGGCCAAGTCCAAATGATTCAATCCAAAGCCCAAAAGCAAGGTTCAACTCTCCGGCCCAATGTCAAAGTCAGTCAAAGGTTCAGTCCAGGTGGAAAGCCCACTTGACTCCAAGGGTCCAAGCCCCTCATTTAAGCAGAGGTATAAAAGCCAAACTTATTCCATTTTACAACATTCATTCACAATCAGCCTCAAGAAAAAATCTCTTGCATAACACATTCTCTCTCTTTTAAACACCGTACTGACTTCGGCATCGGATGGGCCTTTCTCGGCACAACCCTAGAGGCTAGTTTTACGTGTTCTTTGTTGTGCAGGCAATCCTCGGTTCCAGCATTATTTGGACCGAGATCAGTCTTCTCCACCTTAAAAGGGCTTGCCGAAGGCTCCATTGTTTTTACCCGAAACAATAACAATCCAAGTTTAGATTTTCACAATGATCCTAGAAGATTATGTTCTGGGTACCCATAATTCTACAGATTTGCAAAGATTTACAGCATTTATAAGAAGCTTAGCGATATCAACAAACTGGAGAATAAGTAATTGAATAGCAAACCCATTTTCATAGAAAACCCAACCCCACCAAATGCATCAAAATTAAACACCCAAAACAGAAAAGATAACAAATTGAGAAAACATGATGAAAAAATAATGGCATAACATTGTACAGAGAGATCAATGTAATAAGAGAAGAACAAAAATCGAAATTTAATATAGTTATCAAAGAGATCGATGAAAACATGAATAAAGAGGAAATCAAAAGGCAAAATCGTAATACCTAAATACAAGGGAATTGCAACAACAACAACAACAATGGAGAAATCGCTACTGAATCAGAGGTGGGAGCCCCACTTTATCTTGATGATAAACATGATAAAAATAGGTTGTTTATAAACATTAATGCATTGGGAATGGTGCCAAAGTATTAAAAATTAATATTTTTTATTTTTTGTTTTTTTTTTATATGAGCTACTCCCTCCATCCCATAATATAATTCTTGTTTTTGTGTTTTCGCGATATTTAAGAAATAGGAGGAAAAAGTGGATAAAGTACATTAATAAAAGTGAAAAGTATAATTATAGACAAAAGTTAGAGAGAGAAAGTGGAAAAAAATATAAGGCATGTACAAAATTCAAGGATAATTTAGGAAGTACAAAAGTGTCTTTGACAGCCGATGCTTAGGATAGTGGTTATAAATATCACTATTTATGTGCGACTTTCCATTGGGTAGATGATCAATGGTTGTTACAAAAAAGAATAATACATTTCAAAATACTGGAATACCCACACACCGGCATTGACATTGCTCACCATTTAATGCAAGCAATAGACGATTACAACCTTCGAGATAAAATGATGTCTATGACTTTTGACAATGCAACCTCTATGACATACACAACTAATCTTGTCAAACAAAACTTAACCAATGTAATATTAGACGGTGATGCTCTTCATACTAGATGTGTTTGCCATGTACTTAACTTATGTGTACACGATGGAGTTCGGGCAATTGGCCCATACTACAACAAAATCAGAGATGCTATTATGTCTATTAATAGCTCAAACATGTGGTACCAAGAATGGAAGAGTTTTCTAAGACAACAAAAGATAAGGGCAATAAAAATCAAAACCGATTGCCCAACTAGGTGGAATTCCACCTATGACATGTTAACCAAGGCAATTGAGTACAAGAATCCGTTAACACTATTTTACAACCAAACAAACTGCTTTATATGATGATGATTGGTATAACTGTGAAAGATATATGAAATTTTTACAATTATTATATAACATGACATATTGTTTTTCTTCTGTTTACAATCCTTGTGCTCAAAACTTTCTTTCTAATGCATGTTTACTCACCCAACTTTTCGCTGATCATCGCAACCAAAGTGATTATGATCAGTATCTTCTAGCAATGGAAACAAAGTGGCGTAAATATTATAGTGAAATTCCTTTGATTTATATTTTTGCTCCATATTAGATCCTAGGCAAAAGTATGAAAACACATTTATGTTAGTTGACATTTACTTTCAATGCATGCTTCCTGACGATGATGTAGAAAACTATAAGACTAATGTGAAGGATCAATTTTTTGCTTTATATAGAGTTTATGAAGCCAAATATGGCACCGTTCCTCGCTCAGGGCCTTCCCCAACCATCCAAAAACGTAAGTAAGAAGGCCAAACATTTATTTTCACAAGCTACTAACTTGATTTCAAGGTTTTCAGGTGATTCATCAATCAGGAGAACACAAAGCGACGTCTCAGAGTTGCAGATGTACCTGAGTTACGACTTCACCAAAGGCATGGACGACGATGAGATAAACAGTCTCGACCTCCTTGAATGGTGGAAACAACAAAGCTCGAAGCATCCAACTTTGGCGGAAATGGCACGAGACATTCTTGGTATCCAAGTCTCCTCTGTTGCCTCCGAACGAGTTTTCAGCGCATCCAGAAGGGTTCCGGACGATAGAAGAATAAGTCTAAAACCCGAAACACTAGAAATGTGCGTGTGTTTCAAAGATTGGTTGGATGCGGAAAATCGCTCACAAGACCGTTCTTACGAGGACAACGACAACGATGAAGGAACCTTCGCTTCCGACCATTCGGGTTCGACTAGTTCCCAATCTATCCAACTAGCCGATGAAGCCGAAGCCGACGACGAAGACGAAGACGAGCAACAAGAAGAATAGATAATTTTTGTATATTGTACGATTTTAATCGTTATCGTTTATCAATATTATCATTATCTAATTTTCATTGTTATCATTGTACAATTTTCTCAACTCAAATAATAATAATATGAAGTATGCATTATTCACATCCAAAGTCCAATTTTCCTTTTATCCCCGTTTGTTATAATTTGTATATTAATATAACAAAAAGAAAGTTATACCAATTAATAATACAAAAAATTATTTAATAAATCATAAACATTAAATTTTAAAGTAATAGTATAAACTAAATATATAAATATAAATATTGAATATAAAAAATAATAAAACATAAATGTTCAACTTAATTTATTTTATAACTTATAATTTTATAACTTATAAGTTATAATTATAATTTTATAACTTATAAGTTATAAACTTATAAATTTATAAATTTATAACTTATAAAAGTTAAAATTATAGGTTATAAAATTATAACTTATAATTTATAATTATAATTTTATAATTTATAAGTTATTAACCGTTAACAAAAAATAAAAAAAAATTAAAAAAAAAGAAAATTTTACACAAGACCAGCCCGCCAAGTCAGCATGCAGGCCAGCACGAAGGCCGGCACGGCACGAGGGTCGTGCCAGGCCGTGGGCTGGCCTTTGAAATTGGCCGGCACAGCACGAAAACCTGGGCACGCCGGCATGCCCGGCACGACACGACGGTGACCGTGGCCCACCAAGCACGGCTCGCGGCGGCCCGACACGACACGATACCCAGGTTTACTAACATGGTTAGCTCCCGTGTTAGTACCCCTTTATTGGGATGCGTAATCAAATTAAATAAATGATTAGTTGTCTGTGTTTGTATTATTGGTTGCATGTTGAACTCAGGGCTCGAGGTAAGTTTGAATGTTGCTAGGTTATATGCATGTTAGTGTGTTTCGTTTACGCTTATGTATTCAACATTGCTGATTGTTGTGCTTGTGTGTTTAGTTGACCTTGTCTTTATCTTGGCCCTACGACAATCCATTTCTTATGGCAAGTAGTAGAGACAGTTTAAAGAGAAGTTTTTCAGGTGTTGCGGCATATTCATGTTGCTGAAGCGGGTTCAGAAATTTTCGACGACGCAAGACATTGGGGCATGTGCTGCTGCTCATATCTTCACTAGGATAGGGTTTGTTATAGTTAGTGGAGTGGGACCCAGATTGTATCTCGACTTGCCACTAGTTTTTTGTAGGTTGTATGACTTTGTCTGTTTTTGAGATATAATAATAATAATAATAATAACAATATTAATAATAATACTAATAATAATAATAATAATCTAAGTATTATTTAAGTATTTAAGTATTTATAAATTTATTAATTTTATAAATTATTTAAGTATTTATAAAATGTATTTAAAGGACCCACTTATTTTAATTAAATATTTAAAGGACTAAATTATCTTAATTATCAATTTTAATAAAGTAAATTTTATTTTGGGTTAAACGTGTATAAATTATAATGACTCATTCAAATAATCATAGGTAAATCCGTCTATTTGGACCATGGGGCCCAAACATCTTATAATTTTTTTCAAAGTAAAAAGGGTCGGAGCGAAAATAATAGGTCTCGATTCGACCAGCCTCATTTAAGTTTTAATGTTACCCGCCTCATTTAAATTTTAATGTGACCTGCCCTCTCATAACCCTTTAAAAATTGACCCACCCCAGTCCTTGCCCCTAACTCGACCCATTGAACAAGTTTTTCGGACCAAAGTTATTAAAAAACCTTGAAGATCACAGTACTCGCAGTGTCTATGTATTTGTCTTATTTGACAAAAGTTAACTTTTGATCCAAAATTTTCAATAACAATAATTTCAAGTTGAAATCAATGCACGTGTAGTGTTTGTTTATTTGTCTGAAGAACCAATTGGGGGACAAGAAAACCCTTTAATAACAATGAACAACTAATAAAAATTCAACTTCCATTGATCGCATCGCAAGTCTCAACTAGCATTTCCCAGAAAATTTAATACACAGTATCAATTTCACTGCAATTCAGATAACATTAATTTTTCTGGGTTAATACTAACATTTTGGGATATTTTAAAAAAAAAACTAAAAAAACCCAGTTCTTTCCATATTTTCTGGATCTTATTTTACAATCTAAGTATACCTACAAATTTCTAGAGATAATATTGAACTTCTATGAATTGAATTTGTGCAATAGATTGCTGTAAAAAATGTTAAGAGAAGGAAAATCTCTTGCAGAAACTCCAACATGGTCTGTTGCAACAGTTACTTCAATTATGATTTTTGTTTGTTTTCTTGTAGAAAGGTGCATTTACTGGTTTGGCAAGGTGAGAATTTTGCATACATTATTCTCACTTTAATTGATGACATATTTAAATGGGTTGCATTTTTATTTTATTTTTTTTTTAGTTTTTGTTTTGAAGGGAAATTTTGAGGTTTTTTATTTTTAATTTTAAATTTGCAGTGGTTGAAGAAGACTAGGAGGAAGGCTTTGTATGCTTCATTAGAGAAGATTAAAGAAGGTAATTTGACTTCAAAGCCAGTAATTAACTAACATTTGTTGTAAATTTTAGTTAAGAAATGTATAGTAATAAGATTAGTTGCTTCAATTGTTTGGTGTCAATTTTTTTTTTTTTTGGGTATTATCTTGTGTGTTTGCTACCTTTTGTGATCTGTTATCTGGCTTTCTTATTTTCTGTTTTGCTTACTGGTAGTCGAGTTGGTATCATAAGCATGCTTCAATTATTTGGTTATACACTCGAGAACATGATGTACCGGCGATCCAGCTTGTAATTTTTAGAATTTGCTTTGTTTTCTATTTGTGTGGTTTGGAGATGTGATAACTCAGTATACTTGACTATGGTCTTTGGATTTTGATGATCATGTTTGCTCTTTGGTCTACTTATATTATAGTAACAAGTAACGAGTAATGATATACAAGTCATTTCATGAAGCTAGCAAATTTTTAGAAGTCTGAATATTATGGCTCTTAACAGTGAATAGCTACCCATTATGAGATGTAACTTGTTCTCTCTTGCTTGTGCAGAACTTATGCTGTTGGGCCTGATTTCTTTGTTGTTAGGACAGTTTGCTAGATGGATTTCTGAGATATGTGTAGATTCGTCTCTTTTCAACAGTCGATTTTATGCTTGTTCCGAGGAAGATTACACTTCCCATGAGAAATTTTTTATTAGAGAATCATTTCCCTCATCAAATGAGACTGATATACCTCCAAAGGGATTGTTCAATTCCGTTTCTCATCGATGTCCTGAAGTACGTTGGTTCCCTTACACTCCAGTTCTTGTTAGGCATGCAGTTACCTTTTTCAAATTTATAAGTTTCTGATTGCTGCAGGGTCGCGAACCTTTTGTGTCTTATGAAGGTCTTGAGCAGCTTCACCGGTTCTTATTTGTGCTCGGTATTACCCATGTTCTATATAGTTGTGTTGCTGTTGGTTTGGCTATGATAAAGGTATAGTTTCACATCCATTGACAAGCTTATTTGCTGATACTAATAATTCTTATTAATTCATTAATGGGACATGTTGGAAGCAAATAATGCTAATGCCAATAGAATTATTTGAGATGCGAGGTTTTCATATGTATGTGGTAAATAATATAACTGGCTGCACCTTTCAATTGTGTAATATTCTTTATTGATCACGAAAGATGTATATTAGTTAAGCAACCATTCAAGAATTACAAAAATTAAACATGAAACTGGGTCTTTGATGCATGGGTTTTGTTGAGTGGATGCTTAACAAATATACAAGTTAAAATATATGAAACTTTTCAACTGCTAATTATAAGCAAGATTAAAAGCTAATTAGATATTTTGAAAGTGGTGAAAATAGCGTGAAGGATTACCTTGGAATCCCATTTGAATGGAAGTGCACATATCTGATCAGATTATTAGATTTTTTTTTTCTTTTACTATAAAATCATGAATCATGAATCATTCATCTTCATCTGATTGTATTTTGTAGATATACAGTTGGAGAAAATGGGAAGCCCAGGCAATTTTGCAAGGTAAATGAAGGATTGGATTGTTAAGAAACAACTATTAAAATTGTTTTGATGTTCATTATATGGTGTGGGTTCTTACACTACTGAATGCATTGCAATTTTGCCTATATCTATTTTCATTATCTATCATTGGAGTAATTATCTGACGTCTTTCCCATCCAGTTATTTATATTCTAGCAGCAAGAGCAATCCTGTCCATTATATGATATTTTATTCAAGTAATATATTTTAGTTTGTATTTGCTATAAATGTTAAGAGCCGTATGTTTCAAGTGCCTTTTTCACTTAATATTGCTACTGTGCAGCAAAGAGGAACAAGGTGATGAGGCGACAAACCACCTTTGCTTTCCATCATGCATCACATCCTTGGAGCAGAAACCGGGTTCTAATTTGGATGGTAATTTGATGGTTTCTTTGTGTGACACGTTGTTTATTTAATGTTACCTTCCTCTCTGAATGAATCCATGTTTGCTTCTTAAAATCGTGAGATTTTGAAAAGCTAGTCTTGATCCATCTCGTGTAGAGCTTGAACATTTCTATATGTTTTGTAATAAAAGCAATCAAGATTATCTTCCATTTATTGTCGTTGCACCAGTGCACCTTTAAGTAATCTTAGCCTATTGCACAAATGGCATTCCTTGAAAATTCTTATAAGATTGAAAAATGGAAAGAAATACATATTGTAATATGTCTCTATTATATGAGAACTCATCAGTTATGCTCCTTAGATCTTATCACATGATTAATTTCTGGCAAGATTGAATGTACGACAGAGGGAGAATTGGTTTGGGCGGTGGTGGCTTGATGTGGGGAAGATTATGGATAGAGATTAAATATGGAGGATAGCAAGAAAGAGAAACATGCTTTCAATTTTATTTATTTATTTTTTTTTTTTGGGCTGAATACACATTAACTAATTTACCTAACTTATTCTTATAGCTCTTTTAATTTGATTTCCTTTTAAATAGTTGTACAGAAGTAACTTCCATTCATTTCAAGTAACCAAACTGCAACTGAATCCAAAATTGAGTACCCAAGTAATTACTTAACTCATAAACTAACTTAGATTACTAGGCCTTGAATTATGTTAAGAGTATTATATGTTTATTTATTTATTTAACACAAATCTGGGGATGTATTACTTGATTAGAATAAGAGTATATATTACAAACATGTTCCTTTGAACAAATGAAAATCTGGAGCATTGCAAAAATAATCCACCATTACCACTAAAACATAGTTAAAGTTCATACAAACAAAAGAACAGTTCTAGGCTGTACTATTTAGATTATAAACAGCAGCAGAAGGATAGCCACAGCAGCCTGCACTAAGTTGCACCAAAGCTCCTTTTGTCTTGATCATAAATGATCTTGACACTATCATAGTGACACAAGATAACGGAATCAAAACAAACTTTATGAGGAACATAAAGAAAAATAAGACTTTACTATAATGGTTCTTTCCCTTTTATTTCTTGTCATTTACTTCTATGAGAGGGGTTGAGGAGAAGAGTAAGCAGTACACCAAAAATTGGAAGATCAGGATAAAATTGTGGTAACAGAAATACTGAAGCAAAAAAGAGCGATGCCTTTTGACATTATAGCTTTTTGTGGTTAATTGTCAAGTCCTATAATGGCTCAAATCACCTTTTTTTTTTTGTTTGTTTGTTTGTTTTTTGGTTTTGTTGGTTGGAGTCATTTTGGCTCTGTTGGTTGGATTACTTGTTGGAACTTCTTTCGTGTCAATAGTTGCTAGTCTTAAATTATGTTGAGTAACTATCAGACAGATGTCGTTGCTCTATAGTGATACAATAAGTCTTGTATAAGGCGAACTTACATTAATTTTATTGTAAGACGGTCAATATCAAGGTAACTTTAATCCCTTTAAGGGTAACTTTTAATTTGTGATGTATTGATTGTATTTTAATGTGTACTTTGTAATGGATACATGTTATGAAGGCTAATATGATTACTCTATTATAAGTGTTTTTTAAAGGTAAAAATCATGTTAGGAAAACGGTAACTTTTGTAGTATATAAGGTAACTTTAAATACTTTTTGGGTAACCTTAGACCGTCTTACAATAACTTAAAGTCTACCTTAATCAAGAATTTGTGATAGTGACAACCTTTTCTTTTCTGTAATAATTTTTTATATAGGTTATTTTAATCAGCTTTACAACCCTTTTTCGTCAGAGGGCATTTTCTATCAAACAATTATCGAGCTATGTGTAATAATTTATTAAAGATTGAAGGTAGCAAATGTTAAGCATAATGTATCACCTACAAGCTATTTTAACTAGGATTTTGTTTACAAAAAAAAAAAAAAAAAAAAAAAAAAAAAAAAATCTTATGTTCTTTTTTAATCTCAAAATATTTCTCTTTGGGAAGTTTCAAATTAATTGCAAGATTACTTTATTTGGCTAATGATTCTCTATCTCTTCCCTTATCACATGGGTCTTTCTTTTTATTTCTCTCTATCGTTCTCCTCTCCTGAAATACCATGCATCACCTCCACGTTGCAATTAAAAGGAATGAAGGAAGTATAATAAAAAGATGGACAGATCTTGCTGTACATTATTATGGCTACATAATAATCATTAGCTTATGTGGATTCCTTCTAAAGGATCAAACCTTGTGTTGTCATGTCATAGAGATTAAGCACTATATGACTCATTCAATGTTACTTTTGTTCTCAAGTTGATCCATCCTTTATTCATGCAGCTATGTTTTCTTCGACAATTCAAGAGTTCTATACGGAAATCAGATTATATGGCACTGCGTTTGGGTTTTATAACTGTAAGTGTCACTTTGACATTCCTGTCCTTGTAATAGTTCATTTGTATTAATATTTTCCTTATTGTTCTTTGAAGGTGAGTCAGTCATGGTTTCATAGCTGGATGGGCCTGAATGCCTGATGTTGTGAATTTTTTATATCAATGTGTCTGACAGTAATTATCAATTCCATACTCTTTTGTAATGCTAATAAACATCCTCCCACCCCTTCCCCCCCCAAAAAAAATAAAAAAAATAAAAAGGAATTGAGATGTCAGCTTACACTTACCGTAATAGGCATGTATAGAAGTTCTGGTGGAGGTAAAATCAGTGGAACGTTAACATATTATCAGTGGAACGTTTATTCAGTTTCAATGAAATATTGTCCTATGTATGATGTTAATTTTGGAAGAAGCACTTTGCGCTGTATTTGTTATTCTTGTGCTTGGAAGTGTTAGTATGGATGACTCTTTTCTCATATAGTCATATGTAATGCTGAGAAACAACTGCTGAAATTCTAATATATTAATTCAGATTTCAGTATATTTCTGTTTGAATGCTGTGCGCCTCTGCTACACTCATTCTTCTACATCTTCCAGCTTCGTTCCTAGATTTCCTCTCATTTATATGAAGTGAAATACCCAGCCTTGATTACTATGACATCAGAGAATAACTGTTAGATTTCTGCGTTGAAAACATGTCGATGTCATCCAGAAAATTGAACTATTATGATCCATAACAATCTTATAGCCGGCTTTCTCTTCTAGTTGGGTTGATGCAATTTCAAATTACCTTGCATGATTGATACAGCCATCTTATAACAGCTGATTCTATAATATGTGATTTATAGCTGCTTACTCTGTGGGGTTGAGGTTCAGATGAGATGTGTCAGGACAACGGCTGTTAACATATCTACGTGTTGCAAAATTTCTCACATTGTATGATTAATGGTTCCACTTTAAGTAGCTGACTTGATGATATTTCGTTAAAACTTGTTTGCAGAATCATAGACTACCACAACTCTATGACTTTCACAAATACATGGTTAGGAGCATGGAAGATGAATTTCACACAATAGTGGGAATCAGGTATACAATTCTTTGTTGACTAGAGACAGTTTTTATTTATTAATTAATTAATTTTTTTTTTTTATTTAACTCTATGTCCCATATCGCAGAAAGCTTATAATTTAGAGTCCTTGTTATGGTGCTAATATCAACTGTGAGTTTAATACGTCACTAATACTTGTGCCATTTGAGTTAATTAGCTTGGAAAGACATTACATATCTTTTTTTTAGGCATTTAGAACACAGAAAATGTACAAATGATCTTAAGAAATTTTTCTTGGGCTAGCACTTCTTGACTTCTATTTATTGGGTCCAGCATACCTCTCACAAAATAGTTTCTGTTGTATAACGATATTAACCTTTACGGGCTCATATTTGGCAGTATGAAGTAGTTTGTTGAAAAGTTTTAAGTTTTGAGGCCTTGTCCTCTGATTTTTAGGAGGAATATCTGATAATGATAATTTATATTAGTTGGCCTCTAAATGATCTATCAATTATCAGTGATCAGACATCTTGTGTTCGTACTCTAATTTAGTAGGTATTATATTTTTTAACTATCTTACTCTGTGCGACCTAAATGTATTAATATCTTATTAATTCATGTGGTCAAGTTTAGTGTTTAAATCTGCTAACAGTTTCTCACTGTCTGTTCTCTACTACTAGATATTTGGAACTGATTTGATGATGTAAGTCATGTTTGAGTCAGGTTTAGCTTGACTTGAACTCACAAGTTGCATACTCAAGCTTGATTTAGATAAAAAAATCAAGCTCTAAATCTAGGTCCGACTTGAAAATAAATATCCTGCTGCATTTGTTTTATTTTCCAGCATTGGGGTGCATCAGTGCATGTAATATGCTAGCATCGAGAGTTGGAAAACTAGTCATGTCAGGTCTGACTTGTTTGCCCATTGATAACAAATGAGTTCAAAGTTCCTATAATGGTTCCTTAATTTTATTTTAAATAAATTGGTGACTGAGTTAAATGAGTTAGGGTTGGTTATTTTTGGATTGGAATTTTCATCTCTCACCTAACCCATCTATTAGATAGGTTGTTCATGTCAATATGTTTGAATAAATTTGTTGATAAACCAAACCCAATCCAACTTTTACAAGGTTAGGTTTTGGCTGTGTTGTGTCAGGCCCATAGAAAAAAATTGCGGATGCGGTTGCGATCGCAGTAACGGTTGCGTTGTCGCGGGAACGGCTTGTAACGGACGAATATAACGGATCGTGGCAAGCGCGGTGTGAATTTTTCGAATAAATTCACATTAATGGATTAAGTGGTGTTTATAGTCTTTAAGTTAAAAATGTATTCTTAGAACATAAAATAACCATATTTATCAAAATGAAAGCATGTAACATATTTGGTGAATAAAAATTACTAAATATCATGTTTTATAAACTATATAATCAATTTCTAATATACTAAATGGATGTAACGGGTTAAAAAACGTTCTAACGCGGCGAGTCACCGTTACAAAACGGATGACGCGGGGTGAAAGATGTGATTTTGTCGCGGCGTTATATAACGGGGTTTTGCGGAACAGCAAATCCAAAATCCGTTACATAATCCAAAACTGCTACATTTCATTTCACTTTTTGAGCCTAGATTGAGCCAAACTTATGTTGCCTTTTCGGTTGAGCTGGTAAAACTCTAAAGTTTGAGTCAAACTTCAAGTTTTTGAGTTTATAAGTTGAGTCGACCTTGCATATGAGCTTCGCGAGTTCGAATTGAGCTGATTCAAACTTGAGCTTGACTTATAACATAAACAACTCTGTGAGAGGAATAGGACTATAGGAATGCAGTTATAACGAGTTTGGAAGCAGTAAAACTTCTTTTAAGTTGTCATCCTTGGAACATTAATGGTGAGCTAAGGTTAAATGCATATCACCGCTTTATGGTTATGTCCAAGAGGAACGTCTAATATAATGAAGCTTAATAATTAGTCCCTTTTCTTGGAATGTTATTTTAAGATCTTATGCTAGATATCTTCATTTTTGCAGTTGGCCATTATGGGGTTATGCAATACTATGCATCCTGCTCAATGTTCACGGTACTTTTTCTAATTGAAGAAGATAAGACTTTAACCCAATTTCTTACATATTGTTTTATTATTATTCTCTTTGAACTTCAATCTATGATGTAATATGCAGGACTGAACATTTACTTTTGGCTTTCATTCATCCCTGTAATTGTAAGTTTTTTTTGTCTCTATCTGCCTATTTTCCTGAGAAAATTATGAGCACCTATATATATATTTTTTTATTTTAATTGTGCATAATGGATTTATGTATACTTTATTCTTCCTTATAGCTTGTCATGCTGGTTGGTACAAAACTTGAGCATGTCGTTTCCCTTTTGGCACTAGAAATTGCAGCACCAACGTGTCCATCTACCAGGACTCAAGTGAAGCCACGTGATGAGCTATTTTGGTTTGGGAAGCCAGAAATGATATTATGGTTGATTCAGTTCATTTCATTTCAGGTGACTTGATCTCAGTATTATTCTCTCTAGCTTTTTATATAATGTATTACTATATCCTTACGGTTTGTTTTCTTTGGTACATGCAGAATGCTTTTGAAATGGCAACTTTTCTCTGGTCCTTGGTGAGTTTTCTCCCCAACTCCCCACTTCTTGTCACACACGCAATATATGTTTGTACACATGCTTTTATTATAATTTGTTTTAGTGTTTGGGGTGATTAAGAGGAATAAGAGGGAAATTGCGATCAAACAAATATTGAGGCATGTGAGAACACCTTCACAGATACTAGATCTGCCTCTAACCAGTGCAAAGAGAACGTCATATATGTTTCTGGGATAAAATTTATCTTTTGGTGTTGCTCTTGCAATGCTCAACGAATAGACACTAAAAGATCAAGTACGAGATAGAACAAAAATGAAGGATTTTTCTCTAATCGCGGAAGACTATCAAAATACCCTAGACTTTGATTCATGCTGCTTTATATAAACACGATCAATGATAGGACATGTATCCATCATGTCTTTTCAAAGAAATTTTCTTACAATACTTCTGTGATATAAGAAGTCTAGAAGTGAGTGTTACTCTATGAATAACAATTATACTTTGAGATCATGTATCTCACGTGCAATTTTGGGAACAACTCAATCACCCCTCTGCAATCTTTTGAGTGATAATCTGAGTAATCTTTTTTTCCTTTTTGCAGTGGGGATTTGAGCAGCGGTCTTGTTTTATGAAGAACCATGCTATGGTAATCATCCGTTTGGTTTCTGGGTATGTAAATTATAAATGTCATTCCTTTTGCTTCTTGTCACATTTCATTTATAGAAAGAATGGAAACATATTGTTATGTAATTTCATATAGTTGTACTTTCAATAAAGTTGTACAGATTGAGCTCTCATGGTTTGGATTATACAAATTACTAGAAAAACATAAGTTATTTTTACTCACTCTAACTTCTGTACTGTACCTCATCACAAAAGTTAGCTACTTGATTACTGGTAGAAGTAAAATGATGCCAAAACATAGCTAGTTAGCCATGCACTCCACAATCATCGGGGAGTTGCGTTGTCTGTATCAACTCATAGAAGTTGTCTAAATACATTTGGCCAATGAACAAAATCATATAAGGTAGTTAATCATGTCAAACTATTGAGATTTAGGACCTCGGACGGTGACACTTTACATGTCTTATAGCCAGATCTTGTTCCCCCTTCATTCATGTAATAATTTACTCTTGTAAAAATTAAAGTGAATGTGCCAATCTCAGTTTATGCTGAAAAAGAAAAATATATGTTGCTGTTACGGAATATTAGTATATTCTTATTCTCTGCCTTTTACAATCTTAACTGCAGCGTTCTCATTCAAATCTGGTGCAGCTACAGTACTGTCCCTCTTAGTGTCATTATAACACAGGTGAGCACATTGCATTTTGTAGTAGGATTTTCATTTCCCCTAAGTTGATGACATTTACATCTTTTATATTGAATTCATCTATAAAAGGAACTAATAACAATTCAAAAGTATTTGAATATAGAACTTTTTGGAAAAGTTTTTCATTAGTGATGCAGTTATGCATCAGTATGAGTTTGAGCTCTATAACAACCAAGGCTATTGCTTCAACGTGATTGTAATTGTCTAGTGCCTACATTTCACATTCTTCTTCAATCGATTTAGCTGTACAACATGACAATTTGTCCCAAAATTTTCTGCTACCACAGCACATTGAACAGACTCCGAACCCCATTATGATGGAACTAGCCATACTCTCTCGACTTCACTAACATGGTTTCTGAACAGCAATATAACTTGTTCACTGCCACTAAACTAATATTAACAACAGAATTATAGGCTAATTCTTTTGACCTTTGATGGTGCTAGATGGGATCTAAGTGCAAGAAAGCCTTGGTTGCTGAAAGTGTGAGAGATTCCTTGCACAACTGGTGTAAGAGAGTTAAGGAGAAGTCAAGACGTTCACTAGCAGCAAGGTCAGTTTGCTCCCTTGACGACATAGATGAAGTAACGACAGTTGCATCCCTCACGCTATCACGAAGCTCTTCTGTTGCTTCTTTAAATGAGGTCAAAATAACAGAGGCAGAGCATCCAAATGAAGCAGGACTGCAAAATTCCGTTGTTGTTCCTGACGAGCTTTCATTCCGTATGTCAGAGTATATTTCTCAGTCAGCTGAAAATACGTTTCTAGATACACCTGATCATGAGCCCTTAAGTAATGATGATGAAGGAAAGGCTGAGACCCTTGCAGATTTGCTACAGAAAACCTGAATTTTAGAGGTTGTGGTTCTTCTAATGCTTGTTACATTTAGTTTTGTAATTCTTTTAATTGTTAGAGTAGCACATAATTTATATAACCAAGCTCAAATGTATTAACCACCACGTTGAAAATTTATAACTATCTTTTTTTTCTTTTCTTTTTTTTTAAAAAAAAAATAATATTGATACAACTACCAACCAACTTTAGTTGCATTTGGAGAATTGCAAAATAAGTTGTTAATCAGTGAGTTTTTTTTTTTTCTTTTTTTTTTTCCTCGTCTTTCATTAATTCTTATAATGTGTCCAATCTTTTGATTGAATTCTTTTATAACAAAGAAGGTAATAAGAAGATACTTTCACCGTTTCTTTTTAGATGAACCACTTTATAAATAAGGATATTTCAAATTAGGTGCATCACTTTCCTTTTTAGTTAATACTCACTCTATCTTTTATTTATTTCCTTTTTGGGGGTTTTAAAATTACATGCCTATTTTAAGAATGTATTTTTTGAAAATATTCCCTCTTTTTGATGAGTTGTCTTTAATTTTTTTTTTTTTTTTTTTTTTTTTTTTTTTTTTTTTTTGTACTTTTGACTTTATTTTCTAACACTTTCTCTTTCCATCTCTTCAATAATTACCAACTACCTTTTCTTTCTCTCTATCTCTCTCTAACCCCACATGCATATTTGTACTTCCCAATCATGGTTTTTAAGTTCTTTAATATAATCTTATATTATAATCTTATATTCTTATTTGCGTGGCGAACATCATATTCTTAGTAGAAATAATTTAGAAATGAGTACGTAACTATATAACTATATTAATAAGGTGGTCTAAATTGAATTTAGGGTGATTTGAAATCGGGTCAGGTCAATAATAGGTTAGGTTGAGTTCGAAATGGGTTAGGAACAATTCAGGTTGAATTTGGGTCGGGTCAATAATAAGTTGTATTAATTTCGGGTTGGGGTTAGTAACAGATCGGGTTGAATTTCGGGTCGAGTTAGTAACAAGTTGGGTTAAATTTGGGTCGGGTTAGTAACAGGTCGGGTTGAATTCGAGTTGGGTCAGTAACAGGTCGGGTTAAATTCGGGTTTTGATTGGTTAAAACGGGTTTAAGTCAATCACTGTTCAAGTCGGATTCTGTTCAAGTCAATAATTTACGGGTTATATTCAGGTCTGGTCATCTCCGGGTCGATACATGTTCGGGTTCGGGTTTCAAATACTCGGATTAACTCGAGTCTAGGGTTCGGATCATATCGAGTTCGGGTCACCATTTTTTCGGATTCAAACGGGTCGGTTAATAATTGAATTTGGGTAAATTTTTCAGATCGGGTCAACTTTTAACCGCTCTGATGACAATGTTGTAAACATTTTTTCAATATGCTCTACCATGTGAATATTTAAGAATTTAGAATGGAAAAATAAAGGGAAATAGATTCTAGAACGTTTAGTCCATCAATTAACGTCGTAAAAGGACACATATGTACAAGACGGTCGCCATTGAAGGAAATCACTATTTCCACCATCATGTCACAAATGGCAGCTTTTTTCTCCTCCTTCTTCCATCTCCATCATCATCTTGTTCCTCGCCATGAACTTCTTCCTCCGCAGCCATTTTCGTTGCCAAATTAAAAGAAAACCCTAAGAATAAATGGAGAATAGAATGACATGGTTAGATGGTAGGGGTATCGTCTTCTTCCATTCATTTCCCCATGGAAGCCTAGTCGTGAGCTCCATTGAAGCGTAATAGTCATTTTCTTTTAATTCGCTTGAATACTATTGTATGATAAAAGGGGTGGTCCATAAAAAGCGGCAAAGCGCTAGTGTCTGGGTATATTAATACCATATGAAATGTGGAGAGGCTACTTAGCGAACGAAGGTTAATTAGTGGGATAACATTGAAGCATTGCACAACAAATCACGGGAACAAAATCCCAACTAGGGAATCAGTAAGAGAACCAAGAAGCCTTTGCAAGTTAGGTGGAATCACATAAATGCATTTGGTTGGAAAATGTTGAGTGTGTAATACCCAAAAATCTCTCTCTACGAAAATATTAGAATAATACGTATAAAATATATAGAGATAGACTTGAGCGTATTACCGTCACGTGACAACATAAGGCTTACTTAACTTCTAAATAAAAATGGCAGCAGAAAATAACTGACTTTTGTGTAACTCATGAATAAATAAATTCCTAACTAGATGATCCCAATTCCGACTCAATTATGCGCACGATCAACTCCACACCTGAAATCAAAACTGCTTACCAATAATGGTAAACAAGGCAAACCACAACAAAAAGAAAAACAAATTAGCACAAACGCTAAGTACATATAAGTGCAAGGCATGTAAATACTTTTATTTGGCAAACATGCTTTCGAAATAATTACTTCAATTTAGACCAGCCAAAATAGGACTTTCTCAAAATTCATCACTTCCCGAAATTAGACTTTCCAAAATTAAACCTTCCAAGTATAGTAATGTCCATCAATAAAACTTTCCAAATCAATAGCTTTCCAAATGTATTAACTTTCCAATTTCAGACATATTTTCAAAACCAATTTTCCTCACCTAAGTGTGCACACCTCCCAAGCAAGTCAAACTATACTCAAGAAAAAATCAGATCATATAAAGTTCATAGTCTTACTTAACCAGTCTCGGGTAGAGACTATAAATATTAGATACTCAGGCCCATAATGAGCTGCAAATTTTAAATTAATTCCTTTAATTTAATAACTTGTAATTAAGTGATTTATAAACAACTTTTATTAAATTAATTAACTTTTAAAGATCAAACTTTTAAATCGTATCATGAAAATTATTATTTCAAACCTTCCATACGCAACCTTTATTCAAACAATCAAAATAAAACATTCACCAAAACATGCATTCAAAACTTGTATCAAGAACCTAGCCACCTATATGTACCTTGATCACGGGAACAAAGGTACGACTACACTTGATCACGATTGAGAGAATTCTCCTACAATTTAAATAACCTTAATTAATATAAGGTTAACAAATAATCCCAAATTGATAAACAATGCTCTACTTGTGCATGAACTACCAAAATATTAACCTTATCAAATCAAAACTTTTATAAAATAGCTTATGTTAGTACTAAAAATAGTGACATTAGTATAAAAAGTGTAATGTTAGTATCAATATAGCACTAGTATAATACAGTAATAATATTGGTAATTAAATGATGCTCATAATGATAATAAGATAAGGAATAAAGGAAGCAAATATTATTTTCGTTGTTGTCCTAGTCTCTTGCGGCAAAAGAAGGGTGAAAGAAAGAAAGTGTCACTGCATCTAATTAATTAGCTTGCTAGCAGCAAGTTACAGCAACAATGAGGTGGCGAAAGGCAACGATAAAGTGGCTGGTGTTAGGGCAGCAGTAATGTGGCAGTAGAGTGGCAATTGACGGCAGCAATGGTGGTGCGGTTGCGGTGTTTATTTGAGCAAACAAGAAAGAAATAGAGGGAGAAGGAGAGGGTCACGAGTTGAGAAATAGAAAAGAGAGTTTTTTGATTTTTTTTTGGTGGTGAATGAGTGAGGAGAATTAAGGGCCTATTTATAGGTGTTTAAGTGGTAGTAAGATAGTCTTTAAGGAGGAATAAGATTAGTATAAGAAGGTTTGTTAAATGATTTTGAGTACAATTTGGTCTAGGTTAATTTATGTGGAAAATCTAATGAAGAAGATGAGAAGAGAAAATAAGATAGATGTAGATAGATGTTAACTTGTTAGGGGAGTAAGATAGGAAATAAGTAAGATAATCTAGGAGGTTTAACTACTTAATGTTAAGAAAAAAAACCATGAGATATGCTATCTCTAAGATCTTTCGGCTAACATAATATATATTTTTTTAAACGAAAATCATAATTTAATTAATAAAATGAATGATTTTGATAATTAAATGAATTTATTATTGAAAAATACAAATATACAAAATATTTTAGATAATATTAAAACTAAAATTAGTTGTAAATCATAAGATAATAATTAAAATTGTTGAATATTACTAATTAAGATAAAATCCGGAATATAATATAGTTAATTCCAATAGTTTGTACAACATAAGTTTTGAAATTTAATAAAATATGGACCGACCAAGATTATTAATTACTATTTACTTAGAAATACGGAAATAATTCATTGTTCAAATAATTAAATTCTTCTATTTTGGCGCCAAAATTTAAATTTATTTTGACTTCAAATTCAAATAATTAAAGAATAATTAAGAAAGTATTTCCAAAAATTCGAGGTATTACTGAGTGTTACTCAGTAATCAGAGGTAACCCATCATAAAGTGGAGAAACGCAACAAGATATTAAGATGCATGCTCACGAAAGCTTTCACAATCAAGCAATATGGTAAACGTATGTGTTGACACGTTGTTGGCAAATTATGAAGAAAAAAAAGAAGAAACGGGGTGATGGAACCATGTAACTACCTTCTAGTAATCGAGAAAGTAATAGTTTAGGGTCCAATTATTGATTGGGTAATAGTGAAGAAAATCGACTCGATGAGAAAGAGTAAAGGTAAGGAGCAGGCTAATTCTTCTGCCATGAACATTGACAGTTTGACCTCCACTATTGATGAGGTTAGTCTTAAGAGGCATGAGTAAGGAAGAAGGATGTGTATTCCTTAGTAAAAGAGCAATAAATTAAGATTTTTAGAATAATAATGACAAATTTTAACTGTGACTACAATGGTGAAGAATTGTATAAGAAATTGAAAATTGAGTTTTGGGTTACGTGTGCTTAGTAATATTAGTAATAGCCTAATAATTTCAAGGTTAATTAGATTAAAGGAAAATTGCAAAAAAAACAAACTTATTATCTTAGCTGATCATGAATTAATAATACTAATTTAACCATAACATTAATGATAAATTTTAATTAAATCTTTAACTATAGTTAGTTTTTTTAACATTTAAATTATTTTAGAAATAATTAAAAAGTCACCTCTCTCCCCCCACCAGCCAACCACCCCTCTCCTGTCCTCACCCCTGTTGAAGACCAACCCAGGCCCCTTAGCTTCCCTTGCACGCCTGCCACCCCTCCCTAACCCTTGTCGTTGCCCCTCCCCCTTAACCACCATCCCCCTTGAATTTAGGGGTGACGTGAGACCCAAGGCAAAAGATTATTTCAATCTCTCTCCATAAAAACAACTCCTTTTCTCTCCAAGCTTTTGCTCAGTTTTTCTCGAAATCCACAACTATGGTGTCGATTCCAATGGAGTTAATCACCTTCATTCTTACCATCACAACTTCGCTTCAAATGCGTTAGCCCGAATTCCGTAATCAACAACACCCGTTTATTTGACTTATTCAGAACTATGGAAGTCACCTAGAATTGACTCTATTGACATAGGATTCTAAAATTGATGCTAATAAAGATTTAACGAGATTTTCTAGTGCCTATGGTTTTCTAAGGTAGGGGGAGGGTCGGTTTGGAGTTTCGGGGGTAGGGGAGGGGTTTCTAGGTCTGGAGAATAGGAGGTGGGGGTCGCACCGACTCGGGGGGAGAGGCCTAGTTTGCTAGTGGGGGAAGGGTGGTGAGCTTTTTTTATTGAATTATTTTAATAATAATTAAAAAAAATAACCATAGTTAAAGATTTTAATAAAAATAATGTTATTAAATTTCGTAAACAATAATTCATGATTACCAAAGATGATAAGTTTTTTGCAATTTGGTAGTCAATAATAAATTATTACCAAAGAAAATTTTCCTAGATTAAATGGTATTTATTATATTGACTTTATTAAATTTCAATGTTATAGTAATACTTTTAATTAATCTAAATGTTATAGAGTTAAGTCTAGTGTGTGCAACCTTAATGGAAGTATAATAGTTCAAATTTATGTTATATTTTAATATCTATAATTATTAAAATGAATAAAAATATCTTATGCTTTATATTTGCAACATTGTCATGTCCTATCATATAAATTCTGACATACCATTGATGATGTGTCTAAATTTATTTGTATTATTATGAATATCTCATTATTCTTATCAACATAGTTGTATATGATATCTTCAATTTTATCTTCGGAAGATATTCAATAAATCTCATCGATCTCATCAATTTTTACTTTCTAATCTTATATTTTCAATAAATCTTATCTGTAATTTCTTTCCACTTTATAAACTTAATGTTCATTTCACATTTAATATTACACATTCATTTTCCTTCCTCACAAATCTCCTATTTCTTACAAACACTATAAGAGTTTTCATTATCGACATGATTTTAAAACTTTAGTTCGGGTTATTTAAGTTCTAGTGATGAAATATATGACTAGATGTTGATACTTTACATTTAGGAGAGCGAACAATTGCAAGGATTAGAGGATACAATAAGAGTTGATACCTCATCCATTGAATGACCCAAAGGGAAAGGATTATATGCCAAGAGATCTTAAAGGGGCTCACAAACATTTGGTAGAAGATTACTTTAGTAGCACGCTACTCTACAATGATGAAAGATTTCAGCAAGGGTTTCGCTTGTGAAAGAATGTTTTTATGTGCATTGTCAAAATTCTAACTAAAGTTGTGATTTCTTTAAGCAAAAATCAGATGTCACTAAAAAACTAGGTGCTTCAAACTTGAAAAAGTGCACCATCCACGACTATAACGATGTTAGCATTTTGACACATCGATGTTGGGAAAATAAGGAAGAGCTAATAAACAATAGTAGAAAATTGTTAGAGGCTAGTTTAACTTGCTTCCATTCACATTCAACCAAATCAAATAAATACAACTATTTTTATTATACTAAGAAACCAACTAATTATTTTAGAATTAAGGAAACATAGTCCCATAAACATGGGCTACTAACATCACCCATGCTAACAACTCTTAAAAAAAACTCCAACAAACTATTCTCATTATAATTAATTACCTACATAATAATTAACTATTTTGAATCATCGACTCACCAATCGACTAATTAGGGGTAAAAGTTCGGTGTTCGGTTTGGATTAAGGCCCAAACCGAAATAATTCGGCTTCGAATTTTCCAAACCGAATCCGAATTCGGTCCAATCCGATCCAAACCGAATTTCAATTACTCAGACCAAATCCAATCTATGAACCGATTCTTCTTCTTTTTTTTTTTTGGCGAGGAACAAAAAGTCAGAAATGAATTTTATTCCTTTCAAAAAAAAAAAAGAATTGAAATTTATGGACATTAATTTTAAGGTTTAAGGATCTAATAATGGACAAAATAATCTCAAATTTTATATTATTACATTAATTCTTACAATCCTTACAAACAGATTTGCCTCATCTAGAACATCAATTCTATGTTCAACATTACCAACAAAAATTCGTCAAAATTACAAAAAATAAATAAAAAATAAAATAAAATCCGTACCCCATTTTAAATAGATGTAATTATTTATGCTATGGTTCTTGTTGCAATTCACATGGGGCTTGTATATTGTAAGAAAATCAAATTTGTAGATCAAATTACACTATTGTTATGTGTTGCATGTGAATTTGAGAAACATTGTTGAGGGAAATTGAAGAATAAAATAGAAGTTGAGAAATAACTTAAAAGAAGAGAAGATGAATTGAATGAAGAATCTGCCATGAGACTATGAGAAAATGAAAGATTGGAGGAGAGAGATTGATATAGAATGAAGGACGGGATGAGAATGATGAGAGAAAGAGGGTGATGAACT
This sequence comes from Chenopodium quinoa, assembly GCF_001683475.1. Taxonomy (NCBI): domain Eukaryota; kingdom Viridiplantae; phylum Streptophyta; class Magnoliopsida; order Caryophyllales; family Amaranthaceae; genus Chenopodium; species Chenopodium quinoa. The sequence goes on from NW_018744239.1 coordinate 9,892,156, forward strand.
GATGAGAGACAGAGATAGAGAGAGAGGAAAGTGGCGGTGAAGGGTTGTAGAAGTTAGGTTTTTTTTTTATTCTTATATTTATATGGGAAGGCTAAGGTTGGGTGTTTGGTGGGCTGTAAATTTGGGCCTAGCTTACAAATAAAACAGGCTGATGTAGGGAATTTTCAAACATCAACTTTGAACCCCACTGTGATCATGCTTTCAGGCATGGTGGCGTCCAAAGGGAAGGAAGCTAGAGATAAAAAAGTCGCCAACAAGTTTTAGGAACTTGTAAACCGTTCACGGGTGTAAAAGTTACACCCCATTCACGATCACGGAGATCGGTAACTCCATAGTAGTCCGAAACCATGACTGGATATTCGGGGATGATGGTACGAAACCAACCTAAAAAAGATTGAACCCGCCCTAAATCGGCCTCTACTTAATTCTTATGATATTCATGTGCGCTTTCCGATCAACATACATACATCAAGTTAATCCTAAGCATATTTAATCTATTTTGGTTGATTATTAATGCACAAATAAACCTATTATTGGTGATCACTTAAATTAAAATCATATTAAGTCTAAAATCAAATTATTAGTTATCTTATTAGGCATGATTTCAAGTACAAATTCCCTTTAAACCTGCAGAAAGGGGCGTGATCAAGCAATAACAATCAATCATAAATAATCAAGCAACATATAATTGACACAACAATCATCATCATAATAATATCCTCAAAACATTATTAATAGCAAGATCCTAGGCATGATACTAAACGGATTAATAACAGATCCTAGCACGTCACTAATAAAAATAATAATCAAAGCATTATCCTAAACATGATACTAGAAATTAAAAGCGACATCCTAGCATAATACTAGGAATCATAAAGACATCCTAACATAATGTTAAAAATCATAAAGACATTCTAACATAATACTAGGAATTAAGATAATATTCTAAACATGATTTCTATATCAAAATCGAGAAATAAGGATAGTAGATTCACTCACTTTGATGCCTCATATCTCTTTCTATCAAAACAATACACACGTTAGTAACTTCAAGAAATAATAAATCAAACAAATAAATCAAATAAGTAAAGATATAGATTTGGGACCAAACCCTCAGAACTATCAACCTTTCACGTCGAGGTCGAAGGCAACCTTGAGATTGGCTTGGATTATTCGAAGCTCGCAAAGGAAGTATGGTGTGTGATATCAAAAAGGTGTTGGGATGTGTTTAGGCTAGGCTAGAAAAGAGAGAGAGAGAGAGAGAGTGAATAAGCTTTTAGCTTCGAGAGGGATTAGATGATGATTGTTGGTAAATGGAAACGGGGTAAAACGACCTCATTAATAAGGAAAAAAAAGAGGGTTGAAGGGTAAAAAAAGAATCAAAAATCAAATCAAAGTAAAACAAATTCCATCGAGGCGCGACAGGTTTATCGTGGTGCGACAACCCTGTCGCTCAGCGATGGTTTTTGAAAAGATTGACATTCTACAAAATCCGACTTCCAATGGAATTGGGTTAATCAAATTTCCGTACGTATTCTAGTTTGATTGGGATTAAAATCATTAAAAAACAAATGTTTTACCCAAAATAAATTTGTTAAATCTTTATCTTTTCGAAACAGGATAAATTAGAACCTTCTAGAGGATTCTAGAAGATAATAATAAACCCTAAGGGATTTAGGATCGAAAACAACCTTCTAGAGAATTCTAGAAGATTCTAATAAATCCTAATCAATTTAGCAATGAGGTTAAGGTTAATGGAACCTCCACATGGTCATTGGGTCGCAGGTAAGGCTTGGTTTGGGCCCAATTTCGTATTTTGGCCATAACTTCTTCGTTATAAGTCGGATTTAGGCTTGTAATATATCGTTGGAAAGCTATTTTCAAGCCCCATCCAACTAAAAAGTAATTGGACCAGGATCATAGTCCAAAATGAACTGTTTTGGACGTTTTTTAAGGTTTGGACACGAGATGAATAATTTTTAAGGACGCGAAATAAATGATTTTGGCTTAATAACATTTTAGGAAAGTTAGAAATGGTCGGGGCATAAGGGAATTCACGAGACTCTTCAACTCTTTCACCTAAATCGATAATCAAAGACGTGAAAGGTACTAATCACTAGGTTTGTTTTTTGGGGAGACACAATCAGGTGTCTATAGAAGCCCCCACTTTGACTGAGTTTGGAGAAACGTAAGTTTCGAAAACAAAAGTCAAAGTAAGTCGATAGGGACGGAGAATGATTCAGAATGTTCTGCGATCCTAAATCATTCTTTTTAACGCCGATACTTGCAGAAAGTGTTATTTCTACAAATAAAGGAGTTAGAAACGCGTATCTAGCACCGTCGGGTACACGCTTCTCGGTGACATCTCCTCAGATCAAATCTATTTTGTTTGACAACCTCCACAATCTTAGTGAACGTCGTCGAAGATTGGCTTATCTCGCATCTTCTTCTCAAATGAAGTGACAACTTCCTCAATCTTAGAGAACGTTGTCGAAGACCGCTACATCACGAGCTATCTTCTCAAATCGGGCGACAACCTCCACAATCATAGCGAAAGCCGTCAAAGACTACTAAATCACGAGTCATCTTCTCAAATCAGGTGACAACCTCCACAATCTTAGCAAAAGTCATCGAAGACCGCTACATCACGAGCCATCTTCTCAAATCAGGTGACAACCTCCACAATCATAGCGAAATCTGTCGAAGACCGTTACATCACGAACCGTCTTCTCAAATCAAATGATAACCTCCACAATCATAGCAAAAGCCATCGAAGACTGCTACATCACGAGCCGCCTTCTCAAATCAAATGATAACCTCCACAATCTTAGCGAAAGTCATCGAAGACTGTTACATCACGAACCGCCTTCTCAAATCAAATGACAACCTTCTCAATCTTAGAGAAAGTCATCGAAGACTGTTACATCACGAACCGTCTTCTCAAATCAAATGACAACCTTCTCAATCATAGAGAAAGTCATCGAAGACTACCTCATCTCGAGTCGTCTTCTCAAATCTTCAATCTTTGGGAAATCCACCGTAAGAACCTTATCTCAAGATTTTTCTGAGCTTCTAATTGATTTCCGTAGAAATCCTCCAATCTTAGGAATCCTTTATAATTATGCTTAATCTTTGGAATCCTTTGTAATTATGCCTAGTATCTAAGGTCACTAGTAAACATGCTTAGCAAAGGGAAGGTTCTTCATGTATTTACTGTTTTTGGTAAATGGAAGGTTCTATAATATCTAAGTTCGCATAGCTGCATGATACTATGTTCGTCAAAACAGAGTATAAAATACAAAAACAGAGCATGATTTTTATTATTATTATAGGTAGAAAATCAATACTTTTAATTACAGAAACAAAAAATATTTAATTTTGTAAACTAATAACAATTTATATCTATTTCTTGCAGATTTAGCTAATAGAAAGACTTGGACTAATCAGTCCTCCTGATAACATTGAGAAGTATACTCCTAATTGCCTTGTGAGAAGGAGGAAGTGATTCTCCTTAAACATGGGACGCCGGGAGTGGAGTAAAATCTTTGAAACTCGCGACTTCTCCATCAATTGGGTCATTCCTTGGTGGAAAATCGAGAAGATGATTGGAGTCAACACTCAACCTTCCTGCCGTATCCCAAGCTTGTCCAATTTGACCTTTTATTACCCCTCTAGAGTAATGAGGTAGTATGGTCTTGCTTAAACCATCCTTTCTGGTGATCTTCATCGAACTTATCCTATATCGAAGAATGATGAAAGGTTTGACGATTATTGGTGCGCTAGACCTTTGTGGATTGTTGTTTCTGACAAAATTCCTCCTCCATTGCCTAGAGAATTTAAACAATGGTTACTTCTTGTGCGAGCATAGCCCCCATTGTTTCCTTAGTGACTGTCAAGTATAGGCGAATGGGAATGCCAGGTAGTGCTAGCGCTAGCACAGGAGAATTTGCAAGGTAGGCTTTGATCTTATCAAAGGCTTCTTGACACTCATCGTTCCATACAATTGACACATTCGTTTTGAGTGTCTTGAATATTGGTTCACATATCATGGTGAGCTTTGATATGAACCTACTTATAAATTGCAACCGACCAATAAATCCTCGAATTTGTTTCTCGGTTTTGGGCGGTGGCATGGTCATGATTGCCTTTATCTTAGTGGGATCTATCTCAATTCCTCTAGAGCTAATGACATAGCCTAGAAGTCCAACTAATAATTGGTTATTTAGTAAATTGGCAAAGGAAATTTATTTCCTATTTCTTGATTATCATTATCAAATATCAATTATGAGTACTTAGCGGACTTCCATTGTTAGAGTATAATTTAAAAGGTTGCTCTTGGTACATACAAATCAACAACATTGGTATTTACTTTTAAGTATCAAATCGAGTGGCATTAATTCTTGAAGAGTATATGATTATTTGTTAATTTGCTTATCAATGGTGGTGCAATGTTTACGCGGTCGGACTCGTGGAATTAGGTGGATATTTATGAGTTTAAATTGGTATAAGTGACGACTAGCAGTATGTGGATTGACGATTGGTTCGTCAATGTCCATGAGTTGTGAGAGCAAAGTCAGTTTGTCGAGGTTCTTGCAGAAGAACGCTACTCTTTGACGATGATGATCAGATCAAACAATGTGATGGTTGACATCGCCGCTAAGCTAGTCGTTGACACCAAGGTTTATTTGCACGATATCAGGTAAGTTCCTTCTCAATTTATTTAAGTTATTTCTAACTCTACATAATATATTATGTGCCCCAAGTATGCATAATTTTATTATTATGAACTATTGCAGAGCAATGTGGGGGTGGGGTGAGTTAGACTTTTAGACTAATAAGTTGGTATTACTCTTTTTGGTGAGTGGTTTTGAGGAGGAAGGTTTCCATGAGTGATCCTTTTATCTATGGCTATTTGCTAGTTGATTTAATAAGTTGCAAGTACCTTATTTCTGTTATTTGTTGTGTGCTCTATTTAATCTCGTATGATTATGGGCTTTGTTATTTTTCCTAGTTGATCAAGGATGTTATTTGTTCTATCTTTTGATAGTCTTTATGTTGAATTGTTACCCTAATCTTGGAAAAGTATTTGCTGAGCATAGAGTATGTGATAAGCTTATGAGGTTCCCTTTTAGTTTGAAAAGGGGATTTATAATTGTTAATTCTTGTGGTCTTAGTTCAGCTTATCTTTTGAGCTTGAAATGTGTATAACAGCTAGAGGACTAGCATTTAACTTTTTTTGTTGAAGGTCTAGGAGTGACCGGGTTTTCTCCATGCTTGGGAGTAGAATTGAAAGGTATGGTCTGACAAAAACTCGTAGGGTTGTACAAGTCTAAATGTTATGGACTCCATATGTAGTTTAATTCCTTCAAAAGTTGGTGAAAATCTTCACCTAGAACTTTAAGAGCAGTCGTCCCAACCTTGACTGTTTGATCAGGACGCGAGTCGTCCAGGACAAGGTCTGTATGCTCACCAGCCGGCTGAGGGCAGAATTCGTCTGACCGTTCCTCTGCCAGTGATTGCTATCTTCTTTCTTTTCTTTCGGCCCCCAACTAGGCAGCCTTTCTTTTCTTGCCGCCTGCTTTTTGAGCAGGCGCATCCTCCTTGACAATTTCAAGGTCCGCTTTTTCACCACTTGGCCCAGCGGCCACCACTGTGGGTTTGATATCCGAGAGGTAGCACTCCCGGGCCATCTTCTGATCTCCCCTTAGGGAGCCGACTGTCCCATCATCCTTCTCAAATTTGAGCAGCATAAGAGATGGGATAATGACAGCTTTAGAATTATTCAAGGTAGGTCGTCCCAGGATCATGTTGTAGGCCGAGAGTTCCTTAACTACTAGGAACCGGACCACCATGTGACGGCCCTCCCCTTTCTCACCCAGGCGGATGGGTAAATCCACTCGCCCTACTGGGTGTACGACTCCTCCTCCAAACCCTACTAGAGGGTGGGATACCGGATGTATGCAATCTGTCTTGTATTTGAGTTTTGACAGACACTTGTTGCTGATAAGATTGAAGGAACTACCGGTATCTATGAGGATTCAGCCAACTCTTTGGTTGGCCACTTTGCATTCAATAACAATGGGGTCATCATGCGGCCCTTTACCCCTCCCAGATCTTCTTCTGTGATTACAATCTCTGGGAATGAACTTTTGGAGGGCCATTCTTGATGAACGGAATTGACATCTAGCCGCCTGATATTGTCTTTGTTGCCCCTGATAGTGGGGCCGCCTCTTGAGAAGCCGCCTGCAATCGTGTAGACGACTGCATCCTCTGTATCAGAGCTGTCAGCCTGTTGATTCTTTTTGGCCGACTGCTTGTTCTTTGAGGAAGTGTTCCCCTTAGATTTCTTGACATAGGAGTCAAGGTCGCCTTGTTCAGCCAGGCGGTCTAGGTAGCGCATGAGGCTGATGCATTCGTTGGTTTCATGACCAACGTCTTCATGGTAATGGCAGAATTTGTCTTGGTTCCGATTGTTCGCAGAGCCCTTCATGGGGGCCGGGTTATCGATTGAGATCCGACCCTTGGTTTCTTTGAGGATAACTTGACTATCCTTGCTGAACGCATACTTCGGAGAGTATGGTTTGAACTCTTTCTTCTTTTTCTAGGCCGACTGTTTAGAGGAATCGGCCGCCCATACCTCTTTTCTCTTTTTATCATCTTTATTGGCCAACTGCTTTGGTCGGCTTTCTTTTTTGTCGGGCCTCATTCCGTCCGACTGCTTTCCAGTACTACAGAGATCAGTCGCCTGTTTATAGGCTTCTGCTTCTACTTCAATCAAAGCTTCTTGAAGAGTCGCAACCCTCTTTCGAACCAAGTCAAACTTGAAGGTCAACCCATCCTTGAGACCTCTGAAAAAGTCAGTGTAGGCCACCTCATCCGGTAGCCCTTGAATCTGTATCCTCATCAGGTTGAACCGCCTGATGTATGAACGGAGCCCCTCCTTCTCACCCTGCTGAATCTTCCCTAAATCAAGGGTCGTCTTCTTTGCAGGTATTTTCATGGCAAAGTTGGAGGTGAATAAGTAAGCAAGCGTCCTGAAATTGTTCACACAACCAGTCGGTAGGTTGCCGAACCATTGTTGTGCGATTCCTTTGAGAGTCGCTGGGAAACACTTGCACCAAGTGGGATCATCCAACCCTTGGAGGTACATTAGATTGGTGAATGCCATCAAATGGTCTTCAGGGTTAGTAGTGCCATCATAGGCGCCTACTAGCACATTTTTAACTTTGTCCGGCTGAGCGGCTTCAGTAATTTCCTTGGAGAAGGCAGACGACTGTTCTCCAAGTCTTAGCAACCGTAGTTGCCAGTCCAAAGGCTGGAGATTTTTTTGATGCCCGTCCTCCAAACAGAGGTGGCTGCAAAAAATATTGTTGTTGCGGTACATATGGTAAGTTTGGTACCGCCTGGTCGTTATGAAATCCAGACCGACGGGAGGTACTGCCTGTCTGACTCTCATGATTTGACTGAGTATACCTCATAGAGGTATTGTGAAGACTATCTTGGAAGTCTAAAGTGGAGGCCGACTCTGATAGTCGGTCGTTCTTCTTCTGCTCTAGCAATAGCCGAGCGTTTAAGTATGTTTTCTTTGACCCGTCCGCCTGTATATGATGAATGGGCTTTCTTTTCCCTGGTAAGGGAAAACGGTATTTTGTCAAGTCAAGCACATGCGGCTCCCACTTCCTATAGTTAGGGTGAGGGGTCGCCTCTCGTCCTTGAACAGGCTTCCTTCTTCCTGACTGTGAAGGTTTTTTAGCCAACTGCTCCTTAGACAGAGCAGGCGTCTTCTTATTGATCAGTTCTTGGATCTCCCCCTTAAAACCCCTCATGAAGAACATGAGTTCGTTTCTTGTAATGGGAGCAGACCCTTCAACCGCCTGCTGCTGATCAGGCGGTGTGCCGACTTGACTACTGGGTCCAGTTTGGTGATCTACCCGTTCTTTCCTTTCGGTATGACGGGTACGTCGGGCCCTTAGGGTCCCGTCTGAGGCTGTGTGTGCTTCAACTTCAACCTCATTTTCAGTATCATGATCTGAGTGAACTTGAGGGTCGTCCAGGGGTCGCCTCTCTTCTAGAGTCGGTAAAGATGTTGATGCCATCTCAAAAGTACTATCCCCACAGACGACGCCAAAATGTTTCGGGGTTTTTTGATGTCCTGCGGGAGAGTTACAATTTCGAAACTAGAACCGGACGCCTGTACCTGCAAAACAAACGGAGACTCCAAGTGATTGGAGTTCCGCCTCTAACGGTCAAGTTAGTACTTGTTTAAGGAGTAATTAATGCGAAAAGATAAAGTGTATTTCTCTAGATGAGAGTAATTTATGAGCGTAATCCCCTTTAATGAGGATTAATGAGGGTATTTATAACCTTGGGAAGCGTGCCAATCCTAGGTTTAAGTTAACCTAGGGCTGATTGGGCTTCCCTTGGAAGTTGGGCCTAGATGACCGGTTTTTCCATTAGGCATGGAGGATGCCACATGTCGTGACATAATAGGTCCATGGTGGACAAATAGGCACGTGCCGCGTAGCAGGCTCTGACAGGTCCAGTTAGAGGACACGTGTCAGGACCTGATTGGCCCACGTGGCGCATTCCGATTGGTGGGAGCAAAATCCCTTAATCAAGGATGGCTTGGGAACTGGTGTATCAAGAGGCTGAGTACAACATCAGGGACCTAGCCTATAGATACTCGAATTTGTTCTCTTAACAAGGGCTAGAGGGGAGCTAGAACCTGAGCCTTTCCAAGAGTGGGTCAAGAAGGAGCTTGCAGCCGGCGAGGAGGGTGGATGATGACGCAGAGGAGGAAAAGGAGGAAGAGCACCAGAAGGCTGAGATTAAAGCCAAGGTGAACTCTGCCCCAACTCCGCCTGCTAAGGATACTCCCTCAGCTCCGCCTCAGTAGTTTCGGCTTATGGTTGTTGCCTGTACTTCCGGCCTGCGTTCTGTGTATTTCTTGTATTTCCACAAAACTCATTTCTCCGGATGTGGATTCGGTTAATAGTTTCTTTCCCAGCCTTTTGGTCGATTTTTTATATCATAATTTGCCGACTGTGTCGGTTTTTCCCATCTTTGCAACTCGCATTAATTTTTCAATCCTTACAATTTTTCAATATTCATGTATTTTGCTAAGTAACCTAATACATGCGGTTTACCGGATGCACCAGGTGTATTTGGCCCTGGACGAATGTGTGCTTGGTGATTTCCCCAACCCAGTGGACAGTCGTCCACTGAGCATCCAGATTGAATGTTAGACGGTCATTGACCACATATGAATCAATTTTCAGGATTTAACTCTAAGTTGGAATAACAGGCGGTTTTGCTATGGCGTCAAGGTTTCAACTTAGATTATTCAGATCAACCGGCTAAGATTGAATCTTGGGGTTAATCAGTCTTGGTCGCCAGAGGTGGGCTTCGCTGGAAGTATTGTTCTTAGAGAAAACGTAGTAACGTTTAGTGGAAGACAACCATTGGCCTTGTGTAGTTGCTTTAGACGAGCTGTTTAAGCTACTAAGGTTCTAACTTAGCTTTTATCTTTAATTCTAACCGTTTGTAGTGCTTTTGAGCAACAACCGGTCATACCCGACCTAGAAACCGGATACCAGCTATTATAGAATAGGCGGTAGCCAAAGTTATCCAGGTTTCAATTGATCATTTAAACGGCTGAGAATTATCTTAATCTAGACAATCGGTAGAGCCGTTTGTTTTTAAGTTTATAGAATAATGTGCCACCCAAATGGGAGATGCTCTATGCGATGAATTCACCCGGATGGGCGTCGCCGGTTTCCTACTCATGTTGGAGCAGGCGATGGTTTTAAGGTTATTTGGCCATTGGCCTTATTAATAGCTTCTAAGTATTGGACTTAGCTTATATCTACTCATGTTGGAGCAGACGTAAAAAATTTTACCAGTCCGTTTATTCATAGCACAGACGGTGATTATACAAAAAGCAATAAATATTTGAAAATAAAGCATCTTTTCATTAATAAACTTTATTTACAAAAAATTTACAAGTCTTAGAAGTAGTACTTTTTTAAATTGTCTACATTCCAAGTTCTGGTTAGCTGCCTGCCGTCTGGAGTTTCCAGACGGTAGGTGCCACCTCTCACTTCTTATAGATCTGGTAGGGGCTTTTCCAATTGGGAGTCAACTTTCCTTGCTCATTGGCCCTACCGGTTGCCTCCATTTTCCGTAACACAAAGTCCCCTACTTTCAAGGGCCGTTTGTGTACTCTTTTGTTGTAGGCTCTTGTCATTCTTAGACGATTGATCTCATGATGTAAGGCGGCATTGCCCCTCACTCTAAGAGTGAGTCCAATGCCAGCCGCATGGCTTTCCAATTAGCCTTTTCGTCATAGCGCAAGAGTCGAAGAGTTGGCTCATAATGCTCAATAGACAAGACTGCTTTTATGCCGTATGTCATAAGAAGCAGAGTTTCACTGGTTGCCAATTTTTCAGTTGTTTTGATGGCCCATAGGACATGAGGCAACTCATCTACCCATAGACCGCCAGCCCTTTCAATTTTCTTCTTAATACCGTATGAGGTGAACTTGTTAAAGGCTTCAACCTGGCCGTTTACTTGGGGACGGCCAACTGATGCAAAGCAATGTAAGATCCCTTGATGTCCTAACCAGTTCTTGAGGATAGGCGTCTCAAACTGAGGGTTATTGTCAAAGACCATACACATAGGTACCCAAAACTGGGTGATAATATTCCTCCGAATGAAGGAGATGACATCCTTTGTCTTTATGCCTTTGACCGCCTCTGATCTGCTTCTACCCATTAGTTAAGTAATCAACGACAACTAGAATATACCTCCATCCGCCAATAGCAGGCGTGTATGGACCCAGGATGTCCATGCCCCATTTGGCGAATGGCACTGGGCTGTGAATAGCCGTCAGATCAGTAGCCGGACGGTGTATGATTTTGCTAAATTTTTTTGACACTTGTCACACTTCTTCACCATTTCCATGGCATCTGCCTCAAGAGTGAGCCAAAAGTAGCCTTGCCGCCTGACCCTTTTTGCTAGAGTCTTGCCGCCTATATGTGATGCACAAAAACCTGAGTGCAGATCCTCTAGAACCTCTTTCCCCCTTTCTAGGGTGACACATTTCAATAGCGGCTGGAGATAACCCTTCTTGAAAAGTTCTCCCTTATGAATCTCAAAGCTTGCGGCACGTTTTTTCAGTGCATCCGCTTTTGAGTATACATCTGGCAGAGTGTCGTCTGCTAGATAAGCCCGGATGCCATCCATCCAGGTTGAGTTTCGGTCCATAATTCCAATGGGATCTTGTTCAATACTTCTTTTTTCCAAAACTTCCCAAAAGACTGACCTTGGTGTATCACAGGAGGCGGATGATGCCAGCTTAGAGAGAGCATCCGCCTGATTTTTTTCTGACCTGGGCACTTGACTTTGATGAAATTCATCAAGTGTCCCAGCCTCTTCTTTGACCGCCTGCGAGTATTTAATCATAGCCGGATGGGTGGCCTCATAGTGACCATGGTATTGGCTAAAGATCCAGTGTAAATCAGTGCAGGCGTCAACTTTTCTTGCCCCTGCCGCCTTACACATGAGGATACCTGCTAGTAGAGCCTCATATTCCGCCTCATTATTTGAGGCTTCAAACTTGAACCGTAGTGCATATTCATACTTGTCCCCTTCAGGAGACTGGAATATAATCCCTGCACCACATCCGCTCATAGTAGAGCTCCCGTCTACATACACTTTCCAAACCTGGTCAAGATTCTCCAGCTCAGTCGGCCTTGTCATTTTGACAATGAAGTCGGCAAACGCCTGACCCTTCACTGCCTTCCTTGGTTCGAAAGTGATTTCAAGAATTTGCATTTCAATAGCCCATTTGAGCATCCTGTCAAATAACTCCAAAGTTGTCATTGGCCGCTTGAGGGGTTGATCTGTGTAGATCACAACCGGATGTGCCAAGAAGTAAGGTTTCAACTTCTTAACTGCCATGAAAAAAGCAAGGCCAAAATTTTCAACCATGGGGTACCGTAGTTCAGCATTTCGGAGAACATGGCTAATGAAATAGACCGGGAGTTGTATGCCGTCTCTCTCAGCCAAGAGAACATCACTGAGGGCATGGTCTGAGACGGCCAAATACATGTAAAGCAATCCCTTTGGCAGAGGGCTGATAAGCAACGAGTGCAAGTATTCTTTCAACTTCTGAAAAGCCGCCTCAACATCCTCCCCCCCTCCCCATTCAAATCTAGTCTTCATTTTTATTGCTTGGAAAAAATAGAGGCACTTGTCGCCTGACCGGCTGAGGAATCTCTCCAATGCCGCCAGACAACCGATTAATTTTTGGACTTATTTGACAGTGCGGGGTGACTTCATGTCAATTACCGCCTGTACCTTATATGGATTGGCCTCTATCCCTCTTTGATCAATCAGAAATTCGAGAAACTTCCCAGACTCAACACCAAAGACACACTTCTTGGGATTAAGCATGACCTTGTGTCGCCTGAGGGTGGTGAATGTTTCTCGGAGGTCAGCAAGGTGATCCGTCTGTAGCTTGGGTTTGACTATCATGTCATCAATGTATACCTCGACATTCCTCCCAATTTGACTAATGAAGACTGTATTAATCATTCGTTGGAAAGTAGCAGGCGCATTTTTCAGCCCAAACGGCATCACAATATAACAAAATAACCCTTGATTAGTGACAAATGCCATCTTCTCTTGATTTATATTCCACAAGAGTATCTGATGAAAGCCTGAGTAGGCATCCATAAAGCTTATCAAGGCATGACTAACTGTAGAGTCGACCAAACTGTCGATCTTAGGAAGGGGATAAATATCCTTCGGGCATGCCTTGTTCAGGTTTGTGTAGTCAACACACATGCGCCAGGTATCATTCGGCTTTTTTACAAGAACAACATTTGAAATCCAATCCGGGAAGTAACATTGCCGAATGAACCCAGCATCCAACATCATCTTTACCTCGACGGCTGCCGCCTGAGATCTCTCCTCACCGTGATTTCTTTTCTTTTTCCTAACAGGCTTCTTTTTTGGATCTACGGCGAGCTTGTGGACAGCGAGATCCGGGCTGATACCTGGCATCTCTTCCACTTCAAAGGCAATAATGTCCTTGAATTCTTTCAGCAGATGGTACAAGTCTGCACCCAACTTTGCAAATGCAATAGTCCTAACCTTAACAGTTCGCTCCGGACGTGTATCGTCCAAAATGATGTTAATATGTTCCCCAGCTGACTAGGGACGGAGATCATCTGACTGTTCCCCGGTAAGTGATTGCTATTGCTTCTCTTTTTTGACGGCTATCAACTGGTCCGCCTTCCTCTTTTTGCCGGCTGATTTTGGAGCAGGCGCGGCTTCCTTAAGTTCATCAAGGTCTATGGGTTCTTCGCCTTGGCCGGATACGGCCATAGTAGGTTTGATGTCTAAGAGATAACACTCTCGTGTTGTCTTCTGATCTCCATTCAGCGAGCCTACAGACCCGTCATCCCTCTCAAATTTTAGGAGCATGAGGGATGGGATAATAACAGCCTTGGACTCGTTGAGGGTTGGACAGCCCAATATCAGATTATTGGCGGTCAACTCTTCAACAACCAAGAACTTGACGACCATGTGGCATCATTCCCCCTTTTCCCCTAGCCGGATGGGTAGGTCAATCCTCCCCACCGGATGCACTACTCCACCCCTAAAACCAACTAAGGGGTGAGAAACTTAGTGCATACTATTAGGCTTGTACTTGACCTTTGCCAAGCACTTGTAGCTAATAAGGTCGGACGAGCTCCCGGTGTTGATAAGGATCCGGCCTACTCTTTGGTTGGTCACCATACATTCCATGACTATGGGGTCATCATGTGGCCGCTTTACCTTGTCCTTATCCTTCTTAGTGATAATGACCTCAGGAAAGGTGTCTTTTAACGCCTGGCCCTCATCAACTGAGTTGACATCTAGCCGCCTGATATAGTCCTTGGTGCCCCAGATGGTTGGACCCCCTCCAGCAATGCCGCCCACTATTGTATAGATCGGCTCTTCATCATTATCCGAACTAATAGCAAGTTGGGCTGCCTTTTTGGACGGTTGTCCATTGTTTGTTCTTTGAGTCACCTTGGACTTCACGATGTAAGACTTCAGCACCCCTTTTTCAGCCAGACAATCCAAAAACCGTTTGAGGCCATAACAGTCGTTGGTGTCATGGCCTATGTCCTCATGGAAATGACAGTATTTGTTCTTGTTTTGATTTTTGACGGAACATTTCATCGCAGCTGGTTTCTCAATAGTCACCCGGTCTTTGACAAGATAGAACTTAAAGGTCGATGCCCTTCAACGTAGTTGGGAAGCATCGGCACCAGGTGGCATCATCCAACCTCTGTAAGTACATTAGGTTGGTGTAGGCCATCAGGTGATCTTCAGGGTTGGTGGTACCATCATAAGTTCCCATCAACACATTCTTAACCTTGGCTAGTTGTGCCGCCTCGGTTATCTCCTTGGAGAACGCAGAAGGTTGTTCCCCAAGTTTGACCAAACGAAGCTGCCAGTCCAAAGGTTGGACATTCTATGCCGCCTGACCCCCAAAGAGAGCCGGGTGCATATATGGTTGACCATACGACATGTATGGTTGCTGAGGCACATACGGAGCCGAATGGATTATCTGAGGGCCAGTGTGAACGGACAAGCCGCCTAACTAACCTTCTCAGTTTGATTGTGAATACCTCATTGAGGTATTCTGAAAGATGTTTGGGTAAGTCTACGTTGAAGCCGACTCAGACAATTGTTGACTTTTCCTCTGTCGGATTAACATCCGGGCATTAGAATAAGTCTTCTTTGATCCATCCGGCTGAACATGCCGGTTGGCCTTCCTCTTCTCTATTTCAGGGAATCGGATCTTAGACAGATCAATCAAGGGCCAGTTCTCATCTTTTGTTTTGGGATGCGAAGTAGGCACACGGTCCTTGACTGGCTTTTTCTTCTTGGCCAGCTGACCCCTGTTGGAGCCAGCCGTTTTCTTGTTGATCAAGTCCTTGATTTCCCCGCTGAAACTTGTCATGAATTTCATGAGTTCGTCTCTAGTAACTGGGGTTGCGCCTTCTGCCGCCTAGGGTTGTCCAGACGGCTGTCCAATTGTCTCACTTGGACCAACTTGCTCGTTGCCCTGTTCCCTTGTTTTCATGGGACGGGTGCGCTTGGTTCTGAGTGACCCGTTTGGGGCCACATAGGTTTCGATATCAAAGTCGTCACCATTGTCCTGGTCTAAATAGACCTGAACTTCGGCCGTAGGCCGTTTTTCATTAGGAGGCGATACAGTTTCTTGTGAAGTCATCTCAGAAGTACTCTCCCCACAGACGGCGCCAAATGTTTCGGGGTTTTCAGTGTCCCTTGGAGAGTTACAACTTCAAGACTGGATTACGGGCGCCTGTACCTACAAAACAACGGAGACTTCGGTTGGGTGGAGTTCCGCCTCCGACGATCAAGTTAGAACGTATAGGGACGAAGTAAAAAGTGCGGAAAGTAAAGTATCTTCTCGAATTCCGAGATCATGAGTAAATAGCTGCAATCAATGACTGCTCTATTTTTGTGAATATTTTTGAATGCCTTTCCCAGGTGGGAATATCTCCCTTTTTATAGTGTCTTGGGATGCGTGCCGCCATCCTAGGTTACGGAAACTTGGGAATGGTGGGCTGTCTCCAGAATTGGGCCTTGAGAGCCGCCTTTTTCCCAATGATTGGGGGTGCCACGTGTCAATAGAGGATTGGTTCATTTTGAACCTATCTTAAAGTGACACGTGTCATCATTTTTTTGGGCCACGTGGCCTTAGGTATTTTTACCCAAAACATTACAGAATTAAAGAAGAAGTTCGAGATGGTACCTATCGTCTTAGAGCCTTAGATGGTTGTCTTATTCCCCGTTCGTGGAATACAGACAATCTGAATTATGTATAAATTTTTTGGTACCTAGCCAAAAGTTGTATATGGAACTAGGTCTAAACGGCCGAGCAATGTAATTAAAGTTGTATGCCCAAAAATAATGTAATTTTGAAGATATCAATGAAAAAGTCAAACATTGTTATTTTTGCCATTTACTTTGTACATTTACTTATTGATGAGTAGAAATGCCACCTAAAACCGGAAACAAGGGTGACAAGGGCAGAGAAGAAAAAGCAATGTTGCCTAAAAAGAGAAACGAAGCTGCTTCCAACATAGCAGCTCTGCACCTAAGGAGGGACATGACGAAGCAGCCGGGTAAAATGCCTAGCAAGGGCATTCCCCAGCAATGCAAATTGGCCATAATGGTCAAAATGATATTCACTCCATCCGGCCATAGACAGGTCAGGCGGATGAAACATAAGGTAGTACAAAATGGCCTAAGGTATTTTTACCCTAAGGGAAATGGCATACCTAGGCTCTTAAGCCCTACAAACACTTAGAGAAAATCAGGTTGAGATAATACTTGAAATTTCGCGAGTACGTTCGAGAGATAGTATCAAAGGACGACTCGGCACAAGCCAATTAAACGACCGTATAACTAAAATTCATTCGGCATTCACCTAATCCAAGGGCTATCATTATTATGATTTGATTAACTTACTATTCGTCATACCCTTTGAGGTATAAAATCTACTGAGTTAATCAAACCTCTAAGAATATGGACTAGGCGAAATGCCGAATAAAGAGGCATACCCCCAGCAAGCAAGCAAAAATCATTCGTACGCTAAAGCAGGTAAAAGCATGAATAAAAATTGCTAAAAAAAAATGCTAACTATGGATGAAAGAAAAACTTCATAAATCAAAGTCGTACAACATAGACGGCAAAAGTAAAAGAGTATATTACAAGACCACTCAAAATATGCGGCAAAGGTTGAGATTGTCCAAAACAAAGAAATAAAAGTTAAGTACATAAAGCTTGAAAATAGAAGCAGAAGGACTTGGGTTCTTCATTCAACCCGCTTTCTCATCAGTCTTGGCAAGCTCCTTCTCCTTGGCCGGCTTCTCCACGTCGGTCGGCTTCTACTCCTCTCCATCATCATCTTGCTCAACTTTAGAGTTAGAGGAATTCTCAACGAACTCGGGAGGGGGTTTGCCGACAACCATGTCTTCTTCCTTGAGGCAGAAATGGTTAAGAAGGCAAGCGAAGTGCTCTTGGTAGTAGTGAAAGGAATGGTGTCCTTTGAACAAGTGTATTATTCCGTTAGAGGGTTCGAAACTATTAGGAAGCTAATTATTCAGTGAGTTCAAGTGATCAGAATGCCTAGACGGAGGCCGCTTATGATCAGTAATATTAATGCATAATTAATATAACAACTTAATCTTGACTCAACCCTTCGGGTCACACCCAATCGTGTAACCAAACCGAAACGATGAATTAATCCGAAGGATTAAATGAGTCAATATATTACGAACTAAGACGTCGGAATCCGAGCTTAGAGCGTCGAAGCCGAGCGTCTATCGTCAAGACGATTCTAGGAATCGATGAAACATAAAATAATCAGACAACACGACATACTAGGCTAGCACAAGGCTTGCCACACCCCTCTAGTGGAGGCAAAGCCAAACCGCAACCCAAGCCCTTGCATAGGCTCAGTGTGGTGTTGGTCGGGGCATGCGGGGCAGGGCATACTATCGCCACATAAGCCCTCGCACAGGCCGAGTGATGCAAGGATGTGCATGCTAGCAGCGCTAGCGAGGCTAGCAACCCTAGCTTGCTAGGCCTCATTAACAGCTAGCCGCAAGGGCACCCTGCAAGCGAGCAACGCCTAGAAGTAAGCTAGCAGGCCTACTGTGCTTGTTGGCCCAGCCGACAGCTCAAGGGCTGCCTACATGGCACCCTTGTTGCCCAAGGCAAAGAGCAGCCACATGGCGCATGCTTAGAGGGGGAGAGATTTTTCTTGGGGAACAAGGGGACATGTGGTCCTCACCTAACCCCCCCCCCCCCCCATGTGTGTGCCAAGTGTTGTTTGATTATTTATCTTGCTATTTAATTTAATTTAGAACTAAATTAATTCATGTTTTTCTCACTTTACCAACTATCCCACATTAAAAGATGATGGGAAAACCTTTGTTCTAATACTCTAAGTAATTTTTGGCCTAGCCCCTACTAGGCTTCAGGGTAAGGGCCGACTCGGTTCGGTAGCGAGGGTGTTGGCTGTTGGAGGTTCGCGCATTTGCGGGACTCTATGCTTTTAAGTCCGAGCTTTAAGTTAGAGCGAATATGATTCTTTCTCTATCTTTTGTTATTCATGTGATTAAGGTTTTAATATATGCTTAGTTACTTTAATTTGTGTTCGGATTTTGGGCGGATTTCTTTCCGCATGGTGTTGGACATCACGAAACCCAACTGTGGTATCAGAGTCGTGTGCATATAATTATTGTAACTAATAATTAATGAAGGTGATTTAAATGGATTTAAATATCTAGTTTTGCTTTCTAATTGGATTACAAGCTTGGTTTAATTAGTTTAATCTCGTATTTATACTAATTTTGGCTAAAGAACCCAGATTTCGACCCAAAACTAGTGAAGTTTGGGTAGAATCAACGTTCTAAATCGTTTGTGACCTACTCTGTGGATGCTCTCGAAGCCTAAATCCACCCAGAAACATGTTTTTCGAGGGGTTTTTCGTTTTTGATGAAATTTTTTAAATCTTTAAACCTTGATTAATTATGGCATGTTAATGTTAGATTATGTGTATGGTTACACCATTAATCTACTACAATAATAACCCTTATTAAGCATATTTATGAAGTCGTATTTGGTGCTTAATTTGGTAAGTTCATTTTTCACATAAACTTGCAATTTCACATTTTTGCAAAATAATTGCTTGGAATGTGATTGTTTATGGTGAAAATGTATTTTTGAAGCCCCTAAAATGTTAAAGATCCAATCTTTAATCGTTTATTTGTTTGGAACTTAACTTTCTAAATTACATGTTGAACTAATTTTTGATTTTAATCATTTTTGAATTGATTAAAGTCTTAAAAGTTCAAACTTGTGATTGAAATTTGATTACTCTTCATATTGGAAGGATGTAATTTTTCAAGTTTACACAAGTTAGTGTTGGAAAATTTTTCATTGGATGATTGTGTTTATTTTCCAACTCCTTTTATTTTGTCAAATCTCATTATTGATTTATGTTTGGTTAAATTAATTGTGAGAATAGCGCTCAATTTTTGTAGCATCAAGTTGAGCCAAAAATAATTTAAAGAATGGTTCTTGAATTTATTTTGGTTCGTGCACTAAAAATTGAATTTATTTAAGTTGGACTTGTTTTATTTTCATTTTTGCTCAATATTGGATTAATTTTGTGTCACACAAAAACTGAGGTAAAATCCCGAGGCACAAGCAAGCATAACGAGGCACCTTACCTCGAGCACTTACTCTTGGCCAGCCGGGATGCTTGCGCAACCCACATGTGGCTGCCTAGAGTGTGTCGTGCTATGTGTGAGTGTGTGTGTGCGAGCTTTGGTGTTGCGAAGGGCCCTTGCGTGGGCTATGGCTTGCGGCTACTAGGCAGTGTTCGCTTCGCACAAGAGTAGGCCTTTGAGGCCCTCTCTTGTGTACGTGCAAGCATGTTGGTGTGGCCAACATAACGCACTTGGTGCGATGCTGTAAGCCACATGCAGGTGCTTGGCGCAACAAGTGGATGTGCGAGGGGCGGCAGCCATGGCTCGGTGCCTAGCAAACCAAGCCTCTTTGCTTGGTGCTAGGCACTCAAGCATAGTAGAGCTATGCGATTTTTGCCCTTTTTTAATTATTTATTTAATTATTAAACCGAGGCTAGGCCTCGGTTTTTCCCTGCACTTGCAAAATAATTTTGGCAAATTTTGGGCAAACTAGCTTAATTAATTTATTTGGATTAATTTCAATTAAGTTGGCTGCGGAATTTAGTGGGAGCTTCATTAATTATTTGAGCTATTTTATTGCGTTTAATAACATAAGCGGTTAACAACTTTGACTAGTTTTAATTAGGTGTGTTAATTGGATTAACCACCTAAGTTAGTTACTAGTTTGCGCGTGTTTTGCTTTATTGCTTGTTTTACTTTGTAAAATGCATGGTCCATTCGCGTTAGTGAATGGATGAATGGAATGAATATTCTATCACAGGTTTACAAAATGGCAACTAGTGGGGCCCGAATAGGATAGTAAATATGGACTGCGTTCCGTTTTGTATTTTTGTAAATCTAAATACGGACTGCGTGTTGTTAAGTATTTTTGTACTTAAATTATTTAGATTAGTCATAGCCTTTCTAGTAGTTGCGTAATTGGTAGTGGTGTCTCGAAGACGATGTTTCTAAGAAGACGAGCCAAAAGGATGCAACGAAGGCGCTTGAAGATTTGAAGACTCAAGTTCAAGGGGTCATGCTAGTTGCCAAATGCATCTTTAATTATGCTTATATAATTGCGATGTTAGATGCATGTTTAGGATTTCGAATGTTGAATGATTAGTTTAGTTCACATAAATCAACCAACATAGAAACCCCAAGTCCCAAAGAATATTGAGTTAAATTTGTCATTCCAAAATGATACTTACGGAACTAATGAGAATAGTAATAGGTTGTGTCAAAGTACATCATTACTATTTTCCTAGGGAAGTAAGGTATGTTGGTGGGCTTGCCAAAGCAAGGCATCGCATACACGTTAGTTTTAGTTAGACTCAACGATATTAGTAAGGAGTCCTTAGTAGTCGTGGTAATGGAGATAAAACGTCAAGAAAGCATTAGATGCGATGTTTTATCGAACCAAGAGTAGCTTAGAGCTATTAGCAATTAGATTGCTTACCTTAAAATATTAAGTGTTAAGACAAGCAAAAACATGCTTAATCACTTTTTGATTTTTATTCTCGCCTAAATGGGACAAAATTTTAATGCGTTGATAAAACGCTTAATAACATTAAAATTGCTTGTTTGCATGTATTTCAATGCTTATTATGTTATCTTGATAAATGGTAATACTTTGCATTATATTTGTAGAGTTCTAAATCAAATTATAATGTATCCAACGATTGGTAAAAGGAAATCTTTTGAGAATGATCCTCAAGGAAAAAAGTGGCATTTCTAAAATACAACTTCTCATAATTGACTTTTATGACTAAAGTCCGAAAGGACGGTTGGATATCATGTACTAAAAATACTAGGTAGTTTTGATGAACATGAAGTATTGAGTTGGAAAACTCAAATTGTCAATAGTTGACAACCAACATATCTTTTTGTTTCATACACTAATGAGTAGGACTCATTGATGTAGTAATTCAAGTACGAATTAAAGGAAAAGATGGAGCTTTGTTTTACGGCGCATTAGATGCTTAATTATGCCTAACAAAGTATAAAAGACAAAACACTTAAAGAAATGGTTCTTAAAGGTTATGAAATGATGTATGATAAGAAATATAGGAAACAAGGAACAAAGAAAATGAATAAGATTTAATTTCTACCCATGAGTCCATGTTATCGTAATTAACTTAGCAACTCATTATCTTCACAAACTATTAGATACTGCTTGAGAGTTCCACTTTCGAAGTGACCTCAAAACAAATGAACCTAAGCTAGGTTATTGACTTACAAGCTTGGAATGAAGCAAGTGGTTCTACATCAGTTGTAAGGTCAATTGCTTTGTTTAAAGACCTTTTAAAATGAAGGCTGGAACAAATAATGGTTATTGTGTTCCATAATCAGCAAACGATCCATTTACACACTGAAAGCCATGAGTCAAGGATGCTTGATTATAAACAAACATTTCTCTAAACATGAAAACTCACAAGGTTCAAGTCATAGACATGATTTGTGTTCTAAACATCTTTAGCAATGTCACATCGACATGAAATTACTCAAGGCTCTATTAGATAGACTCTTGATAGTTGATCGATTCAGAATTGTTCTAAGGCAAGCAAGTCTTACTTGTTGAAATCAACAAAGAAAGGAGCGATTGTGCTTGGTATAGACAATTGACTCCGAAAGCTAAAGACAATTCCATTACTTCAACGTTTTCATAATAATTTGAAAGAATATGACTATATTCGTCAAATGTGAACAAATTGGATCTTGAGTAGCTCAAAAGTTCAGTGATGTATAGAATCGACTTGGAAAGATATAAAAACGTCTAGATTCAATCGAGCAATGTTTGCTTGAGCCAAGAGTGATCATCTCAAAGTTATGAAATTGGAATTTCATAAATAGCTCCACAAAGAATATAGTATGTCTTGATAAAGACCTCGAGGCCATTTGAAAATGACTCGAACGATGATGAATCACATCACTTCCTATAAAGTTCTTAAAGATTTGCACAAATGACTAATTTATAAGGGAATAAACACGTCGTCAAACGAATATCCCTAAATCAAATACGATTTATACAACCTAGACAAACCTAGTGCGAGTATCAGGTAAGCATAGGGGTCGAACCATAGAGAACGATTAAACACCACCAAATGTTATCCATAACTAAGCTAGTCCGGGATAGGGGAAATATAAACTAAATTCTAATGACACTAAAACAAGAAATAAAGCACTAAGGAAAACTGTTTAGGTATAGCATTCACTCAAGCATAAACAAGGCATGAAATTAAATTAATTATGAACTAAACATGCTTGAATATCGATGAAAGATCCAATCTAGCCACCTGTCGAGGTCAATTGGCTTCTCCTAACATAGCATCTATGGTGTCACATTAGAACCATATATTAGAAGGTGCAATCAAGTATAAATCGATACAAATGAATCTAGCTAGTTCAACTATCGCATCATCTAGCGTCAATTCACCCTCAATCAACTAACAATGTGCATTTGCAAGTAGATTAAGAACATACATCAAGCACATAAAGACTTTAATCACAAACAAATCAACTCCAAACCCTAAAACATGCTCAAGATCCAACTACACCACAACCATCCCCTTAGTTGGGGAACTACTCACTAATCATGCTAATAACAAGATTAACCAACAAATTAACAAGTATCAACATGATTAATAAGCAAAACTAACAATTAAAGCAATAATCAAAAGCAATAAACAATAAAATGGGGGGAGAGAAGATAAGAAATTCTCATTGATTTAATAAGGAGATCTCCAAAACAATTGTCACAAGTTGAATCTTCAACCTCCAAATCCCACCATTGAAGATCTCTCACTTTCTCTCTCTAAAACCCTAACTATGGAGGCTAATCCTCCCTAAAACCCTAACCTAGAGAGAGAGTGCTAAAACTAATTAAGAGAGTAGAATAATAGTTTTTTTTTTTTCTAATTATCCCAAAAATGGGCATTTATACTAAGCTAGGAAAATAGAAAAATAATAGAAGGGAAATAGAATAAATAAACTAAGAAAAAGAAAATAAAAATAAAAATAAAGAAAGTAAAACTAAAGAAAGAAATAAGAAAAGGAAAATGAAAAAAATAAAAAGAAAAATAAAACCCAAAACCCACTAAAACTGTCAGCCCCTTTTTCTCTTCTTCTTCGATTTTTGGCTGCTCTAAAATGGGGAGTGATCCCATGCTTCACATCCCATCAAACACCATTATCAATCATCATCATTAAATCACCACCGTTCATCCTCAACAACAATCATTGAGCATTAATTCAAGCCGTTGATCTTCATTAATAATCACGTGTGAAGCTCGTGAAGTGGTTCGGTCAAACCAAGGGTAAGTTCGGCCGAACTATGGGTTGGTTCGGTCGAACCATGAGTGTGTTCAACCACACCTCTTCAAATTAGGAAACTTCAAAATGATTCTGACTCTTTTGGCTCTTTTTGGCTATTCGACCGAATTTCTCAATAGTTTGCCCGAACCCGATTGAAATTCGATTTGCTCTTATTTGGGGTTGTTGCTTGTGTAAATTGTTGTTGTGGTTGCTTAATTACTGCAGTTGTTGATTATTAGAGTGAGATTTGGTGCGATTGGAAGCCAGAAATAGCAAGGGCCGCAAGGTGGTAGTGCTGGTCGCGGTGACAACGGTTGTGGGTGGCTGGAGAAGTGCAGGAGCTATGGTGGTGATTTGCTCTTGCGGTTTGTTGAGTTAGGAAGGTGAAATTGGAGCAGGTGAGGTGGCGAAGGTGGTCAGGTGTGTGCGAAATTACAGAAGGTTGGAGGTGCAAGGGGTGCTGTTGGTGTTGTAGGGTACCGTGGCTGCTGTGATGAGGCTGGTGTGGGTGCGCGGATTGTGTGGGTGAGCTGGACGGAGACGGAGGCTGATTGGTGTAGTCGGGGGTGTTTATTGTGGTGGTTAGTTGAAGGTGAAAGTAGGAAGGGGTTGTTGTGTATGGTAGAGGAGCATGGCAGCAGCTTGGTTTTGTTCTGGTGGCTAAATTTGTGTGGTGGAGGCTAATTGAGGTGGCTGGTTCATTGTTACTAGCATCGGAGCTCCAAATATGACAATTTGAGCCGTGTCTCATCTCGAGCAATCACCTAAATGAACAAATTAACACGAGGGGAAAAAGGGATAAATAAAATAAAATAAAAATAAAGTAAAATAAAAGTAGGAGAAACAAAACTAAAACTAGAAATTAAATAAAACTATACATGGTAATAAGATCGAATAAAATATGAAAATTAATTAAAACTAATAAAATCTACCAATTAAACTAAAATATGCCGAAATTGCGAAATAAAAATGAAACTTTATTAAAGAGAAAGTAAGAGAAAGAAAGGGAGAAATAGAAGAAAATAAACTTGAAAGCGAGCTAAACACTACCCCTAGGAGTGATATAAATGTCACTCATCACTAATGTTACACTAAATAAAACGTCGAAGCTAAGAAAGGACACCATATTTAGTTATGGATATAAATAGTTTCTAGCATCTTTTCAAGTATTTGTCTAGGGATCTTAGCTCAGTGGGAGTTCATTGGCTCAGCGGGAGCTAAGTAGCTCAATAAGGGCTAAGGTAGCTCAAGTGGGAGCTAACTGTCCGTTTCACAACAAACTTTTACCCAAAGGCAATATACATGTCTCTTTGTAAGCATCCAAGTGAGACTACGGACATTACTTCCACAACCTAATTGAGAACATAGTATTTGTTGCTCTAAGTGGTGTCTTTCTGGAAAGTAACACATTTCCAAAACAAGTGGGAGGAAAATGAACTTGATGACTATTGAGATTAGCAACAAACTAAAATTGAGAATCTCAAAAAACTTTAGAAGGGCTTCATGAGAATGATTGATCAAGAATACTGAAAGGACTTTACAAGTGCCTTAAATGAGAATTTAGTACTCACAAAACCTTAGAAGTGTTGGAGTAAGATCAATACAATCAAAGGGCTTAAAAGCACCTTGAAACTCAATGTTTGATGTAATTAGCCCGTAAAGGTATAGAATTCACCAAAGGCTTGGATTGAATCCTATAAATTTCTATTAAGTTAGAAATAAACATAAGACTTACAAGCATACTATTTACTATTGGATGGTAGGGGAATAGTGTCTTGTAAATTAGCTACGACAAATCCAAATTTCGAATAATGGTTAGAGGCCATAAAATCCAAAAAAGACTCCATGTTTGAAAATCATGTTTGAAACTTAATTAATTTGCATGAAGGGTAAAGACTCATCAATTGCAAATAAGTTTTCAAGGAGAAAACTAACAAATATGGAAATGTATATGCATACATAGCTAGATTGGTTAAAAAGGTTACAATTAAATTCACGGCGTTGATTTAATAAATCCTTACTAATCGAAATGCTCAAGTCTTTTCGTGATTATTCTAGCAAATTGCGCATATGAAATATGGCAAAATAGATATCGAAACCGCCTTTCTAAAAAACTGGGATTTTGGAAGAGACTATGGATATAGTCTAAGGGTTTTGTAATTCTAAATATTCCTAGATGTGAAAGCAATCTTAAGAAATCCATTGGTGGATTGAAAAAGCATTGCATGTAGGAACTGGAATGTATTTTCTCATAAAGTTAGAAAAAGCTTTGGCTTATGGAGAAACATAGAAATTCTTATAAATAAGAAGTTTAGTGGGAGCAAAAGTCAATTTTGTGAAGATCCAACAAGAAGTTTACGAACTTTGTTGTGAAATAACTATTAAATGCTAAATGCTTAGATTTTAAAGAATTTTTCAATGATGGACCAAGCTAAAGGCGATGCTTAGTACATAGTTGGAATTAAGATTTATTGGATAAACTTAATAAAATGTTTGAACGAGTAAAGGAATTTACCGTTTTAAACATGAAGGACATGAAAAGGCTTCGACCCATATGTATAAAACTATGTAAATGTTTGAACTAAGTACAAGCTAGGCAAATACTAAGTTAAACAAGAAAGACTCTAGTAGAGACTTTCAACCGTATCATATAGCAAACACTTTAACAAGACTCAGTAAAACTAGATGAGCTAAAAGTCACATGAATGGGATGAAATTGGGAATATTTCAGCAATTGAATCCATCATGTATGCTACGATATGGAATCGTCACATGACTTGCATGCTTAGAGCATGACAAGTATAAAATACCAATCGACTTGAATCTAAGCAATGGGTCATTTGATTATGATCAAGAGCATCCAAATTACTTGGTTAAGTAAAAGGATGAGTTCTTGATGCATGGAAACAAATATAATTTGAATATTGATGTTGCGAGCACAACCTTACCAAGGATCAGATCCTTAATTAGAAGCCATTTATAAGCACGAGGTTAAAACGCTCCGTCGCTTGAGAATGGCAACTTGAACTTATGTCCATGTATATTGTGCGGAAATTTAAGGTAAATTTCCATAATCACAAATGATTAGGGTATCCAAATCATTGTGAGCCAGTTGGAGTAAAATCCAAGAAAAACATCATTAGGAAATCTACTAAAGTATATGTTGAGAACATTGTTGCCTTAAAGGCAAAAATAAGGAAGTTGTTCAATGGATAGTTCGTTGTTGAAATTTGATGATTATAGGTTGTCAAGTTGGAGATCTCAAATCATGAAAATGAGTGGGAGCCATCACTTGGACAATAAATCCTAAATCGCATATAATCCATAACACTCTCAAATCTTATCATCTTATTATGAGAGTTTTTGATAATGAAGATGCAAAGTTTTGCAAAGTAATCATAACTACACCTATGCAATAAGTGAACCACAACATTCACAATTGCATGAAAGAAATCAAGCATACTAGATACAGGTGTGATTTCTATAAATGTTTTGTTAAGAGTATTACTCTTGAAACATTTGGAGAAAACCATTTATCATAAGATGAAACGTTGGAAGGTTTCATAGCGGAATAAAGTTTCACTAATTATTCCACAAACTATTTAATTGTGGTTTAGAATTAAATAATGAGTCCATTCGATTTTTTGAGAATATTCAAAATAGGGTATCAAGACAATGTCTTGGATAAAGAAACACCTATTAAGTGAACATTGAATATTTAATCGAAAATTATCCCTAATCAAGGTCATTTGAAAGTTGGATGACTAATGACCACTTGAGATTAGTGTGTAGTATGATTTATAGCACCGTTTCTTGTGCTACAAGGACATGATTTTCATAAATCATTTGCACAGGTATTAGTTTGGAACTATAACAAATCAAAATATGAGAATACTTTAAGAGATTTAACAATCGTCATAAGTATATTACTCATTATAGCTATCGAAACCTCTTTCCTCAACCATGAGTATTGTAAGTTCTCTTGTTTGAGTACTAGTCCGTTTTGATGTTGTCAAACATCTACCGTAGAAAGGGATTATAAAGGCAACACTCGGGCGGCTAGGTCCTCTTAGTAAGGGAAGCTAACAATGCAAGACTAGGAATGTCCCCCTATTAACAATAAGGAACATGTCTTTGTTGTTTACAAGGCCTCTCGATGAGCAAGACTATGAAAATGCATGGTCGTGCTCAGATGGATTTTAGAAATCATCTTCTTATCGACAGTCGAACTCGAAAATCGAGAAACACTTCTAGACGTAATAAGGATGACGAAGAATCTTTCCTAATAGTTCATGAAGAGACATTAAGTGACATAGGAAACATGCTATACACTAACAGCGCACTTGTCCGGAAGGACAAGTGAGAGATTGAAAGGAATGGTGTCCTTTGAACAAGTGTATATTTCGTTAGAGGGTTCAGAATTATAAGGAAGCTAATTATTCAGGGAGGTCAAGTGATCGGAATGCCTAGCTGGAGGCTGCTTCCGATCAGTAATATTAATGCATAATTAATATTATAGCTTAATTTTGACTGAACCCTTCGGGTCACACCCAATCGTGTAACCAAACCGAAACGACGAATTAATCCGAAGGATTAAATGAATCAATACTATTATTACGAATTAAGAGCGTCGAATCCGAGCGTCTATCGTGAAGACGATTCTAGGAATGGACGAGACGTATAATAATCAAACGACACAACATACTAGGCTAGAACAAGGCCTTGCCGCACCACTCTAGTGGAGGTAAAGCCAAAACCGTAGCCCAAGCCCTCGATAGGCTCAGCATGGTGGTGGGCGGAGCATGCGGGGCTGGGCGTGCTATCGCCGCACAAGTCCTCGCACAGGCCGAGCAGCAAGCTGGCTGAGTGATGCGGGGCTATGCGTGCTAGCCAAGCTAGCATGCATGCTAGCAGCGCAGCTAGCTAGGCCTCGTTAGTTGCTAGCCGCAAGGGCAACCTGCAAGCGAGCAGTGCCCAACAGCAAGCTAGCGGGCTTGCTATGCTTGTTGGCCCAGCCGAGAGCTCAAGGGCTGCCTACATGGCACCCTTGTTGCCCAAGGAAAAGAGCAGCCACATTACGCATGCTTAGAGGGGCAGAGCTTTTGCTTGGGGAACAGGGGGACATGTGGTCCTCA
The DNA here is from genome assembly GCF_001683475.1 of Chenopodium quinoa. Taxonomy (NCBI): domain Eukaryota; kingdom Viridiplantae; phylum Streptophyta; class Magnoliopsida; order Caryophyllales; family Amaranthaceae; genus Chenopodium; species Chenopodium quinoa. Next base: position 9,920,891 of record NW_018744239.1, read on the forward strand.
CCTAACCCTCCCATGTGTGGCCAAGTGTTGTTTGATTATTTGTCTTGCTATTTAATTTAATTTAGAATTAAATTAATTCATGGTTTTCTCACTTTACCAACTATCCTACATTGAAATGGGAATTGTTGAGGAGACTTCCCTATAAATACACATCATGGGGTATTGAGTTTTACACTTAAGTTGGTGAACTTGAAGGAATCTCCAAAGAGAGAAAACCTTTGTTCTAATACTCTAAGTAATTTTTAGCCTAGCCCTTACTAAGCTTTGGGGTAGGGGCCGACTTGGTTCAGTAGTGAGGGTGTAAGCCGTTGGAGGTTCGCGCATTTGCGGGACTCTACGCTTTCAAGTCCGAGCTCTAAGTTAGATCGAAGCACGCTTCAAGGGTAATAATTCTTTTTCTCTCTTCTTGTTATTCATGATTAGTTACATGATTAGTTACTTTAATTTGTGTGCAGATTTTGGGCAAGTTTCCTTCCGCGTGGTGTTGGACATCACGAAACCCAACAATTAGGTCGCCTCACCCTCCTTGTCCATCATGGAAAAGGCTTCGTAGAAGCGTCTCTTCAGCTTTTCCTCGGCCTTGTTCTCAATGTGGATGGCCTCCATAGGATTAATCGGACGAGGAGTCTTCAGCTGCTCAAACAAGTCCTTAATGGACTTGTTTAAGCTCTCAACCTAAAGTCTGAGGGAGTCAACTTAGTCCAGTGCCATATAAAGAGCCTCTTAGGACGAGGATAACTCGTTCTTCAGTTTCTCAGAGGCCTTGAAGCCCTCTTTCCACTAAGTGGCGTTTGCAACCGCCTTGTCCCTTTCCAGCTAAAGTGCCTCTCTGGCCATCCGCTTCCGCTCGAGAGCATTGCCAATCTTGACGAAGTCCTCGGTCTGCCGAGTCACCTTGTCCGATAGAGCATTGAGGACTGCCTAGTGCCGAATCTCTTGAAGGGCCAGTGTGCCGGTGTTTTCGTCCTGTATCCGCTAAATGGTGGCCTAGGCCGCCTTGATTTACTCATTCTCTTTTTCCTTCCATTCTAGAAAGGAATTGAGCTTGAGGAAGATCTGCATTCGGACGGAAATGAGTTAGTAAGAGCAAAATGAGAAAATAATCTAAGTATGGGAACATAAAATAAGCCGAGTGCTGATAAAAGGAATTACCTCGGCGTTGCAGTTTATTATTGGGCCGAGGAAGCCCTCATTAATGCCATGGAACTTGTCCCGCTGCTCCTTAGGGAAGGTTCGCAGAATGGAATCCCTAATAGCTTTCCGGTCAGCGCTTGTTAGTGACAGGCCGGGCAGTTTCATGTGCATCTCCTCGGCAATGTCTGTGCAAAGTAAAGAAGGGTGTTAGATTGACCAAAAAAGTTCATTAAAACACGAGTAAGAAGAGTACAAATATTCAACTCACCGTCCGAGAAAGATGAAGGAGTTGGGAGGTTGAACGAAGAAGGAGGTAGTGGTTGATCCCCTTCCTCTTGATTACGGCTGAGTCGCTCTCCGGCCAATTGAGAAGCAGCCTTCTGCCACTCAGATTTGTCCACTACCTCGACATGCGGAGTCGAGGCCGAGTTGCCGGTCATTTTATTCGGGGACAACTTACCCCCATCGTCCGTATGAACGGACTCATCGTGGACCGCCTCAATTTGCGGTTCCACGGGCTTGGAGACCCCACTAGGTGACAGCTCGGGTAGCTCTCCTTTAGAATGCTTTGGAGTATTCTGCGGCGTGACCTTGGTAGCGTTGGGGGAAAACTTAACCTTGGAGACTGTTGTCTTCCTAGCTTTGGACGATTGGTTGTCCTTAGAAGCAGAGGATTGTACAACTGCTTACTCTTCATCCAAGGGGTAGGATTGGCCACCTGAAAGAAACAAGACAGTCAAAAAAAGGAGTGAAACTCATGTCCGAATAAAGTTGGAAAGGATACCCTCCCTAACATACCAATTAACTCGGCAAACGAAATTAAAAGATGATGTCCGAGCAAACTTGGAAAGGATACCCTTCCCAACATCCCAACTTGACACAAAAACAAAAAAAAAAAAAAAAAAAAAAAAAAGCAAAACTATCGGTACCTCCTTGGCTTGTTCGTGCTGTTGTTGGCGGAGTTTATACCGCATCACGTCGAGCTCGGACATGTTAACTTTTCCTTTCTGCTCGGGATCCCACATGCCGAGAGCTATGTCTGAAAAAGAAAAATAAAAGAAAATGTGTTAGAATATTTTTAGAATGTCAAAAAACATTCGAACGCTAAGTCATAAGGTTCCACCTTAAGGGAGTTCCGGTATAGGCCACATGCCGACATGAATACCGGGCTCCTAAGCCAGTCTGCCAAAGGTATCCTACTAGACGACACGGTCACCGTCTTTCCATCCCTGACAACCTTTTTGACCCTAAAGTAGTCTAGTTGAAAGTAGTTGTCAGGGTGGACGGGTGGCTTTGAGGGTCGGTGCTGCCCGCGGCCGAGTTGAATTGGATCGGCATTAAACTAATTCATCCGCAAGTTGAATTCTTCGTCACTGGTCTTAATGCGGTAGAATCGGTGCTTCTAGTCTCGCCACTTAGACGACTTGTTTAGAACCAAAAGATACTCTTTTTTAGTGCTCAAGATGAACCAGTCGTCCGTCCTGGAATCCAGGTGGACCATAGAATGCATTTCACAAAAAACTGGGACATCCGGGTTGAAGCCTTGCCAAAGGAACGTCACCAAATAGCCAAAAATATTTACCTAGCTGTTCAGCACCAATAGGAAGATAGCAATGTTGTATTCGTCCAGCGGTGCCTGGACGAACGGATACAGGAGGAAGCGAAGGCCCACATCCAAGGCGACGCGGTAGACACTAAAACATTTCTTCTGCTGCCTCTTGCTCTCCCAGGTGGCCACTGAATAAGATCGGGTGGGCGCCACAATTTTGTAGCCTTCTCCCACATGGAGGAACTCTCAAAACTTTTACAAGTTCAGATGCAAAAAAGCCAAGGCAACGTCGCCCACTGTACAGGCGTACGAGTCCTTCAAATTATCGATGTTGACCTCCTCGGCCGCCTGAACAGCGTCCGGGTTCTCAGCCTCTCTCTTGGCAGCTTGAGATGTAGGGACCCTGGCCGAGCCAAATTCAGAGGACAACACTGTGTCCAATTCAGCAGCTTCGGTTGAGCTCTCTCCCTTGGAACCCTGGTCGCCTTCTGTGACAATGGTGCCTTTAGGCACCAAGGGTCTCTTACCCTTATCTTGTTTTCCTCCAACGGCCGCCTGATTTCCAGAAGGAGGAGTGCTGCGAAGGGGCAGGTCGGCCGGCTCAACAATGTGAATGTCAGTTCGTTCTAGGCCTGGCCAACCTGGCAGTTTGGATTAAGGGTTGTTTGGGATTTTGGTCGGACGATCACACACGGCCAGACCTAGCTTCCACCTAATTTCTTGAAGGATGCCGTTTAGAAGATGGCAGCTCGGACGGCATCAAGACCGAGCTGGTATATTGGGAGAGGCGTTGTACAAGATTTTGCCCAGACGCCTCCTTAGGTGAAGAAGTGCCTAGCTGATTTTGGCGCTCAGAAAAAGAGGTTGTCACTTCTATCACGAAGCATGAAGTACCACTAGCAGTGGTGTTCGTGTTCTCCCTGTCCGTATTACTCAGATCATAAGGGACTGGGGGTTCACCATACTTCCGTCGAGATTTCTGGCGACACCCCGTTCGTGCGTTTGTCTCGTACGTGCCATGTTCGACTGCAGGGAAAGTGAAGAATAGGTGGGGGTGAGTTGGTACGCACTAGAAATGGACCCACTCCATAGAGAGGAGGACTCGTCCCCGTCCACTCTAGACTCCTCAGTCTTAGGCGAACGGCCAGCCTCATGAAGAGAGATGGATGAAGCCGAGTGTTGAGCAAGCTCATGTTTAAAAAATAAAACAAGTATAAAATATGAATCAAGGGCAAGTGGTTACCTCTGTTACCTTTGTACATGCGGAAACTCTTGAAAGTCTTTGAAGTTCTTGAAGGTTGACCGAAAATCTCAAAAACTTGACCGGAAAACTTAAGAACGTGGCGGAGCGGTTGGGACCGGTTCAAAGCCCCCCTAAGGCACCGGTTTTGAACTGTTGGGGATTTGAGGGATGCCAAATCCTCAAAAAATTGGCACCGGTTCAAAACCGGTGCCAACTAAAGCATTTGGCACCAGTTAACCAGTGTCAACTAAGGCAATTGGCACCGGTTAACCGGTGCCAACTTCAATGGCGCCAGTTTTTTTTTTATTAAATTCAATGTAATAGGCACCGGTTTTCAGCTTGAACCGGTGCCTTTGACTTTTTTTTTTTTTCCCGGCAATAATATATATTAATATTAATACTAATAAATATAATAATAATGAGATCATGTACGTAATACCGATAATTAATAATAATAATAATTATTATTATTATAATATTAATATTAATAATAATAATTATTATTATTATAATATTAATAATAATTAGTATTATTAATATATTAATAATAATAATAATTGAAATAATAACAAGGACATAAATATTGATAACAATCCCAAAATATGATATTAATTAGAAAAATGTGTCATAACTACAAACAAACATAATTAATTAGTAATAATGTAGTACACTAAGCTAGTTAAAACAGAAATAAATTATGTTTACAAATTAAATGTGATGTAGGCCGCCAACATGTCTCGAATTACATTGAGTTCCTCGCTTGTGAACGGATTTCCCGTTTGTCCCTTGTAAAACTTGGAATACATACACAAAACGTAAGTTAGTAGCAGTGAACTCATAAATAGGCATAAATTGTCTTTATCACTTATTTATAGATGGCCAAGGCTTAAAATTACAAGAAAATAGCAATTAAGGGGTTTTAGAACGCATTTTCAACCAAAATGGCCCGAGTAAGGCCATTTTGACTACTAGGATGCCTATTTCCTACATTTCTTGTCTAGTGAACTCATAAATAGTCATAACATGTCTTTATCACTTATTTATAGATGGCCAAGGCTTGAAATTACAAGAAAATAGCAATTAAGGGGTTTTGGAACGCAATTTCAACCAAAATGGCTCGAGTAAGGCCATTTTGACTACTAGGATGCCTATTTCCTACATTTCTTGTCTACTGAACTCATAAATAGTCATAACATGTCTTTATCACTTATTTATAAATGGCCAAGGCTTGAAATTAAAATAAAATAGCAATTAAGGGGTTTTAGAACGCATTTTCAACCAAAATGGCCCGAGTAAGGCCATTTTGACTACTAGGATGCCTATTTCCTACATTTCTTGTCTAGTGAACTCTTAAATAGTCATAACATGTCTTTATCACTTATTTATAGATGGCCAAGGCTTGAAACTACAAGAAAATAGAAATTAAGGGGTTTTAGAACAAAGCAGCACATAAAACCGCAAACTTCATCCAATATAAAGAAACAACACAACAAACTTCACAAATTCACAGCCGAATCAAAGAACCAATATCACCATCCAAAGAAATAACTAAATAACTCACCTGTAGAACTGGAAATTCATGAGGTGTTGGATTTTCAAGCTCCCTCAAGTACGCATGTGCAGGATTACTAACCTGCAATAGTTTATTGATAATGCGAGGCTAATTAGAACCCACGTAACTCAACAAGTCAAAACTTTTACATTAGAAACCAGTTAATCATGTACCTCCTCGTCTGCATGTATCTCATCTTCTCCTTGTTTTCGTGGGTGACTAGAAGAGTCGACCGGTGTAGTCGAGGAGAAAGGCAAGCTCGGCAAGTTCATTAGCTTTGCCCATGCATTGAACTCTTCTCGCATCTCGTTGCGCACTTGTTCCTTAATTGATGCCACCATGGCATCCCAAGTTGACCGGTGAGTTCACACTTGACCGGGATCTCCCTGATTTGGTATATTCCGGGCCCATCACCTTCTCCCATCCTAGAAAGCTCCCCCCCACACCTAATACGTGTCCTGGATGGTAGGGCTTTCCCAAAGCCAAGGTGAAAGGGTCCTTCTCCACTGTTGGGACGAGCTTGCCTTTAACAAGCTCTCCAGTGTACTCAAGCTGTAGCAAAACCAAAAATGTAACACCAAGTTAGTGTTTATGTAAAGTGATATATATGCAAAAGGTTCATGTAGTTCACAATTCATAGTTGCTTACAAGTTTATCTGCCATTTCTTTCGTTTCCGGAGTCTTGATGGACCATTTTCCGGTTTTCTTGTCACAAGAATGCAAAGAACAGAAGAAATCTCCGGCACGACTCACCAAAGTACTGGTCGTGGAGTCAGAGGGCACTGTGGAGGACCCTAGAAGCACAGTGGGGTATACTCCCTCACTCACCCAGTCTCCCTCCATTCATCAAACGTCATACACCCCATACGATGGTAGTATTGCTTCTGCAATGCATTCTTGGAATTCTGCTCCCTTATTTCCTACATAATTAGACATATTAGTTTCAAAACTACCAAAATATTAAATATATTATACAATTTTCATCAGAGTTACTTGAACTTACAATTGCTTCTTTATTGCTTTTTTGAAGAACGAAAGCATCCCAATCTTCCTTTGATACACTAGGCCATATTTTCCATGGGAGTTTCTCTTCATCGATGACTTTATCATCCATGCCACCTCCTTTATTGTTCTTTGGTTTTCTCACAAACTTCTTTGTGATAAATCGACGAACTAAGGTGGTCTTGAAGCCTCTGAATCTTGTCGCAAGTAAGGATTCAAACACCCTTCGCTTGGCGTACTCATTTGGAATGTTAAATAGACTCTGCAAGCACAAATAACAGTCATTATTAGTTTGCCCATTAAACAACAATAAATTGATGTTTTGTGGAAACAAATCACTTACCCTTGTATCATTCCAAAACGTGTCTATCAAGCCAATAGGTACGTCGCTCAAACGAAGAGTAATGGGGATTTTGCGCGCACAAATTCCAACTTGAACAGCATACTGACGACGTCATTTGCCTGTAGGTTGTCCTACCCTGTCATACTCCAGGACCATTGGACCGACAGGTTTCTTGAAACTTGTCGTCGGACCCCTCAGCTTTTTGTTTGCTGGTCACTTTACCCCCCCTCCACTAGGATTCTCATCTAACGACTCAGACATTGCATTTTCGATAGGAGGCGCTTGTTCAGCTGCAATTTCAAACTCATCTAACATACGCTCCAAAGCATCGTGAGCCTGGTCTTCTACCTCACCCAAATCCTGCTCCTTTTTGGCATCATATAGCTCGTCCCCATCCCCAGATGAATCATCATCATCATCCTCTACATCCTCGACTCCTAAAATGTACCGATCGTCTGCCATGAGATGTAAAAACCTATCATTACAAACATAATAAGTTATTAGTTGTAATATAAATAAATTTGTAAGGTAAAGTTATAATCAAATACAAATTGTTCAATTGTAATACAAATCAACATAAAAAATGGGCAAGTAATTTACTTCATTCATTTAAAAGAAAATAAGAAAAATGGGCAAGTTAGTTAACAATTTCATTCATTTTCACCTAAAACATGTGATTTAATAATACTTTCGACGCCTACAATTTCAAACTAAAAAAAATAGTACCTCAATCTAATATTCCTTCGTCGTGGTCTGATCGCATGTAATTGGCTTGGCCGTCTATCTCATTTGGTACAACAGGTCTAGGAACAATGAAAGGTGTTGAGTCATCAAACGCACTATATTCTTCCTCATCCTCGACATCTGCAACGCCAAGGATTCTTCTTTTGCCGGGTGGCACAATAGACCATTTTGAGTCGGTTGGGTCACTTACGTAAAACACTTGCTTGGCTTGAGATGCAAGGATGAATGGTTCAGCACTATCATTCAGGTGGCCAAGATCTACAAGAGTAAATTCATCATGTTTGACGTTACGCCTGATATTATCAACCCACTTACACCGGAAAAGAGAAATCGTGAAGTCACAATAATCAAGCTCCCGTATTTCTTGAATTCGACCGTAGTATGACAACTCTGCATCAACAGGTGATTTATCCTTAGCACTTGCAAACTCCCTTGACAATGCCACAAGCGTTATACCACTGTTTTGGGTCGGGGATGATTTCAAATCCTGACGCTTAGTCCAAAATGTGTACCCATTTATGTCATATCCCTCAAATGAGCCAACGTCATCCCTAGGACCATAAGCAAGCCACCTTACTGTATCTGTGACACTATCATACTTTCCACCCATCACTCGATCACGAAACCAACTCACAAACTTCTTATTATGCGACTGCATCAGTGCCCGTTCACCTTTCGATGGAAATTCATCACGCAAACTAGCCATGTGCTCGTCTAAATATGGGTGAACATCTGCAACATGGTGCAACACATATAGGTGCGCTTGTAAGAACTTATCTTGATCAGGTGACATTCGTTTCGACCCGATTGTGCCATGACCATCAAGTCTCCCTTCGTGTCGAGAAGTAGGAATACCAATAGGTTTAGCAACGGCTATATAGTCGGCCACAAAATTACCGACCTCCTCAGCCACGCTCCCTTGAATCATACTTCCTTCCGGGTGAGCCCGATTCCTGACTTTATCTTACAATGTACCCATATGTCTTTCAAAAGGATAGCACCACCGCATGAACACTAGACCGCATAACTTAATCTCACGCACCAAATGAAGAATCAAATGCACCATTATGTCGAAAAACGAGGGTGGGAAGTACATCTCAAATTTGCACAAAGTCACAACCACATCCGCCAGTAAAGCATCAAGTGTACAAGGATCAAGCACTTTGCTGCATATTGTATTGAAAAACGAACAGAGGCTTGTAATAGCTTCCCTCACGTGCTTTGGTAAAATACCACGTATTGCAATTGGTAGGAAAACTTGCATTAGAACATGACAATCATGGGATTTCATACTTGTCAGCTTCAATTCTCCATTTAAGGATACAAATCTTTTCATGTTAGATGCGTACCCTAATGGAACCTTAATGTCATACAGACATGCACAAAACATCCATTTTTCTACCCTTGACAATGTGTAGCAAGCCGGAGGTAAATAGGCCTTGCCCTCCTTGGCTTTTCCCTCATTTTTCTTCTTCGACGCATCCGTGGCCTTTCCCTTTCCCTTCCTCTTCCCCTTTCCTGTTTTCGAACTCAATTCATATTCCTTTTCCCGTTCCTTTCCCTTACTAACCCTTTGATGAACCCACAATTCTGGACGCACCCCCATCTTTGTAAATTCGTCCCGTGCACCCTTTCCGTCCTTTGTCTTGCTTTGAATATTCATCAGCGTTCCCACAAGAGCATCACAAACATTCTTCTCTATATGCATTACATCAAGACAGTGCCTAAAGTCATGTTCTTTCCAGTACGGGAGCAACCAAAAGATTGATTCTTTTTTAAAGAGAGCAGTTGACTCCGCCGCTTTTTCTGATTTCCCAAAGACTGTTCGTACACCCTTTACTCGAGCGTAAACCTCCTCACCAGTCAACGACCTAGGAGCAGTCCCCTCTTCCGCTGTCCCATCGAAAGCCTTTTTCTGCCTACGGTACGGGTGATCGCGCCTGAGCAACCTTCGGGTTCGCAAGTACACCTCTTTGTGACAATGATCAAGGCGCCTGCTTGGCGTATCATCAATACAAATGGGGCATGCTTTTTTCCCTTTGTTCTTATACCCAGACAAGTTGCCATACGTAGGAAAATCATTAACGGTCCACATAAGAGCTGCACGCAATGTGAACATCTCATTCTTATGAGCATCAAAAACAGAAACCCCTTCATCCCACATCTTTCTCAAATCATCAACAAGGGGCGCAAGATAAACATCTATGTCATTTCAAGGTTGCCTTGGCCCCGATATCAATAGAGAAAGCATTACGTATTTCCGTTTCATGCACAACCAAGGAGGCAAATTATAGATCACTAACAATACCGGCCATGTGCTATGCTGGGTACAAAGAGTGCCAAATGGATTCATCTCGTCCGTGCACAAACCAAGCCTTAAATTTCTAACTTCATCACCAAATTCTCCAAACTTGATATCAAGGTTCTTCCATTGCGGGGAGTCGGCTGGATGCTTCAGCATTCTGTTATTCTTTCTTCCCTTTGCATGCCACCTTAAGTTTTTAGCGTCTGTTGGTGTTGAGAATAGACGCTTAAACCTTTGAATAATGGGAAGATACCACAACAACTTAGCAAGCGGTCCCTTCTTACCAGCATTGCAACTCATGCGCTTGTAGCGCGACTTCTTACATCGTGGACACTCCTCCAATTTTTCATATTCATTTCGATAAAGAATACAATCATTAGGACATGCATGTATCTTCTTATACTCCAAACCAAATTGACACATGAGCTTCTTAGCGTAATAGTAAGACTTAGGAATTTCATTCCCGTCGGGCAAAATCTCACTCAACGCGCTCTACAAAGAAGTAAAACTACTGTCCGTCCACCCATGCTTTGACTTAATGTTAAAAAATGTTAGCACGACGAATAGTTTAGAGTATTTTTTGCACCCAGGATACAAAGGCTTTTTAGAAGCCTCCGATAATGACTCAAACACGTCACCTTCAAAACCACGCATCATCTCATCCACCCCTTCATCCTCGACCTCATGTACATGATCATCCTCAAATCCATCCTCAGCACCATCATCAACAATATGTTCATCATTCTTGTATTCCTCTTCCACACAAATGTCGCTGCTTCTATCATAATGCACATCATTCCCAATAACATCCCCACTGTACTCTCCTTCTTCACCGTGCCAAATCCACACATGGTATTTAAGCCTAAACCCACGACAAACTTCATGATCTTTAATGATATCAACACTATTGACCACCTTCACATTATTACAATCAACACAAATAAAGGAAATCGAAACCCATTCTGCACTGATAAGATAAGCCCTCTCGCAAAACTCTTGAACCCCAACAAAGAATTCTAATGTATCACGTCTACCATACATCCAGCCACGATCCTTCTCCATTAAGTAAATTGTCTCTAAACATGGCAACATATTATGAATAATGTATAATTGCTACATCTATTAAATATATAAATCAAATTCAAACTCACAACATGCATATAAAATTCATGCATATAGATACAAAAATGCATATATGCTTCCAAAGGGTCCTTATCACTCCAACCTAACCCATCCTTGAACGTTTATTCTCACTAGTGAATGTATGTCGACTTTCCAATTTTAAGGAAAATCCGGCAGCATTTTCCCCCAGTTCTCCAAGTACACGACGTAGGTAATTACTTACCCACATATGTACCCAGAGAACATGGTGATCGAGGAAATGGTAAGCCAAGATGTTCCTTAAAATCGAAAAAAAGACATACATTCACCGCCTAAGTGAGAGTAAACGTTCAAGAACAATCCCAACCGGGGACTATTCAAGATTCTCTCCTAATGAGAAAGCCTTGAACGGGTATCTAGGCATATGATGATACATGCAATCAATTAAAAAACAATGGATTAATCACACATCATGATAGAAGTTGCACTAAAGTTATATCATACACCATCTCCACAAAAGTGTGCAAACAAGAACTTTTATATAGCACATAAAGTTATATATATACCTGAGTATCTATAAAATCTCAACACTCTCAACTAGAAGGTCAATGCCAAGGTCAATGCTTCGCCAAAAAATTCCTCTGAATCTTTTTCATTATAGCCGATTTAGAACACAAATAGAAAACCAGATTAAGGGAAAAGATAAGAATGATATTAGTGAGCAAGAACAAGGACAGTCAGAGTAAGATACCAGGATGCTTTCTGCCCACTCTCCAAACTGATGATCTTACCCTAGAAGCCCTTGACACCCATTTCTTAGCCTGAAATCCATATATAGTGAGAAGCAACTCATAATTAAAAGCACTTACCGCTTTTTTATGTTAACTAGTTTTTTCGCTTATTCTCATCTATATATTTCATTTATATGTTAAATTTTCTCACATTCTATTTTTACAATGTTGAGCGTTGATAAATATAATACGAAGTAGTTAAATTGTTGCAATATTAATTAATCGAAAAAAAATGAATAGTCTTCATGGATATAATCCAAATTTTCATTGGCCATTTAGTTTTGTGATTTTGTCCCTTGTCAAAGTAGAAACTTCCAAAGTAAAACTTCTTACTTACACGATAAAGAAAAGTATATTCAAGGGAAGTTAAATGAAGGAAGCAAAATGTTCATCAATCAAACTCATAAGTTAGAGAATTTCTAATCAGTCCAAAATCAATTATGTAACCTATAAAAAAAATGTTCCTTTATTTTTCCAATTACTATATGATTATACAGAGATAACCCATTAATTATCTAAATACTATTATTGCCAAGTTATTGCAATTGGACTTCTAACAATAATGTATTCTCCACCCACCCAAATGAAAGAACCAAAGGAAAAGCCGACTTAATTAATTGACTAAACACTAGAAGAAAAACCTAATTTGGCACCGGTTCAAACCCCCCCTAAGGCACCGGTTTTGAACCGTTGGGGATTTGAGGGATGCCAAATCCTAAAAAATTTGGCACCGCCCTCGAAAATATGCCTCTTTTGCTTGCTACTGTTATGCGTAAGAATTCAGCAACAAATCCTTGTATTATAAACTCTCTGCCTACCTATTTAGTGTGTGCTTTGGCTATTCCTCTTATATGCTTTACTCAATTATCTAATGCTTACTTATCTCATTTGATATGCTTTTTAGTAGAATTTGATGAGCCACAAATATAAATGAACTACTATTATTAGCTTCCTCTCAACTTTGTTCCCTAAAATAAAAAATACTAAATTATCCTATAAACAAAATAAAATTCTCAATTTTATTAGTGATGATAAATAAAGTTCTCATAACAATTTATAATTATAGATAAAAGCAGATTGTACTAGATAGAATTCTCAGCTTATAAACAGCAACAATAACAACTACAAAGGACTTACATTTGTGGAGGGGCAGCCTTGTGCGTTTAATGGAGGGGGAGCCTTAGCTTGCGCGTTTAATGGAGTAGTTAAGTAGCAATTGACAAACCCTAGCAATTACAAGAAACTTACAAATATTAAACTAAAGACCAATTCCTCATAAAACCCAACAATGGTTTTAATGCAATACATGGAGAAGCTAAGTGAATGGAGGAGCGTTATTACTTACCTAGGTCGAAGCTGCTTCAATAATGCATGGAGGGAGGCAGAAGAGAAGAACTGAGTGCGTGCGTGAGGAGAAGAACAAAGCCCAGGCAGGCTGCGTGCGTGAAGAGGCAGAAGCTTCAATGGAAGCTTCAATGGAGGAAGGGTTTGGGAAGAGGGAATGCAGAAAATTGAATTGAATTTAATGAATGATGTGAGTAAGGTCGCTTAGCTTAACTGCTTCAATGGAGAGGAGAAAGCTCGCACAGCCTTTCAATGGAGATGGAGGGAGAAGAGTATAGGGCAAAAATGTCTGGGAATTTTTGAAGCCAAAACGAGGAATGATGAAAGAATGCCGTTGAACCAAGTTGAAGCAGCAAAACCCAGCAAAACCCGCGTTTTATTTTTTTAAAATGGCACCAGTTTGAACAGGTTCTAACTACCTTAATTGCCATCGGTTTAAGGAGAACCGGTGCCAAATCCTTCCCCATCTTTTTTTTTTAATTTTACAAGTTGCCACCGGTTTGAACCGGTGCTAATTGCATGCTTGGCACCGATTTTGGTTAGAACCGGTGTCAAATTTTAATTTTTTTGGTCCCGCCTGTTTTATTTGGCACCAGTTTTTAAGAACCGATGCTATAGGGGGGTGCCTATTTAATTTTTTCTACTAGCTAGCTCTCGAAGATTGGGAAGAAGCAACACTTTCTCTCTCTAAAAGCTATGAATTCTCTCTAGAAAATGCAAAGTTCCAAAGTTACAAAATGAAGTCAAATAAGTCCTATTTATAGGCAAAATTTATGAGGGGAAAATGGTAAAACCACTTTTCCCGCCCAAAAGCTCAAACAGTAACTTTTGAAAAGTTTAACCTAAAAGCTAGGACGGTTAAAAAATCACTTTGTCATTTAAGATGAGAAGATGAACGGTCACCCTAACTGTAATATCCAGTATTTTTTTACGTATTTTAATTTAAATCATTATTTTATGAAGCATTTAAATAATTTGAAATGAATTATTTATGGTATTTTATTAATTTAAAAAGAACTATTTTGATTAAAGTTTCATTTTTATTTATTTAAAGGTTTTTGAAATATTTTATTTTATTATTTAGAAACTTTGGGGCATATTATTGTATAAAAGAAAATTTAAATCAATGGAATTTTAAAGAACTCAAATGACTAGTTTGAATAGGAGAAGAGATCATTAAGGTAGAAAGGAATTCAAGGTTAGGAGGGTTTTTGAGAGGGGGGTATAAATACCCATCTTATGAGCAATTTCGATCTTGCCCAAGGTGGAGAATACCCAAAGGTAAACTCTCTCTCTCTCTCTCTCTCTCTCTTCTTATTTTCTTTCCCATTAATTTTTCCCCCTCCCCTCTATTTTACTCACCTTCACACCACACACCAATCACGCCACCCCGAGCAGCCAGCCACCGCCACCTGCGAACGCCGGCAACAACAGCACCGGCAGGCGTGCGCGTGGCAGCAACCCTGCTGTGGTGGCGTTCGCAACCCGTCAACAAAAAATAAAAAAATAACAAAAAAAAAATCATTTTGTTTTAATCCTAATCTACCCTTGATTTAATTATTATTTTTTGTGGTGTTGTGATGATTTTTATGATGTTTGATTATGATTATTATGTATATAAATTTCAGATTTGATTTTTGAATTTAAAAGCCCCAAATTGAAAACCCTAGGTTTCTAAATTAATGTATATTGATGGAATTTGATTGTAGATGATTAATATTATCGAAATAGGTGTTTTTAAACATAATTATAGCAATTTCACATGATTTTATAACGCTAGAATTTTTATATAAAGGTTGGAATTATGTTTCTTGAAAGGATTTTTAATTACCCATTAATTGGGAATAAAGGTAGGGGTTTTTAATTAATTTTCAGCTTGTTTAAGAGGGTTTATAAGTGATTTAAAGAGTGTATATATTTCTGGAAATTTAAATTGAATAGGTATTAATGTCTCTTTGTAATTTTTGGTTGTAGGAGATTTCCAAGTGAGTGATTTCGTGTAGTCGTAGCGCTTTTGAGATCATATTCGAGGTACGTTCGCGTACTCGGTAATTATTTAAGTGTATAGAAGCATGCTAGGCTTTGTTTAATTTATTCCAAGGTAGTATCATGATAGGTATTGGTTGGAATTTTTGATTGGATTGATGTTGGTGATTGATTTGTGAAGTATGAATTATTTGTGGTGAATTGATGATCAGAATTAATTATGTTGGCATGTTGAATATAAAACACACTTTTGTTATTGGCATGATTGAGAGCATGTTTAATTAAACTAAATGTTTAATTGAGGTTGGAATATTGAAAGAGAATTTTATTATGGTTCATATAATTTTTATTGATGCTATAAGCATGAGAAAGAAGCTATTTAAGTGTCTATGTAAACGAAGATCAAATTATATTTTGGTGCCGAAGTGCACTTAAGGTGTTCTAAACACCGAGGGATAGGATTCGTGTTGCTTTATGCACTTAAGGTGTTATTTAACACCAAGTTAGTTTAAAAAGGATTCAACATTTAATTTTTTTGGTCACTAATTATTCAAGAATTAAATTGGTGTATTTGATTGCTTGAATGATTTATTATGATTGATTGTGTTATGGTTTGAGAGTCAACACCAAGTCTAAAAATATGTAAACAACGTAAAGTGAAAGAGATTACGCACCAAAACTCTTGGAACGTATATACCTCGAGTATGAACATATGGCGGGAGTTATGCGACTTTATATTTGACCATAACTTCTACTGGGAGTACAGGACGTTATTAGCGCGGGAATTCCGCCACTTACGAGTGGTTCTTTTATACTGGCACGGTTAGCTATCGTGTTAGTACCCCTTTATTGGGGCAGGTTAGGGGGAAACCTATTCGATGCGTATCAAGCTAAATAAATAATCTAGTGAATTGTTTGTTGGCTATGTTGTATGTTGTATGCTTGTAAACAGGTGTAACAAGGTAAGTTGTGTGATGATAGGATGAAAGCATGTTAGTGTGTACTGTTTACGCTTATGTACTCAGCATTGTTGATCGTGTGTTTGTATGTTTGTTTGGCCTTGTCTTTATCTTGGCCCTACGACGACCCGTTTCTAATGGCGAGTAGTGGGGACAAAGTAAAGATAAGCTTCTCGGGTGATGAAGCATATTCATGGTGGGCATAAGTGAAAAGAGAATCATGCTTAGTTTCTATAAGAATATGATGTGATTTATGGTCTTGATTATCATATATTTTCCTTGTGAGACTAACACAAAGGTTTAAGTCTTAAGGGCCTACATTGGTTCCAAGTTGTAGGTTTACTTCGTTTGACCTTGGTTCGATTTTACTTTCGTTGGTTTGACTTTGTAAGTTGATTTGTTTTGATTGGTTTTTAAAGAGATTCTTCCGCTGTGTGTCTTTGATATTTGCCTTAGTCGTTTTCACGGTGGCGGTAATGTCTTAGAATTTCCTATTTCGTATTTTAAAAAGAGCAAAATAGGTATTTTAAAGGAGAGAAATTTCTAGAGTGTTACAAAGTGGTATCTGGGAGCTTTGGTTGAGATTTTTATTACCACTAAAGCCAAAAACGTGTTTTAAATTATTTCTTTTTAAACTAGGCCAAGTGTTTATTTAATCAAGTAATTTTAAAAAGTGAGTTATTTTATTTTATTTTAAAGAGGACTGAATTTTTATTTTTTTTTAAGAGTGGTCAGAAATTTTTTTTTATTTTGGAGATATCCAATTTTTTTTTATTTTCCTTTTATTTTGGGAACATCCGAATTTATTTTTTTATTAGGGTGTTCGAATTTTTATTTTATAATGGCCGAAATTTTTGGCCTTTTTCGAATTTTTTTTCGAATTTTTTTTTTATATAAAAAAAAGAGGAGTCAAAAATATTTTTAGTTTGTTCATTTTGCAGGAAAGCGAGGATTAAGGTAGGAATTATGCGTTAAAAGCTTTAAAAAGCATGTTGGTGAGCTTGGGTAGGAAATTATTTGGGCATATAAGTAAGAAATAATCATGTTCTTGTATGCATTAATATTTAGGTTGTGATGTTTGATCATGTGAATTCATTGATTGGAAGCATGTAATTATATGATTAGAAATAAGTGAGATTGTTTGATTGAACTTTGAACCTAATTCATGCAAGAACTGTATTATTTTATTTTATTTGAGAAGGGAATTCTTTTTCTAAGTCTTTTCCTTTACAGGATGCCGATCTTTCCTAGCAAAAACTCTCAAATTGGTACTCTAATTAAGAAAGAATATGAGCATCTTTTCGACTATGTCAAGAAAATTCGTTTCTATTGTTCCCATTTGAGCGATGTCCTAGGAGACAAGCATTATGACCTTCCTGATCGTATTTCAGCTATGATAATTCACTGTCTTCCAGATGAACCCCCCATATCTTGTTTTCAAAGCAAATTTTTCTGATTTTTACTTACCTGGGGACATCCCAAATTACTCCAAATAAAAAGATTACTATGGACAGTGGTACCCTGACTACAGATACTTGATTTCTTACCTCGTTAGAGCTGAGAAATATCATTGTGAGCGCTTACACATTCCATATCCCAATTATTACTATGATAACCTAACAGGGAATAATTCCCCTTCCACTAGCAATCAATCAGGAAATTCTTCTCCACCACAGGGTAATCAGGCAGGAGCGAATAGAGGGCAAGAGGAAGGAGAGCTAATGGATGCGAGTAACCATAATGTTGATAGTTCCATTATGGAAATTCCAAATCCAAATCCACCCCCAACTCCAATTATAACTGATATTTCATCTGACGATGAGGAAGATGAAGAGTTCATTCAAGTATAGCAAAATCCAGAGACACCCGAGCTAATGGAGGAGGAAGATGACCCTGAATTCGATCCTGGAAGTTACAAACAATCGAAGGACAAGAAGGACAATATTCGAAAGGACTAGATTTTGTAGTTTTATTTCCTTTAGGATTCTTAGTTTTATTTCCGCAGTTTTAATTAATACCTTTGTCAGTAAAGTAATGTGTTGCATAACCACAGTGAGTCAATAAACCTATTGAGTTGCGTAGGTTATTCGAACTCATTTCATCTTTCTATTCATTTTCTTTCTTAGCAATAAAAAAAATTATTCATTTCCTTGCCAAATAATTCATTATACTGCCAAATAATTCATTTCATTTCGTTTCCAAATCATTCATTTCATGTCACTACTCCAATAAGCCATTTCTTACTCAAACATATTCCAATAATTTATTTCTAAACTCTGGGAAATCATGGGAATTATTTTTATTTATTATTGTGATGCTTTATTAAATGTATGGTTGGTTAGCGATCAATATATGGTTGATCAAGCTACGATTTTGGGAATTGTAATTTTGCAATCTCAATTTGTTAGCTTAAAAATTAAATGTATATGTATGAAGGGTATAAGTTAGTTAGATGGGTGTCTGACTTGAGAGCAAACCATGACCATAATTAATAAAGATCCCTTGTTTTAGTTTAGGCGAAGAAAGATGGCGGGAGGAAGTGGTAACAACAATGATGGAGGAGAGCTGAGAGAGGTTGCGAGGCAGTTAGCAGTAGTCGCCCAGCAGTTGGCGAGAAACTCAACCAACAATGGGGATGCTCAGGGAGAGATATTTAAGAAGGTGGCGCAAAGCAAGCCACCAACCTATTAAGGCGAACCTGATCCAACAGTGCTAGAAAACTAGTTAAGGGAGTTTGAGAAATTGTTTGGGGTAGTAGGGTGCCAAGAGAATTCAAAATAAGGTTGTGCTACCTATTACCTCAGGGGTGAAGCTAACCTTTGGTGGCAACAAAATGAGGCTACCATTAAGGCACTACCTGACTGCACTATATTTCAAGAGAAGGTTAGGGACAAGTTCTACCCTAGCTTCTTGTAGAAACAGAAAGCTGAGGAATTTTCCAACCTAACAATGGGGATATGTCAGTCACTGAGTACTATACCAAGTTTATTGAACTGTCTCGGTTTTCCAAAGAGTCTAAGGCTACAAAAAAGGCAAAGGCTCAGAAGTTTGAGAGCGGTTTGACAACTGATTTGCAGCTAAAGTTGTGTGAACAAGTGTTTGAAACCTCGGATGATGTGTTTGGGAGGTCTACACACCTTTATGTGTTGGAGTTGAAGAAAAATAAATAATTAGCTGAGGTGGAAGGGAAGGAAAAAAGAGAAAAGAGATGGGATAAAACTCTGGAAACCCGCAAGGTAACAAGAACAACTTCAAGAAGCAAAAGTACCACCATAACAACAACAATAATTTCCAAGGTAATAATCGTCAAGGTGCACGAAACTTTAATGGAGGTGCTAAGAACTCTAACCAGGGAAATAATAAGGAAGGCGTTATTTCTGTAGGAGGTGTAAGAATAATCACCCTGGAAGAGACTGTGACGACAACCTAGTCACTTGTCGTGCTTGCAACAAGTTAGGACATAGGGAGTATGAGTGCTTCTCCAAAGATTCTAATAGAAACAAGCAGGGCAATAATCAAGGAGGGGCTCAAAGGAACTTTCAGGGAAACAACAACTATTCAGGGAACAAAGGGGCACAACAAAATAGAGTGAAAGGCAACAATAATAGGAATAATCAGGTGAAGAGTGGAGCTCCAGGAAAACTAAATTTGATCAGTAGGCACGAAGCTGATACTACGAAGGATGTCATTACTGATACTTTTTCTATTAACTCTATTCCTGTTAAAGTTTTGTTTGATTTTGGAGCAACTTTTTCTTTCGTATCAAAAACCACTGTTTCAAAGTTATCACACTATCTAAATACCGTAGATGACATAGATGTACCCATAGTTATTCCTACAAGAGGGGTAGTATAGTGTACCAAAACTTTTAAGGATGTGGCATCATTAGAGATAAAGGGAAAGGTGTTTTTGTCCGACCTCATTGAATTTGGGTTAAGTGACTTCGACGTCATTTTGGGAATGGATTGGTTGAGCAAATATAGTGTAGAGATTAGTTGTCGATCACATAAAGTACAAATGAGTACAACTAAGGGTGCGTTGGTGACATATTGGAAGCATGGTGAGACAAAGTGCCCAAGGATCATATCTGTGTTAAAGCTGGCAAAGTATATTAAGAAAGGGCATCCTGTATACTTTTGTAGTGTGAGGAATTTAGAAAATGAAGAGGCAGCTAAGCCTGAGGACATAGAAGTGGTGAACGAGTTTCTGGATGTGTTTCCCGAAGAGATTCCAGGAATGCCACCTAAAAGGGTAATTGATTTCACAATAGAGTTGCTTCTAAGAACAACACCAATTTCCAAGGCAACACATTGAATGGCACCTGCAGAAATGAGTGAGTTAAAGGAGCAGCTATAGGACTTACTAGAAAAGGGATACATTATACCAAGTGCATCGCCTTGGGGAGCTCCAGTGTTGTTTGTTAAGATAAAGGATGGGAGTATGAGGTTATGTATTGGCTATAGGGAGTTGAATAAGGTCACCATAAAGAACAAGTACCCATTGCCAAAGATTATAGGCGTTTTGTGAAGGATTTTTCTAAGATTGTTAAGCCTATGACATCTCTAATGAAGAAGGACAAGAAGTTTGAGTGGGATGACAAGTGTGAGGAAGCTTTCCAACTCTTAAAATAAAAGTTGATTACAGCACTAGTGCTTACATTGCCAGATGATAATGGAATCTATGATGTATATAGTGATGCATCCAAGAATGGTCTAGGATGTGTGCTTATGCAATATGGGAAGGTCATTGCATATGCATTAAGACAGTTGAAACCTCATGAAGTAAACTACCCTACTCATGACTTAGAATTAGCTGCAATCATTTTTGCACTAAAATTCTGGAGGCATTACTTGTATGCTGTAAAATGTAGGATTTACACGGAGCATAAAAGTTTGAAGTACATTTTCACCCAAAGAGATCTAAACTCACGTCAAAGGAAATGGTTAGAATCTACAACGGACTACGACTTGGACATACAATACCATGAAGGGAAAGTAAATGTAGTTGCAGACGCTCTAAGTCGTAAGACCAGTCATGGACTGAACACTTTGATAGTGGCTGATGAGTTGTGTAGGGAAATGAGGAAAATGAATTTAGAAGTGGTAGAATGGGGAGTACCAGGGAGTATACTTACGAATCTGAGTATTCAACCAACAATATTTGATGAGATAAGGGAGAACCAAGCAGGAGATGTTAAGTTGGATAGGATTCGTGAGAAAATAAAGCAAGGGAAGGCTACATAATTCAAAATTTATGAAGATGGAGGTTTAAGGTACAAGGGTCGATGGTGTGTACCACAAAAATGTGAGGAAGTAAAGAGAAAATTAATGGAAGAATGTCACAATACACCATACTCAGTGCACCCAGGAGGGGACAAGTTATACAAAGACTTGAAGAAGATGTATTAATGGCCTAGAATGAAGAATGAAGTTGCTGAATTTGTAGCAAAGTGTTTAACTTGTCAAAAGGTTAAAATTGAACACAAGAGACCACAAGGAATTGTGCAATCATTGGAAATCCTAGATGGAAGTGGGATTGTATTTCGATGGACTTTGTGACTTGCCTCCCAAAGTCAAAGAGTGAAAATGACACCATTTGGGTTGTGGTGGATAGACTTACTAAATCTGCGGTGTTCATACCAATGAAGGAGACCTAGAAGATGGAGAAACTTGCAAAAGCTTACATCAAGAATGTTGTGAGGTTACATGGAGTTCCAAAGGATATTGTGTCTGATAGAGATTCTAGGTCTCTTTCAAAGTTCTAGAAGAGCGTTTAGGAAAACTTTGGTACACACTAAAGATGAGTACAATATTTCATCATGCCATAGATGGACAAACTGAGAGAACTATTTAAACCTCGGAAGACATGTTGAGATCTTGTGTCATAGACTACCAAGGGGGATGGGAAAATAGCTTGGACTTAATTGAATTTTCTTATAACAATAATTACCATGCAAGCATTGGCATGGCCCCATTTAAGGCATTATATGGAAGAAAGTGTCGCAACCTAGTATGTTGGAACGACATAAGTGAAACAATGATTTTAGGGCCTCAAATGATCGAGGATACCGTTAAGCAGGTAAAAGAAATTCAAGCTAAGATTCAAGCAGCACAAGATAGTCAAAAGAGTAATGCAGATTTGAAGCGTAAGGAGGAAGAGTTTGAGGTAGGTGATAAGGTGTTGCTCAAAGTATCACCAATGAAAGGTGTCATGAGATTAGGGAAAAAAAGGAAAACTTAGCCTAAAGTATATTGGTCCATATGAAATATTACAGAGGATAGGCAAAGTAGCTTATAGGTTGGCCTTACCTATGGAACTAAGTAAAGTGCATGATGTATTTCATGTATCTCAGTTAAGAAGGTATGTACCTGACTAGTCACATGTGCTACAATCTGAAACAATTGAGTTAGATCAAAGCTTAACTTATAAGGAAAGACCTGTCAAGATCCTTGACAATAAAGTGCGTAGTACACGTAACAAGGAAGTTAAGATTGTTAAAGTGCTATGGTCTAACCAAGAATATGAGGAAGCAACTTGGAAAGCTGAGGATGAGATGAAAAAGAAATACCCTGAGTTGTTTAAGGTATGTTGAGTTACGGGTACGTAACTCATTTTCTTTAAGGGGGGTATAATGCGGTAGAATTTCGCGCTTTTTCCCTATATTTCCAGTTATTTTAGTGCTTTTTGCACATTTTTAACGGTTATTTTGAGTAATTTTGATTTCAAGGAGACATTAAAGGTAAAGTATGTCAAAAGAGTACAGCAATATTATACAAAGTGAAGAAAAAGTTTGATTTTCGTTACCCAAGTTTCAGGACAAAACTTCTTTTACGGGGGGTAGACTGTAATACCCCGTATTTTTATACGTATTTTAATTTAAATCATTATTTTATGAAGCATTTAAATAATTTGAAATGAATTATTTATGGTATTTTACTAATTTAAAAAGAATTATTTTAATTAAAGGTCCATTTTTATTTATTTAATGATTTTGAAAATATTTTATTTTAATATTTAGAAAATATGGGGCATATTATTTTATAAAAGAAAATTTAAAGTCAATGGAATTTTAAAGAAGTCAAATGACTAGTTTGAATAGGAGAAGAGACCATTAAGGGCAGAAAGGGAATTTAAGGTTAGGAGGGTATTTGAGAGAGGGTATAAATACCCATCTTATGAGCAAGTTAGATCTTGCCAAAGGGGGAGAATACCCAAAGGTAACTCTCTCTCTCTCTCCTTTATTTTATTTCGCCTTTATTTTTCTCACCTTCACACCACACACCACACACGCCACCACGAGTGGTTGGCCACCACCGGCCGGCCACCGCCACCTGTGAACGCCGGTAGCAGCAGCACCGGCAGGCATGCGAGCGCCAGCAGCCCTGCCGTGGTGGCGTGCGCAACCCATCAACAAAAAATAAAAAAATAACAAATTTTTTTTTATGTTTTAATCCTAATCTAACCTTGATTTAATTATTATTTTTTGTGGTGTTGTGATGATTTTTATGATGTTTGATTACGATTATTATGTATATAAATTTCAGATTTGGATTTTGAATTTAAAAGCCCCAAATAGAAAACCCTAGGTTTCTAAATTAATGTATATTGATGGAATTTGATTGTAGATGATTAATATTATTAAAATAGGTGTTTTTAAACGTAATTACAGCAATTTTACATGTTTTTATAAATCTGGAATTTTTTATATAAAGGTTGGAATTACGTTTCTTGAAAGGATTTTTAATTACCCATTAATTGGTAATAAAAGTAGGGGTTTTAAATTAATTTTCAGCATGTTTTAGAGGGTTTATAAGTGGTTTAAAGAGTTTATATATTGTTGGAAATTATATTGAATAGGTATTAATGTCTCTTTGTAATATTGGGTTGTAAGAGATTTCTAAGTGAGTGATTTCGTGTAGTCATGGCGATTTTGAGATCATATTAGAGGTACGTTCGCGTACTCGGTAATTATTTAAGTGTATAAAAGCATGCTAGGCTTTGTTTAATTTATTTAAAGGTAGTATCATGATAGGTATTAGTTGGAATTGTTAATTGGATTGATGTTGGTGATTGATTGTGAAGTATGAATTATTTGTGGTGAATTGATGATCAGAATTAATTATGTTGGCATGTTGAATATAAACCACACTTTTGTTATTGGCATGATTGAGAGCATGTTTAATTAAACTAAATGTTTAATTGAGGTTGGAATATTGAAAGAGAATTTTATTATGGTTCATATAATTTTTATTGATGCTATAACCATGAGAAGGAAGCTATTTAAGTAACTATGTAAATGAAGATCAAATTATATTTTGGTGCTGAAGTGCACTTAAGGTGTTCTAAACACCGAGGGATAGGATTTGTGTTGCTTTATGCGCTTAAGGTGTTATTTAACACTGAGTTAGTTTAAAAAGGATTCAACATTAGATTTATGTGGTCACTAATTATTCAAGAATTAAATTGGTGTATTTGATTGCTTGAATGTTTTATTATGACTGATTGTGTTATGGTTTGAGAGACATCACCAAGTCTAAAAATATGTAAACAACGTAAAGTGAAAGAGATTACGCACCAAAACTCTTGGAACATATATACCTCAAGTATGAACATATGGGGGGAGCTGTATATTCCTTTTTATACTGTGTAGGAATTTCGCCACTTACGAGTGGTTCTTTTATACTTGCACAGTTAGCTCCCGTGTTAGTACCCCTTTATTGGGGCAGGTTAGGGGGAAACCCGTTCGATGCGTAATCAAGCTAAATAAATAATATAGTGATTTGTTTGTTGGCTATGTTGTATGTTGTATGCTTGTATACAGGTGTAACAAGTTATGTTGTGTGCTGATAGGTTGAAAGCATGTTAGTGTGTACTATTTACGCTTATGTACTCAGCATTGTTGATCGTGTGTTTGTATGTTTGTTTGGCCTTGTCTTTATCTTGGCCCTACGACGACCCATTTCTAATGGCGAGTAGTGGGGACAAAGTAAAGAGAAGTTTTTCTGGTGATGAAGCATATTCATGATGGGCATGATGAAGAGCGAATCATGCTTAGTTTCTATAAGAATATGATGTGATTTATGATCTTGATTATCATATATTTTTCTTGTGAGACTAACACAAAGGTTTTAAGTCTTATTTCGGTTTTAATAGGGGCCTACAATGGTTCCAAGTTGTAGGTTGACTTCGTTTAACCTTGGTTTGAATTTACTTTCGTCAGTTTGACTTTTTAAGTTGATTTGTTCTTGTTGGTTTTTAAAGAGAGTCTTCCGTTGTGTGTCTTTGATATTTCCCTTAGCTGTTTTCACGGTGACAGTAATGTCTTATAATTTCCTATTTCGTATTTTAAAAAGAGAAAAACAGGTATTTTAAAGGAAAGGAATTTCTAGGGTGTTACAGTAACGGCGCGTCAAAATAGACGGCCAGGTCAATAGAATTCAAACTGTCATGCCGAAAAATACGGAGGATAGGTGTTCCACTTAAGGCTAGTCGGCACAACCTTTCCACCTGATTAAGAGACTCAAGTTCTCTAATGAAATTAGGCGGACCGATCAAGGCAGCCAGCCAAAAGGAAATATCCCATGGATGGACGGACTGCACTATCCGTCTCCTATTGATTAAGATGCTCCACCAGCCTAACATTCAGACAATACTAGACGGATGAAAATCAGAGGAGGCGTCCCATATGGTATGAGTCACCCCCTCTGAGGGCAAATGTTTAGGGTAAAAGATACCCCAACACATGGTCTAATTCCATAATGACACATGGCCCAATTAAAGGGTGACACGTGTCCCTATAGGAAGATGACCCGTGGCAACCCTAAGAGCACCTTTATGAAAGAAAGGCCTCCTTACATCAGGAGGCCCAAACCCTGAGAAAGCCGTAAAACGGTGCCCCCAAAGGACACGTGTCCTTATCTGATTGCA
Source organism: Chenopodium quinoa (assembly GCF_001683475.1). Classification (NCBI taxonomy): domain Eukaryota; kingdom Viridiplantae; phylum Streptophyta; class Magnoliopsida; order Caryophyllales; family Amaranthaceae; genus Chenopodium; species Chenopodium quinoa. The sequence goes on from NW_018744239.1 coordinate 9,946,871, forward strand.
CCGCCAATCAGAGCTCAGCTTTTTAGGGCACTAACCCTAAAGGGGCACACTTTCCCACCCTTATAAATACCCCAATCATTTATGATGGGAGGGGTGGATTAAGACACCATTCAAGAGCATTGAATAGCTCCAACTTCTCTCTACTTTCTCTCTCTACATTACTTCGTTTTCCGGTCACTAACTTGATCGTCGGAGGTGAAAATTTCGTCAACCGGAATATTCGTTGTTTTGCAGGTGTCACGAGTCCATCCGGTTGTGTTCAAGACCTATATCCCGAGGGATTCCAAAAAAACCTCGAAACAATCTCCAAGACAGAGTTTTCTTTAGAGTTAATGATAAATCAACTACCTGCTTCTCTTCTAGAGTTAATGATTTAAAGTCCTGCTTTCTATCCTGCAATGTCCTAGCCACAAAAAAACCACTAGTGTATACAAGTATTTGAATTGGTACAGAAGGAATATTAGCAGTCCTCTTTTGAATCCTTTTTCCTTTCAATTCCTTCTTCCTTTTATCTCTCTTATTAGAATCAGCAGCAGTTCTCTTTGATAGTTTTTCAAATTCTGCTTTATCCATAAGAGTGTCAACACTAACAATAAGAACATCCTGAATAAGTGTTGCAGCACCAGGAACTTGAGGAATGTAACCAACATGAGCAGAAGATCTTAGTGTACAAACATAAGCAGAAGATCTTAGTATTGCAGAAGTATGAACAAATTCAAGTATTGTAGAAGCAGAAACTTGAGGAGTATCACCAACAGGAACAATATGTACTTATTGGTGTATGTGCAGAAAGAGGTACTGCAAAAACAAGAACTTCAAGACTAGCAGGAACAGAAGCCTTTGGTGTAAGAACAGAACCAGAAGAAATAGGTAGAAGAACAGAATCCTGTACTGAAGTACCAGATAACTTCTTTTTCTTCTTCATTAACACTTCCAATATTTGACTAGTGCGCCTTAAATGCTTTACCTGTAAAAGATATCATCGAGTAAAAGATAACACAATAGATGAAATCATATAATAATAAAAGATAGAATCCAGTAAATAGAGGATATCATACATACAAAGAATATAAAATATTAAGAAGATATATAATCGAAAAAAATAATTTCAAACATAAATAAAATATATCGATTATTCTGAAATAAATGTGAATTACATAAACCATTCAAAAACACTAGAATATTTTTTATTTATGTTAAACATAAATATATTACAACATATTTTTATATTGAAGATACCTCATCAGGTTTTTGTTGCACAGAAGAAGGAACAGAAGTAGTAGGAGGAAGAGAGGTAGAAGGAGGAAGAGTAGTGGTAGCAGAATGTAGTGAAGAAACGGGAAGAGGAGGAGGTACAAAGATTGGTGAAACAAGTAGATTAGATTGTGAAAAAATAGGAGGAGGAGGAGGTAGAAAGAATGGTGAAACAGGAGAAGAAGGTTGTGAAGAAATTGGAGGAGGAATAGGGGTTTCTTGACTATCAATAAGATTAAAGTTAGGACTTGTAAAATTAACACCTATCTATTTAGATACAGAATTAATAGCAACTTCTAGAGTAACATTCTCATTTGACTCCAAATTTACAACTGGACTTAAAACCAAATTTGCAGCAGCAGATTCATCAATATTCTTTCCCATATCAACAGAAGCATTCTCTGACAACGCTAATGTGCTTGAAATATCACCCACCAAATTACCTTTAATTGAACCAGTGTCCTGTAAATAAAACCAGTTCAATCCAAATCAGTTGATGTCTTGTTCTTATCAACCATAACAGGATATCCCTTGTTCTTCTCAGCAATCTCTTTTTGTTTCAAAAAATTCTCTTCTACAGAATCAAGCATCTAAAAAAACTCTTCATTCATGTCAAAATCTGAGTATAGCTGAGAAGCTTCTTGTGATAATTTTTCACCATCCTTCCTAAGGTCCTTAATTTAATCAAGTTTAACAGTAGCACCAATTTGAATGTTGCGCCGTATAATCAACCATTTCTTATCAACATCCTGAAAAAGAAAAAAACAATGGGTTTAGGATATCATTCATAGAATTGAGGATATCATTTAAAAAAACATAGGATATCAAAATAAGTATGCAGGATATAATGAATGAAACTGAGGATATATATAAGAACATATGAAACATTAGTTATTATTATAACTATCATAATCAAGTCAAACAATAAATAAAGAAATCATTATAACATCTAAGGAAATGAAACAACGGGTGTAGGATATGATTCATAGAATTGAGGATATCATTTTAAAAACATATGATATAAAAAAAAAAGTATATAGGATGTAATGCATGTAACTGAGGATATAATTAACAAGATAGAGGATATCGTTAAATCAATACAAAATATGACAATAAGTATAAGACGAAGGATATCATTAACAACATTGAGGATATAATTTATATGATACAGGAAATAAAAAGATTAAGAAAATGTAAGACATAAATTAATAACTAACTAGAATATCGATAAAATGGTTTTCTTTATGAGTATGAAAACCTTTAGAAATCTTATATTGTACATACAATTCGGATTCATCTTCACTTAAAACCTCAAGTTCAATTTTATATTCAAGACTTAAAGGAACATCCTTCTCAATTTGTTCAGGTCCCTTAGAAGATTCAGCAAACCCTATGGTAGAAACATCAATATCTAGTATGACAATACCAATACCAAATTGAGATGGGCTTTAACTCTGATCCTTGACTCGAGCGTTCAAAGAATCAGAATCCGGTTACTTATAAAAGGGAATTTAACTTCTGCATGTTCTCCAAAGTGCACTTTTTGCACAAAACCAATCAACAATGCAGGTAAACAACCACTAATCTTCTTCAAATATTTACCAAGAGTTGTGTCCTTTGGTTTTTCCTTTTCAACAATAAACTTTTGAAAATCCTCTATAGAACTGCACATTTCCTTTATAATATATCCACACCAGTAAAAATCTTTGATTTTATTAACATCACTCAAAGATTTAACAACACAACTAATGTAAGAGACTTGTCACAAGGTGCTAAAAAATTAGTCAATGCATAAACCACAAAAAGTCTCTTAAATTGATCTCCACCATCCTTTAAAGCCTCAAATTTCTCCTTCCAAACTTACAAAGGAATATATCTCTTTTTGGCAACAGATTTATCTTCAGGTGCCTTCTCTTTATTCACAAACTTATCTCCAAAAGACTTCTTTTCTGTCCCAAATGTTAAAGAAGCTGGAGAAACAAAAAAGATTACATTAGTATATATATAGAGAGGATATGATTAAAGGCATAGAGGATATCAGTAGCACAATGAAGGATATCAAAAAAGCTATCAGCATATCAATTAAGAACATTATAACAAGAATAGAAAATATACTGAACACAAAAAAGAAATAATAACTACAATAGAGGATATTAGTAAAGAGAATATAGGAAATCAATTAACAATTGAAGATATAATATAACTAGGAGAAATAGGATTAAGAAAAACAAAAGACATCAATACCTTTGTCACCAACTTTTTCAGGTTTTAAAGCAACTGTTTGAGATCCAAAATTAAATTTCTTCTTCTGGGGCTTGACAACTTCAGCTTTCTCATCATCGTCTAAACCAAAATAGTCCCTCCATTCCTTAATTTTATTCTTATCTGGATCTTCACTATGCTTCTTTTTTGACAATTCAATAACTAGAGTCTCAGTGTGAGGAATGCCAAGAACATTGTGTAAATCAGCACTGTTAAAAGACATCTTCTAATCTCCAACCAACAAAATTTTGCAGTAGGATTAAAATTAAGAACAAGAGGCACATACAAAGATCTATTTAGATCTTTAAATAAGTTCATTTTAAAAAGTCCACCAAATCCAATTTCTTTAACATCAGACTTTTGTTTCTCAGATTGAAGGTGCACTTGACTGACTAGCAACTCTGACTTCTGACATATCATCTTTAGTTATATCACTGGAAAAACAAAACAAATAAAGGAAAATGAAAAAACAAGGAAAAAATATTTAAATAATACATATAATAATTATTTTACAATGTAATACCTCAAATCAAAAGCTTGTTTTTTCTAACTTCCTTCTTTTTTGAGGCTTTGGAACATCACATTTAACTTTTTTAACAAGAGATTCTTTTGCTGGTTTTCTGAAAAAGAAAATAAAGTGTAAGATAAAATAATGAATAATATCATGAGAACAATAGAGGACATCATCAAGATAATAGAGGACATCATCAAGAGAATAAAGGAAATCATCTATTAGATACAGGACGGTATACAAAGAATTAGATACAGGACTTCATCAAGAGAATAAAGGACATCATCAAGAGAATAGAGGATATCATTTATTAGATAGAGGATATCATCACGATAATAGAGGACATCAGTCAAAGTATTAGAGGATATCATGTACAGCGGCAGAGGATATCATGTACAACAATAGAGGACATCATCAAAGCAATATAGGATATAATCAAAACAATATAAAATAAAATCATTACAAAGTGAGACATCAGTAAAACAACGGAGAATATTATATACATAATACAGGATATAATAAAATGAATATAGGATATCTACTAAAACAAAAATAAGGTACTGTAGCATAATGATAATCAGGAAACAAAATATGATATCAAATAACAAAATTAATAATATTCATTGACAAAGAATACATATCAGCAAACAAAGCGTTGATATCCTCAATAATAAAATACGAATCATCTATTCCAGCAGAGACATAACAAACCTAGTTTCGGTGTTTAACTTTCTCTTCGACCCTTGCTTCGGAGATTTTCTACCAATCAACAATCAAATTTTCAACACAAATTTTGAAACACAAGTTGTAATTGAACTAGAAAATGGAAAATTAACCTAAATAACGTAAAATAAACACAGAAATTAAATTCAACAATAATAATCAACAATCGAAGAAGAAAATTGGAATAAAGTTATAAAAAAAAACATAAAATAACTTCATCAACATTCATCAATAGAAAAATCAAAGAGCATTTTAGCAACAGAAAATAAAATTAAACATATACTGGAAAACCTAAATGAAAACAGAAAATTCAAAAACAAAAAAGTTTATATGTATACCTAGAAGCAGAATTGGACTTAGGAGGAACATTATCATCGGAAGATAACGGAGGAGGAGTCGCATTCTTCGACCTCATCGTTGTTGAGTTGCGACGATAATAAGTACGACTAAAATCTTTCATAAAATGCAAAAATCAAGAAATAGAAAGAAAAACAAAGATGATGAAGAGTAAGTAAGAATGCAGAGAAGCAAAAACGAAGTACGAGTGAAGAGAAGAAGAAGAAAAATGGAGGAAACTTGAAATTGAAGATGAACAAATGGCAGTTTATTTTGGAAAATGAAAAAAAAGGAAGAATTAACGTTGAGGAAGTTTGTTGGGCTAGAGTAATAGGTGAGGCGTTATTGGGTTGGACAAATTTCTTTTAAAAAGAGGCCGGGCCAACAAAATTGCCTTAAAAAAGAAGACGGGCCAACGAATCCGTTGGACTGACGAAACGTTGGGTCAGACTTGACTGACCCAATAGTTTGTGTAATGTTATACTGTTTTGGTGACACTAATATTATTTGTAATCTTTTTATAGTTGAAAATATATCCATGTATATTTTAATTTTGGTATTTGGCAATTTTTTATGATCAAGAAATTTATTAGGACCGCTTATTGAGGAAATTCAACACTGTCAAAGGGTGAGATTTCCAGTCTATCGTTGAATTGAACTAGTTTTTCTTAACTTTATTTGTATGTCCCAAAGTTTTTACACTTTTGTATCTCTTTCTTAATTAATCACGTGCTTCTTTTTTTCTCAGCATTTTTATGTGCTCTTATCTCATATTTCCTCTGTTCAAATAATATTGCAACAAGGAAATTACGCATCTTAAAACACATTTTATATATTAAATATCTATAATTGTATAAGAGTAAAAATTATAAAAAGTTGATATTGTGAAAGTATTTTATGAGACGAATCTAAGATCTCACATTACTATATTTTACTTAACGTATAAATTATATTATATGGTCAAACAAGAGTGATGAATAAAGTCCCATTGTTACAATATTATTAGAACAACGGAAGTATTGACTCAGAAGTGTTAACCTTTTACTGATATTAGGTCCGAAGTTTTAAATTTGGTTAATAGCGAGAATTGTTAGGTTCATAATGGTAATGGATAATTTGTTTATAAATCATACTCGTAACTTTCTAATTACCAAATAAATACCCCTCCATTCATAAGAGAAGATTGAGGGAGGAATTAACTTTCAATCTACTTGTCACATAATATTGCTTATCAGCTGAGTATGTAGTGTACTGTATAGTTTAAGACGTTTAGCTCCATTACTTACATATGATGAAGGCATTAAATTGAGTCATTAAGTAATTGTAGGCAAAGGTGCGAAGCTGTCGGGAAAAAAATAATAATAATAATGTAGGCAACATGGGCTAAGGTGCAGAAGTTGGTACAATGCATACAAAATTTCTCATTTTTATTGTTAACTTTAAAGATAATGCTATATGTAGTCGTAAGGGTTACAAATAAGCATTTAATAACTTTTCTTATTTGGTATAAGTTTAAGAATGCATAATAAAATCACGCACAAATCAGTGTAATAAATGAATATATTTCATTAAAACTTTCCTCTTTTAGCTTCTTATTAGACTATGTATAGCATTTTCCTAACTTTAATAATTGTATTTGTATGGTGATAGGCAAAAGGTGTGATCTGTATTCAAATTAACATATCATCAATTCAATGTTTTTATGTGATTTTGATGCAGCTATGAAAATAATAAATGGATGGATTTATTCAGATGGTCCAAGAGGAAGAACAGAGGTTTGGTTTTTATGAATTCATTACTGTTTACAATCTCCAGTTCATACAAATAATTCCAACACCAAAGAGGATTATAATTTACAAATAATTTAACCTAGCAAGTAACAATCCCGATGCCTTGAATCAACTTTTCCTAAGATGAAAAACCACGTTTGCTACAAAGTGATACAAAAATGAGTCTACGAGCTGATGCACTTGCATCAACTACGGTTAGTTCATACCAAAATAATCGAATAACAATCAATCCCGCCTTTCAAAAACTTGATAGAAGAGCAGAAAATTGGCACAGTAAAAGCTGAAGGATGCTTCAAAGGAAACTATAGTGGTACTGATCCATAGAACACTACTTCAGCTGGGCCTGTCATGTATATACGGTTATCTTCCTCCCTCCATTCAATCTCCAATGGCCCTCCAGGAAGGTCAACAGTGCAATTCTAACCCCCCAAAATAAAAATAAATAAAATAAATAAATATTAAATGACAGTAGCAACATCAAACAGTATAGGCAATGAAGAAACGGAAAGCAATTCAAAGAGGAATATGAACATTGTTTGGCTATCAGGGAGCATCACAAAAAACATGAAATACTAAGCAGTACTCACCCTCTCAGATCGACCCTCAAGCACTGCAGCAACGACAACTGCACAAGCTCCTGTTCCACAGGCTAAAGTAGCGTCCTGCACAAGTGCACAACCAAGTAATTGGAGTCAACAAGGATAAGGAACAGCCCAACTAATATAAGTACATGTATATAAATATATGAAGTAATTTTGAAAAAGGGAAAGAAAGATACATTCTATAATTTTGTACTCTTGAAAATAAGTATTAAAAAAGACTTCCAAATAAAATCGAACCTGCACCACGTTCCCATACACGCATCTTCAGGTGTGACCGAGAAAAAACTTGAATTAACTCTGCAAGATCAATACAGTTTTCAGGAAAATTCATGATCCTTAAGCTGTCAATGAAAGAGCCTTTCAATAAGAATCAGTGTATGATTTACTTTTCCAAAATTAAAAAGAGATAATAAGTTCAGAGATCCATAATACCACAATTCATGACCAGTACATCATAATTCAGAAACTGGTATAATAAATATGTAGTAGTTATACCTACATCCCCCCCCCCCCCCACCCCCCACCCCCCTCCCAGAATAAAAAAATATATATAATAATAGTCTGCATTTCGCACAAGTAAATTTATCTTACCTAATGAAAGAATAAATCAAGAAAGAACACAGACTGCACTTCAATAGAGCCTTTTTTGAGATAAACGGAAAGATTCAAAGGTATCAAATTGCCAATGGATAAATTCAGACAGTCTGGTGTATCTATACTTCTATATGTTCCACAGGAATGTGTAATAGTGTATTAATCAGAAAGGCAAAAGCAACATCATGTTAAAGTAAATATATATCCACATGCAAGATCCCACATCTTGGACTTCAGACAGCCAGAAATATAGATTGCCGATTGGTATGATATGTTTTACGTTCATTGAGTTCAGGAACATACATACATACAGATACATCCATACAGGTGAAAGAATCATTCACCAGATTGTTCAAAGAGTCACTGATTGATCCCATTATGTTAATATGCAAAATTATTTTGGGGGGGGGGGATTTCTGCTAGCCATCTATGCTTTAAATGACTTCAGGGAAAAATTAACAGAAGAGAAGAAGCATAATGACAGCATATGGAAAAAAATTAATGAATGTCCAAATATGGAAATATTTTTTTTTTTTTTTTGGGGGGGTGGGGGGTGTTGTTGAAGACTAACTAAGTATGGATACATCTTTTTTTAAAACAAATAAGGCACAAGCTTTCAGAATCATTAACTACTTGTTCCAGTTCAGATTGGATAAGCAATGGATGATATCATAAACTCTTCTGGCACACAAAAAATGCCTCTAATGTCAAAATATTCTTGAGAAGATAAGAGTATTCTAATTATCAGGGAAACATGGGAGATTAAAAACTGACCAGTGTTATTTTTTACATCACGTCATCATTTATCAAAATTAAAAACTGACCAGTGTTAGTTCGAGCTGGAAACACATCATGGTGCTCAAATTTCGGTCCAATGTCAGCCAATTGTATTTGATCAACCACCAGATTCTGTTTGGTCACGAAATCAGCAAAATTTCAGACTCTGAACTTTCAGCTAATCATGAAATAACATATTCTATTTGTTGAACCTCTTCTACAGATTAGAATCTAGCAGTATCAGCCTACAGAATCCCTAATCAAAGGATGTCATTAAACAAGACGAACGAAATTATACCTGCTCTCCTTTTCTACCAAAAGTAACAGTGTGGATTCCCCATGCTGACACAGGTGACGCTCCAGGTTTCTCCATCAACCACTAGATCTGATTTAACAACAGAAGATTCCTTGTTTGCAGGCAGTTTTGTAGGTACATCAGCTGCTCTAAGCACTGGTTCACCCATATCGACTTTAACCTGACACGCACAAAACAATGTCGTAAAATGGATAAGGTACCAGCCTATAAGTAGAAACACGGACTTTTGTCTTTAAAATGTTATCCAAAAATCATACTCCCACTATCCCATAATTAAGTGCCTGTATTTCTTATTGGGTGTCAGTTTGGCTCATGTCATGGGATGTGACAAAGTTTTACTAAGGGAAAATCACCTGCGTTGATTTGGGCATGTAAGATGGAGACCCGAGGGATCACCGGTTCGAAGAGTGGAAGAGTGGGACCATGGAGGGGTTAAACGAGGGAGAGGGAGACCGAAAATGACTTGGTTGGAAGGAGTTAGGAAGGATATGAAGTATATGGATTTGCATATGGATGAAGCATTGGATTGTAAGGGATGGAGGAGGAAGATTTTTGTGGATGACTATACGGAATAATCAAATTTGGTTCATGTAGCAGAACCCCACTTATGGGATTAAGGCTTTGATTGATTGATTGATTTCTTATTGGGTGTCCCAAAATTAAGTGCTTATATCTATTTTTAGTTTTTGTATAATTACCTACATACCCCCACTTTATATACCTTTTAATCTACTAAACTTCCTTATATACCCTTTAAATTTGGTGCCCACATGCACTACTCGCATAAACCAAAAAATAAATTAGATGTACTTTCATTATTATATTCACTAAAAAACAAAGTACAATGCTCTTTGTAACTATTCCCAATGTACTTACACACATGATATTATACTTTCTTCACTTTCCTTAATTTTTGTGAAATATACGGGCATTTCCCCACTAATGGGATTAAGGCTGTGATTGATTGATTGGAAACGGGCACTTAATTATGGGACGGAGGAAGTAATACTTTGTACTCTTTCCATGATTCCATCCTACTAAGATTGCCCCAAATTCATGGTTGTCCGGCTTGTCCCATTGAGATTACCCTGTTACTTAAATGATATAATTTCCTCCTCTAACAACCCATGTGCAACTACATAAAGGCAAAAAAAGCATCCCGCATTCTTAGAAATGAACCAACTCTTATATGAGAGAATTATGGGGTATGGGGCAATTATAGTATGACAAAGGCAGTGATTGCCAAAAGAGAGCAAGAATATATGCAATCAACTTTTTACACTACTTTTTGCTGTGTGCAGTCCAACAGTCGTACAGATAAGGCTATAGGAGGGGAAAAACAGTGGTTTAAAATACGCGGTGAAGTTTAAGCTGCAAAGGCAACCATATAATAATACAGATACCCTATAAAACAACAAAAGGGGCTAGAGGCTAAAATATGTACCTTTCCATCATCTTGAATCTCAGGTACAATCAAACCAGCACCAGTATGGACGGTGAAACTGAACAGCATAGCATAGAACACGACACATAGTTAGTTGGGGAGGCAGAATAAAGATCAAACTGATTTTTGATAGACAAGAGTTTCGGCAACCACAAAAGAGAACACAATGAGCTGTCCTTAAATTAATGGCTTCTGTATCCCCCCCCCAGTCTTTCCCCTCACTAGGGAAAAGAAAAAAGGAAAGATGTCTATTCAAATTCTGCAGAAGAAAGTCCATGAATTATGAACCCAAATTGTTCTATATCTTCCTTGCGCAATGAAGAAAGAGTCTAAGCACCATTTCTTTCAAAACTTTTTCTTTTTCAAAGATAATCAGCTGATGACTCGTCATAGTAAAACTGTTTTTTTAAAAAGTGTTGGAGATGCCTTTTCATCCCTAACAAATGCTTTAGGCATACAAGACATAACTTGGTCAATTTTTTAGTATTTGAATTTGAACTGGTTGCTTTTTTTTTTTTTTTTTTTTTTGGGATGGTTATACTATGAAAATTAATTAACGAGTTGAATATTATTTAAGGAGCAAACCAATTCTAAAATCTCACAAAGCCAATAGGAAATATACATGATTTTATATAGGATATGTTGCAGCCAATGAAAAGTTCAACAACTAAAAGGCATTATCATTAGAAAAATATTTACAATTCAACATATACATGAAATAAAGATCTACATGCACAGGGAGGGGAGGGCTTGATGGTGTAAAACGTTAAGTGTCTATCTTCAGTCAAGTGTCATTGCAGTTCCAAGCTCAGATTAGGTGGGAATATAGAAACCTAGCTATAGTTCTCTATCAATGCTTCGACAGGTCAAGCATTTTTCAACACTAACAGCTAGTCATTACAAATAGGTAAAGTTATAAGGCGAGAAAGAAAAGCCATTAATCATTTAAGGGAGTTAGAAGATAATGATTAAGTCGAAAGGCATTTGCCTGTGTTTTCCTTGTAAGTTCTCGAGCTCGGCAATGAACCTAGCAAAGCATCTCACTCCATTACCGCACATCTATTAAAAAATAAAAAAAAATAAATAAATAATAAAAAAAAATTAAAAATTAAAAAATAAAAAAAAATAAAAAATAAAATAAAAAATAAAAATTAATTCAGTAAAAGACCAGTTAAGAAGTACTAAAAAACATTTACTTTTAAAAAAATTACTTAAAAAAAATTACACTTGATTGAAGCAACTACGACAGGTAATCATAACAATATATCCAATCAATTAAGAAATGCTGCTCATGTTTCATCAACAAGAGAATCAATAATTTTTATAGATGACCTCTATTGCAAAGTTTATACTTAAACACATTGTCGTTGTAATTGGTAACAGTAGTTTCAACAAAAAAGAAAGTAGACTTGAAGCCCACAAAAAACGGTCGAATACAATCACATAAATAAGATCCAAACTTCAAAATGAAAACTCACATTTCATCCTCATCAAACTGGTACAAGAAGTATACTGTTCACAAAGATATACACACCTCAGGCTCACTTCCATCAGAATTGAAAATCCTCATAGTATAATCAGTGCCATTAGTTCCAGGCATTGCAAAGATCACACCATCAGCACCCACTCCAAAATTCCGATCACATAGCTTCACTGCTTGTTCAGGGGTTACCTTGGGCTTAGTTGAGTCTCTACTATCAACCTACTCAGTACAAACAAACTAGGTAAATGGCCGAAAAGTTAAACAAGAAAATTCCACAACAACAGAAATTATAAGACAAATAATTCAATTCAATCAATATCTGGGGACATTGCTTACCAATATAAAGTCATTGCCGAGTCCATGGTACTTGACAAAATGAAGAAATCCACTCTCTTTCCGGTCTAAAAAAGAGGCTCTCTCCTGAGTTTGAGGGGCCATTGACACAGCCACAACTTGAAAACTACGACGTCCTTCACAAGATTTATTCAAAGTCAAATTGTTCCTTAAAAAAGAACAATGTCGGGACTGAACCAAAGTGGACAGGCAACTTCGAGAACTTGAGTACAATGATGAGGAAGAAGAGACTGAAATCGAGCTTGTAGTAGTGGCTGCCATTTAACCTGTAAGCTACCATATCATTTGGTTTAAAATTAGCTCTTTTATTCATCCAATACAGCATATAAAAGTAGTAAGAAATACCTAATCACATGTCGTATACATTATCAGTTCACAATAAACAACCATACTAATTTAGACCATCGGACTATACTCTAAACGGATACAAATGTTCAAAACTGTTATCTCCTAAAATTAACACAACCCAGTAAAAGTCCAACATTTTACAAGAAGAAATTGAGCATTATGCTCCAAATTATAGATGGGATACTTGTACAAGACAATTAACAGAGAACCAATTTGTGAACAGAATTCATTGAAGATGGGATACTTTTATTCATTAGAATAATCAATTCTTTACATGGAATTTTAAATTGGAAAAACCCAATGTTTGACAAGTATAAAACATATTAAAATATGAACGTTGTTATAAGCTTTCATTAATTCGGTAATTATAATCAATTGTTCAATAATCTAACTCACAAAAAACCTAAAATGATTATACAGACAATTAAATTTGATTAATGTTGAAACCCATTCCTGCTCATTTCATCAAAGAAGTACTTGCAAGCATCCATATTTCCTGCCCGGTGCAAGGAATCAGCACAGGCCCATAACTACTTATGCTCGCAGGAAGGCCAAAAAGAATTCTCCAGCAACTTGATTCTGAGGTGGAATTCTGTTATGAGGTTGTTAGTGGGTTTTGGGGTAATGTAGTAATTTTGGGAATTAGTTTGTTATTCCTTCTTAGCTGTAGAAGTTTGTTAGCGAACGGATTATAAAGAGGAGGATGGTAGGAGGTGGGGATTATCCAGAAAGTTGTAGTAAGAAGTTTTGGAGAGATTCCTTCCTCTCGAAAGAAGGAGAGTTGTATTGTTGATTACACTAATTAACAATACATCATATCATCTGTTTGGCTATCTTCCCTCTATTGTGCTTGTGTGTTTTCTCTGTTTTGATCTCAGATTCTAGCAAAGTGGTATCAGACCCGTCACGATCCTCGCCAGAGAAGACATGGCTCGCCTGACTCATGGTCAACGTCTGGATTTGCTGGAGAAGAAGATTGCTGAGGTGCCTACACGTGTAGCACAGGAGATCACTACGGCACTAGGCACTGGCGGCGTTCAAAACGGACCTCATTGCTCAGCTCGCTGCTGGGCAGGAGAAATTTAGATCAGAGAATCGCAAGTCAATGTTGAATGGGCCACCGCATCAGTGGGACAACCCATTCTCCGCGCAACCGCATCTGGACCACGGTGAAGGTGGTTTCCATGGAGGGCAGTCGAATAAGAAATTGCGGAAGCTCGACTTACCTCTCTTTGACGGTACTAAACCAGATGGTTGGATCCGAGCAATTCTTCCATTTCTACCGACTCAGCGAGGAGGATCAATTGGAAGCCGCCGTCGTTGCACTTGATGGTGACGCGCTGCTTTGTTATCAATGGGAGCACTGTCTTCATCCGTTGCTGACGTGGGACGCACTGAAGAAGTTGATACTCCGGTGATTCAGGACCACCGCGCATGAGCAGTGGCTAGCCCACCAGCAGACCGGCACGGTGGCCGAATTTCGACGCCGCTTCATTGAGCTGCTAGCTCCGATTGATGGGGTGGCAGAGGAAATTGCAAAGGGGCAATATATAAATGGCTTGAAGGAGGAAATACGGGTCGAGGTTCGAATCTTAGATCCGGTTACTTTGGACCAGGCCATGGAGCTATGGATGCGGGTTGAAAAATTGAAGCTCAGCCGAAGGCCCAAATCAAGTGGAAGCTTACCAACTTGGAAAACCCCATACCCGAATTACCGATATAGCCCACACTCTACCACCCAATATAATCCGACCCTAACCACGAACCCAAACCTAAACACTACCAACCAGCCTAACCCAAACCGAACCACCTACAACAACCAAAAAAACTCCAGTGGAATAAAGAAGTTGATGGAGAAGGAAGTAAAGCAGAAACAGGAACAAGGATTATGTTTCCGATGCGATGAGAAGTGGAATATTAACCATCGTTGTCGTCGCCGGGAGCTTAGTGTGTTGCTCAGCGTCGTTGATGACGACGAGGAGGAGAACGGCGACACCGGTGAGTTCGCGGCTGTCGAAATCACTAAACCCACACCACCACCGATAACCTTATCTCTTGAACCTAGCGCAGAAGTTTCTTTAAGTTCCGTGATGGGCATTACCAGCCCGAAAACCATGCGCATGGTGGGTACCATCAATGGGAGCAAGGTAATAGTGATAGTGAACCCAAGAGCTAATCATAATTTCATCTCCGCCGTGGCGGCGCGCCAATTGCAGGTGCCGATCACTGATCCGAAGAGTTTTGGTGTTACCTTGGGAACCGGGGAAGCAATTCAGGGAGAAGGGTTGAGCAAGGGGATGTTATTGGAGCTTCAAGGGGTCTCAATCATCGAGGATTTCCTTGTACTACCGCTGGGAAATTCGGATGTAATATTAGGCATCCAATGGGTCGAGAAATTGGGTACCATAGCTTCCAATTGGAAGACCCAGACCTTGAAATTTCAGGTTGGGGGTGACGGGGTGACATGGTGACATTAAAAGGAGACCCGCAATTGGAGAGGACTTGCGTTTCTCTGAAGGCAATGGTGAAAACCTTACACAGAGGAGGACATGGAGCTCTGCTGGAAGGACAGCAGGAGAATGAGTCTCAAATTCCAGCTGCACTCAAACCCCTCACTGACTAGTTCCGGCAGGTGCCACATGGACTACCCCTTCCCAGGGAGATTGAGTGGGACAAACTCCATTAGTGTGCGTCCATATCGGTACCCAGAAGGACGAGATTGAAAAGTTGGTGCAGGACATGTTGCAAGCAGGGATCATACAACCTTCTACCAGTGCCTACTCCAGTCCGGTTCTTTTGGTCAAGAAGGACGGTTCATGGAGATGTGTCGATTATAGGCCACTTAATAAAGAGACGGTTCCTGACAAATTTCCAATACCGGTGATCGAAGAGTTACTAGATGAACTCCACGGTGCAAGGGTATTCACTAAACTGGACCTCAAATCAGGTTACCACCAAATTCGAGTGTGAAATTGGAAAGGAGAGGGTGGCATATCTTGGGCATGTCATCACAGCTTTGGGGGTGGAATGCTTCAAAGATTCAAGCTATGATCGATTGGCCTGTACCCTTGAATCTCAAGGAACTCCGAGGTTTCTTAGGCCTCATTGGTTATTACAGAAAATTCATTCAAGGGTATGCCATGATTGCACAGCCCTTGACTGACAGCTCAGGAATGTTGGGGGTGGACGGCTGAAGCAACACAAGCCTTTGAGACCTTAAGAAGAGCGATGACCAGGGCACCAATTCTGGCTATGCCTAACTTCTCACTGTCTTTTGTTGTCGAAACTGATGCATCAGGATATGGGTTGTAGCAGTGTTATTACAGGGCATTCACCCTATAGCCTATTACAGCAAGGTTTTGGGCATACAAGCCAGGGCAAAGCCAATATACGAGAAGGAATTGATGGCGATTGTATTTGCCATAGAAAAATGGCGGCACTACTTGTTGGGAAGACAATTCACAGTGCGCACTGACTAAAAAAGCTTAAAATTTTTGCTGGAGTAGAGGGAGGTAGGGCATGCTTATCAAAAGTGGGTGAGTAAGTTGCTAGGCTACGCTTTTGACATACATTACAATCCTGCTAAGAAGGTGGCTGATGCCCTGTCACGACAACAACACCCAGAAGTGGAATATGCTGCTATGGTTACTGCTTGTGGAGTTGGAATTTGTCAAGTCCTTTATTGATGAGGATGTGGGGTTACAGAAACTGATTTCTCAATTGCACGGTGGGGACTTAGTTTTAGTTCCTAAATGGTTTTCTCTGGAAAATGGTGTGTTGAAGTACAAAGGACGGGTGGTCATTCCTAACAAATCTGAGCTCATTGCTCGCTTGCTTAGAGAGTATCACGATTCTCCGGTAGGTGGACATGCTGGAGATTTAAAGACATCAACGTCTAGCAGCGGAGTATTGGTTGGGCATGAGGAAGGACGTGGCAAGTTATGTCAAGCAATGCCATGTGTATCAGCAAAATAAAGCTTGAACGCTCTCTCCCTTGGGTTTGCTACAGTCGCTGCCCATTCCGAATAAGGTGTGGGAGGACATATACATGGACTTCATTGAAGGCTTACCTAAGTCTTCGGGATGGGATTCAATTTTGGTAGTTGTTGATCGACTCACGAAGTATGGGCATTTCATTCCCTTAAAACATCCCTATACAGCTCAGGGGGTTGCCCAATGTTTCATGAAGGAGATAGTTCGGCTCCATGGAATACCCTCCTCCATTGTTTCAGATTGAGACAAAATTTTCCTTAGTGTGTTCTGGTCCGAATTGTTTAAGCTCCAGGGCACTCACTTGAGAAGAAGCACAACTTATCATCCCGAGACAAATGGTCAAACGGAGGTACCCAACAAAGGAGTGGAATCATATCTTCGTTGCTTTGTGAATGGGAAGCCTAAGAGTTGGGCCTCATGGTTGCCATGGGCTGAATATTGGTACAATACGGAATTCCACACTGCCACTAATTGTACACCCTTATGGAAGAGACCCTCCCCATCTAGTGCGGTTCACACCTGGAAGCACGAATGTGTCTGCTTTAGAAGATCAATTACTGGAAAGAGATGCTATCTTGGATGAGCTAAAATTCCACTTGACTCGGGCCCAGTGTTATATGAAGCACTATGAGGATAAGAGTAGGAGAGATGGGCAATTTCAGGAAGGGGACATGGTGTACCTGAAACTTCAGCCATACAGACAACAGTCCCGGGCAAAGAGAAAGAATGAGAAGCTCTCTCCACGATTTTATGGCCCCTACACAAGTGGTGCAAAGGGTTGGTAAGGTAGCATACAGGCTGCAGCTACCAAATTCTGCCAAAATACATCCGGTATTTCACATCTCCCAGCTCAAGAAGGTTGTGGGAACAGGACACCATCCCATCCATCTCCCTGCTCAGCTAACTTCAGACATGGTGCTTGAAGTTGCACCAGAATCAGTGCTTGGGGTTAGGACTTCTCAGCAGGCGACAGAGGTTCTAATCAAATGGAAAGGGCTGCAAGATTTTGAGTCCACTTGGGAGCACTTTGATGAGATTGATTGCAGGTTTCCCTCCTTCCACCTTCAGGACAAGCTGAAAGTTTGGGAAGGGGGTATTGCAAGGAATCAGTCCTGACCCATAATTACTTATGCTCGCAGGAAGGCCAAAAAGAATTCTCCAGCAACTTGATGCTGAGGTGGAATTCTGTTATGAGGTTGTTAGTGGGTTTTGGGGTAATGTAGTAATTTTGGGAATTAGTTTGTTATTCTTTCTTAGCTGTAGAAGTTTGTTAGCAAACGGATTATAAAGAGGAGGATGGTAGGAGGTGGGGATAGTCCAGAAAGTTTTAGTAAGAAGTTTTGATGAGATTCCTTCCTCTCGAAAGAAGGAGAGTTGTATTGTTGATTACACTAATTAACAATACATCATATCATCAGTTTGGCTATCTTCCCTCTATTGTGCTTGTGTGTTTTCTCTGTTTTGATCTCAGATTCTAGCACCCGGCTCAAACCATCCATCAAGGAAGTGTAGTGGAGAGAGGATCGATTTATTCCAGCTTCCCTCATATGATTGAAAAGATAAAGCACAGCAAATGGCTTATCAGGTAAATGATTAGGGTGTCAAGTAAATGATTATCAGCCACCATTTCTTGATAAACCCAATCAATTAACCTTTATTGGTTTATTTTAAGAAGGCAAACCAAAATTGCATTGTAGGAATGCTTGAATGGGCAGTAGTTGAATGTCTATGACCTAATGAATCTTTCAACAATTGTTCTTCGCAATCCTAATTCACGACAACTACCAATCAAAATATTAAATGTTCTAGCAGTAATCTGGTAACCCTTCTCAGTCATTTCATCAACTAATCGCCACATTGCTTTAGACACCTCAGCAGCTGCAAAAATTTTCATTAGCAGATGGTATGCATTCAGCAGACGCCTCTAGTATTTCTGCTCACTAGACCATTCAAAAAACTTATAAGCCAATTTGGCACACAAAGTCCTATTTAATAGTTTACAATCTTCAAGAAGACTTCTCTAAAAAGAAGGCCTGAAAAAACTTGAGATTACAGTTACCCTGAAATCGGCTATTGTCGTCATCCTCTCTACTTGCTCTATCACTAAACCCAGATCAAAATCCGAACTTTTCCCGAATTCCCTAATCAGTTTTTCAATAGGGATAAACCCTTTGCTAGGATCATCCTCACCACAATCTAACTACAATTACAAAACACACGCGATACAGAACGTAAAAATGGGCCAGGTTGCAAAACCCTTTAACAAAATTGAGCAACAGAGTTGACAATCAACAAGATTCAACAAATGGGAAGATCCCATTATCTCCATATATTCACAAAACCTAACAAATTCGAGAAACCCAGAAACAGATTTGAACATTCTAGTAAGTAGTTCACCAATTGCAATGTTCCCATTAAAATTAATAACCCCTAATTTATAAATGTAAAGCCATCCTCAAAAATCAAAATTAAAGTAAACCAATATTCTAATCAAATCAAACTAAAATCAGAAGCTTTCAAGCACCAATCATCACGAAGAGGGTTTAGGGTTTAAGATACTTACAATGTAAGAGGATGTTAAGGGTTTTGTAGCTTTCAAATTGGATAGAGAGAGAAAGTATCAGAGAAAGATTACTAATGAATCAATTTCCGAAAGGGTTAAAAAAAAAAGGAAATTTCTAAATTACCGTCAGCAAAATACACTTTTTTTTGAAATTACCACTACAAAAATTTACCACCCCTTTAATTAAAAAACCAATTAAATTCCCAAATTTTACGCGCGTGCCCCTCGACAGTAAGATTTGTAAGCTTCATGGTTGTGCTCGTGTTTCGTAGTTTGGGGTGTTATTAATATGTTGATTAGGGGAGCTTAATTTAATGTATTGTCAAAGGGTACTTAATATTGTAAAGTGTTCGGGTGTTCTCTCTAAAGCAGTCCCAGGGGATCTTAGGGCAGTTTTATTGGAGGATTTAAGCGAGGTGGCTTAACCAAGGCTAATTCCAGATAAGAGGAGCCAGTGGATGTGATCTGCTATGCTTTGGATGATGGCAGTAGGCTGGTCTTAGTGTGCTTTTCTTTTATTTTTGCTTTCTGTGTGTTGTTTTATTTTTGTTTTTAGTTGTTCTATGTGTTTTGTCTGCTTTATTTTAGGGGCTTTGCCCCTCTCCTTCACCAAAAAAAAAATATTGTAAAGTGTAAAAAGACTACAAGAACTTTAGTTGTGTCTGCTTGTTAAAAGTCTTACCAATTTTGTTTGTGTATTTGGAAATAGAACAATCATAATTAGGTAGTTGAAAAAATAAAAGGTAAGTAGCCGGAATCAATAAGCTTGTCTATAGGCAATATGCTCTTAGACTATGCATGATAGCAATCTTGGGAAGGATCTTTGAATAGGCAATGGAGTTCTATAAAGGTAAGGAAAGTTATGTATTATACATTCAAAGGTTAGTTATTGAAAAGAAGTGTTGTGTTCTTATTTGGTAATTTGAGGGTTGTGCTTTTTTGATTTTTATGTTATATATAATCGTTGGTGCGCGCTGTTTCGGGGTTTTTGGAGTCCCTCGGGAGAGTTACAATTTCGGGAACGCGTGTCGACTGTCTGTACCTGCAAAACCACGAAACTCCGGTTGGGTGGAGTTCCGCCTACGACGATCAAGTTAGAACGTTTCCGGATGTATAAATGTGCGGAAAGTAAGGGATTTTCTCTCTGATTCAGGGAGAATTTTGCAATTAATATTCCTCGGTTTTTTTGTGTTTGTATTTATGAATGTGTAATAATGAGGATTTTCCTCTATTTATAGTGGAAGGGGATCAGTTCCCCTATTAGGGTTACGTTGCCACGTGTCAGCAGAGGATTGGATCCCATTGGGCCTCTCTGAGGCTGACACGTGTCAGCATGCCATTGGGCCACGTGGCATAGGGTAATTTTACCCTAAACATTTGCCCCTCACAGGTGTGACGTGGCTTGCCACGTGGCACCTGTGACAGGTGTCACATTCTGGGAAGGTGACGGTTCGTCTTCTTCCCTCCATTTTTTTTTTTCGAATTCAAATTTCGAATTTCGAATTTGAATTTGAAGGGGAGGTGATGGTTTGCCTTCTGCCTCCTTCTATAAATAGAAGCCTTCCTCCTCTCATTTCAACACTTTACGAATTTTTCACAAAAACTTCCTGAGAGAAAAAGCTCTGACACCGGCTGCTTTTGCATTCAACCACTTCTTCTTTCCACACTCATCCAGACACCGTCTGAGTGCTCTTTGCTCAACTCTTTCAGGTACCGCCTAACTTTAGTCAATTTTCTTCTATTGCTTTCAATATACCCATAGCCGGTCTTTACCGTCTGGGGCATCTTCAAGCCATTTTCTTCAAAACCGCCTGACCACCCGTTTATTTTTTCCAACTCTCAATACACCCACAGCCGGTCACTACCGTTTAGGGTATCTTCAAGCCACATTTTAGAGAAACGGTTGGGTCTTTTGCAAATTTCAGTTGCTCTTCAAAGGGGTACGTCCGGGACACCATCTAGGGCATCTTCAAGCAACAAAGAAGATTTTCGGCTGCTAACTTAAGCAAGTCTACCGTCTTCAAAGTTTCTTACAACCTCAAGGTACCGTCTATGCCCCTTGCAACGTTTTTGAGTTTTTTCCGATTGTATAGATTGTTAGAGAATAATGGACTCACTCAACACACACACGACACGGCCTAGGGAAGCTGTCAACCGGTCACCGGACATGGCTGAATCTAGGACTGGGGATGCCGTCTGGGGGCGTTTGGACCACCCTTACTCTTTTGCGAATCCGACCGTCTCTGTTCATGTGCAGGACAGAATGGCTCGAACTAGATGGACGGCTATAGACCCCGAGTATCAGTCAGGTGACTCAGCCGAAGCTCCAGTTGATGATGTACCTTATGACCAGCCGGGCGTACCTAGCACGCCCGGAGATGAGATCTTAGAGGAATCCGAGAGTTCAGACAAGGAGGAGACCGTCCAGCAATCCGACTCCACTGAGTCAACCATGGAGCCGGATGCCCCTCAAGAGGATGAGGAGGCATATAATTGGCCTTCAATAAACAATCCAACAGAGGCGCATATGAGCGTCCGGGACGTGGTCACTTTAAACGCCACCCTTTCGGCATTTTTGGAAAAGGGCCCGGTTGGGGAAGGATGGGAGATTGTTGTGCCGCCTGTAGAGGCAGCCGTCGTCTGGGATGACGACTTGGATCATGCCCATGATTACTTCGGCTGTTATGAGGCGGCGTTCAAAGCCGGTCTCCGGTTCCCCTTTCACAACACAATAAAGGCCATTTTAAGGGGTGACGACCTTGGCGTCTGGCAACTAACACCCAACTCATGGGTGAACATTCTTGGATACATCTCCGCCTGCGAGATGCAGGAAATAACACCTAGCTGGGAGGCGTTTGCACATATGCATTACCTCAGTCGTGCCCCAGGCGCCTGGAATGCGTGGTATACATTGACCACGCAACCGGGATATATGATGACGCTAGAAAAGCCGTCTAAGTGGAGCAGCTAGAAGAGAAAATTTAACATGGTCTCTTCCCCTTCTCCGTCTGTTAACCACCGGCTGCGTCGTTACAACAAACACCCGGCTGTGGCCTTAGCACCTTTTGGAGTAAACGTATGTTGACTGTTAACCAGCACTTTTTGCCGCCTGTATGATGCTTGAATAGTTTCTGATTTTTTATTCTTCTTTGCAGAGAAAGGACTGGAAATGCAGATAAAACTCCGGCTAAGTCAGCCGCTGAAATCCGGAAGAAGCAGATGGAGAAGAAAAGGGCCCAGTTGGCGGCCAAAGATGATGAGGTAAGCACCGGCTGATCTCTCTATTGTTTGTATTGTTTGTAGCTCATTTTGATACTAACCGGTTGCTTTGTTTTCTTCTGCAGACGGGGAGCAAGAATGTTCCTCGCTCCATTAGACAAATGATGAAAAGGCCGGGAGTGGAGCCCTCCCAACCTGCTTCTAAAAGCCGGAGGGTTCTGGCTGCCCCTGCCTCTGCCGGAAGACCGCTGGCTCCTGAGGGCCGGCTGAGGCCAAAACTGTGGAGCTCGAGGTTCCCTCAAGCCGGGTGCTTGTTGTAGCATACGATTCCAATGCGGCTGGGGGTGGTGTGACCCCTTAGCCCTAAAATTAAGGTACTGCTCTCACCTTTGATCCCCCTGGCTGCTTGGGCCTGTGCGATTCAAGTCCCAAGCTACCCAGTTAGGGGATTCTTCAGGCAGCCGGCAGAATATAGGCGCTGCATATGCTTAGTACTTAACCAATAAATCTCATGATGCAGATGCCTCTTCTCGTTGGCCGGATTTGCAAAACTATGCCGAGAGAATGCTTAGGACCCTTACCCGGTCCAAAAAGGAGGTGGTACCGGGTATAAACTAGGTCAACATTGACCGCATCAACTCACTGCTGGTTGAGGTAATTCACCGGTTGAGGTGCTTTTGTGCCATTTTGTTCATTGTCGGTTGTAGAGTAATTGAAAAAATAACTTCTTTCTGGCTGACTTTGCAGGTGATGTTGAGGGTAGATGGGATAAAGGTCCCCTTGCGGAAAAAGTAAGAGGAGGTAAAGGATGCCCAGAGACGGGCAATCGAACTCATTGATGTTACGCAATATAACTCCCTTATGTATGAAATCCAAACTAAAAGCCGGGATATGAAACAGGAGGAGCTTATCAAGGAGCTCACGGCTGCTGCTGATACAGCCAACAAAAAGGCAGCCGACTGTGAACTCCAAATCAAGAACCTTCAGGCATCCGTTAAAGCCTTGGGGGATGCTGATAAGGAGAACACCGAGTTGCGGGCTGAGGTCAACTGGCTGAAAAATGAGTTGGCTCAGACCTAGGTAGAGCACAAAGACAAGCTGACGGTTGAACAAGACCGACTGGTCACCGAGAACGAGCGCGACTGCGAAGAGCGCGTGAAGATAGCTTGGTCTATGATCCATCCGGACATAGACTATGCCTTCTTCAACTTGCGGTACAAATATGCGACTGGGGTATTTGATGCCCAGGTTCTCGGGACCGAGAAGCCAACACCCTTTAAAGAGTGGGCCGGCATCCCAGAGGAGGAGAAGGAGCAAGCGAAAGAGCTGGTGCCGGGTGAGGCTGGCGAAGCCCAAACCCAGCAAACTCAAGAGGCTCCTCTCTCAGGCCAAGGGCAGCCGTCACAGCAGCAGCAGCAGCAGCAACCTTAGCCTTATTTTGCTCTTCTTTAATTCTACTTTCGGCCTGCGAGCCGTGTATTTTAAGCATGTATCTTATTTCCCCGGACGTAGGTCCGGCTGAAAATTTTAACTTAATATATATTTGTCAACTGAGTCGGTTTTGCCTTGATTTGATATTATTTGCTTCAATTTTTGCCTTGTACAAATCTTTCTTTTTTGCGATTTGAATTGATACATGCGGTTTGCTGGATGCATTGGCTCTGCCTGCCACTGGACGGTTGTTTGCTTGTAATTTCAACTCTAAGCAGGCAACCGTCCATATAAGCATCCGGTCAAATAGATAGACGGCCCTTGACCTCTTTTAAAATAGAATTACTAAGTTGGATTAGCTGGCGATGCCGGCTAAGGCCAACCTAGATTATTCTTTTAACCGACTGCAAATTACCCTTTGGGTATCCGGCAGTGCCGTTGGTTGGTATGCAGACGGCCTTTGGCCAGACGTATGCATCATAATCAAGTTGTGGATTAAATGCTAAGGTTTTGACCTTGCTTGTTGAGTTTGTAGCCGGTTGTAGTGCTTTTTGGCAAAAGCCGGCTACTGATCAAGATTTATATGACCGTCTGTGTTGCCTTGAAGCAACGTTCGGTTGTGTCTTGATTTCGATTGATCATTCGGAAAGCCATGAGTTATCTTTAACCTAGACAGTCGGTTAAAGCCGTTTGAGTTATGACCTGTAGAACAATGTACCACCCGGAAGGGAGATGTTCTCTTCGACGAATTCACCCAAATGGGCGTCACCGGATGCCTACTCATGTTGGAGCAGGCGGTTTAAAATATGTTCGGCCATTGGCCTTATGAATAGCTAAGTTCGATACTTAGCCTTCTACTCAGTTTAGAGCAGAAGGTTGTCCGGTTGTGCATTGCACATATGGGACTTGGTAGTTGCCCGATTGTGCATTGCATAGATGGGACTTTATACAAGAGATAATAGAAATAAAGTACTCTTTCATTAATATACTCTATTTACAAAAAATTTACAAATCCTTAGAAGTAGTACTTTTTCAAGTTATCTACATTTTAGGTTCTGGCTAGCTGCCTGCCGTCTGGAGTTAGCTTCAAATATCCGGTAGGGGCCCTCCCAATTAGGGGTTAGCTTCCCTTGCTCATTTGCCCTACGGGTTGCCTCCATTTTTCGTAGCACAAAGTCCCCCACTTTGAGGGGCCGTTTGTGTACTCTTTTGTTGTAGGCCCTCGTCATCCTCAAATGGTATATCTCATGACACAAGGCAGCATTGCCCCTACGCTCCGGGAGTGAATCCAATGCTAGACGCATGGCCTCCCAATTTGCCTCTTCATCATAGAGCATGATTCGGAGAGTTGGCTTATAAAGCTTAATTGGCAGGACGACTTCAGTGTCGTATGTCATGAGAAATGGGTTTTCACCGGTTGCCCCTTTTTCAGTTGTTCTGATGGCCCATAGGATGTGAGGCAACTCATCTGCCCATAGACCGCCAGCCCTTTCAATTTTCTTCTTAATGCCGTATGAGATGAGCTTGTTGAAGGCTTCAACTTGGCCGTTGCTTGGGGACGATCGACTGATTCAAAACAATGTGAGATCCCTTGATCTCCCAACCAGCTCTTGAGGGTAGGCGTTTCAAACTGAGGGCCATTGTCAAAGACCATAGACATAGGTACCCCAAACCAGGTGATGATGTTCCTCCAAATGAAGGAGATGACATCTTTTGTCTTAATGCCCTTGACCGCCTCTGCTTTAACCCATTTGGTGAAGTAATCTATAGCCACCAAGATGTACCTCCGCTCTCCTGTAGCAGGTGTATATGGACCTAAGATGTCCATGCCCCATTTTGCAAATGAAACCGGACTGTAGATAGCCGTCAAGTCTGTGGCCGGACGGTGTATGAGCCGACCGAATCTTTGGCATTTGTCACGCTTCTTTACCATTTCCATGGCGTCTGCCTCAAGAGTGGGCCAAAAGTAGCCTTGCCGTCTGCCCCTCTTGGCTAGAGTTCTGCCGCCTATATGTGATGCACAAAAGCCCGAGTGCAGATCCTCTAGAACCTCTTTTCCCCTTTCAGGGTTAACACACTTCAGCAACGGCTGGAGGTAACCCTTTCTGAAGAGCTCCCCCTTGTAGATTTCAAAACTTGAGGCTCGCTTTTTCAACGCAGCCGCTTCTGAAGAGGCATCCGGCAAAGTGTCGTACGCCAAATAATCCCGGATGGCATCCATCCAGGTAGAGCTTCGGTCAAGAACTCCAATGGGATCATGTTCAATGCTTCTTTTTTCCATGGCTTCCCAGAAGATTGACCTAGGCGCATCACAAGTGGTGGATGATGCCAATTTAGACAAAGCATCCGCCTAATTGTTTTCTAAACTGGGCACCTAACTTAGATGAAATTCGTTAAGTGTCCCGGCCTCATCTTTGACCGCCTGCAGATACTTGATCATAGCCGGATGGGTGGCTTCGTAGTCACCATGGTATTGACTAATGATCAACTGAGAATCTGAGCAGGCGTCAACTTTCCTTACCGCTACCACCTTACACATGCGCATACCGGATAGCAGGGCCTCATACTCCGCCTCATTATTTGAGGCTTGAAACTTGAACCATAGTGCATATTCATATTTGTCCCCTTCCGGAGACTTGCAAATTATGCCCGCACCACAGCCGTTCATAGTAGAGCTCCCGTCTACATAAACCTTCCAAACCTAATCAACATTGTTCGGCTGAGCCTACCTTGTCATTTCAACAATGAAGTCAGCGAACGCCTGACCCTTCACTGCCTTTCTTGGTTCGAAGGTGATTTCCAGACTTTTCATTTCAATAGCCCCCTTGAGCATTCTACCGGATGACTCCAAGGTTGTCATTGGCCGCTTGAGTGGTTGATTTGTGTAGATCACCACCGGATGTGCCAAGAAGTATGGTTTCAACTTCTTGATGGCCATGAACAGGGCGAGACCAAATTTTTCAACCAAGGGGTACCGTAACTCATCATTTCGAAGAACATGGCTAATGAAATAGACCAGGAGCTGAATGCCGTCTCTCTCAGCTAGGAGAACGGCACTGAGGACATGATCTGAGACGGCCATGTATATATAGAGAACCTTTCCTGCTATAGGGCTGACCAGCCGTGTCAATGAGTGGAAGTGCTCCTTTAATTTCTAGAATGCCGCCTCAGCATTGTCCCCCCATTCAAATCTAGTCTTATTCTTGATTGCCTGGAAGAAGTAGAGGCACTTGTCACCTGAACGGCTGAGGAATCTCCCCAATGCCGCTAGACGACCGATAAGTTTTTGGACTTCCTTGAAAGTGCGGGGGACTTCATTTCAATCACCGCCTGTACCTTTTCCGGATTGGCCTCTATCCCCCTTTGATCAATCAAGAATCCGAGAAACTTTCCAGACTCAACACCAAAGACACACTTTTTGGGATTAAGCATGACCTTGCCGCCTGAGGGTGGTGAAGGTTTCTCGGAGGTCAGCAAGGTGATCCGTCTAGAGCTTGGATTTGACTATCGTGTCATCAATATACGCCTCTACATTCCTCCCAATTGACTATCAGCGCCTATGAGCGACTGGACGGGTAGCTTCATGTGCACCTCCTCGGCAATGTTTGCACATAACCGAGAAAATTGTTAGAATGAATAAGCAAGCTCTTAAAAACACAAGTTAACATCCGTACGAAGATTTGGCTTACCATCCAAGAAAGATGGAGGATATAGAAGGTTGAATGAAGGAGGGGGTATTGGCTCATCCCCTCCCTCTTGTGTGCAGCCGCATTCTCCTTCGGCCGACTAAGAAGCAACTTTCTGCCACTCAGATTTATCTACTACCTCGACATGTGGAGTTGAGGCCGAGTTACCGATCATTTTTGCCGGGAACGACTTACCCCCATCGTCCGCATGGACGGACTCATCGTGTACCGCCTCAGTTTGCGGATCCACGGGCTTGGAGCCCCACTAGGTGACAGCTGGAGTGGCTTTCCTTTAGACTGCTTCGGATCAGTCTGTGGCGTGACCTTAGCTGCTTTGGTGGAAGACTTGGCCCTTGAGGCTAATGTCTTCATAGCTTTAGACAATTGGCCATCCTTGGAAGTAAAAGCCGGTTGCTTTCTCTTCGACCGAGGAGTAGGAGTGGCCACCTGAAAGAAACAAGATAAAGTCAGATGAAATGAACAAGTGTCAGAGTAAAGTTGAGAAGGAACAACTTCCCAACCAATCAACTCGGCAAACATAGACAAAAGACAGCGTCCGAGTGAAACCATATAGGATATCTTTCCTAACATATTAGCTCGGTGCAAAAATAAGTTGAATTGCGTCCGAGTAAAATGGGGAAGGACTCTTCCTCCCATACACCTACTCAACAAAAAAATAAAAAAAAATAAAAAGAAGAAAAGAGAGAAGAACAGATTGTCTGTACCTCCTTAGCCTGGTCGTGCTGCTGTTGGCGAAGTTTATACCGCACTAAGTCCAAATTGGACATGTCAACCTCCCCCTTCTGCTCCGGATCCAGCATTCCAATAGCTACGTCTTGTTGGGTTTCGTAGTGTCCGATACTACGCGGAATAGAAACCCGCCCAAGACCCGCCCACTAATTAAAGCAACTAAACATGCAATCACATAATTAAATAACAAAAGAGAGAGAAAGAGAAAAAGATGATCTTACCCTGAAAGCGTGCTTCGCTCGATAATGAGCTCTTACTTATGACGATTTTAAATCTCTTAAAGTATTCTCATAAGTCGATCCGGTATAGTTCTAAACCAATACCCGTGCAAATGATTTATGACAATCATGTCCTCGTAGCACAAGAAACGGTGCTATAAATCATACTACACACTAATCTTAAGTGGTCATTAATCGTCCATCGTTTAAATGACCTTGATTAGGGATAGTTTTTTATTTAAATATTCAATGTTCACTTAACAGGTGTTTCTTTATCAAAGACATGGTCTTGATACCCTGTTTTGAATATTCTCAGAAATCGAATGGACTCATTATTTAATTCTAAACCACAATTAAATAGAAATGGAGTAATAATAAACTTGCAGAAAATTTAATTGCTCCAAAACCGAATGGTTCAACATAGTGTTTTACATTAAGACATCAAGTTTAATTAAAACACATATATACAGGGAAATCAAAGCCAATCTCCAACATGCTTGATTTCGATTGCCTCAACATGATTGTTGTGCTTCACTTGAGGTTAAGGTTTAGTCAATGGATTGGCTATATTTTTGTCCATTCCAATCTTATAAATTTTGATTTCACCCTCGGACTTCCATTCCCTTATCATGTGAAATCGCCGCTTAACATGTTTGACCTTCTAATGTCCCCTTGGCTCTCTGGCCTGAGCAGTAGCTCCATTGTTATCACAATAAAGGTCTATTGGACCCTTGATGGAGGGTACAACATTAAGTTCACTAATGAACATACGAATCCAAACTGCCTCCTTAGCTACTTCCGAAGCTGCCAAGTATTCGGCTTCAGTTGTAAAAATCTGCAGTGGTGCTTTGCTTAACACTCTTCCAAATAAACGCTTCTCCATTTAGGCATAATATGTACTCTAACTGTGACTTAGAGTCGTCTCTGTCAGTCTGGAAGTTGCGTCGGTATAACCTTCAATAACCAAATCATTACTACCACCATAGACCAGAAATTTATCCTTGTTCTTTTTTAGGTACTTTAGGATATTCTTGGCCGCAGTCCAATGCACCTCTCCTGGGTTTGATTGGTATTGGCTCGTAGCACTCAAGGCATACGATATATCCGGGCTAGTACATATCATGCATACATGATCGATTCAATAAGCGAAGCATATGGAATCTGACTCATCCTCTCTCGCTCATCAAGTGTCTGTGGACACTGCTTCTTGCTGAGAGTTATGCCATGTGACATGGGTAGGTGCCCTCTCTTGGGCCCTTCCATGTTGAATTTTGCTAGTACCTTATCAATATAAGTACTTTGGCTCAATCTAATCATCCTTTTAGATCTATCCCTATAGATCTTGATGCCCAAAATGTACTATGCCTCTCCCAAGTCTATCATTGTAAAGCACTTTCCAAGCTAGCCCTTCACGGACTCTAACAGTTTAGTGCTGTTTCCAATGAGTAATATGTCATCGACATATAAGACGAGGATTGCGATGTCACTCCCAGTGACCTTCTTGTAAACACAAGTCTCATCTGGATTCTTAATAAAACCAAACTTACTAATGGCTTCATCGAATTGCAGATTCCAATTTCTGCTTGCCTGCTTTAGTCCATAAATGGACTTCCTAAGCTTGCATACCTTTCCAGCATTGCTTGGATCAACAAAACCTTTCGGCTGTTTCATATACATAGTTTCTTTCAAAGTCCCATTAAGGAAGGCGGTTTTGACATCCATTTGCCATATTTCATAATCATAATATGCAACAATTGCTAGGATAATCCGGACGGACTTAAGCATGGCGACTGGTGACAAGGTTTCATCATAATCAACGCCGTGAATTTGCTTGTAACCTTTTGCCACCAGTCTATCTTTGTATATAGATACATTTCCATCTTTGTCGATTTTCAACTTGAAAATCCATTTGCAACCGATAGGTGTGTAACCTTTGGGTAAATCAACCAAGTCTCAGACTTGATTTTCAAACATGTAGTCCATCTCGGATTTCATGTCCTCTTGCCATTTTGCAGAGTCGGGGCTCGTCATAGCTTGTTTTCATGTCGCTGGCTCATCTCCATCCATAAAAAGGTTGTCTTGATCTTCGGTTAAGACAACACCGAGGTATCTGTCTGGTTGAGATCTTGGTCGTTGCGACCTACACAAGGTAATAGGTTGAGCATTTTCATTGTCGGTTTGACTTTGACCAATGTCATCAGCTGCTTCTAAAGCACTTCGATTGTCAGTTTTGTTAGGTTGACTTTGTTGCTCGTGCTCTCGAACTTCGTCGAGTTCGATTTTCCTCCCACTTGTCATTTTGGAAAGGTGTTCCTTCTCCAAAAAGACACCATCACGAGCAACAAACACTTTGTTCTCGGAATTGTTGTAGAAGTAATACCCTTTGGTTTCTTTTGGGTATCCCACAAGAAAACACTTGTCTGATTTTAGGTGAAGTTTGTCAGAATTTAATCTCTTGAGATATGCTTCGCAAACCCAAATCTTAAGAAAAGACAACCGTGGAGGTTTCTTCGTCCATAATTCATACGGAGTCTTTTCGACAGCTTTTGACGGAGCACGGTTCAGTGTTAGTGCCATGGTTAGAAGTGCGTGTCCCCAGAAAGAGATAGGAAGTTCACTAAGACCCATCACAGATTGGACCATGTCTAACAAGGTTCGATTCCTCCTTTCGGACACTTCGTTCCATTGTGGAGTTCCGGGAGGTATTAACTCAGAAAGAATACCATTTTCTTTCAAGTGATTGTCGAATTCGTGGCTTAAATACTCGCCACCTCGATCCGATCATATTGCTTTGATTTTCTTGCCAAGCTAATTTTCAATTTCACTCTGAAACTCTTTGAATTTCTCAAAAGATTCAGATTTGTTCGACATAAGGTAGACAAACCATATCTACTATAGTCGTCGGTGAAGGTGATGAAATATCGATTACCTCGCCTTGCGGGTGTACTCATTGGTTCACATACATCCGTATGTATAAAACCCAATAAGTCACTAGCCCTTTCTTTTAACTTGGAGAATGATTGCTTTATAAACATCCTTCGCAATTTTCAAACGACTTTAAGTCAAATGAGTCAAGAATACCTTCATGAAAAAGTTTCTTGATGTGTTTGATGTTAATGTGGCTAAGACGATAATGCCACAAGTAGGTTTGATTTGACTCGATGGTCTTAGCTCTTTTGGCGGTATCATCAATGTTATAAACTTGTTTGTCTAGAGAAAGCATATAAAGATCATTTTTTGAATATGCCTTACCATATAAAACATTTATCGAAATAAAACGAACAACTATTGTCTTTTATTTGAAATTCAAATCCCTTGGCGTCCAACGCCGAAATTGAAATAAAGTTTTTGGTAACTCTTGGAACATGATAACAATTTTCAAGCTCTAAAACAAGCCCAGAGGGAAAAGACAAACTGAGAGTTCTGACGGATACGGCAGACATCCTGGCTCCATTGCCAACCCGAAGCTCGACCTCTCCCTTCTCTAGTCTCCTATTTATCGTTAGTCCCTGAGCATGGGAACAAAGGTGTGAGCCACATCCGATATCTAATACCCATGATGTTTTGCTAGAGAAGTTTAAGTCTATAACAAAAATACCTAATACAGAAGCAACAGTGCCGTTCTTCTTATCTTCCTTGAATTTGAGGCAATCCCGCTTCCAATGTCCTTTCTTCTTGCAGTAGAAACATTCGGATTTAGAAGAGGCTGCCTTCTTGTCCTTGCCGCTCTTAGCAACACTTGACTTAGGCGGAAAATTCTTCTTCTTTTTCCCTTTAAAGCTTCTCTTCTTGCCCGAACGCTTAAATGGCTTTCCCTTTTTTTACCATGAGCATATCATGCTTCCCCTCATCCTTGAGCGTTTG
This sequence comes from Chenopodium quinoa, assembly GCF_001683475.1. Taxonomy (NCBI): domain Eukaryota; kingdom Viridiplantae; phylum Streptophyta; class Magnoliopsida; order Caryophyllales; family Amaranthaceae; genus Chenopodium; species Chenopodium quinoa. Next base: position 9,979,389 of record NW_018744239.1, read on the forward strand.
CTCAGCCTGCTTCAACATCCCATAAAGCTCGGTGAAGGTTTTCTCCATGTTGTGCATGTTATAGTTCTTCTTGAACTAATCAAAGCCTTTGTGCAGCGAATAGAGAATGATGTCAATTGCCATCTCGATTGAATAACCAGCGTCAAGCCTTTCCATGTTCTCAAATAATCCAATAATTTTAAGTACATGTGGGCTGATTGACTCTCCTTTCTTGAGCTTGCTCTCAAGGATCTGCCTGTGGGTTTAGAACCTTTCAGTTCGAGCCTGCTCTTGGAACATATTCTGAAGTTCAGAAATGATCTCATAAGCCGTCTCCTTTTCAAAGAAAGTATTTTGGAGGTCCGGAGACATAGTGGCCAACATGATGCATTTGACATCCCGATTGGCAGTTTGCCATCGGTTTGGGGCAGCCTAAGTGACCTCCTCACTAGGAGCGTCGGGCATTTACTCATCAAGGATATATTCCTTTTGCTCTTTCATGGAAACAATACGCAAGTTCCTTTGCCAATTAAGAAAATTTGGCCCACTCAACTTCTCCTTGTCGAGAATTGAGCGTAATGAAAATTGGTTGTTTGAGTTATTTGTAGACATGTTTCTACAATTGAAAGAATTTGAAATGAAAAACCATTCATAAACCAATGAGTTTGAAATTTAAAGCATACATGCAAATTTTCAATCTTATTGAGTGTTTTATCCACGCATTAATATTAGTCCCTTTTAGGCGAGTATAAAACGATTCCAAGATCCCAAAAATAAAAAAGTGATTAAGCATGCTTTGGTTTGTCTTAAGACTTAATATTTTAAGGTAAGCAATCCAATTGCTAATAGCTCCAAGCTACTCTTGGTTCAATAAAACGTTGCATCTAATGTTTCCATGACATTTTATCTCCATTGCCACGACATATAAGGACTCCTTACTGATATAGTTGAGCTTGACCAAGACCAACTTGTATACCTAATATACCTTACGTTCCTAGGGAAGTAGTGATGCCTCGCTTTGGCGTAGCCCATCACTATGCGCATTAATTTGGTAAGTGTTGTTCTTGGAATGGCAAATTTTAGTTCAATATTATAGGGACCTAGGGTTTCTATGTTGGTTGATTTAAGTGAACTTAAATTATCATCGCAACATTTGAAATCCTAAACATGCATCTATCATAACATTTAATCATATATAAACATAATTATATATATAGAACAAAAGTAAAAGATGCATTTGGCAACTAGCATGACCCCTTGAGTTTTCAAATCTCCATAGGTCTTTGATGCAACTTCTTGGCTTGTCTTCTTAGAAACGCCATCTTCGAGACATCTCCACCAAATATGCAACTACTAGTTACTATGACTAGGATTAATCTAAATATTAAGGTACAAAAATACGCAATGGTAGGCAGACCGTATTTAGATTTACAAAAATACATGACGGATCGCAGTCCGTATTTACTATCCTAGTCGGGACCCACTAGTTGCCATTTTCACAAAACTTGTGAGAGAATATATAATCTATTCATCCATTCACTATTTGTGAATGGCCCATGCATTTTACAACGAAAAACAAGTAACAATGCATAACACGTGCAAACTAGTAACTAACTTAGGTGGTTAATCCGATTAACGCGCCTAATTAAAACTAGTCAAAGTTGTTTATCATTTTATGTGATTAAGACGCAATTAGTTCAAGTAATTAACGAAGCTCCCCCTAAATTATGTATCTAACTTAATTAATCCAATTAATTAAGTCGGTTAACCCATATTTTGTCAAATTATTTTGCAAGTGCCGGAGGAACCGAGGCCTAGCCTTGTTAAAATAATTAAAACCGGCCCAATTATCGCAAAAATTAGCCCATCAAATGGCCAAGTGCCTAGCATCCAAGCCATGGGGCTAGGCTTGCTAGGCACCAAGGCCCATGGCTGTGCATGCTTGGGTGCTGGCACGCCTGGCTAGCAGCGCACGCCACGCTTGCTGGCACCAGCAACCTCGCAGCATGCTACGCATGCTTGCATGCATGCTCGCACTGGCAGCGTGTGGCTGGCTTGCTGGACCTCGCATGTCTTGCTGCCCAGCAGCACTTGCGGGCATCTTCCAGCAACCACGCAGCACCACGCATCCTTGATGCATCAAGCACGCACATAGCGTGCACCAAGCCGGCCACAACAACATCAGCACTTCGAGGCATGAGAACCTTCATGCACACCTCGGCAGCCACATGTGGGCTGCGTAAGGAGTCCGACTAGCCGTAGGTGGTGCTTGGGCGATTCTTGCCTTGATTTGCGTGATTTAACCTCGGGATTTTAATCCCGATATATGTGTGACATAAAATTGATTCTAAATTATTTTTAGAATCAACATTGAGCAATAATGAAAATATAACAAGTCTAACTTAAATAAATTCAATTTTGTTATTTATAATAAGACCATGTTTAAAACGAAATAAACTCTCTAAAAAAATAATAGTTAGATTAAGAGATCAAAATAAAGGTTAAAATATTGAACCCTCCAATTAGGTAGAGCTAAATGAAATTAGCCCACTACTACTACTTGCAAAACTTACTAACTTGACCGAATAAATAACAATATTATTAATGACTATAAATACTTAGAAACACTAATATAATTTTAATACACTTATTATTTGGTACTACTTGTTATTTGAAGAGTGTATTTCCTTGTACTTACCCTTCGTATTTCAACTCACCATAACCAAATCGGACTACTCCGAAAGCCATTTATCATAAAATAACAAAGAGAAAATGTTGTTTGCCACTGATTATGGGTAGTCGTATCACCTTACTGTTTGGGAAGATAGATAAACACAGCTCATTTATACAATGTATTGTCATATCACACCATTTTCTGATTTTCATTGCTAAATTATAATCAAGGCTTACCATTTTCTTTTTCTTCATAGATTTGACATATCATATGAATGGTAATGACAGAGGTATTTTTGCTTAGAGACATTCTTTCCCTATCGAATAGTGTCTTCATTGTATTATTCAGGAAGAAAAATAACGTACATACCTTACACTTGTTATTACTGAGTGTAAAGAATAAATAAGAATGGCATGAAATTAAGGTTGTAATAATAGAGCTTTGGTGACGAGTTGGAAGAAGGAAGAAGATGAAGTTAAGAAGAGTGTGTACGTTAATAATAAAGAACAACTTAAAAACCATTTCATTATAACTAATTAAAAGAAAGTAAAATAAAATAAAATAAAAAAGGTAATTTAAAAAAAAGCTAGCCGTGACATAGATTGCATGTATGGTGCATGCATTTGCATTTCCCATGCATGCAAATTTTGTCCTTTGTTGGGAAAAATTGACCATAATAATCACAACTTTGTCTCATTCGCTCAAAACAACCCGTACTTTGGATTATATTTTAATAATCCGAACTTAAATATATGCATTTGCTTCTAATGGACCCAACTGGTTATCTAACTTGTTATCGCAAGTCACCTGACATGTGTCAGCATGTGACTGGTTCAAAAAAATAAAAATAAAATAAATAAAATGAAAAAAAAGTTAAAGGAAATTAAAAAAAAACTAAATTTTAATTAATTAATTAAAAAACCCACTAGCCATACGACCCTCCCCGTCACCACCTTGCTGGCGATCGACGACGCCGGTGCCCAACCTCCCAAACGCCGGCAAACCCGCATTTCCCCTTACCCCGACCCTCCCCTTTCTCCGTCGCCGCGCTGAGTAACCACGTAGCCAAACCCTAACCCCTTAAACCTCACCCCCTCCCTTCCCCACCACAAATTTCTCCCCTCCCTTAAGCTTTGATGCTGCTTGGTGACATGGCCTGCTACGAGGTGCTATGCGAGAGCTTGGGGGTTGCGAGGAGTCCACGTGCTGTTGTTGTGATGCTAGCCTTGAAGTTGCGATGTTGTGCATTTAGATACTGCTTGGTGCGTTGGTAGGGGATCTCGGTAATGGCAATGGCTGCGGGGGTAGGGTAAGAGGGAAAGGGAGAGGGTGGGCCGGCCGACGGTCGCCGGGGCGAGGGATGGCTGGGGCTGCTGCTGCTGGTTTTTTTTTATAACTTTTTTCTAAATTAGTTATTTTTTTAAATTATTTTTAGAAAGATTTAGTTTTATTGTTAATTAAATGTTAATTAGTAATTAATAATTTTCTCTTAAAAAAAATTAAATTTAAAACTTATTCTTGACCAATAAGGTATTGACACGTGTAAATTATCTAAAAAAAAATTACCTATTTAATAGATTACAGGTCACTTGGGACCATTAAAAGAAAATTGACATCAAAGTTCAGATTTTTAATAAATAATCCAAAGTTGGGATTATTTTGGGCGAATGAGGCAAAGTTGGGATTATTCTAGTCAATTTTTTCCTTTTGTTGTTGTTTTATTTTTTTATTTTTTTTTATATAAAAATTATTATTATATAAAATGATGATTAAAAAAACTAGTAATAATAACATTAGGATAGTAGTACATAAAATCAATAGTAGTATTTTTGGTGTTTCGAGGTTTTTTAGAATCCCTCGAGATACTGATCGTGAATATAGCCGGACAGTTTTCGACGCCTGCAAATAAAGAATATTCCGGTTAACGGAATATTTGCCTTCGACGATTAAGTTAGTGACCGAAAAGCGAGATAAATGTAGAGAGAGAGAATAGAGAGAAGTTGGAGCTTTTAATGCTCTTAGAATGATGTCTTCATCCACCCCTCCCATCATAAATGATTGGGGTATTTATAGGGGTGGGGAAGTGTGCCCCTTTAGGGTTAATATCCTAGAATTCCATGCTTGATTGGCGGCGCGATCAGGAGAAGGCACGTGTGCAATGGGGGCGCCATTTTGCGACTTTCTCGGGATTTGGGCCTCCTGATGTAAGGAGGCCCTTTGCTCTTATTTCAGGTGCTCTTTACGTTTATGACACGTGTCATCTTCCTATAGGGACATGTGTCACCCTTTGATTGGGCCACGTGTCACTACGGGATTGCACCACGTGTTGGGGTATTTTTACCCTAAACATTTGCCCCTCAGAGGGGGTGACCTTTACCATACAGGCCGCCTCCTCTAACCTTCTACTTGTCCGGATACGTCCAAGTACTTAGGCTTTTTTTAGCATTCTTCATTTATAGAGGGTGGACAGTTACGTCCGTCTATCAAAGGGATCTCTCCTTTGGGCTGGATGCATTATTTGGTCCGCCTGATTTCCTTAGAGGACTTTTAAGTCTTAAAATCGGGCGGACGGGTTGTGTCGACTAGCTTAAGAGGGAACACCTGTCATTCGTATTTTTCGGAGTGGCAGTTCAAATTTCGCTGACCTGACCTGGCCTGGCCATCTATTTTGACACGCCGTTAGAGTGTCCGTATCTCTTCCCATCTTAGATGACGGAGCGGTTTTTTATCCGATCAACTTCCAGATTAAACTTTTTCGAAAGTTACCGTTCGAATTCAGGGCGGGAAAGATGGTTTTACCATTTTTCCCTCACAAATTCGGCCTATAAATAGAAGGTGTTTGACTTCATTTTGGCACTTTGAAAATTTGAGAATTTTAGAGAGAAGTCAGATTTTTGAGGTTTCCGGTCAAATTTTTGAGTTTTTCGGTCAACCTTCAAGACTTTCAACGTTTTTTACACGTAAGGAGGTAACCGCTTGCTCTTCTTTACTTATTCCCTTTTTCTTTTACTTTTTTTTTTTTTTTTTTTTTTTCTTTTTTCTTTTTTTTTTATACGAACTGGCTCAACACTCGGCTTCGTCTGTTTCTCCTCATGAGGCTGGTCGTTCGCCTGGGACTGAGGAGTGTAGAATGGACGGGGATGAGTCCTCCTCTCTATGGAGTGGGTCCATATCCAGTGTGTACCAACTCACCCCCACCTATTCCTCTATGTCCCTACAGTCGAACATGGCGCGTACGAGGCAAACGTATGAACGAGACATCCCCAAAAACCCTGATGGGAGTATGGTGGACCCCTTAGTCCCCTACAATCCAAGTAACACGGACGGGGAGACCACAAATACAACCGCTGTTAGCGGGAGTGAATGCTCCGTGGTCGAAGTGACCACGTCCCTTGAAGAGCGCTAAAATAAGTCAGGCACTTCTTCTACCATGGATGTGTCTGGGCAAAATTTGGAACTACGTTTCCCTCAATTCGACAGCTCGATCATGATACTGTCCAAGTTGCCATCTTCTGGAAGGCATCCTTCCTCTTTTCAGGTGGACGCTGGGGCGTCTGTCCAAAATCCTCAACAACCCTAATCCAAACTACCAGGTCGGCCAGGCCTAGAATTGGCATCCATATTGCTGAACCGGCCGACCTGCCCCCTCGCAGTGCTCCTCCTTCTGGAAACCAGGCGGACGCTGGGAAAAGGAAAGAAGGAAAGATAAGGGCAAGAAGCCCTTGGTGCCTGAAGGTATCATTGTTTCTGGAGGCAGCTAGGGTTCCAGGGGAGGGAGCTCGGGCAAAGCTGCTGAGCTAGACATAGAGTTATCCTCTGAATTTTGGGCCGCTCCTAAAGCTATTGACGAAGAGGCTAAGAACCGGGACTCCGATGAGGCGGCCGAAGAACCAAATGCTGATAACTTCAAGGACCCATACGCCTGTACGGTTGGCGACACTACCTAGACTTTCCTGCACTTGAAGTTTGAGGAGTTTAAGAAGTTCCTCCACCTAGGAGAAGGCTACGAAATCGTAGCGCCCACTCACTCTTCCTCGGTGGCCGCCTAGGAGAGCAAGCAGTAGCGGAAGAAATGCTTTAGCGTCTACTGCGCTGCTTTGGAAGTGGGCCTTCGCTTCCCTCTTCATCCGTTTGTCTAGGAGCTCCTGGACGAATACAATATTGCTACCATCCAGTTGGTAAAATATTTTTGGCTATCTGGTGACGTGTCTTTGGCAAGGCTTCAAGCTGAACGTCTTAGTTTTTTGTGATATGCATTCCATGGTCCGCTTAGATACTAGCACGGACGGGTGTTTTATTCTGAGCACTAAGAGAGATTATATGGTGGTGATGGATAGGCCGTCCAAGTGGCAAGACTGGAAGCACCAATTCTACCGCATTAAGACAAAGAATGAATAGTTTAACTTGCGGATGAAGCGGTTCAATGCCGATCTAATTCAGCTTGGCCGTGGGCAGCATAGACACAGCAAGCCGCCCGTCCACCCTGAATACATGCACCAACTGGACTATTTCAGAGTCAGAAAGGTAGTCAGGGATGGAAAGACGGTGACCATGCGGCTCAATTGGATTCCTCTGGCCGTGTAGCTTAGGAACCCAGTTTTCATGTCGGCCTGTGGCCTATACAAGAACTACCCTCAAGGTGGAACCTTGTGACTTAGCCGTTTGAATGCTATTTGTAACACAGAAATATTCTAACATTTTTTCCTCATTTTTCTTCCTCAGACGTGAAAGGAATGGTGTCCTTCCAACAAGTGTATTATTCCGATAGAGGGTTCAGAATTATTAGAAAGCTAATTCTTAATTGAGGTCAAGTGATCGGAATGCCTAGGTGGAGGCTGCTTCCGATTAGTAATATTAATGTATAATTAATGTTACAGCTTAATCTTGACTAAACCTTTCAGGTCGAACCCCAATCGAATAACCGATCCGAGACGACGAATCAATCCGAAGGATTAGATGAGTCATTAGAGTATTACGAACAAAGACGTCGGATGTCGAGCTTAGAGCGTCGAAACCGAGCATCGTATGTCAAGTCGAGTTTAGAGTTCGACGAGACGGAAAATCAAACAAGCGACAAGTTCGAGCTAGGTCGTAGCCTCGCATTGGCCTAGCCATGCGAGTGTTAGGCTAGCCAAGCTACCAAGCGCATCGCAAAGCATGCTGCAAGCCTAGCATACATTGCGAGCTAGGCCAAGCATGCTAGCATGGTGGTGCTGTTGGCCGCAAGCATGCTAGTAGCTAGCGCATGCTAGCATGTTAGTGTGCTGGGCCACGCACCCAGCCGCAAGCAATGCAGTAGCAGCGCACTCGTCAGCACAAGCATCGCAGTAGCGGGCTATGTGTGCTGGGCTGTGCGTGCGTGCCAGCGTAGCAGCACCAAGCAGCACACGCATCGCATCGCAGCAGTGTGTTGCATGTGCGTGTGGTATGCGTCCTTGCTAGCATAGCAGCACCAAGCAACACACGCATCGCATCGTAGTAGTGTGCTGCATGTGCATGTGCTATGCGTGCTTGCTAGCATAGCAGCACCAAGCACAAGCTCCTGGCCACGCCTCTCGCACAACACACACACTAAGCAGCAGCATAGGTGCAACGCATGCGTGACTTGCTTGCCGCACGCATGCGTGTACTGGCTAACTAGGCTGCCTAGCCTAGGTGCTAGGCGCCAGCTGGCAGCCTTGGCAACGAAGGCAGGCTGCCATCCAGCCATGTGGCATGGTCAACCTGGTCAAGGGAGGGGACCATTTGCTTGGTGTTTGGCTTGGGGAGCAAGGTGTTTTGGTTCCCCATTTTGGTGGTCCTCACCAACTCTTGCTCTCCATATGACACTTGAAGCTTGTTGATTGCTTTGCATTTTAATTTGTTTTTTATTAAAATAAATTGGTGGAAAATTGCAATTCTCCCACATTGATGAGAGAAGGAAGATCAAGTCTCCTTTCCCTATAAATACCCAAGTTTTGGGTTTGGGAAAAATGGCTTAAGTTGAATTCAATAAGGCATCTTATCATCAGTGAGAAAACCTTGAAGTTTGTAATAATATAGTTTTATTTGGTCAAGTCCCGACTAACCTTCGGGATTAAGACCGCTCGGGTCGGGTCGAGGGTGCAAGCCCTCGGAGGCCTTCGTACTTGCGAGGTTAAGTTTTCAAGTAAGAGCTCGTTATCGAGCGAAGCACGCTTCGAGGGTATGATCGTCATTTCTCTTTCCCTCTCTTTTGTTGTTTAATTATGTGATTGCGTGTTTAGTTGCTTTAATTATTGGGTGTGTCTTAGGCGAGTTTCTCTACCGCGTAGTGTCAGACACTACGAAACCCAACAGTGGTATCGGAGCCGCGCTCATTTTAATTATTGTAACTAATAATTAAGTGAGGTGATTTAAAATGGATTTAAATTCCGGTTTTGCTTTCTAATTAGATTAGAAGCTCGTTTTAGTTAGTTTTAATCTCGTATTTATACTAATTTTGGCCAACAAACCCAGATTTTGACTCAAAAATAGTGATTTTTTGGGTGGAATCGATGTTCTAAATCGTTTTTGACACTCATTGAGGACTGTCCAGAAGCCAAAATCCACCCAGAAACATGTTTTTCGAGGGGTTTTTCGCTTTTGACCAAAAATTTTAAATCTTTAAACCTTGATTAATTATGGCATGTTAAAGGTAGATTAAATGTGTTGTTGTATCACTAATCTACTGCAATTATAAACCGTACTAAGCATGTTTATGAAGTCATAATTAATACTTAATTTGGTGAGTTCATTTTTCATATAAACTTGAAATTTTCATATTTTGCAAATAAATTGCTTCAAGTGTGAATGTTTATGGTGAATGTGTAGTTTTGAAGTCCCTAGTATGTTAAAGATCCAATCTTTAAGTGTTTATTTGGTTGGAACTTTAATTTCTAAAATCCATATTGAATTAATTTTTGGATATAATCATTTTTGAGTTGATTAAAGTCCTTAAAGTTCAAAACTTGTGCTTGAAATTTAATTAATTTTCATATTGAAAGATGTAATTTTTCAATTATACACAAGTTAGTGTTGGGAAATTTTCATTAGATGAATGGGTTTATTTTTCCAACCCCTTTAATTATGTCAAATCTCATTATTTTATTTATGGTTAAATTAATTGTGAGTATAACCCTTAAATTTGCAGCATCAAGATGAACCTAAAATAATGTATAGAATGGTTCTTGATTTTATTTTGGTCTGTGCACTAAAGTTGAATTTAATTAAGTTGGACTTGGTTTATTTTCATTTTTGCTCTAAATTGGTTCTAAAATAAATTTAGAATTAAATTTTATCACACATAAATCAGGAATTAAAATCTCGAGACAAGTGCACGCAATTCGAGGCAAGGACCGTTCAAAACGCAACCTTAAGCTAGCCGGGCTGCTCACGTAACCCACATGTGGCTGCCAAGGTGGGTGTGTGTGAGGTGCCTTGCCCCATTGATGCACTAATGTGTGGTGTGTGCAAGCTAGTGCACACTTATTGCTGCGGTTTGGTTGCTATGTGCTGCGTTTTTGAGCAATTTACTGCGTTTTGTGCGACACAAAGGGGCCGGGTAGCAAGCCTGCCATGCGAGCTGGCCACCCACAAGCTGCCAGCACCAGCAGCATGCGAGCATGCGTAGCATGCTGTGAGGTTGCTGGTGCTAGCAGGCGTGGGGTGCGCTACTGGTTGGGTAGGCCAGCAACCTAGGCAAGCTAAGCACGACCCTTGGTACCTAGCAAGCCTAGCCCCGTGGCTTTGATGCTAGGCACTTGGGCATGTGGTGGGCTATCATTTTGCGTAATTGGGGCGTTTTAATTATTTATTTAATTATTTTAATAAGGCTAGGCCTCGGTTTCTCCGGCACTTGCAAAATAATTTGGCAAAATATGGGTTAACCGACTTGATTAATTGGATTAATTAAGTTGGATACGAATTTAGTGGGAGCTTCGTTAATTACTTGAAATTATTGCGTCTTAATCACATAAAATGATAAACAACTTTGACTAGTTTTAATTAGGCGCGTTGATTGGATTAACCACCTAAGTTAGTTACTAGTTTGCGCGTGTTATGCATTGTTGCTTGTTTTTTGTTGTAAAATGCATGGACCATTCACAAATAGTGAATGGATGAATGGAATGTATATTCTTTCACAGGTTTTCCTAAAATGGAAACTAGTAGGGCCCGACCAGGAAAGTAAATACGGAATGCGATCCGTTATGTATTTTTGTAAATCTAAATACGGTCTGCGTACCGTTGCGTATTTTTATACCTTAATATTTAGATTAATCCTAGTCTTAGTAACTAGTAATTGCATATTTGGCGGAGATGTCTCAAGACGGTGTTTTTAAGAAGATGAGCCAAGAGGATGCATCGAAGACCCATGGAGATTTGAAGACTCAAGGGGTCATCCTAGTTGCCAAATGCATCTTTTACTTTTGTTCTATATATATATATAATTGTGTTTATATATGATTGAATGGTATGATAGATGCATGTTTAGGATTTCAAAAGTTTCGATGATTAATTAAGTTCACTTAAATCAACCAACATAGAAACCCTAGGTCCCTATAATATTGAGCCAAATTTGTCATTCCTAGAACAACACTTACCAAACTAATGCACGTAGTGATGGGCTACGCCAAAGCGAGGCATCACTACTTCCCAAGGAACATAAGGTATAATAGGTATACAAGTTGGTCTTGATTAAGCTTAACGATATCAATAAGAAGTCCTTAGATGTCGTGGCAATGGAGATAAAATATCATGGAAGCATGAGATGCGACGTTTTATCGAAGCAAGAGTAGCTTAGAGCTATTAGCAATTGGATTGCTTACCTTAAAATATTAAGTGTTAAGACAAGCCAAAGCATGCTTAATCACTTTTTCATTTTTGGGATCTTGGAATCGTTTTATTCTTGCCTAAATGGGACTAATATTAATGCGTGGATAAAACACTCAATAAGATTGATAATTTGCATGTATGCTTTAAATTTCAAACTTATTGGTTTATGAATGGTTTTTCATTTCAAATTCTTTCAATTGTAGAAACTGTCTGCAAATAACTCAAACAACAACTCTATGTGCTCGGAACTCCCCGACAAGTTGTCTTTTAGCCTTATCTTGGTCAACTTCAAGGAATGGGAAGAGGAATTCCGGAAAACTCTTCGAAATTGTTCCATGGAGTACATCCTTGATACTCCCATTCCAAGCTTCTTCTCTAAGGGAATCATGAGCGATGAGGCTCATGATGCATGGTCTTCCAATTGCAAGAAATTCTCACGACTAATGGCTAATTCCATCCCGGAAGAATGGAAGGAAAAGCTCTCCTTCTATTTTGCGGACATGTTCCTCAAAGAACTTGAGGACGTTGTCAATGTGAGAGTCACCGAGAGTCTCAATGGAAACTATGATGGACTCGTGTTTGATGTGACTAGGTCACTCTCGAACATGAAGATCAAGCCACCGGAAAAAGGTTGTCTTGCTAAGGAGAGGTACCGGCTTTGGTCAAGGGTCTACAATACCAAATTGAGACCTGGTATGCCTATCCGATCTCATGTGCTTAGAATGACTAGGCTCTTCAAGCAAATGGAGCTTCTCGGAATCCCATTGGAGGATGAGATGGCGGGTCATATCTTGTTTGCTTCACTCCACTCGGGCTATGATGCACTTAGGGCGCATATAGCTGCGGGAAAGGAGATACACTCTTTAAGAGTTGTGGTGCAGCTGCTTCATCGAGCCACCTCCTATGGAGCAACCAAAAGGCCCTTGAGAGCAAAGAAGAAGGAGTTCAAGAACAAAGCGAAGATACGATGCTTCTATTGTGGTGGGGCTACAAGAGGGAATGCAAGATCTTCCAAAGGGATGAGGAGGAGAGGAATGTTTCATCTACCTAAGGTATCTTCATTAACACTTGTGTATAAAGCTATTCATAGGTATTGGATACCATGTTTAACTCACTTTATGCTCCCATTTTTAGGGACCAAGTGAGAGGGCTACACAAGTGGATGTGCAACTACGAGCGGACGATAAAGATGATCTTTCGGTCGTGCTTGTAGGAACATTTTTGTCTATGGCTTGTAATTAACTAATCTTTGTTTATCATGCTTTTGAACATACTTTGATCTATGGTGTTGGACACTGGGTTACTTGATTACAAGACTAAAACAATGGTTTTTTTTCGAATGTCTTGCTTATATGTTCTATGAAATTTGCATATTTTACATATGATTAGACAAACAAGTTTATAACATTAACGATACCGCCAAAAGAGCTAAGACCATCGAGTCGAATCAAACTTACTTGTGGCATTGTCGTCTTGGCCACATTAACATCAAACGCATCAAGAAACTTCTTCATGAAGGTATTCTTGACTCATTTGACTTAGAGTCATTTGAAAATTGCGAGGGATGTCTATTAGGCAAGATGACAAAGCAACCATTCTCCAAGTTAGGAGAAAGGGCTAGTGACTTATTGAGTCTTATACATATGGATGTATGTGGACCAATGAGTACATCCGCAAGGCAAGGTTTTTGATATTTCATTACCTTCACCAATGACTATAGTAGATATGGCTATGTCTACCTTATGTCGAACAAATCTGAATCTCTTGAGAAATTCAAAGAGTTTCAGAGTGAAGTTGGAAATCAGCTTGGCAAGAAAATCAAAGCACTTCGATCGGATCGAGGTGGCCAGTATTTGATTCACTTATTCGACGATCATCTAAAAGAACATGGTATTATTTCAAAATTGACACCTCCCGGAACTCCACAATGGAACGGAGTGTCCGAACGGAGGAATCGAACCTTGTTAGACATGGTCAGATCAATGATGGGTCTTAGTGAACTTCTTATCTCTTTCGCGGCACTAACTCTGAACCGTGCTCCGTCAAAAGCTGTCGAAAAGACTCCATATGAATCATGGACGAAGAAACCTCCACGGTTGTCTTTTCTTAAGATTTGGGGTTGCGAAGCATATCTCAAGAGATTAATTTTTGACAAACTTCACCCAAAATCTGACAGTGTTTCTTTGTGGGATACCCAAAAGAAACCAAGTGGTATTACTTCTACAATAAATCCGAGAACAAAGTGTTTGTTGCTCGGGATGGTGTTTTTTTGGAGAAGGAGCACCTTTCCAAAATGACAAGTGGGAGGAAAATCAAACTCGACAAAGTTCAAGGGGACGAGCAACAAAGTCAACCTGACAAAAATGACAATCAAAGTGCTTTAGAAGCAGCTGTTGACAGTGGTTAGAGTCATACCAACAATGCAAATGCTCAACCTCTTACCCTGCGTAGGTCAAAACGACCAAGATCTCAACCAAACAGATACCTCGCTATTGTCTTAACCGAAGATTTAAACATCCTAGTTATGGATGGAGATGAGCCAGCGACATACAAACAAGCTATGATGAGCCCCGACTCTGCAAAGTGGAAAGTGGCTATAAAATCTGAGATGGACTCCATGTTTGAAAATCAAGTCTGGGACTTGGTTGATTTGCGCGAAGGTTACACGCCTATCGGTTGCAAATGGATTTTCAAATTGAAAACCGACAAAGATGAAAATGTATCTATATATTGAAAGGAATGGTGTCTTTCCAACAAGTGTATTCGTCCGATAGAGGGTTCAGAATTGTTACAGAGTTATTTCTTCAGTAAGATCAAGTGATCGGAATGCCTAGGTGGAGGCCGCTTTCGATCAGTAATATCAAGGTACAATTGATATTACAGCTTAATCTTAACTGAATCCTTCGGGTCGAACCCAATCGAATCACCGATTCGAGAGGAAGAATTAATCCGAAAGGATTTAATGAGCCGACAGAGTTTTACGAATACAGACGTCGGATATCGAGCCTAGGGCGTCGAGACTGAGCGTCGCAAAATCACAAGCAACAAGTACGAGCGTAGCCGTAGCACCACAATGGTCTAACCATGTGGATGCTAGGCTAGTTCGAGCTAGCATGCACCTAGCTTGCGTAGGCGCACCATCGCAGCCCATCGCACCATCGCAGCACAAGCACAACACCATTGCATGGCTGGGCCAGTGCGTGAGTGCGTGTGCTTATTCCTTAGCTTATCGCAGCATCTCTAGGCACACCATGCGTGCCCTAAGATGGCTGTGCACCATCGCAGCCCAGGAAGCATCTCTAGGCGCACCATGCGTACCCTAGGATGGCTGGGTGCCGTCGTAGCCCTAGCATAATGCTGAGCGTGCATGGCAGAGCCACAACACCAAGCACAGCCAATGCTAGGCACTGGCGCATGTGCTAGTGCGTGGATGCCTCGTAGCATCGCCCAGCACACATGTTAGGCCCTTGCGTGCATAGGCGCACTGGCTGGGCTAGCAATGCTTGGAGCGTGGTGCGAGGATGCTAGGCATAGTCGCTGCTTAGCCAATGCGTGGTGCGAGGCTGATGCGTGCGGTGCGTGACTAGTGCGCATGGTGCGTGGCTAGTGCATATGGTGCGAGGCTGGAGCGTGTTGCGCGAGGCTGGTGCGTAGATGCTAGGCGTGTGCGCTGCCAGCCAATGTGTGGGCTGCTGGGGCCAGCGCCAGCACTATGTGCTAGCAGGGCTAGGCGCTAGCACACAGCACCAGCACGCATTAACTGGCTGGGATGCTGGGGCTGCTGGGCATGTGCTAGCTGGCTGTGCTAGCTGGCTGCCAGCCCAACAGCTATGTGGCAGCAGTGAGGAAGAGTGTGGGGACTAAAATCCAACCCCTTGGGGAGCAAGGCATATGGTGCCCCACCTAACCTTGGGCACTACTTCTTTGCACATGATCATGCCACTTGTCGCAATGTGATTTAGTTGATTATTTATTTAATTTGGAATTAAATAAATTGTTGATTTTTACCAACTCTCCCACATTGATGGGAGATTGGAAATCAAGGGTGCATTTCCCTATAAATACCAAAGGCATGGTATTGGGAAATACACAACCTTGAGTGGAATTAAAAAGGCAACTCTTGTAATTAGAGTAAACCTTTGATTCGTAAAACTCATAGTTTTGTTTTGTCCGGGTCTTGACTAACCTTCAAGACTTGAGACGCTCGGGTCGGGTCGAGGGTACAATCAGTCGGAGATCTCGTAGTTTCGGGATTTTGAAGTAAGAGCTCTTCGGGAGCGAAGCACGCAACAAAGGTATAATTCTTGTTCTTAGTCTTAACTTGATTAAGTTTATTATGCTTGTTAATTGCTTTAATTAAGGGGCGGGTCTTTGGGGGTTTCCTTCCGCGTAGTGTCGGGTCACTACGAAACCCTACAGCGTTATCGGAGCCATGCTCCTTTTAATTTTTTCAGTTACTTATTAATTAAGGTGTTTTAAAAGAATTTATTTTTCTGGTTCATCTTCTTCTAATTAGATTAGATGCTTGTTTTAATTAATTTTAAAACTCGATTTTATTCTCGATTTGGCAGTCAAACCTAGATTTTGGCTCAAAAATAGTGATTTTTGGGTGGAATCGACATTCTGGAAGAGATTCAACCCTCTTCGAGCCTTGTCCAGAAGCCAAATTCGAACCAGAAACCCATTTTTTCTGGGGTTTTTCATTTTTCAACGAAAATTTTAATTCTTTTTAAGCCTTGATTAATGCATGCATTATAAGGTTAGATTAAATACACATTTGCATCACTAATCTACAGGTTTTAAAAATATCCTTAAGCATAATAATGGAGTTTTTATTAGTGCTTAAGTTGATATACCTTTTTTTTCACATAAACTTGTTTTTCACAAATTTTGCAAATAAATTGCAACAAAATGTGAAAGCTTGTTGTGAACTTGTAATTTTAAGTTCCTATAATGTTAAAGTTCTAATCTTAAAGGTTTAAATGATTGGAATCCTAACCCTAAATTCCATATTGAACAAAGTTTGGATTTTTCATGTTTGGTTGATTAAAATCCATCAAGTTCAAATACTTGTGAGTAAAATTTGATTAATCTTCATATTGGAAGATGTAATCTTGGTATTTTACACAAGTATGAAAGTTGGAAAATTTTTCATCAAATGATTAGTTTATTTTTCCAACTCCCATTTGTCAAATCCATTATTAATTTGCATATTGGCAAGATTAATTATGGACATAGCTCATTTTATTTTAAGCATAAAGAAAGACCTAATTTTGTTCAAAAATAAATTTTTTGGATAATTTAGGCTTGTGCACCAATAAAATTAATTTTATTTAAGTCTTATTTTATTTTATTTTCCTCAAATTGATTCTAAAATGCAATTTAGAATTAATTTTGTCACACACAAATCGAAATTAAAATTCCGAGTGAAATGCACGCAAATTGATGCAAAACCGCAAGCGTCACCAAGGCTAGCCGGGCTGCACAGCAGCCCACATGTAGGTTGCCCATGGTGCACGCAAGGGCCATGCATCGATGCGTATGGCTGTGTGGTAGGGAGGTTGCTGGGCGCAGCATTGCGTGGGGTTGTGGCTAGGCAAAGGCTGCCTATGGATGCTGGCTGGCAGCATGCTAGCAGGAGCCAGCCCAGCGCGCCATATGCTGGAAGGCACCAGCACGCTAGCAAGCATGCGCAACATGCTAGCAGGCTGCTGATGGTAAGCAGCGAGGCTTGCTGGGCACAGCAGAGCAACACCACGCACCATGGCGCAGGGCCATGGGCTGCCTAGTAGCCATGGTGCGCACCCACTAAGGGTTTTAGTGGGACATTTTGCTTAATGTTTGAGCTATGATTTTGCAATTTTTCCAATTTTAAGTAATTATTTTAACGAGGGTAAAAACCTCGATTTTCGGTTTTGCAAAAATTTGACAAATTATGGGTTATGCCGACTTAATTAATCGGATTAGTTAAGTATGGATGCGGAATTTAGTGGGAGCTTAATTAATTGCGTGAGCATTTTGCGTTTAGAAATAATGGATTAAACAACTTTGACTAGTTTTAATTAGGTGCGTTAATCTAGTTACTAGTCTTGTGTATTTAATTATGTATTTCGTAAAATTGCATGGGCCATTAACAAATAGTGAATGGGTGAATGGAAGATTGTTTTCAAAACAGGTTATTGAAAATGGCAACTAGTGGGGCCCGACTAGGATAGAACATACGGTCTGCGTTCCGTTATGTATTTTTGTAAATCTAAATACGGTCTGCGAACCGTTAAGTATTTTTGTACTATTAGATTAATCTTAGCCGTTCTAGCTAGTTTATTTTATTTTGGCCAAGATGTCTCAAGACGGCGTTTCGATGAAGACGAGCCAAGATGAAGACCCATGGAAATTGAAGATTTCAAGGGGTCATGCTAGTTGCCAAATGCATCGTTTTATGATTTATATATATTGTTGTTATAGATGATTGCTAGATGCATGTCTAGGATTTCTATATGTTGCGACGTTTAGTTAAGTTCACTTAAATCAACCAACATAGAAACCCTAGGTCCCTTAATAATATTGAGCTAAAATTTGCCGTTCCAAGAACAACACTTATCGAACTAATGCGCGTACGTGATGGACTACGCCAAAGCGAGACATCAGTACTTCCCTAGGAACGTAAGGTATACTAGGTATACAAGTTGTCTTGGTTAAGCTTAACGATATCAGTAAGGAGTCCTTAGATGTCGTGGCAAAAGAGATAAAATGTCAAGGATGCATTAGATACGACATTTTATCAAACCGAGAGTAGCTTGGAGCTATTAGCAATTGGATTGCTTACCTTAAGATATTTAATGATTAAGACAAGCCAAAGCATGCTTAACCATTTCTTGATCTTTGGGCTCTCGGAATCATTTTATTCTCGCCTAAAAGGGATAATATTTTATAAATGCGTGGATAAAATGCTCAATAAGATTGAAAATATGCATGAACGTTTTAAATTTCAACTTATTGATTTATGAATGGTTTTTCACTTCAAATTATTTCAATTGTAGAACCATGTCTGCAAGTAACTCAAACAACAACCAATTCTCTTTGCTCTCAATTCTCGACAAGGAGAAGTTGAGCGGGCCAAACTTTCTTGATTGGCAAAGAAATCTGCGCATTGTATTAATGCAAGAGCAAAAGGAATACGTCCTTGATGGGGAAATGCCCGACGCTCCCAATGAGGAGGTTACTCAGGCTGCCCTTA
This sequence comes from Chenopodium quinoa, assembly GCF_001683475.1. NCBI lineage: Eukaryota > Viridiplantae > Streptophyta > Magnoliopsida > Caryophyllales > Amaranthaceae > Chenopodium > Chenopodium quinoa. Next base: position 9,998,111 of record NW_018744239.1, read on the forward strand.
AGCGATGGCAAAGTGCCAATCGGGATGTCAAATGAATCATGTTGGCCACTATGTCTCCGGACCTTTAAAAGACTTTCTTTGAAAAGGAGACGGCTTTTGAGATCATTTTTGAGCTTCAAAATATGTTTCAAGAGAAGGCCTAAACTGAAAGGTTCGAAACCCACAGGCAGATCCTTGAGAGCAAGCTCAAGAAAGGAGAGCCAGTCAGCCCACATGTCCTCAAAATGATTAGATTATTTGAGAACATGGAAAGGCTTGATGCTGGGTATTCAACCGAGATGGAAATTGACATCATTCTCCACTCGCTTCATAAAGGCTATGATCAGTTCAAAATGAACTATGATATGCATAGTATGGAGAAAACCCTCACCGAGCTTCATGGTATGTTGAAGCAAGCCGAGCAAACCCTCAAGGATGAGGGCAAGCATGACATGCTCATGGTGAGGAAGGGCAAGCCATTCAAACGTCCGGGCAAAAAGAAGAGCTTTAAAGGGAAAAAGAAGAAGTTCCCGCCTAAGTCAAAATCTGCCAAGGGCAGCAAAGACAAAAAGGCAACCTCTTGTAAATCTGATTCCGAATGTTTCTACTGCAAGAAGAAGGGACATTGGAAATGGGACTGCCTCAAATTCAAGGAAGATAAGAAGAACGGCAACGTTGCTTCTTCATCAGGTATTTTCGTTATAGACTTAGCAAAACATCGTGGGTATTAGATACCGAATGTGGCTCACACCTTTGTTCCAATGCTCAGGGACTAAGGATAAATAGGAGGCTAGAGAAGGGAGAGGTCGAGCTTCGGGTCGGCAATGGAGCAAGGATGTCTGCCGTCTCCGTTGGAACTCTCAGTTTGTCTTTACCCTCAGGGCTTATTCTAGAACTTGAAAACTGCTATCATGTTCCAAGAGTGACCAAAAACATTATTTCAATATCGGCGTTGGACGCCAAAGGATTCGAATTTCGAATCAAAAACAATAGTTGTTTTATTTATTTTTATAATGTTTTATATGGTAAGGCACATTCAGAAAATGGTCTTTATGTGCTTTCACTAGACAAGCAGGTTTATAATATCGATAATACTGCCAAAAGGGCTAAGACCATCGAGTCGAATCAAACCTACTTGTGGCATTGTCGTCTTGGCCATATTGACATCAAAGACATCAAGAAACTTCTTCTAGAAGGTGTTCTTGACTCATTCGACTTAGAGTCATTTGAAAATTGCGAAGGATGTCTATTAGGCAAGATGATAAAACAACCATTCTCCAAGGGTTGGGAGAAAGGGCAAGTGACTTATTAGGTCTAATACACACGGATGTATGTGGACCAATGAGTACACCCGCAAGACAAGGTTACCGATATTTCATCACTTTCACCGACAATTTTAGTAGATATGGCTATATATACTTAATGTCGAATAAATCTGAATCCTTTGAGAAATTCAAAGAATTTCAGAAAGAAGTTGAAAATCAACTTGGCATGAAAATTAAAGCACTTCGATCGGATCGAGGTGGCGAATATTTGAGCCATGAATTCGACGATCACTTGAAAGAAAATGGTATTCTTTCAGAGTTGACACCTCCCGAAACTCCTCAATGGAACGGAGTGTCCGAACGGAGGAAACGAACCTTGTTAGACATGGTTCGATCAATGATGGGTCTTAGTGAACTCCCTATCTCTTTCTAGGGACATGCGCTACAAACTGCAGCACTAACACTAAACAGAGCTCCGTCAAAGGCTGTTAAAAAGACTCCATATGAGTTATGGACTAAGAAACCTCCTAGGTTGTCTTTTCTCAAGATTTGGGGATGCGAAGCATATGTCAAGCGATTAATTTCGGACAAACTGCACCCCAAATCGGATAAGTGTTTCTTTGTGGGATATCCAAAAGAAACCAAAGGGTATTACTTCTACAATAAATCCGAGAACAAAGTTTTTGTTGCTCGTGATGGTGTCTTTTTGGAGAAGGATCACCTTTCCAAAATGAGATCCGAGATGGACTCCATGTCTGAAAATCAAGTTTGGGACTTGGTGAATTTGCCCGAGGGTTATACACCCATTGGTTGCAAATGGATCTTTAAAGTGAAGACAGACAAGGATGGAAATGTATCGATATACAAAGCTAGACTTGTGGCAAAAGGTTATAGACAAATTCACGGGATTGACTATGATGAAACTTTTGCACCAGTTGCAATGCTAAAATCCATCCGGATCATCCTAGCGATTGTTGCATATTACGATTATGAAATATGGCAGATGGATGTCAAAACCGCCTTCCTAAATGGAATTTCGGAAGAAACTGTGTATATGACACAGCCGGAAGGTTTTGTCGATCCAGGCAACGCTGGAAAGGTTTGCAAGCTGAAGAAGTCCATTTATGGACCGAAGCAAGCCAGCAGAAGTTGGAATCTGCGATTTGATGAAGCCATTAGCAATTTTGGTTTTATCAAGAAGAATCCAGATGAATCTTGTGTATACAAGAAGGTAAGTGGGAGTGATATTGCATTCCTAGTCCTGTATGTCGATGACATACTTCTCATTAGAAACAACACAAAATTACTAGAGTTCGTAAAGGGCTGGTTGGGAAAGTGCTTTTCAATGAAGGACTTAGGAGAGGCACAGTACATATTGGGCATCAAGATCTACAGAGATAGATCTAAAAGGATGATTGGATTAAGCCAGAGTACTTACATTGATAAGGTACTGGCTCGATTCAACATGGAGAATGCCATGAGAGGGCATTTACCCATGTCCCATGGCATAACTCTCAGCAAGAAACAGTGCCCACAGACACCTGTTGAGCGAGAAAGAATGAATCAGATCCCATATGCTTCGCTGATCGGATCGATCATGTATGCCATGATATGTACAAGGTCAGATGTATCGTATGCCCTGAGTGCAACGAGCCGATACCAATCAAACCCAGGAGAGGCGCATTGGACTGCGACCAAGAATATCCTAAAGTACCTGAAAAGGAACAAGGATAAATTCCTGGTGTATGGAGGCCACAAAGAACTGGTTGTTGAAGGTTACACCGACGCTAGCTTCCAGAGTGACAGAGACGACTTCAAGTCACAATCAGGGTACATATTTTGCCTAAATGGAGGAGCGTTTAGCTGGAAGAGTGCCAAGCAGAGCACCACTGCATACTCTACAACTGAAGACGAGTACTTGGCCGCTTCAGAAGCTGCCAAGGAAGCTGTTTGGATTCGCAAGTTCATCAGCGAACTTGGTGTTGTACCCTCAATCAAGGGGCCGATAGACCTCTATTGTGATAACAATGGAGCTATCGCTCAGGCCAGGGAGCCGAGAGAACACCAGAAGGTCAAACACGTGCAAAAGCGATTTCACATGATAAGGGAATGGAAATCCGAAGGTGAAATCAGAATTTGTAAGATTGGCACAGATGATAATGTGGCCGATCCTTTGACTAAACCGCTGCCTTAGGTGAAACACAACAAGCACATTGAGGTGATGGGAATCAAGCATGTTGGAGACTGGCTTTGAAATGCCCTGTACATGTGTTTTGATTAAATAGGATGTTTAATGTAAGACACTGTAATGAAACCATTCATTTATGGAGTAATTAATTTTGTGCAAAATTATCATTCACTCCATTACTATTTAATTGTGGTTTAGAATTAAATAATGAGTCCATTCGATTTACGAAAATATTCAAAATAGGGTATCAAGACCATGTCTTGGATAAAGAAACACCTGTTAAGTGAACATTGAATATTGAAATAAAAAATTATCCCTAATCGAGGTCATCTAACAAATGGACGGTTGATGACCACCATAGATTAGTGTGTAGTATGATTTACAACACCGTTTCTTGTGCTGCGAGGACGTGACAGTCATAAATCATTTGCACAGGTACAGTTTGGAACTGTACTGGATAAGACCTATGAGAGTACTTTAAGAAATTTCTAAATCATCATAAGTACATTTCTCATTATGACTATCAGAACCTATTTCCTCCGACCATGAGTATTGTGAAGTTTTCTTGTTTGAGTACTAGACTCTTTGATGTTTCCTAACGTCTGCCGTAACTAGGGATCATAACGGGAACACTCGGGAGACTAAGTCCTCTTAGTAAGAGGAACTTATAATGCAAGACTGGGATTGTCCCCCTATCAACAATAGGGAAAATGTTTTTTGTTTAAAAGGCTGCTTGAAGAGCGAGACTGTGAAAATGCATGGCCGTGCTCAGATGGATTTTAGAAATCATCTGTTTATGGACAGTCGAACTCGGAGATCGAGAAACACTTTTGAACGTAATAAGGATGACGATGAATCTTACCTTATAGTTCACGAAGAAACATTAAGAGACATAGGAAATGGCCTATACACTGTATGCACACTTGTCCGGAAGGACAAGTGGGAGATTGAAAAGAATGGTGTCCTTCCAACAAGTGTATTCTTCAGATAGAGGGTTTAGAATTATTACAGAGTTAATTCTTCAGTAAGATCAAGTGATCGGAATGCCTAGGTGGAGGCCGCTTCCGATCAGTAATATCAAGGTACAATTGATATTACAGCTTAATCTTAACTGAACCCTTTGGGTCAAACCCAATCGAATCACCGTTCCGAGACGATGAATTAATCCGAAAGAATTTAATGAGTTGACAGAGTTTTACGAATACAGACGTCGGATATCGAGCCTAGGACGTCGAGACCGAGCGTCGCAAAATGACAAGCGACAAGTACGAGCGTAGCCGTAGCACCACAATAATCTAACCATGTGGATGCTAGGCTAGTTCAAGCTAGCATGCACCTAGCTTGCCTAGGCGCACCATCGCAGCCCATCGCAGCACAAGCACAGCACCATCGCATGGGTGGGTCAGTGCGTGAGTGCGTGTGCTTGTGCCTTAGCCTATCGCAGCATCTCTAGGTGCACCATGCGTGCCCTAGGATGGCTGTGCACCATCGCAGCCTAGGCAGCATCTCTAGGCGCACCATGCGTGCCCTAGGATGGCTGGGTGCCGTCGCAGCCCTAGCACAATGCTGGGCGCGCATGGTAGAGTCATAGCACCAAGCACAACCAATGCTAGGCACTAGCGCATGTGCTAGTGCGTGGATGCCTCGTAGCATCGCCCAGCACGCATGCTAGGCCCTTACGTGCATAGGCGCACTGGCTGGGCTAGCAATGCATGGTGCGTGGTGCGAGGATGCTAGGCGTATTCGCTGCCTAGCCAATGCGTGGTGTGAGGCTGATGCGTGCTGTGCGTGACTAGTGCGCATGGTGCGTGGCCAGTGCATATGGTGCAAGGCTGGAGCGTGTTGCGCGAGGCTGGTGCGTAGATGCTAGGCGTGTACGCTGCCCAACCAATGTGTGGGCTGCTGGGGCCAGCGCCAACACTATGTGCTAGCAGGGCTAGGCGCTAGCACACAGCACCAGCGCTAGCATTGCCCAGCGCTAGCACGTATTGACTGGCTGGGATGCTGGGGCTGGTAGGCATGTGCTAGCTGGCTACCAGCCTAGCAGCTATGTGGCGGTAGTGAGGAAGAGCGTGGGGACCAAAATCCAACCCCTTGGGGAGCAAGGCATATGGTCCCCCGCCTAACCTTGGGCACTAGTTCTTTGCACATGATCATGCCACTTGTCGCAATGTGATTAAGTTTATTATTTATTTAATTTTGAATTAAAAAAATTGTTGATTTTTACCAACTCTCCCACATTGATGGGAGATTGGAAATCAAGGGTGCATTTCCCTATAAATACCAAAGGCATGGTATTGGGAAATACACAACCTTGAGTGGAATTAAAAAGGCAACTCTTGTAATTAGAGTAAACCTTTGATTCGTAAAACTCATAGTTTTGTTTTGTCTGAGTCTTGACTAACCTTCAAGACTTGGGATGCTCGGGTCGGGTCGAGGGTACGATCAGTCGGAGAACTCGTAGTTTCGGGATTTTGAAGTAAGAGCTCTTCGGGAGCGAAGCACGCAACAAAGGTATAATTCTTGTTCTTAGTCTTGGTTGATTAAGTTTATTATGCTTGTTAATTGCTTTAATTAAGGGGCGAGTCTTGGGGGGTTTCCTTCCGCGTAGTGTCGGGTCACTACGAAACCCTACATATACAAAGCTAGATTGGTGGAAAAAGGTTACAGGCAAATTCACAGTGTTGATTATGATGAAACCTTTTTGCCAATTGCCATGCTTAAGTCCGTTCGGATTATCCTAGCGGTTGCGTCATATTATGATCATGAAATATGGAAAATGGATGTCAAAACCGCCTTCCTTAATGGGATTTTGGAAGAAACTGTGTATATGAAACAGCCGGAAGGTTTTGTTGATCCAAGCAATGATGGAAAGGTATGCAAGCTTAAGAAGTCCATTTATGGACTAAAGCAGGCAAGCAGAAGTTGGAATCTGCGATTCGATGAAGCCATTAGTAAGTTTGGTTTTATCAAGAATTCAGATGAGTCTTGTGTTTACAAGAAGGTCAGTGGGAGTGACATCGCATTCCTGGTCTTATATGTCGATGACATATTACTCATTGGAAACAACACTAAACTGTTAGAGTCCATAAAGGGATGGCTTAGAAAGTGCTTTTCAATGAAGGACTTGGGAGAGGCACGGTACTTTTTAGGCATCAAGATCTATAGGGATAGATCTAAAAGGATGATTCGATTGAGCCGAAGTACTTATATTAATAAGGTACTGGCATGATTCAACATGGAAGGGGCCAAGAGAGGGCACCTACCCATGTCACATGGCATAACTCTCAACAAGAAGCAGTGTCCACACACACCTGATGAGCGAGAGAGGTTGAGTCAGATTTCATATGCTTCGCTTATTGGATCGATCATGTATGCCATGATATGTACTAGGTCGGATGTATCGTATGCCTTGAGTGCTACGAGCCGATGCCAATCAGACCCAGGAGAGGTGCATTGGACTGCGGCTAAGAATATCCTAAAGTACCTAAAAGGAACAAGGATAAGTTCTTGGTCTAAGGTGGTAGTAATGATTTGGTTGTTGAAGGTTATACTGATGCGAGATTCTAGACTGACAGAAATGACTCCAAGTCGGAGTCAGGGTACATATTCTGCCTAAATGAAGGAGAGTTTAGTTGGAAGAGTGCTAAGAAAAGCACCACTACAGATTCTACAACTGAAGCCGAATACTAAGCAACTTCGGAAGCAGCTAAGGAGGCAATTTGGATTCCTAAGTTCATTAGTGAACTTGATGTTGTACCCTCTATCAAGGGTCCAATAGACCTCTATTGTGAAAATAATGGAGCTATTGCTCAGGCTAGGGAGCCAAGGGAACACCAGAAGGTCAAACATGTCAAGCGGCGATTTCACATGATAAGGGAATGAAAGTCCGAGGGTGAAATCAATATTTGTAAGATTGGAACGGACGACAATGTAGCCAATCCATTAACTAAACCTTTGCCTCAAGTGAAGCACAACAAGCACGTTGAGGCAATGGGAATCAAGCATGTTGGAGATTGGCTTTGATTTCCCTGTATATGTGTTTTACTTAAACTTGATGTCTTAATGTAAAACACTATGTTGAACCATTCGGTTTTGGAGCAATTAAATTTTTTGAAAATTTATTATTACTCCATTTCTATTTAATTGTGGTTTAAAATAAAATAATGAGTCCATTAAATTTTTGAGAATATTCAAAATAGGGTATCAATACCATGTCTTGGATAAAGAAACACTTGTTAAGTGAACATTGAATATTTCAATTGAAAATTATCCCTAATCAAGGTCATTTAAATGATGGACGATTAATGACCACTTGAGATTAGTGTGTAGTATGATTTATAGCACCGTTTCTTGTGCTATGAGAACATGATTGTCATAAATCATTTGCACAGGTATTGGTTTAGAACTATACCGGATCGACCTGTGAGAATACTTTAAGAGATATAAAATCGTCATAAGTATATTTCTCATTATGGCTATCAGAACCTTTTTCCTCGACCATGAGTATTGTAAGTTCTCTTTATTGAGTACTAGTCGTTTTGATGTTGTCAAACGTCTGCCGTAAATGGGGATTATAACAGCAACACTCAGGCGACTAGGTCCTCTTAGTAAGGGAAGCTAACAATGTAAGACTGGGAATGTCCCCCTATTAACAATAGGGAATATGTCTTTGTTGTTTACAAGGCCTCTCGAAGAGCGAGACTGTGAAAATGCATGGCCGTGCTCGGATGGATTTTAGAAATCATCTGCTTATTGACAGTCGAACTCGGAAATCGGGATACACTTTTGGACTTAATAAGGACGACGAAGAGTCTTACCTTATAGTTCATGAAGAGACATTAAGCGACATAGGAAATGGGCTATACACTAATTGCACACTTGTCCGGAAGGACAAGTGGGAGATTGAAAGGAATGGTGACCTTCAAACAAGTGTTTATCCGATAGAGGGTTCGGAATTATTAGAAAGGTAATTCTTCAGTGAGGTCAATTGATCGGAATGCCTAGGTGGAGGCCGCTTCCGATCAGTAATATTAATGTATAATTAATGTTACGGCTTAATCTTGACTGAATCCTTCGGGTCGCACCCTAGTTGAATAACCCCAGATTAGATGAGTCATTAGAGTATTACGAACAAAGACGTCAGATGTCGAGCTTAGAGTGTCGAAACCGAGCGTTGCAAGTCGAGTCGAGTTTAGAATTTGACAAGACGGAAAATCAAGAAAGCGACAAGTTCGAGCTAGGCCGTAGCCTTGCATTGGCCTTGCCATGCGAGTGCTAGGCTAGCCTAAGCTACCAAGCGCATCGCAAAGCATGCCGCAAGCCTAGCATGTATTACGTGCTAGGCCAAGCATGCTAGCATGGATGGTGCTGCTGGCCGCAAGCATGCGAGCAGCTAGCGCATGCAGCAGCTAGCTCATGCTAGCGTGCTAGTGTGCTGGGCCACGCACCTAACCGCAAGCAATGCAGCAGCAGCGCACTCGCCAGCATAAGCATAGTAGCAGCGTGCTATGCGTGTTGGGCTGTGTGTGCATGCTAGCGTAGCAGCACCAAGCAGCACACGCATCGCATCGCAGCAGCGTGCTGCATGTGCGTGTGCTATGCGTGCTTGCTAGCGTAGCAGCACCAAGCAGCCTACGCATCGCATTATAGCAGCGTGCTGCATGTGCGTGCTTGCTAGCGTAGCAGCACCAAGCAGCACACGCATCGCATTGTAGCAGCGTGCTGCATGTGCATGTGCTATGCGTTCTTGCTAGCATTGCAGCACCAAGCACAAGCTCATGGCCACGCCTCTCGCACAGCAGAACGCACCAAGCATCAGCATCGCAGCAACGCATGCGCGGCCTGCTCACTGCACGCATGCGTGTGCTGGATGGCTGGGCTGCCCAGCCTTGGTGCTAGGCGTCAGGTGGCAGCCTTGGCAGCGAAGGCAGGCTGCCAGCCAGCCATGTGGCATGGTCAACCCGGTCAAGGGAGGGGACCATTTGCTTGGTGTTTGGCTTGGGGATCAAGTTGTTTTGGTCCCCCCCTTTGGTGGTCCTCACCAACTCTTACTCTCCATATGACACTTGGAGCTTGTTGATTGCTTTGCATTTTAATTTGTTTTTTATTAAAATAAATTGGTGGAAAAATGCAATTTTCCCACATTTATGGGAGAAGGGAGATCAAGTCTTCTTTCCCTATAATTACCCAAGTTTTGGGTTTGGGAAAGATGACTTGAGTTGAACTCAATAAGGCATCTCATCATTAGTGAGAAAACCTTTAAGTTCGTAATAATCTAGTTTTATTTGGTCAAGTCCCGACTAACCTTCCGGATTAAGACCGCTCGGGTCGGGTCGAGGGTGCAAGCTTTCGGAGGCCTTCGCACTTACGAGGTTAAGCTTTCAAGTAAGCGCTCATTATCAAGCGAAGCATGCTTTAAGGGTAAGATTGTCTTTTCTCTTTCTCTCTCTTTTGTTGTTTAATTATGTGATTGCATGATTAGTTGCTGTAATTAGTAGGCGGGTCTTGGGCGGGTTTCTCTACCGCGTAGCGTCGGACACTACAAAAACCAACATCATTATCCGTCACTCATTACATAAAATAACCTCAAAATTATCTTTCTAATAATATATAGAGGTTTAAGGTTGTTAATTTGATTTGTGTGCTAATAAAAACCTTAATGAAATGGTTCAGTACGCATTTTTTACCCTTTAAATTTTCCTAAATTTCTTTGTATGGATCATTTGAATCCTTATCAATCAATGTGAATCTTATCATTACTTAGATACTATTTCTGCTCATAGAACACCTTGATATATAGTTTTCCCTATATAGGACACTTACGTGATTTCTTTGTTTTCCTCAATTAGAATATTATGGATTTCTGATGATCATTAGTCATTTATAGGGCCAATACTTGTTAGCATGGAATATCTCTATTCTCTATCAAACTCCTAATAAATTTAGGACGTGTTATGTTATAATTGGTTAGCCTTTTAGCCCTTTTGTCCTAAAATGATTAAAATAACCCTAAAATAAATTAAAGTTACCCGGAATAGATGAAAGTTGTACACTTGTACTAACTCTATTTTTTTAGTTTACCCATTTACTCAATGTCTATTTCTAAATATATAAGATTAAACATCATCAAGTTGGATCTTATTAGATTCATATTGTTACGAATTTTTAATATACTAACTTTGTATAATGTTTACTAATGCACAATCAAAGAACTTAATGGTTAAAATAATGCATTAGAGAGCGTGTAAAATATGAATTAAATTCAACATAACCTTAAACCAAATCAACTAGTCAAGCACTATATACACAAGTAATTAAGAAAAAAATGACGCATGTTAGGGTTACAAATAAAGTAATCAAATATCAAATTATGATTAACTAATCCACAATATTTATCATCATATACCAAGAATCAAAACAATTTCGAAAAATTTTCATAGTGGGGCACAGGGTAGCGTGATTCATAATTCATTGGAACGTATTTTTGGTTTCTTTTATTTATTAAAAATCCAATAAAAACTAACCAAGAAAGCAATAAAATCTAATCTAATAAAGCAATAAAACCTAAACTAAGCAGACCAAAAAATGACAATAAAAAGAGAGTAAAAATGAAAATATAAAGAGAGAGAGTGAGAAATATACATATGTGATGGAAAAAATACCTGTTGATTCCATGAAAAAACATTAGCCAAAGTAAGAACTCCCAGGAACAATTCGCCATACTCGAATCAAAGACATGTCCTCCTTCGGTGTGCCGTGGTTTGGTACCCACTACCTTAGAAGCGAAATACGCCACCACCGGTATAGGTATCCTAGTGACACACGCCCCCCAAGTTTTACACAACGACCTCCATAATTTGTGTACCCAAACTCGAAGGTTGGAATTGATCATTGGGGGAGAAAGTCGGATACCCTCCAATGATAATAAAAATAACGGAATTTTTGCGCAAAATTTGTCACAAAATCACACACGCACATGCATAAAAAATTGTAAAAAATGAAAAAAGACTAAAAGAGTACATAAATAGATAAAGACTAATATACGAGTCAATAAATGTATAAATACATCATAAGCAAAGTCCAAAGATAGTCCGACGAAAATGATGCATGAAACATCTATGGCACTAGAGGACGCGACTCTCGAGGAATACCTATCACATCATAGAAATACAAAGACCGTGGGGTCAACACCTGACCAGAATCAGTACCATTAGTCATGGGGATCACGAGTGTAGGACCCATCCACTAAGTACCCCCATGAGGATCGTGCTACTGAAAACTCCCACCAGCAAAAGGAGTAGGCACGGGCTGCTGCGACGACGATCCAACCTCGTACGTCCCACTACCGAACTGAGATAACGGACAAGCTGCAAACGTGTTTGGGACCACATGAGGTCGTACCACCGGAGTACCAAAACCAGGTGGAACCATATCCTTCAACAAAAAATTGTCACCATCTCAGCCGCCGCCTAGCCAGGCACCTCCCGCCTGCGATCTCCAACGAGGTACGCCGACGCCTCGCTCCCGCCTCTCTCAAGCCCTCTGGCCTCGAACAAGTACGTGGCCAAGGACCAGGCTGAAACAAAAATAAAGAGATGCAAGTCAGTGATCGAAAAAACAAAAACAAATAAAAAAGCAAAATGCATAACGACATTCCGGTGCAACATCCTCCGCACGTCGACACGACGCCTGGTGACTCCACCTCGCCAGCTGGTAATGACAAGCGTTGAGGGCAGCTGCCATCCATGTCACCACTTGACGGGAGAACTGCAAAAAATCAGACAAGATTAGAAAACGAGATGGTACATGCGCCGAACAAAGGAAGAGGTGAGAACTCACCCATGTCTGAGAACGAGGGATGGACCGCTCCACCAATCGCCACTCCTCCAGGGCTGGAGGGATCGTCTCCTCGATGGGTCCATGAATCCCCTGATAGCGAATGGACATATGCGAGGCTCGAACTCCTCAGGATCTTCCAAATCCTATAAAACAATCCGACAACTAAGCACTGTTGGGGGCTACAAAAAAGATGAAGTGGCTAGTAGAGAATTACAAACCTCCTCATGGTAAGGTAGGCGAGCTAGTCGAGGGAGCTGCTCCTCCACATAAGAGCGGTCCGAGTAGACGTGCCTTCTCCAATCCTTGCCTATGGCACCATTGGTGGCATACACCCGGAGCCTCTCCTGCCTCATCATCTGGGCACGAGGATCCATAGGGACTAGAGGAACGACTGAGGAGTGCTGGATGGCCACTTTCTCGCCTAGGTACCATACCACTTCGTAGGTACCCCAGAAGAAACGCCTCTGGGTTGTATACTATAAGGCCAGCCTAAAATTGCCCAACTCAGCCCATGGACGATATTGAACCTTAGGACGCTGCAAGGAAAGGTATAAGTCAGCAACTCATCAATAAAAATCAAACGAAACAAAACATATATAGGAGTATCCTTACCTCAAGAATAGCAACCCTGACGGTGACAGCAGAAGTGAGACCAGCACAGCGGTCATGCTAGCAGGTAGCTATCGGGAGCCCTCTAGTCTGAGGCCTCGCTGGAGCCAGCAAAGGAAAGTACTCATAGAGCCAAACCTGCAAGAAGACAAGGAATCTGAGAATCGATAAACATCGAGACTGGAATTGGATTTCACAAGATTAGAGGAAAATATACCTCTATGACTTTCCAAAGGCCAGAAATCGCAATCTCTATCCTGTAATGTCGTTGGCGACACGCCGACTGTAGTCTTAGGAGTAGATTAGCATAGCCAATGTTGGCCAAGTCGTACGTGCCGACTCGCTGGAGGTCGCGCAATGCAGAGAGATAACGTAGCAAAGCACGACTTCCCCTATTAGGAAAAAAGGTCCTTGACAGGAGAAGAAGAACAAAAATGCAAACCCGCTGCTTCGGGGTTGTCCGCAAAAGCCTCTTCCAGCAGTCGAGTACGGATTGTCCTCATTCTTGAGACCTTCTCCCAAGCCTCAGCAACAACCCTATGTGCAACGGGGCTTAGCAGTTCTGCGGTCTCGGGAGAGGCTAAACTGTATAGCTTATCCGCGAGAAGTGGAGCCGAACGAAACTCGAGTCCGCATATGACAGAGAAGTCGAGAGGGGTGATAGTCATCTCACCCCATGGAAAATGAAATGTGTTCGTAGTGTCCCAGAAGAACTTCAAGACACCTTGAACGATGAAACGACTCTCCCGAAAAGACTGGAAGGCCGCGGTAATTCGAAGAAAGGGAGTCAACCCACAAGACTCCCAAAGAATCCTCACCGCCTCATTCCCGGCGATGTGCTGACGGTAGACAGATAAAATGGTGTCGTTGCCGAACCATGGCAACGTACATGCTCCTTAATAAAACCTAGCAATACCCGCTGGGAGATGTGGTGAACTGGCTGAAAAGCCAAGGTGTGCTTATCCACTAAGGGAGAGACCACGTCCGGCTAGTAGAAGCGCCGTCTCCATCCCCTACTAGCTCGTCCTCTAGCTGAGACAAGCGCGAGCTAGAGCCTCGACGTTGAGCCATACTATTTATTGTTGCCATAAAAATAGTAAATTAGAGGTTCTATAGTAGCTAAGTTTTCCTAGCCGCATGATACTATGTTCGTCAAAATAAAGTAGAAAAATTCAAAAACAGAGCATGATTTTGATTCGCAAACAACAGAAATTCTGAGCACCAAAACAAGTTTTTGGAAGTTTATGACAAACATTGCAACAAATTAAGAAAAAAGAGCAAGAAAAATCATGAAGAACAAGCCACATTGTACTCACGAACCTAGAGTGTTCAACAATGGCAAAATACTCGTTTCTTCACCAAATCAAGCAATTCTAGTCTCAAAACATTCACAAAACAATATACAAATACATAGAAGCAATTTCATGGCGAGAAATTCAACCAAAATCGAACAAACAACATAAAGATTTTTGGATTTTTCAAAAATTCGCAAAACAAATGCTCGAACCTCACAAAGAACAAGAAGACTTTTGAGCAAAACTTACATAGATTGGTGAAGTAGAGTGAAATGCAACGATTAGAGACAAATTTGAGATAATTTGGTTGAGAAACGAAGGAGAATGAGAAGTTCGAACTTCCGCAATGGCGAATGAGCAAACGCAAAGCAGCTGAGAAAATGAGAAAGAAGAAAGGTTTAAATTCGCAAAATGCGAATTTATCGCGACGTAATAAACCTAATTCATCTTGCGTCAGCTTTTGTGGGTCCCATAATTTGGCTTGATGGTCTATATTTATCCAATTGATCCTCTTGATACGCAATTAAGTCTTTGATTTGATTAGTAATCAGCAAGATTATAATATTGATTGATGATCGGCCTGATGACGATCACCACATTAATTAAATACGCCTAAGCATTGGCAAAGCACGATTGAGCATGCCTAAACATTGGAAAAGCATATTTAAGAACGCCTAAGCATTGGCTAAATACACTTAATAACGCTTAAATATTAGCTAAGCATATTTGATAAGCGCTTAAGCGTTGGCTAATCACATTTAAAGCATTGGCTAAGCATGTTCACATAAGCATTGGTTAAGCATATTCACTAGACCTAAGCATTGGTTAAGTCCACCTAAGCATTGGTTGGGCGCATTTCATTACTCCTAAGCATTGGTTAAGTCTGCCTAAGCTTTGGTGGAGTACATTGACTTCTACGAAAATCAATTTGAAGCTCAATAGAACCTTAAGAGATAGGGTTTTTACGGTAGATTTTCCAAAGTTGGAGAGGATACCACTTCCAGGAGTGAAGGTGAGAAGATTTGAAGATCTCTAAGCATTGTGATCTTCGACGACGTTCCCTAAGATGTGGAGGTTGTCCCCCTAAGACTTGAAGACCGCTAAGCACTGTGATCTCCGAAGTTTGAAGATTGTTAAGCGCTACGATGTGGAGGTTGTCACTTTAAACCAAAGATGGCTAAGCACTGCAATCTTCGATGGCGTTCCCTACGATGTGGAGTTAGCCAACCAAAGCAAGTTTGATTTAGCAAAATTGATGTCACGCAGAGACGTGTACCCGACGGTGCAAGATACGCGTTTCTTAACTCCTTTATTTGTGGAACTAACGCTTTCTACAAGTATAGGCGTTAAAAAAGAGTGGTTTAGGATCGCAGAATGTTTTGGATCATTCTCCGTCCCTATTGAACTACTCTTACTTTGTTTTCGAAACTTAAGTTTCTCCAAACTCAGTCAAAGTGGGGGCTTCTGTAGATACCTAATTGTGTTTCCCCAAATACCAAACCCAGTAATGAGTACCTTTCACGTTTTGATTAACGAGTTTGGTGAAGATTTGAAGAGTCTCGTGAATTCCTTTTAGCCTTTTATAATCTTTCCTTAAATGTTTTACCCTAAATCATTCATTTCGTGTCTTTGAAAATCATTCATTTCGTGTCCTCTTTATAAAACGTCCGAACCAATTTTGGTCCATAATCCTGGTCCAATAATTATTTAGTTGGATGGGGCTTGAAAAATTATTTCCAACAATGTATTATAAGCCCAAATCCGACTTATAACGAAAAAACTATAGCCAAAATACTAAACCGGGTCCGAACCAAGCCTTACCTGCGACCCAATGACTATGTGGAGGGTCCATTAACCTTAACCTCATTCTTAAAACGATAAGGATTTATTACAAGATTCTAGAATCCTCTAGAAGGTTGTTTTCGATCCTAAATCCGTTAGGATTTATTATTAGCTTCTAGAATTCTCTAGGAGGTTCTAATTTATCCTGTTTTTTGAAAAGATAAAGATTTAAGAATTTTACTTTGGGTAAAATATTTGTTTTTCAATGATCTTAATCCCTATCAAAATAAAATACGTATAGATATTCGGTTAACCCAATTCGATTGGGAATAGATTTCCGTACAGATTAAGTTTTTCAAAAACCATCGCTGAGCGACAACATCATCGTGCCGCAATAAGCCTGTCGTGTCGCAGCAAGGCTGTCGCGCCGTGATGGAACCTGTTTTACTTTGATTTGAATTCTGACTCTTTTTCTGACCCTTCAACCCTCTTTTTCCTTATAAATAAAGGTTGTTTCACCTCGTTTTCAATCACTAATAATCATTATCTAATCCCCTCTCTAAGATAAAAGCTTTTTTCTCTCTCTTCTTTCTTGATTTCTAGCCTTAGACTAAACATCCCAACACACATCTTTTGATACTTTTCCCAAGCAAACACCATACTTCCTTCACGAGCCTTGAATACTCCTAGCCAATCTTAAAGTTGCCTTTGACCTCGACGTGAAAGGTTGATAGTTCTGAGGGTTTGGTCCCAAATCTATATTTAATTCTTATTTGATTTATTTGGTTTATTTGATTTAATATTTTTTTAAGTTACTAACGTGTGTATTGTTTTGATAGAAAGAGATACGAGGCATCAAAGTAAGTAATTCGAGTACTTAATTATTCTTTTGATATAAAAATCATGTTAGGATGTTGATTTTGATTCCTAGTATCATGTTTAGGGTTTTAATTAATATTTCTAATATCATGTTGATTTCTAGTATCATGTTTAAGCTAATGCTTTTATTATGATTTTTATTAGTGACATGCTAGGGTTTGTTATTAACCCATTTAGTATCATGCCTAGGATCTTGCTATTAATTATGTGTTTGATGAGAATATGATTATTATGATTATGATGTTATTATTATGATTGTTGTGTCAATTATACATTGCTTGATTATTCATGATTGATTGCTATTGCTTGATCACACCCTTCTTGCAGGTTTAAAGGGAATTTGTACTTGAAATCACACCTAATAAGATAATTAATAATTTGATATTAGGCTTAATATGATTTTAATTCAAGTGATCACCAATAATAGATTTGATTGTGCATTAATAATTAACCAACGTAGATTAAATATGCTTAGGATTAACTTGTTGTATGTATTTTGATCGGAAAACGCACTGAATATCATAAGAATTATGTAGAGGCCGATTTAGGGCGGGTTCAATCTCTTTTAGGTTGGATTCGTACCATCGTCCCCGAATATCCTTTCATGGTTCCGGACCACTATGGAGTTAGCGATCTCCATGATCGTGAATGGAGTTTAACCTTCACACCCGTGAACGGTTTACAAGTTCCTAAAACTTGTTGGCAACTCATTTATCTCTAGCTTCCTTCCGTTCGGACGCCACCATGCCTATAAGCATGATCACAGTGGGGCTCAAAGTTGAGTTTGAAAATTTCCCTACAAAGTGTCTTTCCAATGAAATTAGAATATATTTGGTTGCATTGGAAGGAGGTTGAGGGTAAGATATTGTGTTTCCAAGATATACATGCAAGTTTGGTTTTGACCCAATTTTTTTACCGACTTGTGCGACGAGTTTGTCTGTTCTACAAGAGAGGTTGCGTAGGCTTCCTAGCATGATCGATTAGAAATCATGGTGTTTGAAAGTGAAGCTTTTACATGAGACAACTTAAGGTATTAGCTATAGGCGTATAGCCATCATTTATTATATTACCTCTTGCGGTTAATATGGTGAGTGGGCTAGACAAGTCATGTGGAGGTCATGGTCTTAATTTGTATCTGTGCCAAGATGAAAGTACGAGATAATGAGATGTGTGGTGTGATTCTGGATGGTAAGATCATTGAATCAGCTAAGGTATGTATTAAGCTCATTCTCATTGAGTAGAGAATCTGATTTGGTAAATATATTGATCATGTTAAAACCATAGTTGTTAGGTATGGATTAGGTTTGATGTTTGATTCAATATGCTAATGATTTGCAAGTTAATTGTTTTAACATATTATTCTTGACATGTTGTAGCTTTCCAGAAAGAAATTTGTTGGTTCACTTAATTTGTCTAGATAGCATTGTCCAATCGTTGTTGGAGTTGGAGTAATGCAAGGGACAAAGGTTAAGTAAACAACAAAGATTATGATTTCCTTATCAGTGTATGTTTTTACAGGTTGATGGGTTGTACTCTGTTGTGAGTTATTTGCAAAGCAAAGTGTGACATGCTATCCAATAGGAAGCAAGAATCATTACTAGGGGTGATATGTGTCAAGAATATGAGTTATTGCAAAATGAACTCTGGAAGTTTTTCCATTATGGGGGTAAGTTGATTCTCATGTTCTCTACATTATTTTCACAAGTGTCTTTATGTGTGTTGTTAGGAACTACGAAGGTAGTGACAAGGTAAGACAGGTGTTTTGGAAGTGGTACTTAAATTAGAGTATGTAAAAGTAGGGAAGAATCAAGTAGCAATTCTTTACACAAGGATGGAGCACAGGTAAGTGCTTGATCGTCTAAGGAAATGTGTTTAAAAACCCATGTGGTGTTTCATTCCCGTGATGAAGTAGTTGAGGTATCTGGCTCTATAACCTCTAATTTTTATGGTTATGAGATACCTTGCTGAACATGCTGCTTAATATTAACTGGTTGAGTTTTAATGCTCTTAATGTGTCTATGGCCCAAGTTGGGTGGTTAGGTGAGACATCTTACATGGATGCACCGATGTGGTTTTAAATTTGAACTTTTGTTCTGAATGAGTCTGGAGCCTAGTTTTGGTTGACTCAGTGTTATTTTACACTGTTTGTGTATGTTAAATCTAACCCCTTTGAGTGGTATGTAGTTTACCAGGTGGATTTAGATAGGCTGAGGTTGTCCGGATATTCTTTGAGTAAGGAAAGATGGTGATTCTTAAATGACTTAGAATCACTAGCCCAGGTACTTCTAGAATAGGACTGATAATGACACCGATGTACTAGTTTAGCATACTCTTAATACCTCTAACCCAGGCCAGTGGCTCAAGAGTAGGGAGTGATAGTGGTCTTAACTGACCTGAAACTATTAGCTCAGATACTTCTTGAGTAGGGAATGTCAGATGCACTGAAGAGATGAGGTTGGGTTTAGCCCAAATGCTACACCTAGTCCATGGCTCGCCAAGCAGGATAGGTACACCAAAAGAGTTAGTGGAGGTTGAAATTAAATGTTCTTAATGTTTTAGTTCCATTGCAAGAATAGTCCTTATATTTTCTAGGTGTATGTGAGTGCACAAGCCTGCTGTAGACACCTACTTTTTGCCTCCTGTCCCGACGGGAAGTGCGATGATGTTACAAAAACTCGTTCTTCATGCTAGATTAAAGTTGAAGTGTTTATGGACTCTGAAATGCATTACGAAGTAAGTTAAAACCTGTATTTGAGCCCAAATTATCTTATAGCCTAGTCCAATTACTAATTAGGCCTAAAACGTGCTCATACATGTTAAAACTTGATAAATAACGGACCCAAATGCGTCAAATGCAATTACTGGATCAAATAGATCTTGCATTGTTAAAAAACGAGCCAACCCGAACATTTAACCACCCTTTATCCGTTCATGGCCTATACATATGGATAGAAATTTCAAATATCATTCCAACGGTATATTATAAGCCCAATTCCGAGTTAAAACGAAGAAGTTATCATCAAAATACTAAACCGGGCCCTAAAACCAACACCCTTGCATTTAAACGGCCATATCTTTTGATCCATAACATATTTTAACCTAATTCCAACTGCATTGGAAAGTAGACATTAAGAGATTTCTAATGATATCTTATTTTTCTTAATCCAACTTTGCAATAAAAAATTATGGAAGTTTTTAAAAACGCGTTTTTGTATAAGGTAAACCGCACCACACGCAACCCTCAAAGTTACACGCGCCTGCCGCGCGCAAGTCTTAGAGTTGTGCTCGGCACTATAGCGCGACTGTGAGAGTTGCACGCGCCACCTGACGCCGCAGCTCTAAAACCCTAAACCTAGATTCCTACGCCTATAAATAGGGGTCTTCGCTTAGCCCTAAACACAATAGAAAAATCAGAAATTAAAACCCTAAATTCTGAAATCCTTAATCTTTCAAACCCTCTTACTATCATACTACTTTTCCCCTCTCTTTCCAACTACTCTTCAAACCTAATCCATTCCATTGAAGTCCTTGGAGGTACGAAGAAGGAGGAAAGTCCATAAATGCATAAAATGGAGATTTAGTATACAAAGAAGAGCGGATAGTTTCCTGAGCACTTAGATAAATCACTTTTCTTTATTATTTAAATAACTTTAATTGATTAATTAGTGTTGTTTGATCACTTTAAACAACCTTTTAATTAATTAATTTCACATAGTATCTTGCGTTAGTTAAAGACTAGAATTGGAATAATTAATTGTTGTTTTATCACTTAAGGCAAGGCAAATATTGTTTATCTCTTGTTCTTTTTACGAATTTGAATAACAAAGAATAACGACTATCATTGCAATGTAATCATTCTGTGATTGACGCGTGTAAATAAAATAAACTAACTTAGTTTTAGGTATCACGTTGAATACATTGTTTGGTGATGAAATTGTGAAAAAGGAAGAGCTAGTAGAGGCCGCACTAGGGCTAAGATAGGGATTCCCCCCTTAAGGAAACGTTATTTTAGTACCCTTGCTCCCGAACTCATTTCTGGTACAAATAGATCAATTTGGGCATGGATAAATTTATGATTCATGCTAAATATCCCTTGAACTCTACTTGGGAGAAAGGCATGAACGAGGTTTATGAGTTTTCCTAAAACTCATTGGCGACTCCTTATTAATTTCTTACAAAAAAGTGTAATGATATAATCAATTCCAATTCAAAGTCCCCCAAGCAGTCAGGAATTAAAATCCTAACACACCTTCAAAAGTGTAAAGTCGTAGGCTTTAAAAGGGCCATGGGCATAGAGGAAGTGGGATCCTCAACGACGGGCTACCTTCCTCACACCTGCATGAATAGTCCTTTGCTAGGAATGTTGAGAACACCTACGTGGGTACGAAGAGTGGCGCTCTTCTAGGGAGGATTGGGCATGGTCCTTCTAAAGTACTCATGAGATCCCAAGTGTAGCCAAGATTTACAGAATTGCTTAAGCTCTAAAGTCAAGGTCTGTGTTTCCAAGGTCCCTTCCTCGCTCTTAGGAGTTAAAATCTACGGATACTCACTAGGGAAGTGTTGAAAACCTTGTGCACTAATGTGTTAGTTAAAATCTTTGGATACTAGCATTTAAGTACTAAGACTTCCATTTACTGTTCAGATCTCAGGTTCGTTTTGCATTAGTGGGGGATTGTTAGAATTATGATTCAAGTAATGCGAATAGGAGAAGTTGTTATCGAGCTACCTAGGGAGCTATCGTTCTTTTAACGATGTCTCTTACAAGTAAGAGCGAGCTATAGCTCAAGGTCGAGTGAGCGATAGCTCAGAGGCTCTTATAATTGCAGCAAAGGGCGAGCGAGCTATGGCTCGGGTGTATGCTTAGCTACAGTAAGGCCGAGCTATAGCTCGCTAGCGAGTGAGCGATAGCTCGGCTGCTGACTTTTGTGCGGCAAAGGTGAGCTATAGCCCGCTAGCGAGTGCGCTATAGCTCGACAACTCTCATACGCGTGTGACATGGAAAGCAAGCCTTTAATTGGTTTCTTTTCTTGTCTATTCCTATATATACTTCTTAGCCCCAAAATTCATGATGATGATTTTTTTTTTATCATTGAACTCTAAACACATAAACAAAAACCTATCCTTTTGAGATTAAGAAAAAATGAAAAAAGAAAATGAGGAAAAAATAAGTTTAAAATTAACTTGAGAAATTTTCCTAATCAATTAGGATTAAATCAAAATGTTGAGTCATCATAGGAAAAGGTGAATTATATGTGGAAAAGTGAGGAAAATTGGATGAAATCCGAAAAAAAATCCAAGCACAAATTCGAGTCAAAATCAAATCAGTGGATTACTCAGGACGCCTTCTTTGTTGCGGACGTTGGGTATTATCGCGGCACGATAACTTTGTCGCGGTGCGACAAAGATGGATCTGGGAAATTCCAGTTCGAATACAATTCGATTCTGCTTTGATTTTGCTTATAAAAAGCCCCCGAATTCTCCATATTCAGCATAATTCCAGTCATTAGCTTTCTAAATTTTTCTAGTTTTCATAATTTAGTAGTCATGTCTATAAGTTTTTGTGAAATCACTCGTGAGTGGTGTCAGTCTTTAACCACTAGTGAGAGGAAAGAACTTGATTTTCTCAACATGAGTGGTCTATTGGGCATTAAAGGGGTAGATCTTGATAATGATTTTCTTCATACTGGCATAGAATATTGGGACCCCAATACTCACTGTTTTAGGCTAGGCAATGATGAAATTATCCCCCTGCCGGAAGAATTCGGTGCTATTTTTGGTTTTCCCTCTTTAGATTTTGCAGTAATCCCCACAGTGTGTGAATATTACTATAAAGATTTTGAGCGTTTTTATAATCTTAGGGAAACCGATTTAAAAACTATAATTCATGGAAAAGAAGTTGATTTAAGAAAATTCGCGTCTTTCTTCTTTAATAGACCTAAGTCTAATTCTTTTCATATATATAGGAGAAGACCTTTTCTTTTCTTCATGTTTAGCCAATTCTTGCTTACTAGTGGTAGTATTCACATAGGACAAGCTATATTAGCATCTATTATGGAACAAATTGATGCTGGGAGGAATCCCATGCCCTTAATTGTCGGAGAAACAATGCTAAGTCTAGGTGAATTGAAAAAGGATCTCACATCACCAATTCGAGGATCACCAATATTATTACAGGTAAAAAATCAATACTTTTAATTACAGAAATAAAAAATATTTAACTTTGTAAAGTAATAATAATTTATTTCTATTCTTGCATATTTGGCTAATGGAAAGACTTGGATTGATCAGTCCTCCTAATAACAACGAAAAGTACACTCCTAATTGCCTTGTGAGAAGGAAGGAACGATTTTCTTTAAAGATGGGATGCCGGGAGTGTAGTAGAATTTTTGAAGGTCACGACTTCTCCATCAAGTGGGTTGTTCCTTGGTGGAAGATCGAAAAGATGATTGGAATCAATATCCAAACTTCCTGCCATATTCCAAGCTTGTCAAAGTTGACTTTCTACTACCCTTCTAAAGCGATGAGGCAGTATGGCCTTGCTCAAACCATCCCTTCTTGTGCAACAAGGACATGATAGTCATGAATCATTTGCACAGGTACTAGTTAGGAACTATACCGGATAGAACTATACTTGCATTATGGCAGATCATTTAAACGATGGACGATTAATGACCACTTGAGATTAGTGTGTAGTATGATTTATAGCACCGTTTCTTGTGCTATAAGGACATAATAGTCATAAATCATCTACATTAGTACTAGTTTGGAACTATACCGGATAGACCTATGAGAATACTTTAAGAGATATCAAATCGTCATAAGTATATTTCTCATTATAGTTATCGGAACCTTTTTCCTCGACCATGAGTATTACAAGTTTTCTTGTTTGAGTACTAGTTGTTTTGATGTTGTAAAACGTCTGCCGTAAATGGGGATTATACCGGCAACACTCAGGCAACTAGGTCCTCTTAGTAAGGGAAGCTTACAGTACAAGACTTGGAATGTCCCCCTATTAACAATAGGGAACGTGTCTTTATTGTTTACAAGGCCACTCGAAGAGTGAGACTGTGAAAATGCATGGCCATGCTCAGATGGATTTTAGAAATCATCTGTTTATTGACAATCAAAACTCTGGAATCGAGAAACACTTCTGGACGTAATAAGAATGACAAAGAATCTTACCTTATAGTTCATGAAGAGACATTAAGCGACATAGTAAAAGGGCTTAACACAAATTGCACACTTGTACGGAAGGACAAGTGGGAGATTGATAGGAATGGTGTCCTTCTAACAAGTGTATTATTCCGATAGAGGGTTCAGAATTATTAGAAAGCTAATTCTTTAGTAAGGTCAAATGATATGAATGCCTAGGTGGAGGCCGCTTTCGATTAGTAATATTAATGTACAATTAATATTACAGCTTAATCTTGACTGAACCCTTCGGGTCGAACCCAATCGAACAACCGATCCGAGACGACGAATCAATCTGAAGGATTTGATGAGTCGTCAGAGTTTTACGAACAAGGACGTCGGATAGTCGAATTTATAATTCAGCGAGACATTAAATCAATCAAGTTACAAGTTCGAGTTAGGTCGTAGCCTCGCATTGGCCTAGCCATATGAGGGCAAGGTTATCTCGAGCTAGCATATGCATCGCAATGCTAACTACAAGCCTAGCATGCTAGGCGTGCTAGGCCCATGCATGCTAGCTAGCCATCGAAAGCATCGCAGGCTTACGTGTGTGCTAGCATGCCATGCGCCCAGTCATCGCAAGGCTAGGCCTTGCTAGCATGCTAAGCGCTGGCGCATAGCTAGCCAAGCAGCCCTCGCAAGGCTAGGCCTTGCTAGCATGCTAAGCGCTGGCGCACAACTAGCCCAGCAACCATCGCAAGGCTAGGTCTTGCTAGCATGCTAGGCGGTGGCGCACAGCTAGCCCAGCAGCCATCGCAAGGCTAGGCCTTGCTAGCATGCTAAGCGCTGGCGCACAGCTAGCCCAGCAGTCATCGTAAGGCTTGGCCTTGCTAGCATGCGAGGCGCTGGCGCACAGCTATCCTAGCAAGCATTGCAGGGCTAGGCCTTGCTAGCATGCTAGGTGCTGGCAGCAGCAGCATAGCATAGCACCACGCACCAGCCAGCAGCATGCTGGGCATGCTGGGTTGTGCGTGTGCTTCGCATAGCAGCGCCCAGCATTGACGCACCAAGCAGCACACTATGCCTCGCTTAGCAGTAGCGCCCAACATGCGTGGCTCATTAGTAGCACGCATGCACTGGCTGGCTGCGTATGCTTGCAGGTGGCTATGCGTGTGAGCTGGTTGGCTGGCCAAGCTGCCCAGCCTTGGTGCTAGGCGCCTGTTGGCAGCCTTGGCAGCCAAGGTAGGCTACCAGCCAGCCACTTGGAGGGGATGGCCGGTTTTGCTTGTGGGGACCAAGGGTTGGAGATATGCCTTGGGGAGCAATGCTATGGTCCCCCCCTTCCCCTTGGAAATTGTGCTCACCTAATCTTTCATCCTCCTTGTGGCACTTGTAACTTATTGATTGAATTGCAATTTTATTTTTGTTTTGATTAAAATAAAATGGGAAAATTGCTAATCTCCCACATTGATTGTGAATGGGAAATCAAGGTTCAATTCCCTATAAATACTAAGGTTTTAGGATTTAGGAAGAACACTTGAGTGGAACTAAAAAGGCATCTCCTTAGAAAAGTGAGAAAACCATATGTTCGTAAAACTCTAGTTTCTATTGGTCGGGTCCCGACTAACCTTCGGGACTTGGACCGTTCGGGTCGGGTTCGTGGGTACGAGTCGTCGGAGACCTTCGCATTTTCGGGGTTCAAGTTTTGAAGTAAGAGCTCGGGTTCGAGCGAAGCACGCGCCAAGGGTATGAATGTCTTTTTTTCTCTCTCTTAATTGTTGTTTAATTTGTGATTGCATGCTTAGTCGCTGTAATTATTGTGACTAATAATTAATTAAGGTGATTTAAAATGGATTTAAATTTCTGGTTGTGCTTTCTAATTGGATTAGAAGCTCGTTTTAATTAGTTTTAATCTCGTATTTTTTCTAATTTTGGTTGACGAACCCAGGTTTCGACTCAAAGATAGTGATTTTTGGGTGGAATCGATGTTCTAAATCGTTTCTGACTCTTTAAGGATAGTCCAGAAGCCAAAATCCACCCTGAAATATGATTTTCGAGGGTTTTTTTTTTGTTTTATACGAGAATTTTTAAATCTTTTAACCTTGATTAATTATTGCATGTTGAAGGTAGATTAAATGTATGGTTTCATCCCTAATCTACTGCAATTATAAACCTCATTAAGCATGTTTATGAAGTCATAATTGATGCTTAATTTGGTGTGTTCATTTTTCACCTAAACTTGAATTTTTCACATTGTTGCAAATAAATTGCTTCAAGTGTGAATGTTTATGGTGAACTTGCAATTTTGAAGCCCCTAAAATTTCAAAGATCCAATCTTTAATTGTTTATTTGGTTGGAACTTTGATTTTGATTGCTAAATTCTATGTTGAACTAATTTTGGATTTAATAATTTTTGTGTTGATTAAAGTCCTTAAAGTTCAAAACTTGTGATTGAATTTTGATTAACCTTCATATTGGAAGATGTAATTTTTCAATTTTACACAAGTTATTGTTGAAAAATTTTTTATTGGATGAAAGGGTTTAATTTTCCAACCCCTTTAATTTTGTCAAATCTCATAATTAATTTACATTTGATTAAATTAATTATGAGAGCAGCCCTTCAATTTTGAAGCATCAAGATAGACCTAAATTGATTTAAATAATGGTTCTTGAATAATTTAGGCTTGTGCACTATTTAAATTGAATTTAATTAAGTTAGACTTATTTTAATTTTTCATTTTGCTCTAAATTGATTCTAAAATAAATTTAGAATTAATTTTATGTCACACGTATATCGGGATTAAAATCCCAAAATAATAGCACGCAAATCGAGGTAAAATCACCCAAACGCCACCAAGGCTAGCCGGGCTGCTCACGCAGCCCACATGTGGCTGCCTTGGTGCGCATAGTGGTGCTCCCACCTCGAAGCGTTGCGGCTGTGTGGCAGGGCTAGGAGTGCACAAGGGACATGCTTGTGGCTTGTGGTGCGTGGCTGCTAGGATGCTCGCAGCGAGCCCTTAGCAGGCCCAGCCACACTTGCCAGCACGCATGTTGTGATGCATGCTGGTGCTAGCAGGTGCAGCAATGCCTTGATAGGCATGCTGCCTGCGCCCAAGCAACCCCCCAGCCGTAGCTTTGGTGCCTAGCAAGCCTAGCCCCATGGCTAGGATGCTAGGCACTCGGTTTAGAGTAGGCTGATTTTTTCGATGCATGGGCTATGTGATTTACAAAATTTTGTCGTTTTAATTTATTTAATTATTTTACGAGGCTTTTGCAAAATTTTAATTTTGACAAAATTTGGGTTAAACTGGATTAATCAATTAGATTAATTAAGTTGCATGTGGAATTTAGTGGAAGCTTCGTTAATTGCATGAACTAATTGCGTTTTAATCACATAAAATGTTAAACAACTTTGACTAGTTTTAATTAGGCGCGTTAATTGGATTAACCACCTAATTTAGTTACTAGTTCGCGCGCGTTATGCATTGTTACTTGTTTTTCGTTGTAAAATGCATGGGCCATTCACATATAGTGAATGGATGAATGGAAGATATATTGTTTCACAGGTCTCGTAAAAATGGAAACTAGTGGGGCCCGATTAGGATAGTAAATACGGATTGCGATCTGTTATATATTTTTGTAATTCTAAATATGGTCTATGAAGACGAGCCAAGATTAAGACTCTTGAAGATTTGAAGATTTCAAGGGGTCATGCTAGTTGCCAAATGTATCTTATTTCATGTTTTCTATATATAATTGTTCTTATATATGTGAATGATATGTTAGGTGCATGTTTAGGATTTCAAATGTTGCGATGATTGATTAAGTTCACTTAAATCAACCAACATAGAAACCCTAGGTCCCTAAAATATTGAGCTAAAATATGCCATTCCAAGAACAACACTTACCGAACTAATGCGCGTATGTGATGGGCTACGCCAAAGCGAGGCATCACTACTTCCCTAGGAATGTAAGGTATACTAGGTATACAAGTTGTCTTGGTTAAGCTCAACGATATCGGTAAGGAGTCCTTAGATGTCGTGCCAATGGAGAAAAAAGTCAAGGAAGCATTAGATGCGACGTTTTATCGAACCAAGAGTAGCTTAGAGCTATTAGCAATTGGATTTCTTACCCTAAAATATTAAGTGTTAAGACAAGCCAAAACATGCTTAATCACTTTTTGATTTTTGGGATCTTGGAATCATTTTATTCTCGCCTAAAAGGGACTAATGTTAATGTGTTGATAAAATGCTCAATAAGATTGAAAATTTACATGAACGCTTTAAATTTCAAACTTATTAGTTTATGAATGGTTTTTCATTTCAAATTCTTTCAATTGTAGATACATGTCTGCAAGTAACTCAAACAACAACTCTATGTGCCCGGAACTCCCCGACAAGTTGGCTTTTAGCCTTAACTTGGTTAACTTCAAGGAATGGGAGAAGGAGCTCAGGAAAACTCTTCGGAATTGTTCCTTGGAGTACACTCTTGATAATCCCATTCCAATCTTCTTCTCTAAGGGAATCGTGAGCAATGAGGCTCATGATAAATGGTCTTCCGATTGCAAGAAAGTCACACATCTAATGGCTAATTCCATCCCGGAAGATTGGAAGGAAAAGCTCTCCTTCTATTTTCCGGATATTTTCCTCAAATCAATGGAGGATGTTGTCAATATAAGAGTCACCAAGAGTGACAATGGCAACTATGATGGACTCGTGTTTGATTTGACTAGGTCACTCTCAAACATGAAGATAAAGCAACCGGATGTAGGTTGTCTTGCTAAGGAAAGGCGCCGACTTTGGTCAAGGGTCTACAATACCAAATTGGGACTCGACATGCCCCTTCGACCACATGTGCTTGGAATGACTAGGCTCTTCAAACACATGCAGCTTCTCGGAATCCCATTGGAGGATGAGATGGCGGGGCATATCTGGCTTGCTTCACTCCACTCGGGCTATGATGCACTTAGAGTACATATAGTTGCGGGAAGGAGACACGCTCTTTAAAAGAAGTGGTGAAACTGCTTAGCCGAGCCACCGCCTATGGAGTGATCGAGAGACCCTTGAGAGCAAGGAAGAGGGATTTCAAAAACAAGGCAAGGATGCGATGCTTCTATTGTGGTGGGTAAGGCCACTACAAGAGGGAATGCAAGCTCTTCCAAAAGGAGGAGCAAGAGAGGAATGTGGCATCTGCCTCAGGTATCTTCATTAACACTTGTGTTTAAAGCTATTCATAGATATTGGATACCATGTGTAACTCACTTCATATTTCCTTTTCATGAACCAAGTGAGAGGGCATCACAAGTGAGAGGGTATTGGATACCTTGTACATCGACAAGCGGACGACAAAGATGGTCTTTTATCGTGCTTGTGGGCACATTTATTTTGTCTATGACTTGTAATTAAACAATGGTTGTTTCTTATGCTTTTGAACATACTTTTGATCTATGGTGTTGGACACCAAGTTTTTTTGATCACAAGACTTAATCAATGGTTGATTTGTTAAAATGTATTGTTTATATGTTCTATAAAATTGCATATGTTTAGACAAATTTATGATACCGCCAAAAGGGCTAAAACCATCGAGTCGAACCAAACCTACTTGTGGCATTGTCGTCTTGGCCACATTAACGTCAAACGCATCAAGAAACTTCTTCAAGAAGGTGTTCTTGACTCATTCGACTTGGAGTCGTTTGAAAATTGCGAAGGATATCTATTAGGCAAGATGATAAAGCAGCCATCCTCCAAGTTGGGAGAAAGGGCAAGTGACTTATTGGGTCTAATACATACGGATGTATGTGGACCAATGAGTACACCTGCAAGGCAAGGTTATCGATATTTCATTACCTTCACCGACGACTATAGTAGATATGGTTATGTCTACCTAATGTCGAAAAAATATGAATCTTTTGATAAATTCAAAGAGTTTCAGAGTGAAGTTGAAAATCAACTAGGCAAGAAAATAAAAGCACTTCGATCGGATTGAGGTGGCGAGTATTTGAGCCATGAATTCGATGATCACTTGAAATGGTATTCTTCTAGTGTTGACACCTCCCGGAACTCCATAATTGAACGGAGTATCCGAACGGAGGAATCGAACCTTGTTAGACATGGTTCGATCAATGATGGGTCTTAGCGAACTTCCTATCTCTTTCTGGGGACACACACTTCTAACTTCAGCACTATACCTGAACCGTGCTCCGTCAAAAGCTGTTGAAAAGACTCCATATGAATTATGGACAAAGAAACCTCCGAGGTGGTCTTTTCATAAGATTTGGGGTTACGAAGCATATGTCAAGAGATTAATTTCTGACAAACTTCACCCAAAATCAAACAAGTGTTTCTTTGTGGGCTACCCAAAAGAAACCAAGGGGTATTACTTCTACAATAAATCTGAGAACAAAGTGTTTGTTGCTCGTGATGGTGTCTTTTTGGAGAAGGAACACCTTTCCAAAATGACAAGTGGGAGGAAAATCGAACTCAACGAAGTTCGAGAGGTAGAGCAACAAAGTCAACATGACAAAACTGACAATCAAAGTGCTTTAGAAGCAGCTGTTGACATTGGCCAGAGTCAAACCGACAATGCTAATGCTCAACCTATTAGGTCGCAACGACCAAGATCTCAACCAGACAGATACCTTGGTATTGTCTTAACCGAAGATCAAGACATCCTAGTTATGGATGGAGATGAGCTAGCGACAAAAAAACAAGCTATGACAAGCCCTGACTCTGCTAAATGGCAAGAGGCCATGAAATCCGAGATGGACTCCATGTCTAAAAATCAAGTCTGGGACTTGGTTAATTTGACCGAAGGTTACACACCTATCGATTGCAAATGGATTTTCAAATGAAAAACCGACAAAGATGGAAATGTATCTTTATACAAAGCTAGATTGGTGGCAAAAGGTTACAGGCAAATTCACGACGTTGATTATGATGAAACCTTTTTGCCAATTGCCATGCTTAAGTCCGTTCGGATTATCCTAGCGATTGCTGCATATTATGATTATGAAATATGGCAAATGGATGTCAAAATTGCCTTCCTTAATGGGATTTTGGAAGAAACTGTGTATATAACACAGTCGGAAGGTTTTGTTGATCCAAGAAATGCTGGGAAGGTATGCAAGCTTAAGAAGTCCATTTATGGACTAAAGCAGGCAAACAAAAGTTGGAATCTGCGATTCGATGAAGCCATTAGTAAGTTTGGTTTTATCAAGAATTCAGATGAGTCTTGTGTTTACAAGAAGGTCAGTGGGAGTGGCTTCACATTCCTCGTATTATATGTCGATGACATATTACTCATTGGAAATAACACTAAAATGTTAGAGTCCATAAAGGGATGGCTTGGAAAGTGCTTCTCAATGAAGGACTTGGGAGAGGCACGGTACTTTTTGGGCATCAAGATCTATAGGGATAAATCTAAAAGGATGATTCGATTGAGCCAAAGTACTTATATTGATAAGGTACTGGCACGATTTAACATGGAAGGGGCCAATAGAGGGCACCTACCCATGTCACATGGCATAACTCTCAACAAGAAGCAGTGTCCACACACACCTGATGAGCGAGAGAGGATGAGTCAGATTTCATATGCTTCGCTTATTAGATCGATCATGTATGCCATGATATGTATTAGGCCGGATGTATCGTATACCTTGAGTGCTACGAGCCGATGCCAATCAGAGCCAGGAGAGGTGCATTGGACTGCGACCAAGAATATCCTAAAGTACCTGAAAAGGAACAAGGATAAGTTCTTGGTCTATGGTGGTAGTAATGATTTGGTTGTTGAAGGTTATACTGACGCGAGATTCCAGACTGACAGAAATGACTACAAGTCGGAGTCAGGGTACATATTCTGCCTAAATGGAGGAGCGTTAAGTTGGAAGAGTGCTAAGCAAAGCACCATTGCAGGTTCTACAACTGAAGCCGAATACTAAGCAGCTTTGGAAGCAGCTAAGGAGGCAATTTGGATTCGTAAGTTCATTAGTGAACTTGATGTTGTACCCTCCATCAAGGGTCCAATAGACCTCTATTGTGAAAATAATGGAGCTATTGCTTAGGCCAGGGAGCCAAGGGAACACTAGAAGGTCAAACATGTCAAGCAAAGATTTCACATGATAAGGGAATGGAAATCCGAGGGTGAAATCAAAATTTGTAAGATTGGAACGGACGACAATGTAGCCGATCCTCTGACTAAACCTTTGTCTCAAGTGAAGAACAACAAGCACATTGAGGCAATGGGAATCAAGCACATTGAAGATTGGCTTTGATTTCCCTATATACATGGTTTAATTAAACTCGATGTCTTAATGTAAAACACTATGTTGAACCATTCAATTTTGGAGAAATTGAATTTTCTGCAAATTTATGATTACTCCATATCTATTTAATTATGGTTTAGAATTAAATAATGAGTCCATTCGAATTTTGAGAATATTCAAAACTGGGTATCCAGACCATGTCTTGGATAAAGAAACACCTGCTAAGTGAACATTGAATATTCTAATCGAAAATTATCCCTAATCGAGGTCATTTAAACGATGGACGATTAATGACCACTTGAGATTAGTGTGTAGTATGATTTATAGCACCGTTTCTTGTGCTACAAGGACATGATAGTCATAAATCATTTGCACAGGTACTAGTTTGGAACTATACCGAATAGACCTATGAGAATACTTTAAGAGATATCAAATCGTCATAATTATGTTTCTCATTATAGCTATCGGAACCTTTTTCCTTGACCATGAGTATTGCAAGTTCTCTTGTTTGAGTACTAGCCATTTTGATGTTGTCAAACGTCTTCCGTAAATGGGGATTATAACGACAACACTCAGGCGACTAGGTCCTCTTAGTAAGGGAAGCTTACAGTACAAGACTGGGAATGTCCCCCTATTAACAATAGGGAACGTGTCTTTGTTGTTTACAAGGCCTCTCGAAGAGCGAGACTGTGAAAATGCATGGCCGTGCTCAAATGGATTTTAGAAATCATCTGTTTATTGACAGTCAAAACTCGGGAATCAAGAAACACTTCTGGACTTAATAAGGATGACGAAGAATCTTACCTTATAGTTCATGAAGAGACATTAAGAGACATGGGAAAAGGGTTATACAAAAATTGCACACTTGTCCGGAAGGACAAGTGGGAGATTGAAAGGAATGGTGTCCTTCCAACAAGTGTATTATTCCGATAGAGGGTTCAAAATTATTAGAAAGCTAATTCTTCAGTAAGGTCAAGTGATCGGAATGCCTAGGTGGAGGCCGCTTCCGATTAGTAATATTGATGTACAATTAATATTACAACTTAATCTTGACTGAACCCTACGGGTCGAACCCAATCGAACAACCGATCCAAGACGATGAATCAATCCGAAGGATTAGATGAGTCGTCAGATTTTTACGAACAAAAGACGTCGGATATCGAGCTTAGAGCGATGAGACCGAGCGGCGCAAGTCGAATCGAATTTAGAATTCAACGAGACGTGAAATCAATCAAGTTGCAAGTTCGAGTTAGGCCGTAGCCTCGCATTGGCCTAGCCATGCGAGGGCTAGGCTATCTCGAGGTAGCATGTGCATCGCAACGCTAGCCGCAAGCCTAGCATGCTAGGCGTGCTAAGCCTATGCATTCTAGCTAGCCACCGCAAGCATCGCAGCCTTACGTGTGTGCTAGCATGCCATGCGCCCAGCCATCGCAAGGCTAGGCTTTGCTAGCATGCTAGGCGCTGGCGCACGGCTAGCCCAGCAGCCATCGCAAGGCTTGGCCTTGCTAGCATGCTAGGCGCTGGCGCACAGCTAGCCCTGCAAGTATTGCAAGGCTAGGCGTTGCTAGCATGCTAGGCGCTGGCAGCAGCAACATAGCATAACACCACGCACCAGCCAGCAGCGGTCCAGGCATGTTGGGCTGTGCGTGTGCTTCGCATAGCAGCGCCCAGCATTGACGCACCAAGCAGCACGCTTTGCTTTGCCTAGCAGCAGCGCATAGCATGCGTGGCTCGCTAGCAACACGCATGCACTAGCTGGCTGCGTATGCTTACGGGTGGCTGTGCGTATGTTCTGGTTGGCTGGCCAGGCTGCCCAGTCTTGTTGCTAGGCGCCACCTGGTAGCCTTAGCAGCCAAGGCAGGTTGCCAGCCAACCACTTGGAGGGGAGGGCTGGTTTTGCTTGTGGGGACCAAGGGTTGGAGCTTTGCCTTGGGGAGAAAGGCTATGCCCCCCCCCATGTAAATGGTCTTCACCAAATCTCTCATCCTCCTTGTGCCACTTGTAACTTATTGATTGAATTGCAATTTTATTTTTGTTTTGATTAAAATAAAATGGGAAAATTGCAAATCTCCCACATTGATTGTGAATGGGAAATCAAGGTTCATTTCCCTATAAATACAAAGGTTTTGGGATTTGGGGAGAACACTTGAGTGGAACTAAAAAGGAATCTCCTTAGAAAAGTGAGAAAACCTTAAGTTCGTAAAACTCTAGTTTTTATTGGTCGGGTCCCGACTAACGTTTAAGACGTGGACCGTTCGGGTCGGTTTCGTGGGTACGTGCCGTCGGAGACCTTCGCATTTGCGAGGTTCAAGTTTTGAAGTAAGAGCTCGAGTTCGAGCAAAGCACGCGCCAAGGGTATGAATGTCTTTTCCTTCTCTCTCTTAATTGTTATTTAATTTGTGATTGCATGCTTGGTCGCTTTAATTAGTGTGCGGGTTTTGGGTGGGTTTCTTCTTTCGCGTAGAGTCGGACTCTACGAAACCCAACATCTTATTGGCTACTTCCACTGCACCATTTGCTTAAGGTTTATATGGAGAGGAGTGGTGATGTTGAATACCATACTTTTTAAGTAGGTCTTCACATTCTACTTGAAAGTGAGTACCATTGTCACTTATCATTTCATGTATGTGGGACTCTATATCTACATATGATGTTCCTTTCAATAAAGAGTGCCACATGTTTTGCGGTGAGTTTTGCATAGGATGTTGTTTCAACCCATTTGGTGAAGTAATCAATGGCAACAAGAATGTATTCATGGCCGCCTGTTCCGAACGGAGTAATCTTTCCAATAATATCTATTCCCCAAGTTGAGAATGGCCATGGAGATGTGTAAGTGTAAAGAAGAGATGGTGGAACTTGTTGCAAATTGGCATATATTTGGCATTTTGCGCATCTTTTTACATATTGATGGCAATCTCTTGGCATGGTAGTCTAGTAATAGCCTTGGCGCATGATTTTCTATACTAGCATTTTGCCATTCATATGTGTCCCACATGCTCCTTTGTGAATGATTTTCATTGCCTTTTGAGCTTCCTTCTTGCCTACGCATAGGAGGGATCTTCCTTAAGGTACTCTTTTATGAAGTTCATCATTTATGAGTACGAATTGTGAGGCTAAGAGTCTTAAGGCGCGTTTTGCTCTTTTGTCAGCATTAGGTCGATATTCCCCTTTGGCGACATAATTCAGGATGTCTGATATGCCTATTTTATATAGTGATTTACCCCCGTCCCTTGGTCATATTTTGGTGTATTTTTGGCTCTCAAAGCTACTTTTATTACTAATATGCGTTTCTAGTGTTTTCGTAGCCTTGGTATTATTTTATAGGAAATTGAAGATTTGGAGCATTTTACCGGGCTTATTTGAGCCACTACGAGCATTGGAGTAGGATTGCATTCATATGACCACATTTCGAAGCCCAAGACCGTGTTGGAGCAATCAAACCGGTGATTATGGGATCAGTGAAGAAGAAGAGACCAAGGCATTGGATCGAGATATAAGGACTCAAAGAGGAAATCTGGATTGGGCGAAGAAATTAGCCCAATCGAAGATTCCATTAATGCCCGGATACTCGCCCGACCGAGAGTACCCTCGCCCTGAGGCGCGCCCGGCCTAGCGAGGCAGATAGAGAAGAAGCACTCCTCGCCCTAAGGCACGCCCGACCGGGCGCAAGAGATAGTCCACCGGCCGAAGGCGGGCCCGGCCGGGCAAGATGGTGCCCGACCGGGCGCGTGTTCCTGAGCATTGTTTAGCGATTTTTAATCTTTGTTTTAGCTTAGGAATTTTAGCTTTAGTATAAATGCACTTTGTTAAGTGAGATTTGCGGACGTCTTTTCATTAGTAAAATTCCAGGTTTTTAGTTTTAAGCTTTAGATTAATACTCTTGTTCTCTCAACTCTTTTTGGTTTATGCAATTCATTATTTCCGTTTATTTTGGTAACGATTTCTTCCCCTTTATTTTCAGTAATTTAATTGTTTTGATTAATCATGTCTTGTTT
This sequence comes from Chenopodium quinoa, assembly GCF_001683475.1. Lineage (NCBI taxonomy): Eukaryota > Viridiplantae > Streptophyta > Magnoliopsida > Caryophyllales > Amaranthaceae > Chenopodium > Chenopodium quinoa. Next base: position 10,034,335 of record NW_018744239.1, read on the forward strand.
TATGGCTTTGTTTGGTTTAGATTTTAATATGTGTGAGTAGTTTTATTTCTAGGGTTTGTGGGGATCCATAAATAATATGAAGGGGTTATTTATTATTGTTGACTGTTAGTGCTCGATTGATTTCCTATTGATTGATTTAATGCTATATGCAATTAGATTTGGCCAGGTTTAATTGTATAAGTTATGCAATATTGATTCGAGATTCGACAGATGAGAATTGATGTTTAGGCTTAGTTTCAATAGGCAGGTTAATTTATAAATGGTTAAATCAAGATTCGAGAGATGCGATTTAATACCGTTGGTTTATTCTATGATTGTAATACGTAGCGAAAGCCCTTTATGATCATATTAATTGATGCATTGATAATTGATTGTTATGCTTTACCCTGGAATATTGTTTATTGGTGAACCTATACCCTAGGCTTTGCTTTATTGATATTCTCGTTATTCTTAATCACGTTAGTTATTATTCTTCCTTAGTTTAATCTTCATAAAAATAAATTGGTTAGTTGATAATTTAGATTATATTAATTATTTAGGAATAAAAAGACATTGTTTCCCTGTGGATTTGACCCTACTTCCCTATCTGCTTTAGTTAGAGGACTTAGTTAATTCTTTTGATCAGGTGATACGACTTTATCCTGTCAGTGTCTGAATACCATGGTTCTTCCTCCTCTTCTTGGGTTTATTCTTCATCCCCAATAGCTTGAATATAAGCAGGCTTATGCCTTTTCTCTATTGTCAAAGACATTTGCTCAATTTCCTTAGGAATTCTAACCATTGAGGCTAGTCTTTCCAAGGTATCAGCAAATTGGTTTTCTTCTCTTGGTAGGTTTGTGTACTCTACTTTTTCAAGTTGATCAGTAAGGGTTTCCAAATAGGTTTGATATGGATCTAGGCTTTCACTCCTCACCATCCATCTTTTGGAAATCTGGTTGATGATAATAGATGAATCTCCGAATATTCGAAGTTTCTTGACTCCCAATGCCAAGGCTATTTCGAGGCCTACCACACATGCTTCATACTCTGCAGCATTGTTGGTGACGTCGAAGTCATGCTTTATAGAGATTAGGACATGCTCTTCTTTAGGCGATACTAGTAAGACTCCTACGCCACATCCTTTATGGTTGGATGTACCATCAAAGTATAATGTCCACGTATCATCCACAGTGACCGTTAACTCCTCATCTGGAAAGTCATTTTCTTGTATCGGTGTAGATTCTTCAATTGGGAAGTCTACCAAGAAATCAGAGACTCGGATTCCTTGATAGACTTTTGGGGCATGAACCTTAGGTCGAATTGAGCTAAGTTGACTATCCATCTTGATATTCGTCCATTAAGTGTGGATTTCTCAAAGAGATACTTGAGAGGTTCCATTCGAGATACCATATGACCTGTATGGACTAGCATGTAATGTATGAACTTAGTTGTGGCCCACACAAGTGCGAGGTGTTTGGGGGGTTTTTTATGTGTCCTACGGGAGAGTTATAATTTCCTAGTATGCTCCTTCCTTCGCCTGTACCTGCACAAATAACAGAGACTCCGGCTGGGGGTTAGGAGTTCCGCCTCCGAGGATTAAGTTAGAATCTTTCTTAAAAAAGGTATAAAGAGAAATAAATGCTTCTCGATTGGAGAGCGTTTTGCAATGGGTTTTGTGTTTTGTTGGTTGTTGGAAATATTGTCGATTTCCATAAATGAGGTATGCCCCTACTATTTATAGTAGGGGAGAGCTGTACCTCAATTAGGGTACAATGACACGTGTCGCAAAGGGATTGGGCCCTTGCTTACCGTTGCAAGCTTGACACGTGGCAAGCCTTTATAGGGCCACGTGTCTTAGGGGTATTTTTACCCTAATCATCTGCCCCTCACAGGTGTGACGTGGCATGTCCACGTGTCGCCTGTGACAAGTGTCAAACGCATGGGAGGAGACGATTCGTCTTCTTCCCTCCCTTTTTCAAATTTCAAGTTTTTAGGGCCCTTCTGCCCCTCTCCTATAAATAAGAGGCATTCTCTCTCTCCTCCATACTTTACATATTTTTCAAAAAAATTCTGAGAGAGAGCTCTGATACCGGCTGCTACTTTCAAGATTTTCTTGCATCCGGCTTTCTAGAAACTTGACATCCGACTTCCGATTGAGCGTACTTTCCTCAATTTCAGCAAGGTACCGGCTGTCCCTTCTCTTTACTTTTAACTTCTGATTTTAAGGATCTTGAATGATTTCCCATCCGGGTAGCATGCTGCCTGAGGGGTCTTTAACCCATTTCCCAGTACTGAATTCACTCCCTCAATCGGCATAGCTCCGTCTAAGGGGTCTTCAACCTTTAAATACCATGCATTCTAAACACCTCCATCCGGTATAACACCGCCTAGGGCCCTGTTCATTTGCTGTTTCTGAAAGCCGACTCAACCGGTAAAATACCGGTTGGGATACCATTCAATCAAAATATATATATCCGGTTTGAAAGCCGCCTGGGGGGTCTCTGACCCATTCCCAAATAGACTTCTTATCCTTTAAATAACCAGGCATTCAAAGCACCCCCATCCGGTGAAATACTGCTTGGGTCACCATCCTTTGCTTTTCATGGCCTTTTAGTAGCTGAACTACCTTAGCCGGAGCACCCACCTTAGTAGTTTTTCAAAGCTTTTTCTAATTGTAACCAATGTACCCCATCCGGATATTCACCGTCTGGGACCTGTTTGAGCAGGCTTTTTTCTTCTTTTTTTTTTGAAATAGGTTCCACTATACTCTCATCCGATGTTTAACCGTCTGGGGTATCATTGAGTGACCTTAATAGTCTTTGCAGCACCTACAACCGGCATCTATATCGGCTATGGTTTTTTATCTAGCCATTTTTTACACAACCGTAGGCGGTATATGCCGTCTTTGGTGCTTTTGAATGAGTTCATGACAGACCGGCTTACTTGTGCTCTTGTCTTTCAGCTTTAAACACATTCGTGGAGTTGTCCGCTTGAGGTGACTTCAAGCCATTTTCAGCTGACGAGGAGTCCGGCTCTGATGAAAAGTCTCCTGAAGCGGCTGCCCCTATTGATGAGGAAGCCTATAAGTGGCCGGCTGCAGGGGACCCTACCGACATGACTCTGTCCGCCAGGGATGTGGTTACTTTAAACGCAACGCTCCCTGCTTTTTTGAAAAAGAAGCCGGTAGGGAAGGACTAGGAAGTGGTTGTACCGCCTGTAGCGGCAAGCGTCGTTTGGACCAACGATTTAGACAATGCCGACAACTACTTCGGCTGCTACGAGGCGGCATTCACAGCCGGCCTCCGGTTCCCCCTTCATCATTGCATTAAGGCCATACTAAGGGGGTATGACTTGGGTGTATGGCAGTTGACCCCTAACTCATGGGTCAACATATTGAGATATATTGACGCCTGCGAGTTGCAGGAGGTTAAGCCTAGATGAGAGGCATTCGCACATATGCATTATCTCAGCCGGGCGCCGGGTGGTTGGAATGCATGGTATACTTTAACAACCCACCCGGAGTATATGATGACTTTGGACAAGCCGTCCAAATGGAGCAATTGGAAGAGCAAATTTTATGTTGTTTCTTCCCCAACTCCACAACTTAACCGCCGGCTGCGCAGATATAATAAGCATCCGGCTTTGCTCGGTAGAAAATGCGCTCTCCCAAAAGTACCGGCTGCGGCATGGGATTAAATAATGGAGAGAGGTCTCTTTCTTAAGACGACCTCCCGGATGGATGATGGGAGCGAAATTATTGTTCCCAAATTCTGGGTTCCCCATCCGGAATGGTTTAAGGATGAGGCTTTCCTGTCTCTCTGTAATCTTAGTACAATGTTTACTAAGGGTAGGTTGCTGAGTCACCCGGTATTTGACGCCTGTGTATGCCTATCAGAACGCTAACCTTGTCCTTTTGTCTTTTTGCAGAAGTTGCTAAAGAAATGGTGCCTCTAGATAAGACACCCGCTACTTCTGCTCTTCTTCTAAGGAAGAAGCAGATTGAAGAGAAGAAGGCGGCGCTGGCCGCCAAAAATGCTGGGGTATCCTTCCTTTGCTTTTTTTTTTTTTTTTTTTTTTTTGCCGGATGTGATATACTTGAAGTAGATGATATCTCACCGGTTGTAATGTGTTTGACTGATTTCAGGCTGGGAGCCAAGTCATGCCTCGCTCTTTAGCGAGCATGCACAAAAGACCGGCTGGAAACATACCTCAGTCGGCTTCTAAAACACCAAGGGTGGCTGCTCCCGCCCCGCCTGCTTCTGCTTCGAAGAAAACTCTTGACACTGACACGCCTACTACTGCGGGAAAGAGCCTGCAATCCATTCCCCAATTCGAAATGGTAGTGGAGGAATTAAGGCCGGCTTCTCGTACTCAGACAGGTACAGACTCAAATGCGGCTGGGGGGGCTTTGACCCCACAGTCCGAAAAAGGGAAAACCTCTGCCTTTGATCCCCACTGGCCGCTTGGGCATATGAGAGTCAAAACCCAAGCAAGCCAATCCGGGGATTCTTCTAGATGCTGCCAGAATATAGGCGGAGCGTATGCCCAGCATCTTATAGATAACTCTATAATTGCAGATGCAACCTCCAGCTGGCCCAATTACAATCAATATGCTCAGAGAAGGATCAAGACTCTGACCCGCTCTGAGAAGGCGGCGGTGCCGGCTATGCACCAAGTGAACCTCGACCGCATCAACTCCCTTCTAGCTGAGGTAATGACCGGATGACCTATGCTTGTGCAATGCTCCATATTTATCGGAAGAGTAATAATCTTTTAATTTCTAACACTTTTTCCAGCTAATGTGACAGGGGATGCTGAGAGTTGATAGGCTGCGAGTCCCTTTGCGCCAAAAGCAAGAGGAGGTAAGGGACGCTCAGAATTGCACATCTTAGCTGATCGAAGTTTCCCAATTCAATGCTATTAAATATGACATGGAAACTAAACGGAGGGAGTTGGAACAGGAGGAATTGCTGAAGGGAGCTGTCACGGCTGGGGATCGGCTAAAAAGAGAGCAGATGAGCTTGAACAAAAGGTCAACAACCTTAAGCCTGATCTCAAGGCTCTGGAAGGAGCCGACAAAGAGAATGCTGACCTCCGCCGGGAGAACAGCCGGCTGAAGGATGAGATTGCTTCAAATCAGGCGGCTCATAAAGAAGAGCTGGAGAAGGAACAAGTCCGCCTGATTGAAGAGAACGAGGCCGACTGCGAGGAGCGCATGAAGCTGGCTTGGAGTCTCATTCATCAGGACTATGAGTTCGAATACTTCAACCTCCGATACCTGTATAACTCTGAAGTTTATGAGGCTAAGGTACTTGGTTCTAACCCTCCTCCCCCTTTTAAGGAGTGGGTCGAACGGAATACGGAGAGTTAACCAGATGAGGTAAATCAGGAGACCCAGACTGAAATCCAGCCTGAAACAATTGTGGCGTAGTCGACTGAAGTTCCAACTGAGCAAACTCAGCAGTCGGAGCAACAGCAACCTCAGCAGCAACAACAACAACCATAAACAATCTTCTTTTTTAACCGGCCTGCGAGCCGTGTATGTTTCTGTAATTTTCCCGAACATGGGTCCGATTAACATTTCTTCTAATATATTTACCGACTCAGTCGGTTTTGCTATTTACTTGCAAATTTCAATTACATATCTACAATTGAAAAAAAAAATTTACAAGTACCTATCTACAATATACCGGCTGATACAATAAAATGCCCCTGAACGGATGACTGTTTACTCCAAAGGTAAACAAGGAGTCGTTTCAAAGACAGTCGGATGGGTAAAGATCTTTGATCTTCAACATACCGGCTGATACAATAAAATGCCCCTGAAACGGATGACTGTTTACCCCAACAGTAAACAAGCAGTCGTTTCAAAGACAGCCGGATGGGTAACGATCTTTGACCTTCAACATACCGGCTGATACAATAAAATGCCCCTGAAACGGATGACTGTTTACTCCAACGGTAAATAAGTAGCTGTTTTAAAGACAGCCGGATGGGTAACGATCTTTGACCTTAAACATACCGGCTGATACAATAAAATGCCCGTGAAACGGATGACTGTTTATTCCAACGGTAAACAAGCAGTTGTTTCAAAGTCAGCTGGATGGGTACTAAAAGTCGTCTTCATATATTTTGGATATAGACCGGTTGTTTTAAGCCCATGTATATATATTTCAAAATCTGTTGTTGTTTTTAACACAGCAGGAGTTTTCATACAAAGAGGAGTAACATTGTTCTTTTAAACAAGTGTTCATCCGGAATAACTAACCGCCTGTAGTGCTTTGTTGCTAAAGCCGGTTGGCGTTTTAACTAGGATTTGGATTTTTCCGGATGGACCACTTTTGGATCTATGCCGGCCAAATCCCAATTACAATGGATCATTTCGAATGGCTGTGTACTTTCAATAATGTGTCAATAAATGCCGGTTGAGTTTACGATCGCCAGAACAATGTACCACCCTGAAGGGAGCTGTTCTCTTCGGTGATTTCACTCGAACGGGAGTCACCGGATGACTGCTCTTTTTGGAGCAGTGGTTTAATAAATGTTCTTCTGTATGTGTTTTTGCACTCGAAGGGTGCTAATACAATTAAATGAATAGAAATTATATGCTTCAAATTTCAATACTATTTACAAAAATTACAAATTCCTTAGAAGTAGTACTTTTTAAGTTATCTACGTTCCAGGTGCAAGGTAGCTGCATTCCGTCTGGGGTTTCCAGGCGGTAGGTACCATTTCTAACTTCTTCAAAAATCCGATAGGGTCCTTCCCAATTGGGAGTTCACTTCCCTTGTTCGTTCGCCCTACCGGTTGCCTTAAGCTTACGTAGTACAAAATCTCCTACTTTAAGAGGACTTTTGCGCATCCTTTTGTTGTAGGCTCTCGTCATTCTCAGACGGTAGATTTCATGACGTAATGCGGCATTACCCCTTCTTTCAGGGAGTGTATCCAAAGCCAGACGCATGGCCTCCCAATTTGCTTCTTCATCATAAAGCATGATTCGAAGTGTTGGTTCATATAACTCAATAGGAAGGACAGCCTCTGTGCCGTATGCCATGAGAAATGGGGTTTCGCCGGTTGACCCCTTCTCTGTTGTTCTGATTGACCAAAGAACATGAGTCAACTCTTCCGCCCAAAGACCGCCTGCTTTTTCGATCTTTTTCTTTATGCCTCCTGAGATGAGCTTGTTAAAAGCTTCCACCTGACCGTTTGCTTGAGGACGGCCTACGGATGCAAAATAATGTGAAATTCCTTGGTCTTGCAACCAAGTCTTGAGGACAGGCGTCTTGAACTGCGGACCATTATCAAAGACCATTGACATAGGAACACCGAACCAGGTGATGACATTCTTCCAGATGAAGGAAATGACATCCTTAGTTTTGATGCCCTTTACCGCCTCTGCCTCAACCCACTTTATAAAGTAATCAACAGCCACCAAAATGTATCTACGGCCGCCTGAGGTTGGCGTATACAGTCCCAAAATATCCATGCCCCATTTGGCAAATGGGATAGGGCTGAAGATAGCCATCAAATCGGTAGCCGGCTGACGGATAAGCCGGCCAAATCTCCGGCACTTGTCACATCTCTTAACCAGATCTCTTTGTGAGAGTTCTGCCGCCTATGTGTGATCCACAGAAACCGACATGTAGGTCTTCTAGCACTTCCTTTCCCCTTTCTGGGGTTACACACTTGAATAACGGCTGTAGGTACCCCTTTCGAAAGAGTTCACCCTTGTGCATGACGAAACTTAATGCTCGTCTCTTTAGACCGCTTTTGAGGAGACATCCGGCAGAGTGTCGTCTACCAAGTAGTCCCGGATGGGGTCCATCCAAGTAGAGCTTCGATCTAGAACTCCAATGGGATCATGTTCAATGCTTTTCTTTTCCATGACTTCCCAAAAGACTGACCTAGGCGTATCGCAAGTGGCGGATGATGCCAGTTTTGATAGTGCATCCGCCTAATTATTCTCAGACCTTGGCACTTAACTTGGATTAAATTCACCAAATGCCCCAGCCTCTTGTTTGACCGCCTGAAGATATTTAATCATCACCAGATGGGTGGCTTCGTAGTTACCATGGTACTGGCTAACAATTAGCTGAGAATCAGAACAGGCGTCAACCTTCCTTGCCCCGGCTACCTTACACATGCGGATACCGGCTAACAAGGCCTCGTACTCTGCTTCATTATTCGAAGCCTGAAACTTGAATCGTAGAGCAAATTACGCTAACGTGGTCTGCCTTACAAATTACGCCTGCCCCACAACCATTCAAGGTTGAACTCCCGTCTACATACACCTTCCATACATGATCAGAATTATCCGGCTGTACCGGCCTAGTCATTTCGATAATGAAGTCAGCAAATGCTTGACCTTTCACTGCCTGCCTGGGCTCGAAAGTTATCTCCAGACTTTGGATTTTCGCTGCCCATTTAATCATTCTTCCAGATGACTCTAACGTGGTCATAGGCCGTTTGAGCGGTTGATCAGTGTAGACGGTAACCGGATGAGCCAAGAAATAAGGTTTTAACCATTTGACCGCTTTTTATAAAGCCATACCAAATTTTTCAATCATGGGATATCAAAGTTCAGCATTTCGGAGAACGTAGCTTATGAAATAAACCGGGAGTTGTTTGCCGTCTCTCTCAGCAAGGAGAACGGTACTTAGGGAATGATCCGAGACGGCTAGGTACATATAGAGAGCCTCTTGGGGTAGGGGACTCACTAATCTTGGCAAAGAATGCAAGTGTTGCTTCAGCCTCTGGAATGCCGCCTCAGCCTCTTCACCCCATTCAAATCTGGACCTCTATTTGATTGCTTGAAAAAAGTAAAGGCACTTGTCACCTGACCGGCTGAGGAATCTCCCCAATGCCGCCAGACAACCGGTAAGTTTTTGAGCCTCTCTGACGGTACGAGGCGACTGCATGTCAATTACCGCCTGTTCCTTGTCCGGATTAACCTCTATACCTCTCTGGTCAATCAAAAATCCGAGAAACTTCCCAGACTCAACACCAAAGATGCACTTATTTTTATTAAGCTTGACCTTGTGCCGCTTAAGGGTGGTGAAGGTTTCTCGGAGGTCAGATAGATGATTCGACTGCTACTTGGATTTGACTATCATGTCATCAATGTACACCTCTACATTTCTCCCAATCTGATCATAAAAGACCGAGTTTATCATTCGTTGGAAGGTGGCAGGCGCATTTTTCAACCCAAACGGCATCACCGCGTAACAGTATAAACCCTGATCTGTGACGAAAGCCGTCTTTTCTCGGTCTTTCTTCCACAAGGGTATCTGATGGAAGCCAGAATAAGCATCCATGAAACTCATTAGAGCATGACCGGCTATAGAGTCTACCAAATGGTCGATCTTTGGAAGTGGGTAGCTATCTTTCGGACAAGCTCTGTTTAAGTCCGCGTAATCTACACACATCCGCCAGTTGCCATTCGGTTTCTTCACGAGGACAACATTGGCTACCCAATCCGGGTAGTAGCATTGCCGAATGAACCCGGCATCTAAGAGCTTCTTGACCTCGGTTGCTGCCGCCTGAGATCTTTCTTCGCCATGGTTCCTCTTCTTTTGCCTAACCGGCTTCTTCTTAGGATCCACAGTGAGTTTATGAACAGCAAGATCCGGGCTTACACCCGAAATTTATTCTACTTCAAAGGCAAACACATCTTTGAATTCTCTCAGCAATTGGAGCAAGTTGGTTCCCAAGTTGTCAAAAGCAACCGTCCCAACTTTGGCGGTTCTGTCCGGCCGGCCGTCATCTAAGATGATGTCAATAATTTCTCCTGCCGGCTGGGGGCGAAGGTCGTCTGACCTCTCCCCTGACAGTGATTGCTATGTCTTTTCTTTGACGGATGCCATTACATCCGCCTTCCTCTTTTTACCGGCTGCTTTCAAGGCCGGTGCCTCTTGATCACATTCGTCAAGTTCAACTATTTCCTTTTCCTGACCGTCTGTGACCAATGTTGGTTTAACGTCTGAGAGGTAACACTCTCTCGCCGTCTTTTGATTCCTACTCAAGGAACCAACTGTGCCATCATCCCTCTCGAATTTAATCAACATAAGAGACGGGATGATCACTGCTTTGGAGATGTTAAGGGTTGGCCGGCCAATAATTACGTTGTAGGCCGTCAGTTCCTTAACAACAAGAAATTTGACAACCATATAGCGGCCTTTCACCTTCTCTCCAAACTGGATGGGTAGGTCAACCATCCCCACCGGATGCACTACTCCTCCCCCAAAGCCAACAAGAGGGTATGGAGCCTGTATCATGCTACTGGGCTTATACTTGAGCTTTTCTAAGCACCGGTAGCTTATTAGGTCGGACGAGCTCCCGGTATCAATTAAGATCCGGCCAACTCGTTGATTGGAAATTTTACATTCGATGACTATGGGATCATCGTGGGGCCGTCTGACCTCTCCTCTATCCTTTTCAGAGATATTGACCTCCGGGAATGGATTTTTAGACGACTGACCCTCATCTACTGAGTTGACCAGTCTTCTTATGTTATCCTTTGCACCCTGGATGGTAGGTTCGCCACCTGCAAATCCACCGGCTACGGTTAAGATGGTTTCCTCATCAGTGTCAGAATGAGTCACCGGTGTCTTTGGAGGTTGTCCCTTGACTTCCTTGGGAGTACCCTTTGATTTGGGCAGAAAAGATTTTAGAGCCCCCTCATCAGCATGGCAGTCAAAGAGTCGCCTAAGACTAAAGCATCCTTCAGTGTCATTGCCTATCTCTTCGTGGAAATGGCAATATTTACTTTTATCCCGGCTGCTCACGGGATTCTTCATTGCTGCCAGTTTTTCAAGTTTTAACCGGTCTTTAACCTCCTTTAGAATGGAGGCGCAATCCTTGGTGAATTCGTACCTTGGGACATACGGATCCGACCTCTTTCTCTTCTGGAACGGTTGACCGAATGGCTCTGCCGCCCAGACTTCTTTTCGCTTATTTTCTTCCCTTTTGGCCGTGTGAGTAGGCCGGCTTTCTCTTCTATCAGATCTTTTGTAATCCATTGTGAGTTTTACAGCACAAAGTTCCATTGCCTGAATGTAAGCCTCTGCCTTCATTAATACCTCATGAAGGGTAGAGACCCTCTTTCTGACCAAGTCAAACTTAAAAGTTGACCCGTCCTTTAAACCTTTGAAAAAGTTGGTATAGGCGATGTTATCAGACAATCCCTGGATTTGGATTCTCATCAGGTTAAACCGCCTGACATATGACCTGAGCCCTTCCTTGTCCCCCTGCTGTATTGCCCCAGATCAAGGCTTGTCTTTTTAGCTGGGATGTTGATTGAGAAGTTGGATGTGAACTAGTATGCCAACGTTCTAAAGTTATTGATGCATCCGGCAGGTATGTTACCAAACCAACGTTGGGCAATCCCTTTCAACGTTGCCGGGAAGCACCTACACCAAGAGGCATCATCCAAACCCTGCAAATACATTAGGTTGGTGTATGCCATTAGGTGATCTTCTGGGTTGGTGGAGCCGTCATAGGCCCCTATCAACACATTTTTTATTTTTGACGGCTGAGCCATCTTAGTGATTTCCCTGGAGAACGCCGTTGGCTGTTCCCCAAGGTTGAACAGCCGGAGCTGCCAGTCCATAGGCTGGACGGGTGGCTGCTGACCCCCAAATAGGGCCGGCTGCGTGTAAGGAGATCCAAAGGGAATGTATGGTGACCCATGCACTGCCGGTTGGATTATATGAGGGCCGGATCGAGCGAAAACCTCGGTCGACCGGCTCTCTTTACTTGTTCGAGAGTGCCTCCTTGAAGTAATATGGAAGCTGTCTTGAAAGGTAGACATTGATGCCGACCCGGATCGTTGTTGAATCTTTTTATCCTGGATGAGAGTTCGAACATCAGAGTACACCTTCTTTGTTCCATCCAGCTGTAGGTGCCGGAAGGGGTTTCTGGTCTTCTCCATGGGAATGCGGATTTTTGAGATATCGATGGACCTAATCGGCACCCTTGTCTTTGGGTGCGGAGTAGGTTCTCTATCTTTCACCGCCTTGGCTTCCTTTTTCCCAAGTCGTCTTTCCTCCGCCTGCCCCTTGCAGGGGCTGACTGATTTATCTAGGAGGCCTTTGATTTCTCCTTTGAAACTCATCATCATATTTATGAGTTCGTCTCTTGAGACAGGAGTGGCTCCTTCTAAGGGAGGGGTTAGCCCAAGCAGACCTGTGGTGGGATGACTAGGGCCCGACTGCAATTTCGCCCATTCCCTTTTGTCTTTGGAACGGGTATGCTTGGTCCTTAAAGAACCATCAGCGGCTGTATAAGTCTCAACCTCATAGTTGTCGGCTGTATCGTGGTCCGAGTGCACCTCAGCCTCTACAACAGGTTGGCTACCCTTCCCCGGCAGTATAAGTTCTAAAGTCATCTCGAAAGTACTCTCCCCACAGACGGCGCCAGATGTTTGGGGGGTTTTTTATGTGTCCTACGGGAGAGTTACAATTTCCTAGTATGCTCCTTCCTTCGCTTATACCTGCACAAATAACGGAGACTCCGGCTGGGGGTTGGGAGTTCCGCCTCCGAAGATTAAGTTAGAATCTTTCTTAAAAGACGTATAAAGAGCATAAATGCTTCTCGATTGGAGAGCGTTTTGCAATGGGTTTTGTGTTTTGTTGGTTGTTGGAAATATTGTCAATTTCCATAAATGAGGTCTGCCCCTACTATTTATAGTAGGGGAGAGCTGTACCTCAATTAGGGTACAATGACACGTGTCGCAAAGTGATTGGCCCTTGTTGACCGTTGCAAGCTTGACACGTGGCAAGCCTTTATAGGGCCACGTGTCTTAGGGGTATTTTTACCCTAAACAAGAGGTACAACTTTTCAAGAGGTGTGTAGCGGACTTCATATTCAAGCATCTTCTTACTTAGATAGTAGATGTCATTTTTTCTTTCCTTCTACTTCTTGTGCAAGCATAGCCCCCATTGTTTCCTTAGTGACTTTCAAGTATAGGCGAAGAAGAATACCTGGAAGTGCTGGTGCTAGTATAAGAGGATTTTCAAGGTAGGCTTTGATCTTATCAAAGACTTTTTGACATTCATCGTCCCATACTACCGGCACAATCTTTTAGAGTTTCTTGAATATTGGTTCACATATCTTGGTGAGTTTTGATATGAACCTACTAATGTATTGCAACCGGCCAACCAATCCTCGAATTTGCTTCTCGATTATGGGCGGTGGCATGGATATGATTGCCTTGATCTTAGTGGGATCTATCTCAATTCCTCTAGAGCTAATGACATAGCTTAGAAGCTTCCCTGAGGTACCCCGAATGTGCACTTGGTGGGATTAGCCTCATGTTGTACTTTCGAAGTCTTTCGAAGAATTTTCTCAAGGCTACTTGATGGCTAGGGCGATCCTTGGATTTCACGATCATATCGTCCACGTACACCTCGACTTCTTTGTGCATCATGTCATGGAGAAAGGCAGTTGCTGCTTTTTGGTACGTGGCACCCGCGGTTTTCAACCCGAATGGCATTACCATATAGCAGTAAGTGCCCCATGGTGTTATGAAGGTCGTCTTCTCCATGTCTTCTTCGCCATGAGAATCTGGTTGTGACCCGCGTACCCATCCATAAATGAGAGAAGTGCATGATTGGCTGTATTTTCTACTAGAATGTCGATGTGTGGTAGGGGAAAATCGTCATTTGGACTAGCCTTGTTGAGATCCCTGTAGTCGACACATATTCTTACTCTACCATCCTTTTAGGGAACTGGTACCACGTTGGCGACCCATTCTAGATATTTAGATACCTTGATAAAACCTGCAGTTACATGTTTTTGAACTTCTTCTTTATTTTAAGTGCTATGTGGGGTAAGGTAGAAGAAGCGGAACCATGGCGAAGAGAGGAGTCAGGCGGTAGCCGCCGAAGTTAAAAAATTGCTTGACGCAGGGTTCATTCGACAATGCTACTTCCCAAACTGGGTTGCAAATGTTGTACTTGTTAAAAAGCCGAATGGTACCTGGCAAATGTGTGTGGACTACACGGACCTAAACAAGGCGTGCCCCAAGGACAGTTATCCTCTGCCCAAAATTGACAGTCTAGTCGACTCAACAGCCGGCCATGCTTTGATGAGCTTCATGGACGCCTACTCTAGCTTCCATCAGATTCCTTTGTGGAAGAGAGATCAGGAGAAGAAGGCCTTCGTCACTGATCAGGGGCTATATTGTTACACGGTCATGCCGTTTGGTCTGAAGAATGCCCCGGCCACCTTCCAAAGAATGATAAATATTGTCTTCTTTGACCAAATTGGGAGGAACGTCGAGGCATACATCGATGATATGATTGTTAAGTCCAAGCTTTAGACAGATCATCTGTCGGACCTCCGAGAAACATTCACCACACTAAGGCGGCAACATGTCATGCTCAATCCCAAGAAATGTGTATTTGGGGTTGAGTCTTGGAAATTTCTCGGATTCCTCATCAATCAGAGAGGAATAGAGGCGAACCCTGAGAAAGTGCAGGCGGTCATTGAATTGCAGTCGCCTCGCACCGTCCGAGAGGTTTAGAAGTTAACAGGTTGTCTGACGGCTCTAGGAAGATTTCTCAGCCGGTCAGCCGACAAGTGTCTTTACTTTTTCCAGGCTATAAAGAAGAAGGCAAGGTTTGAATGGGGGCCGTATGATGAGGTGGCCTTCCAAAGTTAAAAGTTCACTTACATTCCTTGCCGAGGCTGGTCAGTCCTTTGCCCAAAAAAGTGTTTTACATATACTTGGCCGTTTCTGACCATGCTCTAAGCGCTGTCCTCCTTGCTGAAAGAGACGGCTGCCAGCTCCTAGTCTACTTTGTCAGCCACGTGCTGAAAAATGCCGAGTTGAGGTATCCCTTAGTGGAAAAATTCCACCTTGCTCTCTTTATGGCCGTCAAAAAATTGAAGCCATATTTCTTAGCACATGTAGTTGTTGTGTATACAGATCAACCGATCAAGCGGCCACTGACGACCATGGAGTCGTCAGGCCGGATGATCAAATGGGCAATAGAAATTCAGAGCCTCGAAGTCACATTCGAGCCCAGAAAAGCAGTAAAGGGGCAAGCCTTTGCTGACTTTATTGTAGAAATGACTCGGTCCCCTGATTCTCAAGTTCCAGACCAAGTCTGGAAGGTATATATGGACGGGAGCTCCACCTCAAATGGTCGCGGAGCAGGCGTCATATGTCAGTCGCCAGAGGGCGACAGGTATGAGTATGCTCTACGTTTCAATTTTCAAGCCTCAAACAACGAGGCAGAATATGAAGCTTTACTAGCCGGAATCCGCATGTGCAAGGCGGCTGGGGCAAGAAAGATAGACGCCTGTTCTGATTCACAATTGATAGTGAGTCAGTACAATGGTGAATACGAAGCGACCCATCCGGCAATGATCAAGTATTTACAGGCGGTACGAGAAGCAGTCGGACCCCTCGAAGATTTTTATCTGACTCAAGTACCAAGATCTGAAAACAACCAGGTGGATGCTCTTGCAAAGTTAGCATCCTCGGCCTCCTGTGATACTCCACGAACCGTTTTCTGGGAGGTTATGGAGAAAAGAAGCATTGAGGAAGATCCTATTGGAATTTTAGATAGAAGTTCAACCTGGATGGATCCAATCAAGGCATATCTAACAGACGGCACCTTACCGGATGACCATCACCAGGCGGCCACACTAAAAAAACGAGCGTACTGTTTTGAAATGATAAAGGGAGAACTTCACAAGAAAGGGTACCTCCAACCCTTCTTGAAGTGTGTTACTCCAGAAAAAGGACGAGAGATCCTAGAAGATCTTCACTCTAGTTACTGCGCTTCCCATGTAGGCGGCAGGTCGCTTGCCCAACAGGCAAGGCGACAGGGTTACTTTTGGCCTACTTTAAAAGCAGATGCAATGGAGTTTGGCAAGCTAATTCACCGCCCGGCTACTGATTTCACTGCTATCCATAGCCCACTACCGTTTGCTAAGTGGGGCATGGATATTCTAGGTCCCTATACGCCTGCTACAAGCGGCAGGAAGTACATACTTGTTGCAGTTGACTACTTTACTAAATGGGTAGAGGCAGAGGCTGTCAAAGGAATCAAAACGAAGGATGTGATTTCATTCATCTGGAAAAACATCATCACTCGGTTTGGGGTGCCCATGTCTATGGTTTTTGACAATGGTCCCCAATTTGAGACGCCTGTTCTCAAAAACTGGCTGGGAGACCAAGGTATCTCGCATTACTTTGCATCATTCGGTCGTCCACAAGCAAACGACCAAGTAAAAGCTTTTAATAAGATCATCTCAGACAGTCTCAAGAAGAAGATTAAGCGAGCAGGCGGCCTATGGGTAGATGAACTACCACATGTTCTCTAGGCCATTAGGACGACTGAAAAAGGGTCGACTGGAGAGACTCCATTCCTCCTAACCTATGGTGCAGAAGCTGTTCTTCCAATTGAACACTACGAGCCGACTCTTCGAGAAATGTTATACAACGAAGAGGCGAACTGGGAGTCCATGCGTCTGGCTTTGGACTCACTCCCATAAAGAAGGGGCAATGCAGCCTTGCGCCATGAAATTTACCGCCTGAGAATGACCAGATTATATAACAAAAAAGTGCACAGGCGTCCACTCAAAGTGGGGGACTTTGTACTAAGAAAGATGAAAGCAGTCGGTAGGGCTAATGGGTCCGACAAATTAACTCCCAACTGGGAAGGACCCTACCGAATCTATGAAGAGGTCTGGGACGGCACCTACCGCCTGGAAACACCAGACGGCCAACCCTTGCCTCGAACCTGGAATGTAGATAATCTCAAAAAGCATTATTTTTGAATGATGTAAATAGCCGAGAGCTACCTAATAAAAGTTTGCTATTTCACTTCATTTATTTTGTACTAAGAGGGGCATGCCTACTGGTAAAACAGTCGGCTACTCTCCATGCTTTTTATTTACGCGTTGAATTGAGAGGGGCATGCCGCTTGTTCTATACAACCGGCTACTCCCCCATACATAAGTTCACCAAGAACTATCTAAGGCCTATGGCCGAAATGATCAGACCAGGCCGCAGGCCAACTAATCCAACTTTTAAACTAATCCGACCTGTCCCAACATCATAGCAGGCGTCCGGCGGCATCCATCCGGATGAAATTCGTCGCAGAGAGCAGCTCCCTTTTGGGTGGAACATTGTTCTATAAATTAATTACACGACACCTATACGACTGTCTACTAAGACAACCACGTAGCCGTTTCTGAGACAAGGATAACTCTCACTGGTCCAACAAGTGTTAGCAGTTAACATCCGCGTCAGATAACCGACTGTACTACTTGGGATAAGTACAGCCGGTACCTTTTGAGTAAATAGCCAACAAACAATGGCGAATAAAGGGGTCCAATCGGCTTCCGCCGCCTGGTACCTCTACTACTCAAACAATAGTGACGGCGACTAAGTGACGTCCAGGTTTACTTATAGTCACTCCTTAAAACTTGGTTTGAAATTGAAAAAGGTTTTCACATACCGCCTGTTCTTACTAAGTTATCACACCTTGAGTAAAAATCCACCAAAATTTGGTAAGTCAAGGGGACTAACCGGCCTAAGCCGCTTAGTGCCTCTACTACTCAAACATAACCATGGAAAGCGAGTAATCACTCTCATACTTAGCCGATTTCAAAAGATATGACGGGACCGCCTGTCTAAAGGTGAACCAGTCGTCAAAATACTTAGAGACCGGTTGGATAAATGGTCGAATGATCACCTAACCTGGAATTTAGACAACCAGTCGTCCAGGGGCATAGGCAGCTCTATCTGTCTGACTGCAACTATCGGCCATACATAACTGTTGGTATGACATGCAAGCGGATATCGGATATCAGAGTTTCGACACTTAACAAAAATAAAAAGAAAAGCAAAAATCGAAATTTGGCAGCTAAGGCAACCTAAAAAGATGGTCGCCAAAATTCTATTAATAGCCGGCCATAAAAACCGGCACAAATATTCAAGACCCCGACCCCCTGGCCGAGTAAAGATACAAAAATAAACCGACCATAAAGACCGGTAAAATATTCAAAGACCCCGACCCCTTGGCCGGGTAAAAGAGATACAGAAACAAACGGCACGCAGGCCAAAGAAAAGAAAAAGAAGACATAAGAATCAAGATAGGGGCAGATCTTCAACAACAACAGCCGCCTCAGAAGCATTCTTCTTGCTTGTCTTGGCATCAGCTGCACCCTTTTTAGACGCATCTGCCCCAATCGGCACCAAGGCCACTATTGGCTCCTCCTCCTCCTCTAGCGCATCATTCTCAGCAACCGCTAGCAGGACTTCTTGGTTATACGTTTCAAAGCATTGGCGAAATTGTTTTTCCCAAGAAGCAAAGTCGGCGTTTGGAAAGAGGCGAGTCCAGGTCATGCGCTGGATTTGGGCCGAGTCCTCCATCATGTCTCGAACCAAATCCTTCTTCTCTTTCTCAGCCTTGGTCGAGAGCTCTTCAGTGAGGCTCTTCTGCTGGTTTACCAGGCGTTCCTTGAGACGCTCCAAGGATTTCTCCAAGGAGTCGTATTGGTTCATCTTTTGCTTAATTAAGAGGCTTCAGCTCGGCTCTAAGGTTCTGGATGGTCGCCTCCAACTCATTGTTTTTCTTCTTGGCCGCCTCCAACTAAGTCCTAATAGCAGAAGTAGCCTGCGCCTGATAATAAAGAATATCAGTTGTCAAAATCTCATTTTAGGCAATTTGAAACATTGCCTTTGTCACAGTCAGAGGCGGCCATGGCTTTAGCAGCCTTTACCTCTTTGTTCTTTGCATTAATTGGCTTGCGAAGGCTGTTTACTCGTAACAAGGACTATAAGAGGAAGCAGGCGTCAGGATCCAAAACTATGTACAACATGAACCATTAAACAGCAAAAATACGCTAAGTATACCTCAGCAAGGAGCCCTGCAATTCCATCTAGGTCAAGGATGCCGACACCCCGGACCGCGTCCCTCTCTGCTGGAGGGACGGCTTTAATCATGGACTTGGCCACTTCGACCAGGTCCGGTTCTTGAGGGCCGGCTGCATCAAAAGTAAACAGAAACTTTAGACATGAAGGTGAAAGAAAAGTGGGTCGAAGTCTAGAAGAGCAGTTTCATACTTCTAGGCGGCCTGTTAGGATTTTGAGATGGAGTGGATGGTTGTTTGTCAGCAGCCAACGGTCTCCTGGCAGAACCAGGTGAACTCCCCACAGTCGTCTTCCGGGATTTGGGGTCCGGCTGTTAGGAGGAGGATGCTCTTTGGGTGCCCGTCTGCAAAAAGACAAATGGTTAATATTTGTATAAACCCAACCTTTTAAAAGAAAAAGGGGGAAGATGAAAGCTGGGAACTCAGTAAGGGCGTCTCCTTGGTAGGAGAATCAGCTGATGAGTGTTGTTACATGACGGATGCTCGTAGCAGAGCAGTCGCTGTTTTGGAGGCGGTTATTTTGCTCATGGCTTCTGCTGCATAAAGGAACGCAAAAGTTAGAAAAATTCAGAAATAATTTCCACAAGAGTACGCATTCAAAAGATCGGCTACCTCTAGAGCACCGACTGCTAAGGCCATAGGCGGCCAGGAAGTACTCATCATAGAGCCATTTGTAACTTGGGACGCAGTTCAGGGGTACTTGCTCTCGTACCCCTGTAGTAGAGTTGGCCCTGGTCTCTACTTTAAAGAGACTCTCAATAATAAGGAAGGTGCTTCTCCAATCCTTCCATTTGTTCTCTTTACCTCTTGTCATGAGGTAGCCTTGGTGGCTCGTCAATTGGTACCAGCCGGTACCACCTGCCTTAGGGGTCCGGCTGAGATAGTTCATATGGGCGAATGCCTCGAAATTTGGCTCCATCCCATACATTTCACATCCGGCTACATAACCGAGGACATTGCACCAGGAATTTGGGGCTAACTGCCATAACCCCAACTCATATCCGTCAAGAATTTGTTGAACAGCCGGATGTAAGGGGAAACGCAGACCAGCCCTAATGGCCGCCTCATAGCAGCCAAAGCAGGCGCTATCATAACTGGTCTCAGCCGGCCAGACGATTGTGTCTTCTGGATCTGGCACAAAAACCAGAAATCCAGGGCCCATTACATGGTCCGCTACGAAGCAGCCCACTTTTTCTTGCATGGCCTTGATTCGACCTTTCGGAACGGTGGATTAGTAGGGAGTGTTCTGCTCTCTTTCGGAAAGTCTTGCCTCATGTAGGCGGTCGTGCCCCTCCTCTAAGTCGAGAGAAAGGTGACCTGAAGAGTTGGAGTCATACTCGTCCTCTAAAGAGTCCGACTCCTCCCCTCTCCTTGAGGGGCCCGCCTCCTCTCCTTCAATAGGAGCGGGAGAATACGTAGACATGTCTACGGTAAAATGAGAAGGGACCACCTTGATCCCTCCCTCGGAGCTATCGGCAGCCGAGCCGCCTTGGTTCACTTCAACATCTGGCGTATGGTTAGATGTTTCACTAATCGGCACCTGGAAGGATGAGTCGTCCGAATTGGTGATCCTAGCTGTTCTTTTTGTTCTGGCCATTATGTTCTGCATAGACACAGAGACAGTCGGACTTTGTATAAAGGGCAAAGATTGGATTGAAAAGGGGCAGGCGGCACTCCTAGTCCTAGACTCAGCCGTCCCCGGTGACCGGCTGATCACTAACCTAGGTTGTGTCGTGTGCTTCCGAGGTGCCATTTCAAAAAGAAAAAAATAAAGAAATGAAAAAGAATAAAAGAACGGACGGTTACCTGAACGATTGAGAAGTTGACGAAGATCTGGAAAAGTAATCCGAATATCAGCCAGCTTGTCAGAAAAGGCGGTAGGCTGGAAATGTCCAAAATGTCAGAGCAGGTTCAGGGGTCCGAGTGTTCTCTTAAAAAGTTCTCAAGTGTGAACAAATGTGAAGTCAACATGCCTTTATATAGGAAAGGGAAGAAGTTGAAGGGACACTCTTCAAATTCGAAAAAATGAGGGGGAAAAACTCCCGACCTTTCACCAAATGACACATGTAGCATGTCGTTGCCTGTTACGGGCCGACACCTGTCACAGGTGACATGTGACCAGTCTCGTGCCACCTGTGAGGGGCAAATGATTAAGGGATTTTGCTCCCACCAATCGGAATGCGCCACGTGGGCCAATCAGGTCCTGCCACGTGTCCTCTAATTGGACCTGTCAGAGCCTGCCACGCGGCACGTGCCTATTTGTCCACCATGGACCTATTATGTCACGACACGTGGCATCCTCCATGCCTAATGGAAAAACCGGTCATCTAGGCCCAACTTCCAAGGGAAGCCCAATCAGCCCTAGGTTAACTTAAACCTAGGAGTGGCATGCTTCCCAAGGTTATAAATACCCTCATTAATCCTCATTAAAGGGGATTACGCTCATAAATTACTCTCACCTAGAGAAATACACTTTATCTTTCTGCATTAATTACTCCTTAAACAAGTACTAACTTGACCGTTGGAGGCGGAACTCCAATCACTTGGAGTCTCCGTTTGTTTTGCAGGTACAGGCGTCCGGTTCCAGTCTCGGAATTGTAACTCTCCCGCAGGACATCAAAAAACCTCGAAACAATCCTCATCCGGTATTTGTAGTCCTGCTCATTCTCCTCAATGTGTCGGTTCTGCTCAGCCTCTAGTGTGGCCTTGAAGTTGCCCCGGGAGGCGACCATCTCCTTCTGTAGACGGCCGACGTCTACTTTGAGAGTGGCGTTCTCTTTCTTGGTCTCCTCTTAGGACATGAGACCCGCCTGAGCATTTTTTAGCTCTAACTCAGCATTGTCGAGCTCTGCCTCTAGATTTAATGCCTTCAGATTAGCCTCATTGAGGGCAACCTTGAGCTGCTTGATTGAGTCCGCTTGTGACAAGAGCTCATCTTTAGTCTCAAGATCATGAATTAGCATTTCATATAGAGCAATGTCAGTGGTATCAGACGCATCTTTTTTGGCCCACCTTACCTCTTCCTGCTTTCGGGCATACGGCTTTTTTAGCCCTTCTACTCGCAACATTGTCTGTATATATGCAGACGGTGTTAAAGGAGCAACCGACAATATACTTGGAAGAAATTGAGTATAACTATAATACCTTAGACAACATGGCCAGGATGCGGTCAACATTGAACGCATGTATCCCCAGGATGGCCTCCTTGTCCTCCTTGGAGACGGCCTTCAGCATGGCCTTAGAGTACTGCTGCACCGAGGGGATAGATCTGCACCAAAAAGAGATGGTGAGAAAGCTACATATGCACCTCCAATAGATTGTTGGCTACTAGAGGAACCTTTTGACAAAGGATGAGAATGTGACTTGACCTGCATGGGCCAGCTAAGCTCAAAGGAGGAGTTAAAGTGGTCAGCAGTATCTTGGGGATGAGGCTAAAGGCTCAGATTGCCTAAAACCACTGCATAACCGCTTGCAGCTTCGGGTGGCTGGCCACCCTGCGCCACCTCAGGGGCACCCGGCTGGAATAAATGGTCAAACTCAAGACTGACGTTTCTGATGCTCTTCCCCTCAACAATCAGACGGTGTTTATCAAGCGGAAACTTTGGGGCTTTCTGAGCAAAAGCTTTTTTTTTGGACTTGTTGGAGCTGGTAACCTCCTCAACAATCCTTGGTTTGATCATTTTAGAGAATGACCTAGGAGCCTTGTCTCCACCCTGAGAGAGCCAGGAATTATTCATACAGTCGGTTCAAAACTGTGAATACAAAAATAAGGAAAAGGAGAAAAGGGGACAAGCGTTTATACTTGGCCTTTAGCCGCCAGTGCGGCTCTCTTCTTCTCCGCATTCTCTTTGCGGATGTTTGCTGCAGAGCGAGCAGGCGTTTTATCTTGGGAAAGCATCCTTTTAGCGGTTCTGCAAAAGTCACCGTCCGTCTAATTATCAAGCAATAAATCACAAGTTAAAAACACTAAAGGCGGCATAATATTGCCGGATGCATGCCCTACGTACATATGTCAAATCTGGGGCTTAACCCACAAGCGTCAAAAACGCCTCATCTCTTAAAAACTCATGTCTGGGTACCCAATTTTTAGGTACACTTATTAACTCCCCGGTTGAGAGAGTGGTGGTTGTAAGATCGAAAAACCCCGCCTCTATTATTTTCTCATAGTCCTCATCTGTGACTTATGGAAATCTACATTTCTACCCCATCAGATCCAGCTACCATATGTACGTGCGGAGTTCATAGTTGTCTCGCTCTTTGGTAGCAGAAACCAGATAGAATCAATTCTTCCAATTTGACCACTTAGACGTTTGTGTCTAGGGTCATCAAGTATTTTGGGTAGGTGGTCAAGGTATACCATGCTCTCCACCCAACTGGGCTACGGCTCAAATAATGCATGTTGGCAAAGGCCTCCCAGCCGGGATGAAGACCCTACATCTCACAGGCGGTGATGTAGCCCAGGATGTTAACCCAGGGGTTAACTGCCACACGCCTAGGCCATATCCTTGCAGGATAGCCTTTATTGAATCATGGATGGGGAAACAGAGACCGGCTAGGAAAGCCACCTCATAGCATCCAAAATAGTTATTTGCGTTGGGCTGGTCATCTTTCCAAGCTATGATCCCCATCTCAGGCGGCACCCGGATGACATAACCCTCACCAAGACGACGTTTGGATGTGAAGGCCTCCAGGTGCTTCTCCATGTTTGCCCTGTCTCTGGAAAAAACATGGATCCGGAAAGGGTCCCCCTCATTATTCAACTTAGATCTCTCCTCTGCATCACTACCCTCAACCAGTGATAGTGAGATGTTGCTCTCTTCAGAGCTAGACCTAGACACAGAGGCAGACTCACTCCCGTCTCTCTCAGAAACAGCGTCATCCGCCTCCTCAGCGCCAGATTCAGAGACGGCTTCTTCATCGTCTCCATTCTCAGATTCGAGGATCCCGTCACTAGGAGTGCTGGGTGCACACATAAGGGATCCTCTTGCTTCTTCAGCCTGTTCTACCTCAGGCGGCGCACCTTCTGTGCTCTTTCCCTATACTCCGGATCTACAGCCGTCCACCTAGTCCTAGCCATAGTGTCCTACACAGACACGGAGATGGTCAGATTGGGAGATGAACAAGAGTGATCCCAACACCCAGGGACGGCACCCCCAGTCCTAGACTCAGTCGCACCAGGGGATCGGTTGCCCTCTAAACTATATTGTGTCGTGTGTGCTGTTGGTGAATCTATTTCTTGAATGATATGTACACAAACGGAAATATATGAAAGAGAAAAGAAGGGGAGAGACGGTACTTCAAAGATGACCTGAAAAGTAGTCAAGCGTTGACCGCCTGAACTAGCAGGCAGAAATCAGAAAATTGCTTGCAAGAGGCTTAGACGGTTGACTGGATGTACCCCCCTGGAAAATAGAGAATTGTTTGCAAACCCCATAGATGATTCTCATAAATTTTCCTGTCTGTCAAAGGCACAGACGTTTTACCGGCTACATGAGAATTGTTTAACGGATACTCAGACAGTTCAGATGATCCCCCATTTGAGAAAAATGCAGGCGGTAGACCGGCTGTGTCTAACAGTAAATGAAGGCAATTGCTTGAAGGATACATAGGCGATTGTCAAACATTTTCTCTCTAAAAAACGGTTGACACTTTCTAAATTTTGGAAATGACCAAAAAAGGGAAGGGTAAAAAATTCTATTTATAGGAGGGTAATTCTCCCAGAAAGTGAATAGTTAAAACTGTTCACCAGTATCCTAGTGAAATATGGTGATTGTCAAGGGTGTTCCTGTAATTCTCCCAGAAAGTGAACAGTTAACCAGTATCCTAGTGAAAAGTGTCACAAGTGCCACGTGGCATGCCACATCACACCTGTGAGGGGCAAATGTTTTGGGTAAAAATACCCCAAGGCCACGTGGCCCAATAAAATGGTGACACGTGTCACCTTAAGAGAGGTTCAAAATAAACCAATCCTCTATTGACATGTGACACCCCCAATCATTGGAAAATGGCGGCTCTCAAGGCCCAAATCCCGAGATAGCCCACCATTTCTAGGTTTTCGTAATCTAGGATGGCGGCATGCATCCCAAGACCCTATAAATAGAAAGATATTACCACCAAGAAAAGGCATTCGAAAATAGTCACAAAAACAGAGCAATCATTGATTGCAGATATTTACTCCTGATCTCGGAATCCGAGAAGATACTTTACTTTCCGTACTTTTTACTTCGTCCGTACACGTTCTAACTTGATCGTCGGAGGCGGAACTCCACCCAACCGGAGTCTACGTTGTTTTGCAGGTACAGGCGCCCGGAATCCAATCTTGGAGTTGTAATTCTCCCGAGGGACACAGAAAACCCCGAAATAGGTAAGGCCCTTCCCAATTTGGGGTTAGTTTGCCATCCTTTTTTGCTCGGCCCACCGCTTCCATTTTCCTCAAGACCAAGTCTCCAATCTTAAGCGGCCTCTTTAACACTTTGCGATTATATGCCCTTATCATCCTTAGACGATAAATTTTGTGTCTAAGTGACGCATTGCCCCTAGCTTCTGGGAGGAAGTCTAGGGCAGTCTTTATGGCCTCCCAATTGGCTGATTCATAATAAAGCATCACTCGTAGAGTGGGATCATACATTTCAATTGGGAGCATGGCCTCAGCACCGTAGACCAGAAAGAATGGGGTCTCCCCTCTTGAACTCTTTGTCGTCGTTCGAATAGACCATAACACATTGACCAACTCATCAGCCCATAGGCTGCCCGCTTTTCTCAAGCTTCCGCTTGATGCCATTGGAAATCAATTTGTTGTATGCTTCAACTAGGCCATTTGTCTGTGGGCGTCCGACCAAGGCAAAACAATGTGTTATGCCCTGGTCGCTCAGCCAGTCCCTGAGTTGTTCGGTCTCAAATTGCCGTCCACTATCGAACACCATTGACTGTGGCACACCAAAGTGTGTGATTATGTTCTTCCAGATGAAGGCGAATACATCTTTCCATTTATTTCCTTGGACGGCCTCGGCCTCTACCCACTTCGTGAAGTAGTCAACTACTACTAACATGTACCGCCTCTGTCTGGATGCTGGTGTATATGGCCCCAAGATGTCCATGCCCCATTTTTCAAAGGAAAGTGGACTAGTAATGGCCAACAAGCTGTTTGTCGGGCTGTGAATAAGGGTTACAAATCTCTGGCACTTGTCACATTTTTTCACCATTTCTATGGCATCCGAATTCATGCTTGTCCAGTAAACCCCAGATGGGTGACCTTCTCTACTAAGGCTCGTCTGCCTATCTATGTTCCGTAATTCCCCTGATGGAGGTCATCCAGCACTTCATGCCCCCTCTTAGGCGTGACACATTTCAGATAGGGCTTTACAAATGATCTTTTGAACAAGTCCTCTCCTTTTATCTCAAACCATGCCACCTTCTTCTTCATCAGCCAAGTCTCCTTTGGGTCGTCCGGAAGAACTCCATCCTTAAGATAGGAGATTATTCTATCCATCCGTGTGGAGCTTCTGTCAATTATTTGCACGGCTTCGGAATCAATGCTCCGCTTGGAGAGGGCGTCCGCCTGATGATTCTTGGATGGGGGGACTTGTTGTAGTGTGAAATGCTCTAGGCTCTCGGCCTCATCCTTCATCATTTGTAGATACTTAATCATTTTCAGCTCCCTAGCCTCGTAGTCACCATTCACTTGGCTGTCTATCAGCTGAGAGTCTAAACAGGCATCAATTTTAGTTACCCCGGCCGCCTTACACATTGTGAGGCCGCCTAGAAGGGCTTCATACTCGGCCTCGTTGTTAGAGGCTTGGAAATGAAATATTAAAGCATACTCAAACTTGTCTCCTTCTAGAGATAGATGTACGATACCAGTGCCGCATCCGGTCACCGTTACACTTTCATCCACAAAAACTTTCCAAATCTGATCCCTTGTCAGCTGTAAATTCGACCGTGTCATTTCGACCAAGAAGTCTGCAAAGGCCTGGCCCTTGATTGCATTTCTGGGTTCGAATGTGATATCAAATCCTCTCAACTCTAAGGCCCATTTAAGAATTTGATCGTTGGCCTCCAATGTTGTGAACAACTTCTTTAACTGTTGGTCCGTGTAGACCACAATCGAATAAGCAAGAAAGTATGGCCTTAACTTCTTTGATGCCATGAACAATGCCAGGCCGAACTTTTCTATAGATGGATACTTAAGCTCGACAATGTGCAGAATATGGCTGATGAAATACATAG
The DNA here is from genome assembly GCF_001683475.1 of Chenopodium quinoa. NCBI lineage: Eukaryota > Viridiplantae > Streptophyta > Magnoliopsida > Caryophyllales > Amaranthaceae > Chenopodium > Chenopodium quinoa. The sequence goes on from NW_018744239.1 coordinate 10,061,431, forward strand.
GGATCTGATGGCCATCCCTTTCAGTAAGCAGGACGGCGCTCAAGGAATTATCTGAGATAGCCAAATACATATAATGCTTCTCATCTTTGAGTGGATTAACGAGCCGAGGAAGTGTATGGAAGTGATTTTTCAACTGTATGAAGGCTTCCTTGGCCTCCTCTGTCCACTCAAACATTGCTCTCTACTTGATAATCAGGAAAAAATGGCGGCACTTATCCCCTCATCTTGACAGAAATCATTCGAGCGCAGCTAAGCAGCTGGAAAATCTTTGAACTTCTTTTACAGTTCTGGGCAATTTCATGTCTAAGACCGCCTGGATCTACTCAAGGTTAGCCTCAATGCCTCGCTGATCAATCAGAAATCTGAGAAATTTGCCGGACTCAACACTAAAGATACACTTCTTTGGATTTAACATCATCTTATGCCGCCTGAGTTCAGTAAATGTTTTTCCGAGGTCCTTCAAATTATCGGCCAGCCTCTTTGATTTAATAATCATATCATCAATATAAGCCTCCATGTTCCGGCTGATCTGATCTCTGAAGACCGTATTCACAAGTATCTGAAATGTTGTAGAGGCGTTCTTCAGGCCAAACGACATAACTTTGTAGCAATATAGACCCTGCTCGATCACAAACGCTGTTTTTTCTTGACCTTCCTCCCACAAAGGGATTTGATGGAATGCAGAGTATGCGTCCATAAAACTCATCAGGCTATGCCCGGCCGTTGAATCAACTAGACGGTCAATTTTAGGCAAGGGAAAGCTATCCTTAGGGCATGTCTTGTTGAGGTCGGTGTAATCCACGCATATCCTCCAAGTTTCATTCGACTTCTTGACAAGAACTACAATGGCCACCCAGTCAGGGTGGTAACATTGCCGAATGAAAACGGCGTCCAGCAGCTTTTCAACTTCAGTTGCAGCCGCTTGATTCCTCTTTTCTCCATGATCCCTCTATTTCTGACGAACAGGTCTTACGGCCGGGTTCACATCCAACTTATGAACTGCTAAGTCTAGGCTGGTTCCCGGCATCTCAGGAACTTCAAATGCAAACACATCTCTGAATTCTCTTAACAGATTCACCCAGTCATCTCCAAGAAAGCGCATGGCCATAGTACCCACTTTGATCGTCCGATCAGGCTGGTCCGGGTCAAGCACTATGTCCGTATGATCGCCGGTCGTCTGTGGCCTCACCTCTTCTGGCCGGCCGACGGTCATTAGCTGTTGGGCTTGCTCTTTCTTAATCGACTTGTGCTTCTTGCCAACCTGGTATGTTTGGAGTGACCTCTCTTCGGTTATTTGCACGGACGCAATCACATGTCCGAGTGTTGTCGGCTTCACAGCCAGCAAATTACATTCTTTGGCCATCTTCTAATTTCCTTCAATGGAACCTATCTTCCCATCTGACCGCTCAAACTTCATCAGCATCAAGTGAGCGACAATTACCGCCTTTTCCGATGTCAAAGTTGGGCGGTCGATGATAACATTGTAGCCAGTGATCTCCTGAACAACTGGAAAGTAGATGACCATGTCCCCTCCTTCTCCCTTTTTCCCAAATCAGACAGGAAAGTCTATCTGTCCGACCGGGTGAATAATACTCCCACCAAACCTAACCAACGGGTGAGAGATATCCTTTAGGGTGTCCTCTAGGAACTTCATATTCTTCAAACATCCTAGACTGATAATGTCGGACGAGCTGCCGGTGTCTATTAGCACTCATCCGACCTTCAAATTGGTAACTTTCAAGATGAACACCATGGGGTCATTGTGAGGGACCTATATTTTTCCTCGGTCTGCCTCGCAGACTATCACTTTTGGAAAGGGCTCGAGCATTACCCCTTTAGTGTGCATCACATTTTCAAAATTGCAAGCATCCGGCTTGATTCCTTTCATAGTAGGGTTGCGTGCAACAAAGCCGCCTGATATGACGGCCACAAACCTTGAGTCTGCGCTGTTTCCATCATCATCTTTTCTTTCTCTTTTTTTTTCTTCTTCTAGGATTTAGTGTCTATCCGAGAGTAGGTGAACTTGGACTTCAGGACGTACGAGTTGAGCATGCCCTTCTTGGCCAGTTTATCCAACAACCTCTTCAAATTGTTGCAATCGTTCGTGTCATGCCCCACATCCTTGTGGTAATGACAGTACTTGTTCTTGTTTCTGTACTGGGTCGGCCCTCTCAAAGGCTGAGGCTTCTCAAACTCAAACTTGTCTTTGATTTCCATCAAAATTAAATAATAATCTTTGTTGTACTCGTACTGAGGCTCGTACGTCTTGGCTTTCTTTGATTTAGAATTCTTTTCTTTTGATGCTTCCTTCCTTCTTTTTGTCGGCCGAGTCTTGCTAAGAAGATTGTTTTTTCTCGGCCCCCTTGGCTGGCTCTTCTGATTTTGTAAGGGAACAAAAATCAGCTGCCTCAGTTAGGGCTGTACACCGGTCCAAAATCGGGCCGGGCCTAGACCGGACCTGTTGGGACCGGGACCTGAATTAGTGAATTTGAAGACCAGAGACCAGACCTGATTCAATAGGTCCAGTTTTGGGTCAGACCTGAACAATCAGGTCCGGTCCGGGTTAGGACTTGAACAGACCTGTTTTGTATTTTTTTCGTTTTTTTTAATAAATAACCTGTTGGACCTGCATATGGACCTGTTATGATAATTTTAGACCTATTGTATAATTTAAAAATTACATAATCTCAAATTATCAATCACAAAATTACATAAACTCTATATAGTCCCAATTCTCAAACACAAAAATAGACTAAACTTGTAAAATTAACAAATAATTCATAATTACATAGTCTAAGTCTCAAATACTAGAAAGACATAAATTGTCCAAAGACAACTTGAATTTTGACGAGTTACATTGCAGCAGACCTTTGACATTTGTTGAGAAAAAGCAGCAGACCTTTTGGATTGAGAGCTCTCCATCTACAATATAATTATACAAAATATAAGTAATTTTTAAGTAACAATTATAAACACATACCATTTTGTAAAAAAATGTGAGAACAACTTACATTGCAACAATAAGATCCGTGGTTCCTTGTTGATCCTAAAATGGCTAAACATATAAAACAATAGAATTCAATACATTTTATTCAAAAAAATAAATACACTAAAAAATAAAAACAGAAAATTAAGCAATTGAAATTAACAATCAGTAAGCAGCAAGTAGATTTGCAAGCTAAACCAACATCCAATTAGACCAAACAAACAATAATCCAAGACCTAACCTATCAAAATTAGCAAACTAATCATCAACATATTCAAAACCAACAAAACCAAAAATGAATCAAAATTATACTGTGAGGAGCAAAGTAACAACCATTATAATCTCATTCTTGGTCATAAACATATAAATTCTCACACTTAATTCAATATTTCGAATACAATTATACCCAAACATAATTAGATTTACATTTTTTAAAAAAGTACTTACAGGAGGTAGTAGCGGGGGCTAGCGGCGGTGGCTGTCTGGTTGATGCGGCGTGCAGGGAGGGTTGTCGCGTTGGTGGGCTGTGGCTGGTGGGCGCTTAGCCAGTGTCTGGTGGTCGCCTGAGGGGAGAGATTGAGTGCGTGAGGCGTGACTGGGTCTGGCCGTCTGGGTGTCATGACTCTCGTGAGAGAGTGAGGCTATGAGGGAGTTAGGGTTTAGAAAGGAAAACTGATTTTTTGTTTTGATTTTTGAATTTTTTTTTTTTAAACACAATTTTACCGGGTTTCAGGTCCGGACGTGAAACCCCCGGTTTTAGACCGGAACCGGAATCCCTGAATTTCAAGGACCGGGACCGGACTTGAATCTACAAGTCTGAATCAGGTCTGGTCCCAACAGGTCCGGTTCGGGTCGGTTTTCAGGTCCGGTTCGGGTCAGTTTTCAGGTCCGGTCCTGTTTATGTACACCCCTAGCCTCAGTATATGATTCGGCTTCCCACAGAACAGTTGTGTATGTCCGAATCTTTTTCCTGATCAGATCAAACTTGAAACCATTATGCCTTAAAACTCGAAGGAACTTCGAGTAGGCCATCTCATCCGGCAGATTATGAATTTGAGCTTTCTCTAAGTTGAACCTCTGGACTTACGAGCGCAACCCCTCTTTCTTTCCTTGGACGATGGTTGCCAAGTTAAGACTAGTCTTCCGAGGTGAAATATTGTAGGAGAAGTTAGGTTCTGATTATGCTGTTTATTTGGATGCAAAGCAAAACTTGGATAAACTAAAGTCTTCATTTGAGCCAATACATACTTCTAATAAAGAGGTTATTATGGACATAAAGAGGTGGTGTGATAGATTTCCAGGAATCAAGTTCGACAAATTAGACTTGGTATCTTTTGTTGTCCTATACATTTCCTCTATTGCTTTAATTATATCCTTTATTGAATTTATGATTTCATCTATTACTTTAATGATATCTTGTATTGTTTTATGATTTCCTCTATTAATATAATGATATCCTAAAGTGTCTTAATGACTTCCTCCATTACTTTATTGATTTTCTGCATTGTAATCATGATTTCCTCTTTTCCTTTAATGATATCATGTACTATTCTATTATGGTTATCTAGTGCTTTAATGATATCCTGTATTTTATAAAAGATTTCTTCTATTTCCTTAATGATATCCTGTATTTGTATTCATGATTTTATGTTTTGCTTTAATGATTTCCTGTATTCATATTCAGATTTCCTCTGTTGCTTTCATGATATCCTTCATCTGGATTAATGATTTCCTCTTTTGCGTTAATGATATCCTGTATGTTTTTCAGATATTTTTTTCTTGTTCATAAGCATAATCATTATGCAAATATTGTGGTTAATACAATTGGAAATGAGAAAAGAAGACCTGCAGTTGAGATCATTGATAACCGAAGGGATAAAATTATAAGATATAAAAATAGAGACAATCTGTTGGTAAGTTAATTTTTTTATTTTTTGTTTTTTTTACATTTTATTCTGTTTTATTTTCTATTATTAACTTAATATCTAATTTTTCATGTAGATTGATTCTGTACATGAAGCTGGTGGGAAAATTTTTTAACAGAAAATTTTATTTAATCTTTGTACATGGGGTGAGAATAAGTATCTTAATTTCAAATGGAGGTCAACAAAAGAAGTTGAAGATTTTGGTTTTTATGCAATCAAAGCTATGGAGCTATATAATGGTGGCAGCGATGAAACTCTATCAGAATTGAATTCGGTAATATATTATTTTATCTACACAATTTTAATTCTTATTTCTTTTATTTTTTTGAAACTTACAATATTCATTTTTCCTTTATCTTATACAGAAAGTTAATAGGAAGGTTTTTAGGTGTAAGCTGGTATTGGACTTGGTGCTTCACCCTAAAAACCCCTATTTTGATGCTATTCGAATGGATTGTGCAAGTTTTTGTCAAAAGAAAAAGCAACTTCTTACACAGTAGAAAATTAGGAAGAAAAAGGAATAAGTTTTTAATGTTGAACAAGCCAGATTAGAAAGAGAAGCAAGGACTTTGGCGGCTAAACTTACTTTACAGCATAAAGAAGAATCAAAGCGAGATAAAAATTTGTGATTATAGGTTTATATATATATATATTATTTTTTTACAATTCTATTATAGGTTTTTTTTATATATGTAATATATATATATATATATATATATATATATATATATATATATATTTATATATATTTAATTTGTAATTATTTTATATATTTTATATATGGAGGATATGTTTTAGTTGTCTAAGGATAGCATTTACTTAAAAGATGATATGATTGTTTTTGTTATATAGGGTCACAATCTATTTTTTGGTTGAAGATTTTTTCTTAACTGAGGATATTACATATTCGTTTGAGGATATAATTTTTTTTGTTTAAGGGTGTCTTACTGATTTAAAAGTCAATTAAAAACTAATAAGAGTGATTTTAAGAGGTTATTAGTAAAGCGATATAGGATATGTTTTATTAATTGCGGGTATTATATATTCCTTAAAGGATATCATTTATACGTTTGAGGATGTGTGAGTGATTTAAGAGGACATGTTTCTTTTGGATTTATGATATGAAAAATATTGTTTCATATGGCCTTATGATATCATAAATACGATACAAGTTATGTTTCTTATGTACTTATGATATCGATAATACGATATAGGATATGTAATTGATCACTGCTGATATATTTTGTAGTATATATGATATTAATAATGCGATAGAGGACAAATGATAATATAATTGTCAAGTCACATAGTTTATAAAATGTAACAGAAATATTCTACCAAACAAATTTAAATTATTGCGGATTTGGAGTTTTTGCTCCAAATTCATTAGCATGTCTAGTAGTTGTCTTTCTCTTCTCGAAGTGACCTCTAATTCTGTTGTTTCTTCTAGGTGGCCTTCCTTTGGTTTTTGGTCGTAAAGGATCAGGTACTATTTTTCTTCTTTCCTCTTCTTCATTAATTTCCTTAATTTTCTCCTCATCTGATTGAAATGCTTTCTTCACTGTCTGATACATCTTGTCAAGAGACTCATCACACACTTTTTTAGCATCAGTGTTTGTTTGACAAATGCATACTAAATTGTAAAAATTTCTTGCAATAGTGTGGCTCCATGGAGTGTCTAGCGTTGTTTTTTCTTTTGCAACTTCTTGCACACTTCCTGAAAAATTTTAAATACAATATATAACATTTGAGTAAGCATATTAAATAGTTTTTACTAACTTTAAACTTATACTGTATTATACATACCTTCTGTGTCATCCCAAATTGAAGATTTTGCAACTTTTGTCCATCTTTTCGTAATGTATCTTGGAGGAATGATGAACACATTATGCATATGAATTACCCTAAGTATATGAAAACAAATTATACCCGTTTCAATTAAACATAAGTAGGAACAAGCAAATTCCTTCAGACTATCACAATAAAACACACTATGGCTATGTTTGAACTCTTCATCTGAAGACACTTCAAACATCTTTAGGCCAACTGTCATTTCATTTGACACATCTATAATATACAATCTCATACTTGTGTCATATTCCTCTTCAAAGTCTTTAAAAAAGTTCATAGTGTAAATTTCAGCCGCCTGTTTCAAGAGTTTGAATTTTTTCTTTGGCTATTTTGTTCTACATCTGAACATATCTGCCTTTTCATTGCTTCTCCACCTTTGTACAGTAGCTTCAAATATATGAAAGAATTCATATAATGAAGTTTTTTTGCTGGCTTTGAATGATATTGCTCTATTTGTAGTTTATACCTTTGGGACGACAAAATTCTAGCAGAAAATATGTCTTTGCTAAACATGGGACACCATTAATGTCTTAGTCCATACAGTCTATCAAACCACTCTTTCTCTTCTAATCCATACTTTTGAATCATATCATTCCAACAATCATCAAATTCTTTCTCATCATCACAGCCATATAAGCATTTGTCAAACATGTTCTTGAAATCTTCATTGCTTTTAAGCTGACCAAATCTTGATACAAAGTTTTTTTGGAGATGCCACAAACACAACCTATGTCTAGAATTTGGAAAAACCTATAAATTTTATTTATAATTATAATAATAAATTATATGGTATGAATGTGTGAGGTTATAATATTTACTTTAGAGGATACCATACAACCTTAAGAGGATATCATCCAGTCTTTGGAGGATATCATCTAGTTTTTGTAGGAAATCATCCAATTTTTTGAGGATATCATTTTTCTGTTGGATGATACACTCCATTCTTTTTGTTATCTGATATTAACCATTAAATTAAAATACTATAATTTAACTGAAAAGTATTACTTACCTTTGCAATTGCATTGTTCATATCTTGATCTTGATTAGTGAAAATTGTCTTTGGTTCTTCTCCAACCATAGACTTTTTGAAAGTTTCAAGTACCCATTCGAAAGTTCCTATAGTTTCATTTGTAATAAAAGCACATCCAAACATTGTTGTTCTCCAATGATTGTTTACTCCAACAAATGGTGCTCATATTAAACCATATTTGTTGGTTCTATGTGTGGTATCAAATATTAGTACATCTCCAAATGCTTTAAAATCTTCCAACATCATTGAATCACGCCAAAAATAACTTACTATATGATCAGTTTCACCAAACTTTAATCTGTAAAAGAAAGAAGAATATGATTCTGCCCTCTCTTGTAGTGTGTGCAGTACACTTCGCATATTACCTCCTTCAATCATCTTAGATTTATACCTAGTTACATAGTTTAATAGATCTCTCTTTGTGTGTCCTAAAGCTTCCTCTGATCCTACTTCTCTTTTAAGAAACTCATAGCAGTCCATTGGTTTAATTCCACTTTCTACCATCTTTTCAATCACTCATCATATCTCTTCTTTTACATTTCTTTCAGATTTCAAGTGATGTCTTTTTAAGGGATTAACCAAATCATGATTGTGCTTTATATTGTGTTGAATAACACAATACTCTCCAGATTCTTTCCTCTTAAATCTTATATTAGCCCTACAACCAGTTCTAGTCTCATTGACACCTTACTATTCTCTTCTTTGATGGCTCATTTTTCTCAGTTACGAATTCTGAATTTGCTATCTCCTTTTCTTTTTTCTTTCTCCATACCGTATGGCCCTCTTTTGAGCAGCAAAAATAAAAATCAGATACTATTCCATCTGCTTTATCTCGCCTAAGAGTATTTTTTCTTATAGTGAATCCAATTGCTCTTGAATGAGCTTTGTACATACGCAACGCATCCTCACGATCATCAACAAGTCTTCCAATCCAAAGATAACTTGATGTTTTCATCATTATCATATTTGAAATACTCCAAATCTGCAATTTGAAAAAATATTTAATAAGTTATAGAGAATTGTAGGGGATTTTTCAAACTCAACTTTGAGCCCCACTGTGATCAGGCATTTAAGCATTGTGGCGTCCAAAGAGAAGGAAGCTAGAGATAAAAAAAAAAAAAAAAAAAAAAAAGTTGCCAAAAAGTTTAAGGAACTTGTAAGCCGTTCACGGATGTGAAGGTTACACCCCATTCACGATCATGGAAATCGCTAAATCTATAGTGATCCAGAACCATGATTGGATATTTGGGGATGATGGTACGAATCCAACCAAAAAGTGATTGAACCCACCCTAAGTCGGCCTCTACTTAATTCTTATGATATTCATGTGCGTTTTCCGATCAACATACATACAACAAGTTATTCCTAAACCTATTTAATCTATGTTGGTTGATTATTAATGCACAAGTTAATCTATTATTGACGATCACTTGAACTAAAATCATATTAGCCTCAATTCAAATTATTAATTATCTTATTAGGCGTGATTTCAAGTAACAATTCCCTTTAAACCTGCAAGAAAGGGGCGTGATCAAGCAATAACAATAATCAAGCAACATAATAATTGACTCGACAATCATCATCATCATAATAACAAAACATTATAAACAAGATCCTAGGCATGATACTAAACAGATTAATAATAAACCCTAGCATGTCACTAATAAAAATCATAATCAAAGCATTAACCTAAACATGATACTAGAAACCAACATGATATTAGGAATATTAATTACCATCCTAAACATGATACTTTAAATCATAAAAACATCCTAACATGTTATTAGGAATCAAATCAACATCCTAACATGATACTAGGAATTAATATAATATCTTAAACATGATTTCTATATCAAAATCTAGGAATAAGGATAGTAGATCTACTCACTTTGATGCCTGGTATCTTTTTCTATCAAAATAGTACACACGTTAATAACTTCAAGAAAGATATAAATCAACCAAATAAAATAAGAATTGAAATATAAATTTGGGACCAAACCCTCAAAACTATCAACCTTTCACGTCGAGGTCGAAGGCAATGTCGAGTTGGCTAGGAATATTCAAAGCCCTTGAAGGAGGTATGGTGTTTGTTTTGGAAAAGTATCAAGGATGTATAAGGACGTGTTTAGGCTAAGGCTAAAAATCAAGAAAGAAGAGAGAGAGAGAGAGAAAAACATTAGCTTAGAAAGAGGATTAGATGATGATTATTGGTGATCAAGCTTTTTGATGATTGAAAATGGGACGACCTCTATTTATAAGAAATAAGAGGGTCAAAAGATCAGAAAAAGATCCGAATTTGAATTGGAATAAAACTCTTGCGATAGGCAGCAGCTTTTTCGATTGTTGTTTTTAACATAACTTTTGATCCAAAAATTGGAATAAGATAAATAATATATCGTTGGAAAGCTCTAGAATTCTTCTTTCCATCCAATTAGAATCATATTGATGTATTTTGTAGAATAAAATATATGGTCGAAATAGTGGAACAGTATCAGTTTTGAATAGAATTTGGTATTTCATTCATATCTTATTCGTTTCCTATCGGAATTGGGATTATGATATATCATTGGAAAGATAATTTAAAGGGCTATCCAACCATCCAAGATTAGGATAAAAATTATGAGACACAAAATTCAGTTTTGAACGTTTTTCAATTTGAATAGAACAAGGACTTTCAAAAGGAGAAGTTTTATTCAATTTCAAACTCTTTGATCTTTATCTTTTGAAAAGGATAGATTAGAACCATCTTGAGGATTCTAGAATTTACTAATGAATCCTAGTTTGTTTAGGATTGAGATTAAGGTATTGGACCCTCCACATGATCATTGGGTCGCAGGTAAGGTGGACCTAGGTCCGGTTTGGGCTTGGTTTAGTATCGTTGGAAAGCTCTTTTGAAGCCCCATCTAACTATACAATTATTGGACCAGGATCATGGAGCAATATAAACTGGTTGGACGTTTTATAAAGAGGACACAAAATGAATGATTTTCAAAGACATGAAATGAATGATTTTGGATTTAAAGACACGAAATAAATGATTTTGATTCAAAACATTTTAAGAAAGGTAATAAATGGTCAAGGCTAAAGGAAATTCATGAAACTCATCATTTCTTCACCTAACTCGATAATCAAAGATGTGAAAGGTACTCATCACTGAGTTTGGTTTTTGGGGAGACACAATCAGGTGTCTACAGAAGCCCCCACTTTTGACTGAGTTTGGAGAAACGTAAGTTTCGAAAACAAAAGTTAAAGTAAGTCGATAGGGACGGAGAATGATTCAGAACGTTCTACGATCCTAAATTACCCTTTTTAACGCCAATACCTGCAAAAAAGTGTTAGTTCCACAAATAAAGGAGTTAACGGAGAAGAAATGCGTATCTGACACCAGTGTATTGGTGACAAACACTTTTGGTAGCTTTCTACGCCTCGAGAAATCCACCGGATGATAATTTTCCACGCCTTGGGAATTCTATCGTGAACCATTACGCCTCGAGCGATCCATTGGATGATGATCTTCCACGCCTCAGGAATTCTGATATGAAGTGAATTCCACGCCTCGGGAACCCTACTTTGAGCTTCTACGCCTTGAGTAGCTCACAAATGAAATTCCATACTCCGGGAATAACACTAAGTATCCACGCCTTGGGACACAATCGTCGACTTCTACGCCTTGAGAAGTGTATAACAATCATCAATTTTCCACGCCTCGGGAAAAAACTTGTTTGATAATAAAAATTACAGGTCTCTACACCTTGAGAAACTTGCAACGTGAATCGTCCATGCCTTGGGACACAATCAATTTTGTTTAATCAAAGTTGTTCTGATTGACAACCTCCACATCCTCAGGGTGCGCTGTCGATGATCAACTAGGCCTCGAGCCGTCTTCTGAAATCAAAGTGAAAACCTCCACATCTTAGGGAATGTTGTCAAAGACCACTACGCCTTGATTCATCTACTCAAATCCTCTCATATTCATGCCTTAGAAGTGATAGTTTCTCGCGCCTTAAAAAACCTACTATAAAATCTTACTCTTCAAGATTATACCGAGCTCAAATTAATTTCCGTAGAAATCTTCCATCTTAGGAAATTTGTGATTATGATCAATCACAACTCAAATATGCTAAATCAATACTCAAATGTACTCAATCAATCAATAAGGTGATCGTCATCAAGCCGATCATCAATCAAAATTGTAATCGAGCTGATTACTAATTAAATCAAATCATAGATTTTTCAATTGCTAAGTACGAGGCTCAATTGCGCGTCGACAAGGGCTAAAATCAGAACCATCCTGTAGCGACAGGTCTATTGCGCCGCGTCAGGTTGAGCGTGCGGCGGCAGTGTTGTCGCGCTGCGTCAGGGTATATCGCGCTGCGCTTGAATCAAGGGCAGAGATTTTTAAACTCTCTAAGCTCTTTTGGTTTCGTTGTTGTTGCTCGCGCCTTTTCGCTCATTTGCCCTGTATTAAATCGCCTCAGATCTTTTGTAAGGGCTCCTTGTCCGCTAGGGACTTAGTGTACCTGCATCTATATTTTAAACTAATAGGACTTTGCTCATGTTTATAACTTTCTTGAGGTTGACCCAAGGCTTGGTGTACTTAACTCATTGTGTGACTCAATATACTCAACTTAACTCGATGGGTTATGACTTGATGTGTGCAAACTCAACTCAATGTGATGACATCCCAATGTGCATGACTCAACTCGATGGGATGTGACTTGATGTGTGCAAACTCAACTCAATTTGATGACATCCCAATGTGCATGACTCAACTCGATGTGATGTGACTTAATGTGTATGACTCGTGTATGCATTGTATTGTGATTGTGCTCATGCACTTGAAAATGCAGAAAAAGCATAATTTTCCGTCATTTTTGTGGAGGGTACCGAATTTCTTCCGAAAAGAAAGACGTGAAAAAGAATGAAGGTAGAGTGTTAGTGAAAAATGAAGTTTTTGAACTTCCTCACATGGGAAAGAGATGAAAAGAGTGAATCAAGTGACGGTGCATGTTGAGTGGGCTTAATCAAGTGTATGCGTTGATGTTGTATTTCATGATTCAAGAATTGTAGCATCCTAGACTATCTTAATTGATGATTCGATAATGAAAGTATTTGGAAAACTTAGGCACGAAGGCTAAGTACTTCATACTTTGTGATGCAATGATGATTAGGATAATGATCTAAGATGACAAGGCATGCTTCAAATTTGTATCAAGATTTCATGACAAAGGGTTCCTAAGGGAAGGATTATTTGGCTATGTATCTGTGATGTGTGTTAGAGTGACACTAAGGTTAAGCTGCAAAGGCTAAGGGTGTGGAAAATATATTTTGAGAAGAGCCAAATGATGGTGACTCTTAGGCTGGGTAGGCTAATGAAGTAGGGATCAAGCCCCCAAGTCTAGCTCTAAATATATAGGGATGAGCGTTGGAGATTCTTGATATAATGAAGCATGAATGTGAATGAATGCATTTTTATTACGGCCGCACCCCAATGTGAGGTTGCCTATGTATCCATTAGGAATCAAGCCGAACGTAGCTCTAGACAAACCTCACACAAGTGTGTGTACACCACAAAGAGGTCTTTCAAGGGTTGTAATGGGGTAAGGCTAGAAGAAGAAGGGATAAAGGCTCAAGACACAAAATAAGCCCCTAAGGTGTGCAACCTTGCATTTGAATCTTTGTATTTGTATGCTTAAGGTTTCTCACTTTTGAATTCATTTTTCTTGTTTTTTATTTCTTTTTGAGATTTGTATTCAAATCTTTCTTTTTTGAATAAGTGTGGGCAATCCCGATCATGCGGTTTATCACTCACTTGGCATTCATAGCACTCGATAAGAGATGCAATCTGAGACGTGTTAATATCAAAGACATTAGAACACTTGCCCTTTTACACACTTTTATTGTTTTTTTGAACTTTTGAATTTTTGGTAAAAATCACTCAAGCTTTTGTATTTGGCTTTGAAAATTGCATAAGTTGCACACCGTCCCATCCCAAGGTTGGGTAGATGTGGGTTGAAGAAAGAAAGGGCAATCGTTAGACGAGGATCAAAGTGGTTTATCAAAAAGGGATCATGTAATGAAAAGGGTAAAGGTGATATGATGTGGCTACAAAAGGTGCCTCAAATCATTGGTATACCTTGTGTTTAGCTTAGCGTGGATTTTTTTTTTTTTTTTCTTTTTTTTTTTTTTTTGAAATGCAATGATCATATGCAAGGAAATAAAATGCTCATTTTATTGAAATGGAAAAGGTAAGACTAACTCATGAAGTAAATCTAAGGAAGATTATAGGGGGTGCCTATGCTAGACTTTATTGAGGGAAAGGGAAATCAAGAATAAGAAACGAATCATTAAATCTTATCGTTGAAGCCTGCCTCGTGCCTTGTGCTTATCATCACTAGGTTTTCTTGCCGGTTGGAGGAACGGGAAGCTTGTTATTATCAATCAAATATTGGATGGCCTCCTTCAGTTTCCAACATCTCTCGGTAGTATGAACCCTACCTTGGTGGTATTTGCACTGTGTATTTGGATTCTAACTGGGCAGCCTCTTTTTCAGGTGCAGGATATTGAATGGGTCCAACGGGAGTGATGAGTCCCTTGGCATGGAGACGATCGAAGGCAATGTCATAGCTCGTCCCAATAGGGATGAACTCCTTTCTTAATTGACTTTGTGGCCCTTGACTATTCGTAAGGCTAAGACATCATTAATATCGTAGGTGCTAACATTATTACTAGAGTAGGTGTTTTCAGAAGAAGAAGGATTGTTGTTCTTCTTTCCTTTCCAACCACTGTTGTTACTATTGTTAGTTGCTTTCAATTTTGCAAGGTCATCTTCAATTTCAATGCCTATATTATAAACAACTTTGAAAATATTCAAGTTGCATTGATATTTCAAGTATTTTTGATATTTCTCTTGGAGATTCTTAATGAACATCCTTACAGTTTCTTTCTCACTTGGAATTTCAATCATCCTAGAGAAAGTTTCCTTCCACCTATTGTGAAATGCAGTGAAGCCTTCATTCTCTTTTTTTATAAGAATTTCAAGCTCCCTATGATCAGTTTCTACTTGAATATTACATTTATAACTATCAATGAAAGCATGTGTAATAGCATCCTAAGTCGCAATTTTCTCAGCATCTATAGATAAGAACCACTATTGGCATACTAGTTCTAAGGAGAGAGAGAAGAGCGAGGGGAAAACCTTCTTGTCAATCCCCTTGACTTCCATGATTGTTTCAAAAGCCCTCAAATGAAAATAGGGATTGTCAGTAGCTTTGAACTTAGGGATGTCATTGGCAGAGAACTTGCGCGGGAGAAGTTCCTTGTACAGTGAGACCCCCTTAGAGCTTATACCATGGTACTTGTAGTCATTGGAGATTTGACTCAAGCTATCCTCCATATGCTTGATTGTCTCAATTGGTATTTTCTTGTTAGGGTCTTTGACTCGGGTGGTGAGTCCCTTGAGCATTTCAACAAGTCCATTCACAGTTTTTTGAAGTTTCTCAAAATCTTCTTTACTGGCTGCCATTCTTATCTTTCTTTTTGTTCGAACTAGTCTATCAAAAAGGAGTACTTGTACGTAAGTATTATCTTTGATTAAGCATCCTTTTTTCCTTGACCAAACGTTGTGGAAAGGGAAATCATGGGCACTCATTGTCAATTACTTGACTCAAACTCGATCTAACATGCATAGATGGGAAAAGATTATAGTGTATGAGGGGAATGGTATGTATAGGGGAGCATGTAAGAGGAAAGTGTTTTAAAAGGAAGGTGTATTTTAGGTAAGGTATGTACTGATGTAAAGGGAAAGGATGTATTTGTTGAAAGATGCAGAAAAAATCTGGGAATAGAATGGACCCTCAACTCGAATGATGGGAAGGATGACTCATGCATGGATCTAAGACATGGTCAAGGAGTGAAAAAAGTATGTACAAGGTGTGTGCTAAGACTCATGAGTGAAAGTGATATGTTCTAGAATCGTGTAATGACCATGTGACTAGATATGAGAACGGTGTGAAAAAATGAAGGACTCAAGGACCAAATAGCCGAAAGACAAAAAGATAGACAAATTAACTTGATTAATTTCAATTTTAATGTTTGTGCTATTTACTAAGTGAAAGCAGTCCATTGACAAACGTTAGTCATAAATAAGATTAAACCACAATCAAAGACAAAGAACACATGTTAAGGTTAGAGAAATAATCACAAAAGACTAGGAAGATGGACTAGAATTCCACAAAAGTTAGGACTCATGGGAATAAATAAATAAAAATAAAAATCTACAATCCTATTTTTATACAATTTGACACGGATTAGAGACTAAGAAAAGTAGAAAATTGCCTAAGACTAGCTTGACACGAAAAGAAGAAAATAAAAAAAAAAAAAGAAAAAAAAGGTTGGACGCTAGAAAGAACTTCTAAACTGAACAGGCTGTAGTATTTCAGTCCTAACTTTTGATCTGTGACTCTGATTGGGACGAAACCAACTCCAAATGAAAGATAAAACTCTGGGCTACAGATCGATAAGTGGCACAACACGTAAATATTTCTAGAACTCCGGTTAGTGACGCTTGTACAGCATACGGGAATAAAAAAACTGGGTTGACTCAAAATAAAAAAAAAATAAAAAAAGAACTATGGCTCGACTTAATAAAAAAAGAAGAGGATTAAATAAGAGAAACAAGTCCTTGGTTATTATTTTTAAACTTTACTTACAAAAACTAGTCAACACAAAAAGTTAGTTTAATCACAAACAAGCTATGCACAAGTAGTCACAACATAATGCAATGAGTTTGCAACCTAACCATGGCTCTAGTTCTCTAAAGGTCAAGGATTATGGTGTCCAAAAAGGGTCCATGGTTATGAGTCCGGATGCATCGTGCGGAAGCCTTACCTTTGGAAGGGTTGGCATGATGGATGGGACCCCGCAAGTTAGACTTACTTCCATGGTTTGGTGAATTCACAATCTCGGATGCACCCATCATTGCACGGAGCGTTCGTTAGGGTGGATGGAGCGTGAATTCCCAGGGGATAAGACCATATGTAGAACACATATGGGTTTAGAAAAGAAGGAAAAACTCAATCAGGAAGTAGAATCGTCGAGACAGTACTAGAATCAGTCAATACAAGAAGACAGACTCCTGGCGCGATGTTGCGAGAACTTAGCGTGAGAAGATAGGAGTTGTCGCTGCGCGACAACTCTATAGCGGCGCGATAAAGCTGTCGCATGAAGACAACCCTGTCGTCTCGCAATTGTTCCGATGCGTCGCAGCAGTCTTCTATGTTCTACGATTTTTTCTGATTTTCGTAGTATTTTTTCGATTCTAGTTGTGAAAGATATTTCCAGTTTTTCCTACGTGTAAAAATCCTATGTTTTTGACGCATTACGGATGGTCTTTCCAACGCAGACCTTTTTATGCTTATGCCACAATGTTAATCAAAATTACGCACATGAATATCTAGAATCTTTCAAGTCTCATCCACTCATTCTAAATCAATCACCAAAATAAATTTTAGGAATTAAAATTTGAAATCCTCCCCAATGGAGTCGCCAAAAAACTGTAGGGAATTTTTCAAACTCAACTTTAAGCCCCACTGTGATCATGCATTTAAGCATGGTGGCGTCCAAAGAGAAGGAAACTAGAGATAAAAGAGTCGCCAACAAGTTTTAGGAACTTGTAAACCGTTCACGGTGTGAAGGTTACACCCCATTCACGATCACGGAGATCACTAACTCCATAGTGGTCCGGAACCATGAATGGATATTCGGGGATGATGGTACGAATCCAACCTAAAAGAGATTGAACCCGCCCTAAATCGGCCTCTACTTAATTCTTATGATATTCATGTGTGCTTTCCGATCAACATACAAACAAGTTAATCCTAAACCTATTTAATCTATGTTGGTTGATTATTAATGCACAAATAAATCTATTATTGGTGATCACTTGAATTAAAATCATATTAGCCTCAATTAAAATTATTAATTATCTTATTAGGCGTGATTTCAAATACAAATTCCCTTTAAACCTGCAAGAAAGGGGTGTGATCAAGCAATAACAATAATCAAGCAACATAATAATTGACACAACAATCATCATCATCATAATAACAAAACATTATTAGCAAGATCCTAGGCATGATACTAAACGGATTAATAACAAACCCTAGCATGTCACTAATAAAAATCATAATCAAAGCATTAACCTAAACATGATACTAGAAACCAACATGATATTAGGAATATTAATTAACATCCTAAACATGATACTAGAAATCATAAAAACATCCTAACATGTTACTAGGAATCAAATCAACATCCTAACATGATACTAGGAATTAATATAATATCTTAAACATGATTTTTATATCAAAATCGAGGAATAAGGATAGTAGATCTACTCACTTTGATGTCTCGTATCTCTTTCTATCAAAACAATACACATGTTAGTAACTTCAAAAAAGATATAAATCAAACAAGTAAAATAAGAATTGAAATATAGATTTGGAACCAAACCCTCAGAACTATCAACCTTTCATGTCGAGGTCGAAGGCAACGTCGAGATTGGCTAGGAATATTCAAAGCTCGTGAAGGAGGTATGGTGTTTGTTTGGGAAAAGTATCAAGGATGTATAAGGACGTGTTTAGGCTAAGGCTAGAAATCAAGAAAGAAGAGAGAGAGACAGAAAAACTTTAGCTTGGAGAGAGGATTCAATGATGATTGTTAGTGATCAAGCTTGTTGATGATTGAAAATGGGGTGAAACTCTTGATACAGGCAGCAGTTTTCAATCATCAAACTCGAATAGGAATAAAACTCTTGATACAGGCAGCAGTTTTTGCGGTTGTTGTTGTTAACATACCTTTTGATCTAGAAAGTTCTGGAAGTCTGCTTTCCATCCAATTGGAATCATATTGATGTAATTTGTAAAATAAAAGATATGACCGAAATACTGGAACAGTGTCAGATTTGGATAGAGTTTGTATTTCATTCATATCTTTTTCGTTTCCTATCATAATTGGGATTATGATATATCATTGGAAAGATAATTTCAATTGCTATCCAACCATTCAAGATTTGGATAAAAATTATGAGGCACAAAATTCATCTTTGAACGTTTTTGAATTTGAATAGAACAAGGACTTTCAAAAAGAGAAGTTTTATTCAATTTTAAACTTTTTGATCTTTATCTTTCGAAAAAGATAAATTAGAAACTTCTAGAGGATTCTAGAATTTCCTAATGAATCCAAATTTTTTTAGGATTGGTATTAAGGTATTGGACCCTCCACATGATCATTGGGTCGTAGGTAAGGTGGACCTAGGTCTAGTTTGGGCTTGGTTTAGTATTTTGGCCATAACTTCTTTGTTTTAAGTCGGATTTGAGCTTATAATATATTGTTGAAAAGCTCTTTTTAAGCCCCATCCAACTATACAATATTGGACCAGGATCATCGAACAAAATAAATTGGTTTGGACGTTTCATAAAGAGGACATAAAATGAATGATTTTAGATTTAAAGACACGAAATTCAAAACATTTTAAGAATGGTTATAAATGGTCAAAGCTAAAGGAAATTCACGAGATTCTTCAACTCTTCACCTAACTCGATAATTAAAAATGTGAAAGGTACTCATCACTGGGTTTGGTTTTTGGGGAGATTCAATCAGGTGTCTACAAGAATATATAATATTAATGATATCCTATATGCAGTTGATGATATCCTTTATTTTACGCATTATAACCTCAATTTATGTGAATGACATCCTCTATTCTATCTATGATATAGTCTATTCTATGTATTATATCCTCTATTTTTTGCATTATATCCTCTATTCTATCTATTATTATATCCTCTATTCTATGAATTATATCCTCTATTCTATGCATTATAATCTCTATTTGTATGGATGACATCCTCATTTTATTCTATGACATAGTCTCTAGGGATTTATTATATCATTATTATTATTGAGGTTCTCATGTATTGTATGGAGGATATCAAAAGTAGTATTGAAGTTATTATTTATTCTATGGAGGATAACAAACGTATATCATATATATATTCAAGATGATATCATCTATTCTATTATAAATTATATGATTTGTTGTATATATAATGCTCTATTTTTTACCTACATTTTTTATTCTTAGATAAAAATACATATATTTTTAGACGCTTATGAACATTAAAATATACTATTTTCAAATGAAGCAAAAAATTTAGATCAAAATACCTATTTTTTCATATGTTACAGTAGATTCATTATGAGAAATTGATACTTTTTCAGGATCATTTTGTGCTTGTTTAGCATTTGATTGAATTTCCGGAGCATTTGCTTCATTTTCTTCAATCAAGCTTCTATAATTTTTTGACGTTGATGCAGAAAAATTCGGTGAAACTGATTCATTCTGTTGATTTTTTTTTTTGGCATTTGTTGATCATTTGATTCATTTTGTCAATAATTTGTTGAGTTTTCTTCCATCGATATTTCATTTTGCTCTTGATTTTTTTGAAAAAAAAATGAGAATTGGCGTGAAAACCTAGGTTTTTTTTAATATATATAAGCCCACAAGCTTGTTTTGGTCGGGCATAAAACCCGCGCTTTTTTTTTTAAGTTGAGGTAGGTTTGTAAAACTGATTTAAATGACACAGTGTATTCATAATAGGATATGATACATATGAGTGAGGATTTAGTTTTCTTAATATAATTGAGGATTATGTGTTTCAAGGTTTGTTTTCAATGATTTTAAGTTGAGGTAGGTTTGTTTAAGTTTATCAGCTATTGAGGATATAATATATGTGTTTAAGGATATTTAATAATCAAACTATATAATTTATTTATAAAAGGATATGATTGGTAAGTCGTGTTTTGTGCATATTTGTTAGCTTATTTTTAGTTGGTTTTATCAGCTTAGTCGAGTGTTTTAGTCTATTTTGGTGCAATTTGGTTTAGTTTCGATGTTTCGATGCTTTTATGGGTAGTTTTGTTGTTTTTGATGTATTTCGGGATTACGAAGCTAAATTGGATATTTTACGAAGTTACGAAGCTAAACCGAGGCCCACGAACCTTCACGAGGCTTGTTGATTGAAGAACGAGCTATTTAAGGACTTTTAGAGTGAGGCACGTCCGTGCCTAGCTGAGGCACTTCCATGCCTCCAAGTCAGTTTACACAGCTATGAACTTCGACATTAGGCACGTCCGTGCCTAGTAGGGGCACGTCCGTGCCCAAGACTACAGAATTACACTCGTCAAGAGGCACGTTCGTGCCCAGAATAGGCACGTCCATGCCTGGAAGTCAAAAGCCAAGGAAGTTTGCACTCGATCAGAGGCACGTCCGTGCCTCCTGGGAGAATTATGCGCCAAGGTCTTTTTAGCGTTTTATTATCTTTCTAGTAATATAAATACACTAAGTATTGTATTATTTCATAAATAAGTTTTTATTAGTCTCTAGTTTTACAGTGTTAAAAACCTAGTCTCTCCATTAATTTGTTTTGCTTTTGTAATTCAAGATTCAAGATTTCTACTTTCCGTTTTCCATTCAATTCAAGATTCGGTATTTTCTTTTCATCTTTTATTTCTTAATTATGTTTTCTTTAATTATTTTTGTTATTGTTTATTTCATTATGAGTGAGTAGATTCTTTATTCCAAGATCTAGGGTAGCCCAATTATGATTGATG
The DNA here is from genome assembly GCF_001683475.1 of Chenopodium quinoa. Classification (NCBI taxonomy): domain Eukaryota; kingdom Viridiplantae; phylum Streptophyta; class Magnoliopsida; order Caryophyllales; family Amaranthaceae; genus Chenopodium; species Chenopodium quinoa. Next base: position 10,082,897 of record NW_018744239.1, read on the forward strand.
CATGAATTAATTCTTTAAATTCTCTAATGACTTTTGTAATTGCTTATGCTAAATTGATTGTGATTATGCCAATACTAGATTAGAGATAATTAGTATTGTTATTATTCCATTGTTTCTATCACAGCGAGAGTTGGGTTTAAACGGAATTGGGTAGATCAATTTAGGATTTGAGATTCAACATGAAAATAGTTGGGTTGATAATTGGGATGTGAAGTAAAGTGTTTAATGTCCTTAATTTGCATGATACCATGAGAATAGGCTTGATTGTATGTTAGGGAAGCCATTGATACTCGAGAGAGGTCCTTGGTATTGATTAGGGTTTACTTGTCCCCATTTGATTGGAATCGTATGTTAGGGGTAGAAATATAATTGCATCGATCGTAATTGTGGTGATACTTGATCTTGGATGTTTTAGTTATTTGAATTTTCATATTCTTTAAATTATTTCTAGTTTTCCATACTTTAGCTTATAGTTATTTCACCACTGTTTAATTCTTGCTTAGTAATCACTTGAGTCTAGATAATTTAGGTGAACCATAGTCTCTGTGGGATCGACCCTGACTTACCCTACTACATAGTTAGGAGGATTAATTAGGTTATTTTTGTTAGGTGTGCGACCGCCTACCAATGATATATGCGGTTTGAGGATTTGTTTTTCTCGATTTAGGATATGATATATGCCTTTCAGGATTTGTTTTTATTGATTTTAAATTGAGATAGGTTTGTTTAATTTTCTCAGTGGATATGATATAAGGGTTTGAGGTTTTGTTTTTCTCGATTTAGGATATCATATATGTGTTTGAGGATTTGGTTTTTTAACTAATTTTAAGAAGGTTTGTAAGATTCTTTCAACTAATCAGAGGATATAATTTATTTATAAAAAATATGATTTATGCAGTTTGAGGATTTGTTTTTCTCTATTGTACAATAGTGTAACTGCATTTTTTCTACTTTTTCAACTTCAAACATAATATCTTTTTAACTTTGAGGCTGCAAACAATACCTACAAACACACCCTTTCACTTCCCAAGTTCTCTAAAACATCCCAACTTTTAAAATTGGGATGTCTTAGAGAATTTGGGAAGTGAAATGGTGTTGTTTGTAGGTATTGTCCTGCGGCTCAAAGTTAAAAGATATTGCCTTTGAATTTGAAAAACTAAAAGAAACGTAGTTACCCTCCCCTAGTGAGTTCTCTAAATCAGATGACAAGAAGAGATCCAATTATGGATAACTACTTTGAGGATTGTCCAACCACCCTCTTATTCTTCTGCATTTCCTCCCAAATTTCTTTAGAAGCCTTTGCAGCAGCGGCAATATCATCTTCCCACGCCTTTTTCTTCTTCTCTTTCAGGAGATTTTCAATCTTGTTCACTTCCTTTGTTAAATCAATACAAAGCCTTTCCTCAGCATTGCATCGATCAATGGCTTCCTGTAACTGACCCTTGAGATAGCCCAACTGGATCTCCAATGATTTTATATCAGTTCCTTCAGTATCAATCGAATCGTACTTTTTTTATTTCGTGATGATTTTTTGTTTTCCATTTTTGCAGAAAGAATTAGGTTTAGGGTTGTTGATACTGAAGGATAGATTTGAAGAGAAGAAAAGGATAGATTTGAAATGAAACTTTGACAATGAAAAATGTACTATATATAAGGGGGCGTCAAGTTATATGTTGTTTAGGGTTTTTTTTTTTTTTTGAAACAATGTGTCGTTTGGTTTAGGATAAGATATTTTGAATAATACTAATATTTTATTAAAAATATTTTTAATAATAATTATATATTATTTAAGATATTTTTAATAATCTGTATAATAGATGATAGAGATATCATCTGTATACATATATCCTCAATTGATGTACTTATATCCTCATTTCACATTTTTATATTCTCAGTTCAAATACTTATATCCTTAAACATATTATTTTTTTATTAATTGGAACACTTTTAAATTCATTAAACACACGAATATCCTATATTGTGAGAATCATATCCTCTTATGTGTGAATCGTATCCTCAGTCCTTTGAATGATACTCTATATGTGTAATTGGTATCCTCATTTCACATTCTTATATCCTCAGTTCACATACTTATATCCTCTGTTCACAAACATATTATTCTCAAATCATTACACTGATATTTTTTTATTAATTGAAACGCTTTTGAATTCATTAAACATACGAATATCCTCTACTGTGAGAATCATATCCTCTTATGTGTGAATCGTATCCTCAGTCTTTTGAATGATATTCTCTATGTGTAATTGGTATTCTCATTGTTGTGTGTCATATCCTTTAATGTGTAAAACATATCCTCTTTTGTGTAAATTATATCCTTAATTCCTTTAAATTATATACTGTATTGCGAGAAAACATATCCTCTTATGAATAAGTCATATCCTCTAATGTATAAATTATATCCTCTATTGTAAGAAGACATATCCTCTTATGAATAAGTGATATCCTATAATGTGAGAATCATATCCTCTAATGTATAAAAGATATCCTCTATTGTGAGAATCATATATTTGATAATTGAAATAGATAAAGCAGGATATGATAAATTTGTTTGAGGATATGATATATTTAGCCTTTTAATGATATCATCTTAACTTAGGAGTATTTTTTTCACAATTGATGATATGATATAGTAATTTGCGGATATGATATGTATATTTGAGGATATTATATTTCTGATAAAGCAGGTTATAAAATACATGATACATCATTTTATTTATTTTACTATAATAATAAAGCATAATACATAATATATAACATTTCAAGACTGAAACAAAATAATAGTACTACATCTTAAATACCATTTTCGGCTTCGGTAGGAAGTCTTTCAATACCATTATTATCAAAAAAATCTAATACAAAAAGTTTTATTTTTATAATACACATGCAGATTTTCATCGTACCAACAGCTAAATTAATTCTATCCACAAAGTCCTGCCACTCTTTATCAATGAAAAATCCTCCAGAAGTGCTTGTATCTTCTTCCACACTCAACACCTTGACGTTCCAAGCACGTCCATTGTTCCCTCGATACACTCTTGCTGTATCTTTAAATGAAAGCAGTAATAACTTCCATTTGGCAAGAAGAGGCTGAAAACACACATTAAGAAAAAATTAATTACTAGTAAGATATAAACACTATTATATTAGATAAAAATATAATCTTACAAGCGAAATTCTGTAAGATGGTCTCCATTTCACAGTGCAATGTTCCATGTTTTCATAAAAATTCTCATTCTCCATTTCAAAGAGGAAGGTTTTTTTTTTTTCCTTCTTCTGAAGAAGAAAAAGAATAAGAAGAAGAGTAAGTATAATTTAGATAGACTTAAAGGTTTATATAGATAGACACAAGCTGTATATAGACTCAAGCTATATATGGGTAAAGGTTTTTTATAGGTAAATGCTTTAAATAGCTATTTACGTGTGAAATAATGAAATGTTAAGATAATGCAATTTGATTTATTCATATATTTGATATAGGAAATAGGAATAAATTCTAATAGGTTTGACTAATAAAATATATATATGATTTCCAAAAAATAACACTCCAAAATTCTCAAGCCTGCTAAAAAAAAGACGTAGTTCTACTAATTGTTATTCTTTTAGCTAAATGACAAGCCAAATATATACAACCTATATGATTAAAGTGTTTTTTGTCAATGGTGATAGTTGTATATGATAACTTGGTCTTATATGATCCATACATTTGATGATATAATCTAGTCTTTGAAGGTTATCATTTAGTATTTGCCTGATATCATTAATTCTTTTGAGGATATCATCCAGTATTTTACATGATATAATCCAGTCTTTAGAGGATATCTTCTTTTTGTTGTATAATATAATATATTCTTGATTAAACAAAGCATTAATATATGGTTTGACAAAAAATTGATATAAACATGATTTTAGCTTTAACGTTTGAAAAGATAAAACTTTATTTGACTAATTCAGATATTGCACATAGGAAATATTAAGATTTGAGTAATACAATATGTTTATGATTTTCAAAAAAACAAAAAAATAATGCTGCAAAAGACTAAACACTGCCAAAAGAAAAATTTACTTTTACTATTTAAGATTCTTTGAATAAGATGACAAATTAAATACATACAACTTAAATAATTAAAGTGTTAGATGATATATGACAAAAAAAAAATAAGATTCGAAAAAATTAATCAACTTCTTGTATCTTCTGTCACTTTAAGCAATTGCACATTCCATACTTGCTGAATATGCACATTCCATATATAAACTTCTTGTATCTTCTGTCACTTTAAGCAATTGCACATTCCATACTTGCTGAATATGCACATTCCATATATAAACTTCTTGTATCTTCTGTCACTTTAAGCAATGTTAGATAAACATCAATTTTAAGAGGATATCATCTAGTATTCGGATGATATCATCATATCTTAAGAGGATATCAACTAGTTTGTGGAGGATATCATTCAGTCGTTGGATGATATCATTTACTCTTTAGAGGATATCATATAATATTTAGATTATATTAGTCACAGGTTGGATGATAAAATCTAGTCTTTTAAGGATATCATCTTCACTTAGTAGGATATCAACTAGTATTTAGTGTTTATATGATATCATTTACTCTTTAGAGGATATCATCTAGTCTTTGGATTATACATCTAATCTTTGGATGATATCAACCAGTCTTTGGATTATATTAGTCACTAGTTGGATGATGAAATCTAGTCTTTTAAGGATATCATCTTCACTTAAGAGGATATCAACTAGTATTTAGTCTTTAGAGGATATCATCTAGTCTTTTAAGGATATCGTCTAGTGTTTGAATTATATTAGTAACGGGTTGGATGATAAAATCTAGTCTTGTAAGGATATCATCTTCACTTAGGAGGATATCAACTAGTATTTAGTCTTTAGAGGATATCATCCAATCTTTAAAGGATATCGTCTAGTCTTAATCGTGCCTGCAAAATCCTGTATAAACGAGCTTCAAACCTGCACCTTTTTTAATCGAGCCCGCGAAGCCCGGTTCAACCGAGCTTCAAACCCGCGCCTTTTTTTAATTTGTGGTTTGTGTTTTGACGCATGAAGCGTTTCGTTAGTCTTGCTGCACATAATATGTTCTCATAACATTATTAGTTTAATCATCTCATTGTTACAATGTCCATCCGACAAATAAAACAATAAATGACACCAAAAAAATATACATATTTTAGTTCGGTCATCTCATGGTTGCAATTTCCATTCAACAGATAAAATAATTAAGGGAAATTTTCAATGGTAGCTATGTACTCTGCACATTCTCATTGGTAACAAAATATTTGGCCAATTCTCCTAATTAGCATTACTTTTTATAAGTTTCTCTAAAATGTAGACACTTTTATAATTAGTAATTACTTAGCTTAATTAAATGATACGAAGTAACTTTTTTTAAAAAAAAATGATAAATTTAAAAGAATGTATAGAGTCCTCTTTGTCAGCTACCCCACACCACCGACTAGCCACCCGAAGCCACCACCACCAAGCTCACATAAACCTCGCGTACCCACCATCACGCCGCTGACTACCACCAGAATCCACCACCACCAAGCTCGCCTAAATCCTGCGAACCCACCCCTACACCGCCAACTAGCCACCAGAATCCACCACCACCAAGCTTGCCTAAACCCTGCGAACCCACCCCACGCCGCCAACTAGCCACCATTATCCACCACCACCAATTTGCACCCAATGAAGATTGGCAATTGGGGAAAAATCGAAAACCCTAAAAATCTAAAACAAAAATTGAAAGGCTAACGAGAAAGCAACAAAGGAAAAGGGAACGAAAAATGAAGGAACCCTAATTGAGAAATCGATTTGGGGGAATTTGAAAAAACAGCAAGATATTTGATGGATTCCAAAAATTGTCAGTGACGGTTGGTTGCCATAATTGAAGGGGGTTTTAGGGTTTCGGCGAGGGTGGGGTGGATCCATGGGGTTCAGGCGAGTAGGGTGGTATGATTATCGAGGGTGGTGGTGGGTTTCGGTGGCTAACCGGCAGCTAACCGGCGGCGTGGGGTGGCTATGAAAGAGGGCTTTGTACTTTTTACTCCCTTGTCCCTTTATTTTTGCCTCATTGCCATTTTTTGGGTCAAACTTTGAAAACTTTGACCATAATTTACCGTTAATCTATATAAGATAATATAGTCATGAGTGATCTTGTTAGATTCGTCTCATTGTATATTTTATTAATATCATGTTTTTATAATTTTTACGTATATGAAAATAAAGATATAAACGTTTTAAAACGAGTCTTGGAGACCGCGCATAGTCAAATGGGGCAAATAAATAGGGACAAAGGGAGTATTTATTTATCTTTTTTTGTTAATTATTGTTTTTTTTTTACAAGATTGTTAATTATTGTTAATTTTTGTTTAATTAAGCTAATCAGTTACTAATTGTAAAAGTATTGTCATATTAGAGAAGCTTATAAAAAGTAATGCTATTTTGGAGAATTTGTAAAATATTTTGTTACCATTGAATATGAGCAAAAGTACATTGCTACCATTGAGAATTTATGGCACCAAAAATGATACAATATTTAGTTCGATCATCTCATGGTTGTAATTTCTATCTATAAAATAATTTTACGTCTAAACTAAAAAATTTATCTATTAACCTACACGAATATAAGAACACCATAAGAATAAATCTTTAATGAAAGCATGAAATAACATGAAACATTAATAATTAAGAAAACTTAACATAGTACGAGTAATGGGATACGAAACAACTTCATTAGTACGTTGTAGAACACACTAAGACAATTCAGATGTCTTAAACCAAGTAAGTAGTATCTCTAGTCGCTTTTATAATTTCATCTTTGATAGTCGCGGAAATACCCGGAGTTAATCTAACCTGAAACTCAGTATTGTTGGTCTGATTTAAAAGATCCCGACATATTGGCAAATAGTAGAAAATTACTAATAGCAAACTTTCTAGTAGAGTTCCAATTCGGGTACCCGGGTCGGCTTCAGTGAGAACGGGTCACGTCAAGTTTATTTTAAAGTTGAATCATCCTAATTTGTGTCCATACGAGTCAAAATATAAATCGAGTTTTTTTCGGGTCAGATCGAATGAATCTACCAGGTCAATTTTTAACACCCCTACTCTCTAGCAACACATGTTAATGTTTTACTTTAGTTTGTCTTCACAACACATATATTAAAATTGTACATGCTTATGGCTAGTTGGCTACTAATTGATTTATGGGTAAGACTACTAAACAATATTAAGTTTCAAAAGAAAAAAAAAAAAAAACTTAATAATATTAAGGCTTTGTTCAGTTCATCTTAAAAAAAATATTTTAGTAAAAATAATTTCATTTCAATGAAATAATTTCAACTCGGTAAAAATAAGTTCAATTCAATAAAATTAAATTAAATTCAATAAAAGTAAAAAATAATAGAGAATCAGTAAAAATAATTTCAGCTCATTAAATTTCAGCTTAGTAAAATTATTTTCAGTTTTGTAAAAATAAATTCATTTCAGTAAAAATAATTTAAGTTGAACAAAAATAATTTCAGTTCAGTAAAAATAATTTCAGTTCAGCAAAAATAAGGTGAAGTGAACCGGACTTTAACCCTAAAACCCGAAGCGAAATTATTGGACTTGGGGGCTAATTGAATTCGTCCTTCCACGTATACGGAGACCATTACAGAGAGAACCAAGGCCATTAGAATTTTGTCTAAAGTTGATGGGAACATTAATGATCTTCAAATTTTTGGGCTACATCACTACATCTTCTCATCACTTCAAATCACGGACTTTAATGAGTGATCTTCAAATTTTATCACCCACACCATCTCTCCATTTCCTACGTTATTTAACAATCCTAAAGCCCCTCTTTCACACAGCTTTGAAGCTCCAATTCTAAATTTTTTATTAAAAAAGAGGCAAATTCAGATAAGGATAAACTTATACTATCATGTAACAACTACACACAACAGAAATTTAATCACTAGGAGCTCGGCAACTTCTGATAACGAGTATCATAGTTGACAAGCAGAGAAAGTAGTAACTCGAGGTTAAGTAATTTAAGAGAATACACATTTTACAGACTTCTCACATTGGCAATCAAACGAGCATATGGCATGATATCATATTATAGCCGTATATTGACTAGAAAACTTCACAGCACTTTAATTTCACATACACAATCCTAGAATTTCCAAGCAAGACATGATATCATCATTTCTTAAAAAATCATGTGGAATAACTTACATCGACAAACATGGAGCATTAAATGATGGAAGTGTTTACATTTTACTAGCATGTCACTCTTCAACATATATGTGAGATGTTGGCAAAATCTTAAGTGATCCACCGGAAGATCCTCCAATGTTCTTCAAGTCTTTGTTCCTCAAGTACACGCCTTCAAGTGTTCCTTCTACACAAAATAGTGTGGCTTAGAGAGAAATACATACATTGTTGAATTGAGTTATTCTGCATAGATATATATACTACAACAAGCACATGAGAAAGTCAGATTAGAAAAACTAGTGGTGCAAAACCATTGAGTTGTAATTTATCATGCACTCACTCCAATGATGCATAAAAATTTTGATTAATTTTTTTTTTTTTTTTTTTGAAGAAAATGTATGCCTTTGTGACTAGTATTTGAATCGGTAGTGGATTACACACGCGCACTAGTATTGTACATGGATTGCAGACTGTCTCCTATATATAGCCATATAGGGTACATGCAATAGACCCAAGTGGCCCAAGCCCACTTGTACCAGAAATCCGTACCTACAGTAGGAGGGGCAAAGGCCAGCAAGGTGACAACAACCCATGAAGGCAACATCAACCAAGGAAGACATGTGAAGCAACCATAAGAAGTAACAAGACAGCTTGAAGTTCTAATGTTTACCTTTCACTTCTAATGTTTAACTTTTATTAGTAAAAGACAAATAGTAATGAAAAGAGTGACTGACTTTGTGGTCAACTCTCCTTGTAGTAAGTTGTAGTATATAGGGAAGGGGAAGGCAATGGGAAGGGTATGTTTTTGATGAATTAGACTTGTTAGAGCTTGGTTACCTCAAGTTACTCTTGGAGACAAATAGCCTTAAGCTATTACTTATCTTGTATCCTTTAACTCAAATTCAATCAAACTTCCAACCTTCCTTCAATATTGTTATTCAATTATTTACAAATACATAATCAGAAAATCAGTCCATAACAGTACTTTTCACCCTTACTCGTAGAATTGACATTCGCCAAAAAAAAAAATAAAAAAAAAGATTGATCAAACCTGCGTCAGTTACGACTCAGCATTTCCTGAATAGAACCAGCAACTCCACGACGCCATCCCTAAAACCGCAAGTAATAGGATATCAACATCACTGTGCTTAATTTACACAATAATTACACCAAGAGATTGAATAACTCACCCGTTCATTTTTGAACAAGTCCTCTGCCATTGCTTCCATCTGTTTCCTCTTTTTCTCATCCTTCACATATTCAACTACTTCCTTATCATAGTCAGAATCACTGGCATAGAGTTGCATAGCAGATATCAGATATAAAAGAACCTAGTCTTTACACTAGCAATTATAACAAATATTTAACAATAGTTGGTAAAAATATCAAATAATTTGAGAAAGATCTGATGCAACATACGTATATGGATATTTTGAATATGGAACAAGGTTGCTAAAGCTATTCCCAGACTGAATGTTAGTCTGCAGTCATAACAAATAGCTAACAGTCAATAACAAATAACAAACTACCCATGATGAGATTATATAATTGACAAATGCATAGAAAATTTTCTAATATTGGAGTTCAGCAGCCTATGACAAATAATAAGATTGTTTAATTTATGTATATTGTGCAATCAAACCAAATATCGAGATCAAAACAAGAATATGAACAAGAAAAGAAGGCACATAACATGTGGTTCCTAGAAATGGCTCTTCACCACTTAATCAAAATCACTCTAGTGCACATGTTCTGTTGTCCAAAGACTAAAAGTAATACTAAATGAACTGTTAGAAGAACAATAGACAATCATTTCAGCAAACTGAGCACAAGCATAACCCAATATGATTATAGGAATACATGAACATCTTTAGTAAGACTAAATTAGCTAAACCAAATATAGCTGACCAATCAAAGCTTCTGAAAGATATCCCTTCCTTGTATGCATTTTTCCCTAGCCACAGCACTTAATGTTCTGAACGGTTGTGCAAAAAAACTCTCCAGCCGATAACTAAAGCAAAACTTTCTTTTGCAAAATTATAGATGCTAGCTCCTCTACAAAGAATATCTAAGTAGCCAGCCAAATTTGCCTTAGCTGATTGTAAGTACATGTGTAACCACAGGGGATGCTATGTTAGCCATGTACCCGCACCAAATCTCATGATTTGCTTAATTAAGAAAGTTTTCACAAAACCCGCTTATGGTGAATTTTGAAGCTTCAACAACAGCCATATCTAGGGATAATATTCCTTCAAATTTCAAACACTGCCCTAAAATTTTCATCTTTGTGGACGAGACAAAGAATTAAACAAAATTCATGACATATCCTTCAACTTTGGGCCCGGGTATGGACCAAGTACCAAAAAGTATCCCCAGTTTCTCTTAAGACAGTGAGCATACAGCCAGAATAAAAATACTTGAATTCTTGAAGGAAGAAAGAGTGGATGGATAGTCATATAGTCCTAACCCCTAATCTCTTGCCTCTCCAAACCTGGAGACAGAGGACCTGTACTGTACTTACATCAGGACTGTCGTATACACCTGTGGCCCCACTCTTCATTGCCTACACCCCCACCACACCCTTCCCACTAATCAGAAAAGGGAATAAAAAAAAAAAACAAATACAAATACAAACTTGTGTAATCATTAGTATATTTGAGATAAAAGTAAAAACAAATAACAAGAGCATGCAGAATGCACAGAAATATGATGGATTCAGGAACTAGCCAGTATTGACATTCCATGGGTTGATCTGACTATGTTAGAGGTAGTATACCAGTATGTATATTTAATTGATTGGAATGAAGCTTTTCAGGGGGGGGTGGAGTGACTCACTTAGACATGCTTAAGCAGAAAAGATATGAAGCATTAGCACTAATAACTTACCTTTCTAAAACGCTTGAAATTAACAACTTCACCGTCTGATACAGAACTCACTGAGTCATTTGTATTAGTATTTCTGACAATTAAATTTTGGCTATAAAGAATATCTAGGTTCCAACTTTCCAAATCATCGTTCCTTGCATTGGCTGCTTCCCTCTTTGGCTCCAAAAAACTCAGAACTTCACCAACTTCTGGTGATGAAGCATCTTTATTTGCAGATTTCTTGTCAATATTCATGCAGTCAGTAGCCTCTGTTCCACTGAAATATTTTGTTTTATTCTGCATCATCAATTCTTCACTTATAGCACCTATACACAGAGAACCAGTATTTTTTTTATATATCTGCATTTCACTTTCATAACTTGCATGTCCAACAACTAAATTGGCCATACTTGGATGATCTGAAGTAGCTGTTTCTGCTTCTGCATCGGAGTCTGCAACCACTGTCTCGTCGGTTGAACATGAAGAAGAGACTAATACTGCAGAAAGAGTATATATCTTGGTCAAAAGCAGGCAAATTATTCTCCCAAAGGAACTTGGGCAGTACTCTCTTTGATAATTCCCCAAACTTCCTTACTTATGATAAAGGGGGAAGAAGGAATACAAATACAAACTAGTAGGCTGACTATATTAATAAAACAATCTGTCCCTTAACATATTGCAGAGAGATTTATTAGTGGTGTGGATAAGCAAATGGTACTGGAAAAAAAAAGTGCATATGATAAGATAGTAGATCCGATTAAAGATATAGGGTATCTTTTTATACTGTGGAGAAAAAAGGCAGAGGTGACCAGAGATAGTAACCCGTGCCAAAATAAGAAGTTTACAAGAAAAATGAAACAACCTATATAGGAAATAGTGCAATTTTGCTGGGATGAAGAGATTAATAATCTATCTCAGTAGAATATAATTCAATTAGCATGCAGACCATGATAATCTAGAACAGCTCAACATCATCAAAACTGTGGCCAAATAAAAAATAATACTTCAACATCATCAAATACAGTAGGTACAACTCTTGTTGTCTGATATAGTTTATTAATTAAATACACAAGAAGAAATAAACAGACATGCATACATGGTTTATCAATTGATTATATTAACACACACACACCATTGTGTTCATGCAAGAAAAAATCATTTTTGTTACTAATGCTTCAGAAAAAATTGAAGCCAAAGATGGAAGTCAAAACAAGTTTGGTTTTTTTTTTTTAAGATTTGAGAGTTTCATGAAAAGCCGATGATGGATCTTTTAAGAGAAACTCATATTATATTTCATATTTACATCAATCTTTTTAGAATTAGGGACTCACAAATTGGCAATAACATCTTCCAAAACCCTTATCCTCCCCCACCCCTCCCCCCTTCCCCTCTTGTCCCAGCTCTCACAAATTTTTTTGGAAGGCTAGATTACCTCTTAGGGTGAGATCAAACGTTTGGACCTTGGCATTGGGTAGAACTAACACTTATGATATACTAATAAAGAGAAGACCAAAAATGGATATTTCGATAAATAAATGCATGTTGTATCATGCAAATAACAAGATTTCCTCACATTACCTTTTTCATTGTGAAGATGGCAAGTATTTTTTGAGAAGGCAACTTTCTGTGTAAGGAGCATACCAGGTTTTCCTTGGTACTGCTTTGGAACTGTTACAAGTTTGATTTGTGGGCTTTAGAAGGGCCAAGGAGAAGTAGACATGGTGTAATGCTTTTATGGTAATTCTGTGATGCCAATGGTTAAAATGGAATGCACAAAATTTCTCAAGAACAATTTTAAGTGGTGTTTTGTAATGAAATTGAATAGCTTATTTATTTTCTTTGAGGGCAAAAACAGTGGGGGCTTTTAATAGTTACACAGCAGTAGAAGGAAACACAAAGAAATTGAGATATAATATGTAATCCCTGTCTTAGACTGGATAGGACAACTATCCTCTGTTCTTGTACTTATTGCCGTCTGCTCATATACATATATTTTAATATATAAAAATTAAAAATTAAAAATAAAAATTAAAAATTAAAAATTAAAAAATTAAAAATTAAAAAAAAATTTAAAAAAAGAAACCTTGAGATGAAGTTAAAATAACAAAAAAGATCAAACTAATCCTAGAAGGCTAACAAAGAAAATGTATTCCTGCTAGTCAAACCCTTCGACTTCAAAAAGGACAATAACAAACTATAAAGGAAAAACAAGTAGACAGAAAGGTGAAGGACTATTCAAATGAAAAATTTTACCTACTGGTTCAGATATGTACACAGTAATACTTCAGTACAGATTTCAGACAGACAATTTTAGTTGGTCAAGGCATCCAGGTAATCTACAGTCAATACAACTTACTGGATGAGGACATGATGATTGACGGATCAAGATACCCTGATAAAACTGCAGAAATCAATTTGATCTCATTTACTTTAGACAGTGAGCTATCAAGGCAGAATTTTTCAGCTGAATCAGCAGGGATTACAAGCGCCAAACACTTGTCGGTTTCCACTTGATCCTGCAACACAGTATTTTTGCACAAGTTATGGGTGGGTATGGAATCCTTAATTGGTGATAAAATAAATCTTCAAAGTGCTAAACACCACAATATACCTGGATATTATTATCAAAATAGTTAATTGAAAGAACTTTTGCACCAGCAACCTCCAGCAATGATTGCACCCTATCTTTGAATCTATACTGCAAAAGAAATGAAATGGAAATTGACAAACAAGAGGCACTTATAAACTACTTGACAAGTATAAATTAGCACTAAATTACTTATCAAAAGTACCCGCAAGTCAAGAAGGTCTGAAAAGCACCACTTATAATGACTAAGTGGGTTCCATGGAGAATTCTTGGGTTCCAAACTCATAGGTTTGACAATCCTAAAGATCAAGAAGTTTCCTTACTGCTTAAAATGAAGCCGATTCTTTGGAGGGTCTAGTTATAGTAGGTGAGACCAGTGGCAGATCTAGGGGGTACACAGAGGTACAGTTGTACCCCCATTCTAAAATAAAAAATAAAAATGTTAAGAAAAGAGACCTGTTTTCTTAAATAACAGGTCTCTTATGTATGAATTTAAAATTTGCCTGACACGCTATAAGAAAGCGGCTGAAAGCACTAAATTAAAGAGACCAATTTTGTGAAATAACAGGTCTCTTTAATTTACCAGTTTTTTTCCCTTTCAAATACCCAATTTAAATCTCTTTTGTTTACCTATGTGTTGCCTATTCACTTTTGTATTATACCGAATATCAAACTAAAATTGTATTATTTATATACTTGTATTCCGTATATTTTTTTAATAGACTTGTACTCCGTATATAAAAATATTATGAGGTATTCTTTAATTACTTTTCCTTAGATCTTTATTGATGTTAGAAAAAGGTTCTTAATTAAAAATTTGACTACGGTAAACAAATTATATAGAGTATATTATAATGGTCATTGACATACCTTAATTTTTTTCCTTACAAAAATTATTAAGATTTAATACTATTTTGTAAATAATTTTATTTACAGTATACTACACATACAGTACTAACTACAATGTATTTCGTATTACATAAAAAAAAAAAAAAAAAAATGTGTGTTTAAAAAATTATACGTAAAAATATGTGTAATGTTATTGGTTTTGATTTTATTTGCCTCAATATACATTGTTATTATTGGAAATAAAACTCAAAGTTTATACGCCAATAATACTCCATAAATTAAAGTATATTTTAATGGGTTTAATTTCCGTACCCCCATTACCAAATTCCTGGATCCGCCATTGGGTGAGACATAAATAGTAGTATGGTTGAGGCCTATGGAACATTATAATTGAGGCCTAAGGAGTAGTATGAGAAGAATTATTACTTCCTTTGCCCGGCCTATTGGGCTCGAGCTATGATAGCTCTTTTAGCAAAGTCATACGTGAAAAAGTTTTACTTCCTCCATCCACCCTGTCTAGCAATTTTGATTTTTTTTCGAAGATTTTAGATATCTTGGTTCATTTCTGTAAGGATGACTTCCCCTAATGGGATCAGGCAACAACTCATTTACGAATTTCTAACTTTACTTTGTATTAGATGAATTTGATTCGGTACATTCAGTTGCAATCCAAAGGTTGTTTGGAGAAGCTAACTAGGGTAATGCTAGCAACTTAGCACCTATAAAGGAGTAAGACAAACTTTGTAATCACAAAGTTTTTCCTATTAACATTGAATGAAAATTTCTATCTCCTATTGCACCTTTGTGACTAAAAGCTTCCTATTTTAAATGATTTTCTCAATCTTAAGATTGAAACTCTTGATGTCATTAATATTAGTGATCAATTAGCTTTCCAAAGAAAAAAAATACCAAATCCCCTAAAAACAAAGAGCATTCATGAAAAGTGAGTGCCTTTATAATATATTCATTATTTGTGATGATGACACGTCACTACCTAAAACTGAATTTTTTTTCTCCTATTTGTGATGTGCTTACATTATATATGAGTTTTACCCCCGTTCCTAGCATTTACTAAGTGGTTTAAAGCTCTTCGGAGCTATTTTCTACAAACATTTCATCTTTTTAGTGTTGCTTGTGTTTTAATTGATTTTATATAGGAATAGGAGGCTTTTCTCCGGATTTCTACTACATTGGACAATTCTTGGAGGATTTGTGGAATTTGCTAGGCTAAGTACGGAGTACTTGCTGTTTAGAGTTTGATTTGAGCAACCGGATGCTAGCAACAAAGTTCTATTGTTTGGACGCTCATGAAGGAAGTGCAAAATCTGACTGTTGTGCACTCTTTTGGTCATAACTTTTGAGTCACAATTGATAATGAGATAATTCCAGTTGGGTTAGAAACTAAGGTTGAAGAATTTTCCAACGATAGGTTACACATCAAATTCTGAAGAGAAATGACAAAGTTATGGCATGTTGAAGTGTGATGAAAGCCACCTGATTCGGGCAAGGTTGCTAGAGGGGGTCAGGCGAGACATCGCACTAGTTATGTGAAGCTAGGAGAGTCTACTTTATGCTCCCAGCCACCTGATGGGGCAAGCGCCATCGGTCCAAGTTTTGGGAGCTCGATACTTTGATTTTTTTAAAAGCAATGTTCGAAAGCAATGCTCGCCTGATCGGGTAGCATGACCTAGCACCATAGCGTAGATGTTTGGGGGCCTAGCCCACTTGTTTTAGGTCGGGTTTTATTTCTCATTTTAGCTCTCCTATAAATAGGGTAGGGAAAATTTATGTAATTAAGCTTTGATTGGGTACTTTAGTTTACTCTTAAGCACTTTTACTTAATATAATTTTCACCCAAGCATTCAATTAGCACTTTAGATTCAAGTTTCTTCAAACATGATTTTAGAGGTATTTTTCAGATTCTTTGTTCTTCTTTCATTGTTTGTTTTCAAGTTTCAATCTTTATTTGGTGGTAATCGTATTTTCCTTAGTTCTTAAGGCTAAGGGGATTTATGAATGGTTAGATGGAATTAATGTCTTGTTGAATTGACTTTGAATTGGTTTATGATATCTCCCAACAATTTGCTATTATTAATTAATTAGTTGAGCAATGACCATATTTGATTTATTATGCTTGTAAACACCAAGTTAAGCAATGAGAGGTAGATTCATCATGTTAGACTTGCAATAATTGATTCGAGAGAACTTATTGACCTATATAGTTTAATATTATCTCTCTCCGGGTTTTTTTTAAAATGTTACACATGCCTTAATCGGCCTATTTTTTTTAAGTGTTATTACACTTCCTTCAAGGGAAAATTTATTCTGTTTAATATTATATCTCTCTCCTCTCATGGTCTCCACTTCTACCCACACATACTTCCTTTTTATATATATATATATATATATATATATATATATATATATATATATATATTACTCCCTCGGTTTTCTATTAGATGCATTACTTTCTAAATAAGGAAGTTTCAATTTAAATGCAGCACTTTCTCTTTTAGTTAGTAAATTCTCTCTATCTTTCTCCTATCACATGGGCCTTCTTTATTTTTTTTTCTCTATTTCTCTCTGGTCTAAAAATTGCTTAAGAGTCCGCAATTACAAAGTCATGCAACTAAAAAAGCGGAAAAGGTATTATCTATCCTCTCACATCCCTTATTTCTCAATAAACTATCAACTCCAGAGCATCTCTGACAATTTTATAAACCCCAACTACCCCACTTACATTTTATATTATTAAAATCAATAAAACTAACTAATATAATGTGCCGCTCACATTGTAATAGCAATCAATCAATCAATCAAAGCCTTAATCCCATAAGTGGGGTCGGCTACATGAACCAAATTTGATTATTCGGTGTTATCATCAACAAAGATCCTCCTCCTCCATCCCTTACGATCCAATGCCTCATCCTGATGCACATCCATATACTTCATATCCTTCCTAACTCCTTTCAACCAAGTCATTTTCGGTCTCCCTCTCCCTCGTTTAACCCCTCCATGGGCACTCTTCCACTCTTCGTACCAGTGCACCCTCGGGTCTCCGTCTTACATGCCTAAACCAAAGCAAACGATTTTCCCTTATTTTGTCTGCAATGCTGCTCACACTGTAATACTTTTTTTTTAAAAAAAAAAAAAAAACGGAGGGAGTATAGGTGGGTGAAGTAGTGAAGCCTTATCATAGAATTGGTTCCTTGAATTCTTGCATTTAACTACACATTAATTTTCAATCAAAATTCTATAATGCAGTGTTCATAAGGTAAGCACCTTATTTGCAGAACCCAACACAAAAGTGTATCCTTTTAAGCAATTTTCACGAGTCCTGGTATCTGCTATCGATACTGATTCACCATCCAAAGTCAACGTCGGAATGTATCTGTCACCACCGGACCACCGGGTCAATGTACAACAATCAATTTCATTTAATTGGACCTAAAGTCCTAAACCACATAAAAGCACCATATATATAAACACAATCAGACAGACAATTCGACACTTACTGACTGTAACTTGGAATTTCACTGTGTATCCTAGTTCCTGCAATAATCTGCAAAAGGAGAATCAACAAAAACAAATATGAGTATATGTTTAAGTTACATCAAAATCCATAATCTTCTTTTTTGGTAGAGCTTCAAGAACTAATCAAATCACAAAAAAACTTGGTAATGGTAATGGCTTCAAATGTACTCCCTTAAGTCTCTGTAATGTCAAGTTATATATTTGACTCAAAATTACTGAAATTAACTGGGCTTTAAAACAACTTTATCCTGTGAGGATAATAAACTCAAGAGCTGAGTTATACGCTACAAGGATGAAGTTTATTTACAGGGATGCAATGGCTAAGGGTAATAAATATAAAATGATGGTTATTACTCCAGCTATTCTCTGATAGAAATTTTGGCATGCTTCAATTGGACCTATTAGAAGAGGGATGCAGACAGCTCCAGTGTTGGGGAAGAGAGGAGTCAAAAGTTAAAAATTCTAAGTTGATTTCGGAGAATGCAATCAGCCAATCACAAGTTATAACTTGCACTGCTCTACAATGTTTGTCATAAATTTCAAACTAGGATGTCTTAAAATAATCATCAAGTTCCTACTGGTAACAAAAACATGTTGGATATTGTGAGCAACTACCTTTTACTTGTCCACTTTTGTGAAAGCTACTTCCTCTGTTTCTAATAGTTAACCCTGTTTAGAATCATTATAGATTCTAATGCAAATGGAATCTAACACTCTCGATAAATAAATAAATAAATAAATAAATAAGAAAAAAAAACATACGCATGTGACACCTTGTTTGATTCGTCTCGATGTGTAGTTTCCACAATACCAACTTTTAGGTAACTGCCAAAAAATAAAAATAAAAAAGAAAGCGAGCATACCTCCAGCCAAGTACTTAGTACAACAGGTTTCTTAGACAGAACGATATCAATTACTTCCTCGGTAACAGGCATGAATGGATCCACAAGTACATGTGTGCATTCCTTAGTCCACTCATGTGAAACACAAGCACCTAAAAGAGATGCAAATAAGTCAATCATGACGCATATGGCCCAAGAACACCTGTCAATTGACCATGCTTAACCACAGATCATATTGATGGGAATTTAGAATGAACACAATTGCAAACACTGCATAGGATAGAGCTAAATGCTATTTCTGCAAATTTTAAAATCAAGATAAATGGAAGCCGACATGAAGAAAATAATGGCTATAAAGGATAACACTAACCTATAGATGATATTTTATCTTGTGTAAAAGGAGTTCCTTGGGAGCTTGTGAAATTGCAAAGGTAGAAATTTAGTGGGACATAAGAAAATCTGCAAAAATATTAGGAAGAGAGCAAGAGCAGTCAGTGCATCAAGAACGATTGATTTCATGGGACCACAAACCAATGGAGTCAAAAATCAAGTAAAGGAAGATCATTAACAGGATTTTAATTACAGACAACAGAATGATTGTCAGCTTCAATCAGAGAGCAAGTACACATGTATCAACTAAAACTATATAAAAAAAGAAAGCTCGGCTTCCTATGAGGCCTTAAGTGTCTGCATAGCAGTCACTTTAACTATGAAAAACAGCCAAATCACCATAGCATAGCAAAAAATATTTAAGTGGTAAAGGTCATTCTGGACACCATGTTGCCTTAGTTCACATGCAGCAGAGATCAAAGTGTGCATCAGAGAGCCTATAACTTTTTAGACATTACTACTAACAACAAGAGGAAAAAGAAAAACAGGAAAAAATAAAATAAAATAAAAAAATAAAGAATGACCATATTGACCAGTACCTGTATGTTAGATCTCCGGAGCCAAATTTGACCAAATCCCCAACTTTCAAATATATTTCTTTGCCTGGACAATCATGAACTTTTTCTTTTATGCCAGAATCTTTCACAATAAATGTTCCATACTTGGAGCAATCTCTTATCCTAACTTTGGAGGAGATGCTAGATGATCTCTTCTCAGCAGGTTTCAAAGATTCCATTACATCTACAATGATCTCAGCATGTATACGTGAAACACCTTTATCATTTGTTATATTCACATCACAACCTAAAGGGGTCAAATAAACAGATGTTAAGATGATGAGGCCAAAGAGCTAAGTCATTGATTGGACTTCTAAAAACACACATCTGATAAATTCAGAAGAAAAACACATTTTCTACCTATGCACAAACCAAAAAAACACGGATCTGAACCGTAATGCAACTAAACTTGTAAGTGTTAGTTCCAAGCAGAAAATGGAGATACCATGTTAACAACTACCCAGGAAAGAAGATGACGATAGATACCTGCATACCTAAAATCCCATATAAAAAATCAAGGTTCTTAAAAAAGCATCACCTAGTCACCACACTAAACATAAATAGGCCAGGTGTAGGCAAACAATATACAGATGAACAGACCATGCTTGCACAGGACAGAAAATACAGAGAGGAAAACTTAACGTTTGTACAAACTTTTATCATCAGATAAAGCGTAGATCTTCTACTGTGAGAAATGCAGGGAAAAAAAATAAATAAATAAAAATGCTGAGCCAGAAAACAGGCAGAATATATTAACAATTATAGCTAAAATTCAGTATTTTAGATAACAGCCTCCAGCACTTCTAACTTCAGAAACCTATTCACCAGAAATACATTCAAAAAAAAAAAAAATCTAATTCTAATGGCATATTTCTAGCTTGCCAGGAACGTAAACCCAGTTCATGACTGTTTACAACCCAGAATTACCTAATTCACTCCCTCTACAAACCAGTGTTACACAAGTGTTTGAGATAATTTGTGGAATGTCGTACATGATACAGTGGTACACTTTTGGACTAGTCTAAGTCTAACAAATCAAGTGACATATTATGTTCCCATACCCCTTAAGCATACCAAAGCATAAGGAAGCAATATACATTATATACTACTCCAATTGAACGTTTGCTGCCACATGGTGTCTGGACACAATGAGGACAAGCGCAAAGATGACTGACCACACGAAAAAGACAAATAGTGCAATCTACTTACATAGATTAAATTTGCTATCCCAGGACCAATGCACAAGTATTGGGATAGAATATAAATCATATACATGGATCTAAAAGGCATTACATAAAATAAAATTGACAGCAAATAAAGTTATTTTATTGGTGTCTGGGCCACAATCTTCCAATAATTCATTTAATTCATATAACCAGATTAATCTTGGTGAAATTACATTCAAGATATTGAAATGTTGTATCCTTTGAACCCATGTCCAAATCTTGGACAGTGTCTTTGTGTTGCAATTTGAGCCCTGATAAATTTAACACTCCGATATCTACCATAATAACAAGCAAACCTAAGTCTAAATAACACAAGATGCAATAAATATTTCCAGAAATACCTTTTCTGCCCACTTTGTATGTTCCCTTTGTGTATATATAGTACTTCTCCTCTCCTATAACATAAATTTGGCAAGAACAATTTGTTAGAAAAACATCATCATGTATTCAAATGTAGATAATATCTTTTGGTCTCTGCCTTTTTTGTCACATGCCAGCTAAAAACATGAGAAGAGTAATGACTTATATTGAGGGAGTCCATCTATCACTCTATTCTATATATATACTAAAACAGAGGATGCTCAACTTACATTCTTACAACTTGACATATGTCACTCTGTGGTTAAAAATTTTCCCGCCTATTTTTCTACTTCTAAGAATATCAACTAAATCTTATTATAATACTGTAATTTTATATATATATATATATATGTATATGTATATTCATATAACTTAAAATATATTCATATACTAATAAGATTAATTAGTTAACAAAATATAGTAGTACGTACAGTATATATTGATTGCATTATATATAGTTCCATTTCAATTATTGATTGCACAAAATCTTTTATAAATCAAATTATGACATAATATTTTAATAACAGTGATGCAATAATAGTGATTAGGCCGGTTAAAATAATTGATCTAATTACCTTTTTTTTTTTTAAAGTGATCTTATTACCTATATATATACATAATACTATCACCCTAAGATACAATAACAAAAATTTGTAGTTTTATTTTTTATTTTTAAATGGCATATAACATGATTAAACTATATCACCCCTCTCAAAGAAAATTGAACGATCAAAGTTAAAATTGTTAGTCTTTGGTACGCTCCAAAGTATGGCTATTAATTTCCTACCCATTTCCGCTATTCTAAATAAATTAAAGTATTTGTATTCAATACTAAAATATTTTTTAAAAACAATTTATTTTCTATAAATCTGCCGCGTGGATACTTTTTTTTGTTCAATAAATATTTATCTCAAAAATATCTTTTTCACTAAGTTACAATTATATTGACGAAAATATTGATCAAATAGTATTAATTCACATATACTTAAGAAAAATATCAACTAAATAAGTTTAAAACTGTTATTCACAACTCATACATATTGAAAAAATCTTAAAGTTTATAATGTTTAACAAAATTGCATCATATCATGTCAATATACTCCGTAAATATACTTTGTAATATATTCTATAAATTGTCAAAATATTGATTTCATGTGAAATTTTTGCCAAAAAATATTTATACTACTGCTCTATAATTGTCAAATTTCGCACAAATTATAAATAAGAATCTACATATACTTCAAATAAAATCCTAAATAAGTTTGATTAAATAAAGGACATCAATTTATAACTATTAGTCAACTAAAACATACATAAGAATCTACCCATCATACATATACGTAAAAAAAAGCATCAACTAAAATTGCATGATATTGAACTCCTGATATCATATATTTAAATTTTGATATCGAAATTGAA
The DNA here is from genome assembly GCF_001683475.1 of Chenopodium quinoa. Lineage (NCBI taxonomy): Eukaryota > Viridiplantae > Streptophyta > Magnoliopsida > Caryophyllales > Amaranthaceae > Chenopodium > Chenopodium quinoa. The sequence continues at coordinate 10,105,773 of NW_018744239.1, forward strand.
CATTTGATATCAAATACTTTATTGTTGATGTCAGATATTAAAGTGTTGATATCAGATAAATATTATATTTAATGCTGATGATTGGACAGTTGGACTCATGACGAGTCTGATCTCATACAACATCTTCTCTTAGATATGGGTTACATTGAATATATATTCGTAACTTTTATTTATGCCACGGTAACTTTTATTAATATTGGTGCAACTTTTGATCGTTTATTTTAGGATAAGTTGTACCATATAGATGGTTGTAAACTCAATTATTTTTAAGACTACTGTGACAACATCATGGGACAGAGAGAATGAGAGTATGTTTTATTAGCATGCATGATTAAAACAAAAATACATGAATATAAATAGCTACAGATTATTGAATATTGTAATATAAATATATATGGGTACACATTATTGTGATAATATAGGCTTTCACTATTGAATAAGTGTATACACATCATTATTATTATTCATTGAGCATTGTGATAATTGGGTACACATTATTGTTATAAAATAATGAATAATATAGGTTTTTTACTACTGTGGATTAAAATAATAATTATAGTTTTCAATTTTGTAAGATTTAATATTTAAACTTTTAAAACCGTGCAATTGCACGGGTTCTATACTAGTTTTCAAAGTACTATTTTAAATGATTTCTAAATAAAAAGTATTCCTTCAAATATCTATTGCTATGTGAGAGAGCTAGCAAAAGCTTAATCAAGGATACAATGCACTATTATTCCAAAGGAGCATTTTCTTTTCTCAAATTTATGTTCAATGATTGTGTCTTAATATTTAAGTATATGCAACAATGGTGAGATCTATTCATCTAAGACTTTTTCACTTATCTGAATTTTAGAACTTAATTGTCCTTATCTAAACTTACCTGAATTTATTAGAACTTATTAAGCAATATCAAAACTTATCTAAACTAATTTTTCCTAAACTTATTAACCCTTATATAAACCTAATATCCTTAGTTCAAAAAAAAAACAAATATGAACTTATTATCCTGAAATAAGTGAAACAAAGGTGAACAAACCAAGGCCTAAAAATTCTATTTTCTATTACATCAAAGCATAGCAATAATTGAAGCACTCCTAGTGCCATCAAACCATATACACTAGGGAAAAAAAAAAAAAAAAGGCAATATAAAAAAGGCCTCATTTTAATTAAACCAAGCTTACTTTTTCATGTCAACTTAATGATCTCTCATTTTCACAACAAGAAAATGAATATAAAGATTAACAGCAAAGCAATGAGAGTGTAATAGGACAGGCGGTACATATTCCAAAACATCTATCACAAATCAATTAAAGTCCTCCTATTCTCCAAACCCAAACAACTCTTGAGAGCCCCAGCCAGAACTAGAACATATTGATTCCACTACATTCTTTGCTACACAGAATGTCCCTTGGCGTGGTCAGCCAAGTGCCATAAACCATTGGAAATTCCTTTAAAGTGAGTATATGAATCAACAGGTGCAAATACAATTTTATCAGAAGAAATGCTAATCATCTTATCCTCGATAAATGGCAAGCAAATAGTTGTTTAATGTTGTTCTTGGATCATAGAAAACAAGAACAAGATTGGACATGTTTGAACTTGCTTAAGCAAATAATCTTACCTTATTTTGACAGCTTTTTCATGTTTCATTCGATAACTAAGCAGCTAAAAACTTCTAATTAGTAATTAAATGAAAATTAAACATCTTACACAAAATTAAAAATCCAGAATCGGAATATAGTCAAAGAAAATCATCAAAACAAGTCTTTGATGCCCTTTAATTTCTTAAAAATGACAACTTTCGAACAAACAATTTATGTAATTAATAAAATAAACCCTATTTCACAAAAGGCGAATAAATTAACAGCATAGAGATGAATCAAAAGACAGAAATATAAACCTGAAAGTGGGTTAACAGGAAAGAACCCCCAAACCATTTGTTCCGTTGAATTTCTTCAAATTGGGAGAAAAATTGCCGCGAATTTCTTCAACAATGTCAAGTTCCAAGTGCTATTTCGTATAAAAGTACTATGCCAAATCATAAACTCTTAATTTTAAATCAAACCCATTTGCATATACCCGGTGTACAGTATTTTTACTGTACATCGGGTTTTCGCACGTGCTTTTTTTTAAAAAAAAAAAATCGCAGAATTTCAAATACCTAAAAATAAAAAAAAAAAACGCAGAACAACAATGGAGGAGAGAGAAAGTGAGAAAACGCAGCTATCAATCATCCATTGAGGAGAGAGAAAGTGAGAAATCGCAAAAATTGCAGAAAACGAACATCAATCGAGGAGAAAAAAGTTTAGAAAACGCAAAAATTGCAGAAATCGATCATCAATCGAGGAGAAAAAAGGTGAGAAAACGCACAAATAGAAGAATTCGATCATCAATTAAGGACAAAGAAAGTGAGAAAACTTACAAATTGCAGAATTTGATCATCAATGGAGAATTCGACTTTCGATATAACAAATTGCAACAATCTCATTCACGAATTGCTACAAAAACAGAGGCAAATTGAGACTGAATTTGAAATCGATTTAAATCGATCGATTATAGAAGAAGAAGAAACTAATTGTTTTGGAGATGAATTCGTACCAATATTCAACAATCCAGACAATGCAGATGAAGCAATCGATAATGCAGATGAAGCAATTGAGAATGCAGAAGACGCAATTCATAATGCAGAAAATCAAGTGGTTCCTGATAAATCAATTGATTCAAATTCAGAACAAACAACCAAATCAGATGCAACTGAAGGTAATTTCTATGAATTTTTGAGATTGTATGCAAAAAGTAACCCTTTGAATACATAATTGTTACCCTTTTCATGCATAAACGTGACCATACTTATGCCTAAATGTTACCCTCAGATTGAATGCAGAACTTTTTAGATTGCATGCAAAAAGTAACCCTTTGAATGCCTAAATGTTACCCTTTTCATGCTTAAAAGTGACCCTATTTATGCTCAAATGTTACACTCAGATTGTATGCTGAAAATTCAGATTATATGCAAAAAGTAACCCTTTGAATGCCTAAATGTTACCTTTTTCATGCATAATAGTTACCCTATTTATGCTCAAATGTTACACTCAGATTGTATGCTGAAAATTCAGATTGTATGCAAAAAGTAACCCTTTCAATGCCTAAATGTTACCTTTTTCATGCATAAAAGTTACCCTATTTTCAAACGAATGTTACCCTTTTTTTTATGCTGTCTGTGGTTATTATCTGATTTGTTTGTATTAAATAACAGATACAAATCCAATTGATGCTTATGGTTTAGATCTTAGAGGATCATTTGTTGGTGTGGTAAGAGAAACTTTTGAAGAAATTTTGGAATTGTATGAAAAACATGCTGCTATACTGGGGTTTTCAATAAGAAAACATACAACTAGATTCAAATAACACACAAAAATAGTAACTGAGAAAAACTATGTGTGTTCTGCTGAGGGAAAGAGACATTCAGGTCAGAAGAAAACAAAGTTAGTTGAAATGGTTGATGAAGAGGATGTAAATGTAAAAACAAGAAAGCCAAGACAAGTATCCATTACAAGATCAAATTGCAAGGCATGCATAAGAGCAAAAGTGAATAAAGAAGGACAGTTTGAGGTGGTGGCTCATGTTATTCAGCATAACCACGAGCTAACAAAGCCACAGTGGCATTATTTGCATCGTTCTGAAAGAAAAATGACAGAGGAAAAAGTTGTAACAATCAAAACAATGAAATCTTCAGGTCTAACTACAATGGACACTTACAATTACATGGCTACAGAGGCTGGAGGAGAACAGAATATAGGCCATAGTGTTGTAGATCACCTGAATTTCTGCTCAAGGTTAAGAATGGAACAAATTGAGGCTGGAGATGCTCAAACTTTAGTGAACATTTTAAGTCAGGAACAATCAGAGGATCCAAACTTCTTTTTTAGAGTGAAGTTTGACAAAGAAGGAAGAATTTGCAATATCTTTTGGAGAGATTCAATGATGCTAGAAGACTATAGGATATATGGAGATGTTCTTGTCTTTGATACAACATACAGAACCAACAGATATAATCTTATATGTGCTCCATTTGTTGGCATAAATAACCACTGGCATAATTGTATGTTTGCTTGTGCTTTTATTGGGGATGAAACGACAGATTCATTTGTGTGGTTACTACAAACCTTCGTCAAAGCTATGGAGGATAGAAAACCAACTTCAATATTCACTGACCAGGACCATGCAATGGCAAATGCTATACTGGAGGTAAAAGATTTATATTGACATCTTACAGATTTGAGCTATGACAATAAAGTTTTCCTTTTTCACATAAAGTTACCCTTTTAGCTGCATAAAGTTACCCTTTTTAGTGCATAAAAAGTAACCCTTTTAACAGCATAAAGTGACCCCTATTTTCAATGCAGGTGATTCCTAATACAAGACATAGACTTTGTATATGGCATTTGGAGCAAAATGCCATAACCAGATTTGGAGCTCTTAAAAAAGACAAAGAATTCAAATTTGCATTCAACCAGTGCTTAAAGATGTGTGTGACAGAACAAGAATTCGAAGCAAAGTGGCAAGCAATGTTGCAAAAATATGAGTTGACAGAACACTCTTGGTACAAAAGAGTGTATGAGTTGAAAGACAAATGGTGTCCTTCCCTTTGTAGAGATTTCTTTTCAGTAGGGATCTTATCGTCACAAAGGAGTGAAAGCACTAATCATGCCATAGGATTCAGAGCAAGTAAAGCAACTACTTTGACGGAATTTTATACCATATTTAAGAAGACAACTAATCGTTGGAGAAGCACAGAGAAATATGATGAGTTTACCTGTAGCAAGTCAATAGCATTCACTTCATTGCCTCTATCTGGAATGCTAAAGCATGCTGCACAGGTAAAAAGTTAACTGACAAGTACATAAATTACACCTAATATATGGCAATTTAAATGAAGCTACATGATTTTGATGTACAGGTTTTCACTTTATCACTCTTTAGAAATTTTGAAGAGGAGTTTGGATACTCTATGGCAACAACTGTTCAGATGTTAGGCAGTAATGAAGAATGCCTACTTTATCAAGTAACACTAGAAGACAAGCCATGGTCTGCACATCAAGTAAACTATATACAAAAGAGCCAAACTGTATGGTGTACTTGCAAAAACTTTGAACATCTGGATGGTTATGTTATCATTGCATCAGAATTCTACATTTTCATTCAGTAACAAGAATACCAGACAAGTATGTTTCAAAAAGATGGACTAAGTTTGCAAAAACAGAGGCATGGGATAGGTTGAAGAATCAGGATCCTAAACAGCAATATATTCCATGGAGGCAAACACTGATGAGGAAATACTACAATCTAATCTTAAAAAGTCAAGAAAATGAAGATACAAGAGCATTTATGGAAGAAAGCTTCAGAAACAGTCTTAAAATGGTGGAAGACTTACTTGCTAGTGCTGCTCAGAAAGAAAGTGCAGAAGCTGCTTCTAACATTCCTGATGTGGCAGACAACACTCAAAGCAATACTGACGCTTCTTCAGCATCGAGTACAAGCACATGTGTACCAATAATTCTTGATCCTAAAAGGGCTGTAACAAAAGGAAGAAGCAAGAGAGCAAAAGGAGGACTTGAAAAAAGCAAGAGAAAAAGAAAACCAGCACTGCCACCTCCAAATTCAGAATTTGATCAAAGACACCTAACTTACGACTCTTTTAAGATCTTTTTTAGAACATTTTTTTTTCGAAATTAATATACCTTGTATTGTTAAACTATTTTTCTTTTGTTTTTTTACTCTATGACTAGTTTAATGAAAATGTGATTGACACTTTTATTAGCACATGTTTAATTATTGGAACACATCAACTTATGTTACCCTTTTAACGTATAAAAGTAACCCTTTTCATGCATAAAGTAACCCTTTTCATGCATAAAAGTGACCCTTTTCATGCATAAAAGTTATCCTTTATATCCACTAAATCAACCTTTTCTTTGGCAATAGTTACCCTTTCTGTTAATAAAAGTTAACCCTTTTATCAATAAAAGTTACCCTTTTCATGCATAAAAGTTACACTATCTACCCACAAAAGTATACCTTATCATGTATAAACTTATTATTTCCACCCACAAAAGTAACCCTTTTTATCCTTTCTATCCACTAAATCAACCTTTTCTTTTCTAATAGTTACCCTTTCTGTTAATAAAAGTTACCCTTTTTATCACTAAAAGTTATCCTTTTCATGCATAAAACCCCTGACCCTTTTAATTTACAGAAAAAAGTGTCCCTTTTCATGAATAGAAGTGACCCTTTTTCTACATAAAAGTGACCCTTTTCATTGCTAAAATTACCATTTCTAACAATAAAATCTACCTTTTTCTTGCTTAAAAGTTACCCTTTCTATAAATAAAAGTTACCCTTTCTATAAATAAAAGTTACCCTTTTCTGCATAAAAGTTACCCCATAAAAAACATAAAAATAAGGGAATTTTGACTTTTACCACCTTCAAATAACCACTTAATTGAATTTACCACCTCCAAAAAAAAAAGATTTACTTTACCACCACCAAAATTTCAAAAAATTCGATTTTACCACCAACTAACGGATTCCGTCCATGAATCCGTTAGTAGGGCCCACCTTTTTGACGGTTCTTCTTCATCTTCCCCGATTTCCATATCAACCCAGCCAGCAACGATTTTAACACACCATGGTTGGTCGGAATTTCGTGTGGGGGCAAGGGAGGGGTCGGAATTTGGTGTAACCTAGGGAGGTGATCGGAATTAGGTGGTGGTTAGGGTTTTAGGAGTGCGGAATTTGGTGGTGGCTAGGGTTTTAAGAGTTGCCGGAATTAGGGGGGCTATATGGGTGGTCGGAATTTGGTGGCTAGGGTTTTGAGGTCGGAAATTGGTGAAAGGGGGTCGAAATCCGGTGTGGGGGATGTGGCTGGGTGTGGTGCGATGCGGTGTTAGCGGTTAGGTGGTGGGGTCGTTGGTCGTAGTGATTAGGTGGTGGCTAGGGTTTTGAGGTCGGAAATTGGTGGAAAGGGGGTCGAAATCGGTGTGGTGGTTGTGCGGTGCGGTGCGGTGGTTGTGGCTGTGCGTTGCGGTGGTAGTTATTAGGTGGTGGGGTCGTTGGTCGTAACGGTTAGGTGGTGGGGGATGGTAGTGGTTAGGTGGGGGGGGCTAGTCGTAGCGCTCAGGTGGTGGGGCTGGTCGTAGTCGGTCCGGTGGTGGGGTCTCGACGGTGGCAGCAACCACCGGTTGATGGATGGGGTTTTTTAATTTTTTTTTTTGTTTTTTTTTAATTTTTTTTCTAAAGCTTACCCAATAATATGGCGACACGTGTGCAAGGTAGGCCCCACTAACGGATTTATGGACGGAATCCATTAGTTGGAGGTGATTGGTGGTAAAACTGATGTTTAATTTTTTTATGAGGTGGTAAAGTAAATCTTTTTTTTTTGGAGGTGGTAAATTCAATTAAGTGGTTATTTGAAGGTGCTAAAAGTCAAAATTCCCTAAAAATAAACCTTTTAATTACTTTATGTATTCACATACATCAGTATTCCAAAAACAACTAAAGACTTTAAACTAAGTTTAATTACATCATTAAACTTAATGTATGCACATACATTAAGTTTTTTCATTGTTAAAAAAACCCCCTGAACTAATCAGCTAACAACTATCAATTATTTCACTATTTAGAAGGAGTAAACTTTTTTTCCTGCTTTTTTGCCCTTTTTCCTTTGTTCTTTTCCTCTTCTCCCTCTGCCTTTGCTTCTGCTTCTGCTGCCATTTTTCTTTCTTCTGTTTCTCTCTTCTTCTTTGCAGCAATTGCAGCCTTTAATCTTTCTTCAATTACATTGACATAAGCAGGATCTTTCTTCTTCTCATTGAACTTGTGTAATTCTAACAACACATCGTTCCTAGATTCATTCAAATCACACAGTACCAGTGTGGTACAGATCTCTCCTCGTAAAAATTTCCTTCCATTAATCTCAAATCAGCAAAAATAAATAAAAATTATCAATATGTAATTAATAAAAGCAATAGAAAGGAAAAAACTACAGAAACTATATAGATAATTACTGTTTTGAGATCATTGAATTTGAACGATTCACCAACAAAATGGAGCATGTGATACATGACAAAGACCCCACAGTCCAAATTGTCAACTTTTTCTTTTCTCCATTCCAACTCAACAACTTCAAAACCATAAGAAGGTAGCTGAGAACTGTTTGGATGATTTCTTTTGCCAAGAAAAGCACCCATTTGAACACACTGACATAAAATATAAAAGTTTAGAATACATTAAAATCAAAAAAGTTAAAATGGAAACAATGAATCAACAGTAACATAACAAAAAAAACAAACATAAACATACCATCTTTGAACACAATTCTTTTGTATAAACAAGAGCAGAATCAGTCCAGATAATGTTGTCAAGATAATATACCAACTCTTTTGTATGATCAATAACATACAAAATGTAGTGATTCTCAATAAGAACAGGAAAATAGATCTGAAACAGCAAAATTAAAGAGATTTAAACAGAGCATATCATAAAGAGAACTCTTTTAAATTTATTACATTAATTTTAGAATAAAAATACCAGATCAGCATCCAATATATTACATTCTGGATTCTCATAGCTAACCCAACCTTCCCATATGTCGTGCAAATCCTTAACAGCACTAGATATGTTACCTTTGCCAATATTGTCACAAACATGCAAGAATGAAAACTATTAAAGTATAAGATCTCAATAATATATATATAAAGTAAATGTGTTAAGATATAAAAAAAGGAATGAAATAACTTACACTCTGCCTAACACCGAAGAAGAATTTCCGAGGACCAGTAGCCTGAAAACATGCTTTCTCATTCAAATACAGACAGAAGCAATCAATAACGCACCATTGAATCCTGAGTGGAGCAACAAGGGACACCATGTCTTCTCTTGGAATTAAAAAGTTCATTCCAAAAGTAACAAGGCTCTCACTGAAACAATAAAAAATAAGATCAACATTAAAAAAAATATAAGAAAAAAAACAGATAAAAAAATAATTATAATAAAAAAGGACACTTAACTTCTTATCCATTGAAACATCCTTCAGCAGACAATAATCGAGAATTTCCAAATGTAACTGAGGCAAATTATTGAAAATCCGAGCATTGCTCTTTACAAAAAGAGTTACAAAAGGCACCTGCACACCTACATGTCCACAGTCCAGAGAGCATAGAGATTTATTTGCTCTGAGTCGAGGAGGTTCATTTTGATTAATATGCCCGACAGGAATATTTTGAGTAGGACCAGGAATGATAGCAGAAGGTCCAGAACCATTAAGGCCTTCATTAACTATTTTTCCATGACCATTGTCATCATCCTTAGGAATATTTTCATTGAAATCTTGTGCAGGTTCTTTTTCGGAACAAAATCTTTGTTACCTTCTGTAGGTTCATAAAAACCGCGAAACATATCATGTACAGACTTCATTTTATTACACTCATCAATTAAACCATCTAAAATCTTCAAATAATGAGGATCAGAGAGTAGCAGTTCAGTTTGAGAAACTGAAACAAAATCATCAGAAGATAATGAAACACTTCTGCGAGAAGTAATCAGATCATTCAAGGTTTGAAAACCAGTTGACTGAACAAATAATAAAACATCCATATTTCTTTTAAACAAAAGAAACGTTTCATGAACAACCTACAAACATATGAACAATGAAAAAAAATGTTACAAATAAAAATAATAAAATAAGTAGGAAATCTAATTCCATTAAACTAAACATATAAGAAAACAGAACACTTACATCAGTTGAAATTTTTTTAATTTCTTCATCGGTCATAATACCTTCTGGAAGCTCAAATGCAACAATGCGACCAGTGGTACCACTTGTAGAAGGACCCTTATCATAACCCAAAGTAGGAGCTGGCTTAAAAATAGTTCCCCTAAAATTAAGCTGTGACACAGGATATGTAATAGTATCCAATGGTCCCTGCCCATAACCACCAACTTTGATCTCTAACTTAATTCGCTTCTTAATCTTTACATCCGTCCAATGTTGAATTAAAGGAAGAGTACTACTTTCCTTTTCACCTTGAAAATTTAGACGATGAAAATACATAATTTGCAAAGCCAGCAAACAACCACTAACATTTTGAGCATTTTCATCATCCTTATACTTCTGAACAGCCTTCTTTAACTTTTTTAAAACATATGAACACCAATCAAAAGTTTTAATTTCATCAACTTTTTCAACAGCTTTAAGCAACTTCAATGAAACAGTCCTATTAGTAGTAGGAGCTAAAAAGCTAGACATAGCTTGAAGAACAAAACACCTCTTAAATTCTTCCCCTCCATCAACCAAATCAACCATCCTAGACTCCAATTTTGACAAATGAAGAGGTTGCTTACCAGAAAGACCATAATCAGATCTCCATGCCTGAATGATACGTTTATCTACACTTTCATCTTCAGAATTTTTATTAAGTTCAGGAACACAAATATCACTCAAAGGCAAGCAAAACACATCGCATATATCATTTCTAGTAACAACAAATTCTTTACCAGTAGCGATGGTAAACATGCAGCTACCAGCATTGAAGTTTTCAACAAGCCAAGGTAGCATTTGACGATTAAGAGTTTTCAATTTAAGATGTAATAAACCTCCAAAACCAATTTCTTCAACAGCATGTTTTTGCTCAGGACTAAAGTTCTGCAGCAATATTTCCAATGAATGGGGTCTACATCTTGCAATGATTCTTCTTTGCTCCCTAAATAGAAAAAAAAAGAAAGAATGTAACTAAAACAATATAAAATAAAAATAAAATATAATTAAAAATGTAATAAAAAAATATGTATACTTACATAAAAGATTCAGAATCAGATTCAGAAAGCATTTCATAATCAGAATCTTCCACTGTATTAGCTTTCTTAGGTACAATTTTGGCCTTCTTAGGAACTATTTTGGCCTTCTCAGACTCTGGTTTGTCACTCTCAGGAATTTTCCCAGCCTTTTTAGATACTGCTTTGCTCTTGTCAGGAGCTATCTGGGTCTTTTTTGGTACTGGTTTAGGCTTAGCTGGCTCTTTAGGCTTTCCTTTTCCTTTTGTAGGCTTTTTATAACGATAACCACCTATTGAACCACCTGTATTTAATTATTAAAGTAATATAAATACAAATTCAGAAATTACTCATGGAAAAATATAGAATAATGTGCACAAATGACACTTTTAAATGCATAAAGTGACCCTTTTAACAGCACAAAGTAACCCTTTTAACAGCACAAAGTGACCCTTTTAACATCACAAAGTGACCCTTTTAACAGTATAAAGTGACCCTTTTAACAGCATAAAGTGACCCTTTTAACAGCTTAAAGTGACCCTTTTGTATGCATAAAGTGACCCTTTTGTATGCAAAAAGTGACCCTTTTATATGCAAAAAGTGACCCTTTTATATGCAAAAAGTGACCCTTTTTTGCAAAAAGTGACCCTTTTAACTGAAAAAGTTAATCATTTAACAACATATAGTGACTCTTTTAACAGCATAAAGTCACCCTTTTAACATCATAAAGTGGACATTGTCAAAACATATAAATGACACACATGTCTATTACTCAAACACAATGAGCAATGCATATATGCATGTTAATCAAACACAAATGCACAAACACAATGCGAATATGCCTATTATACACATAATCTAACTAAAACATAAAACCTAAACAAATAATCAGTTTAATTAGCATTCTCTGACTAAAACCTAACATACAAAATTTGAAGATTAATAAGTAAAATTTTGAATCAATTATATACAATGAACAATAAAATAAAGCAAAATTAAACATAATAACTTCATAATTCAAATTCAATTATCATAATATGCATAAAAAATCAACTGAAAACTATAAAAAAAATAACATGCACTAGTAATTTGACATATATAAGCGAAATTTCAATTGAAAAATTTGAAAAAATGATGAAAAATTTAAGTAAACACACCTTCTTCAGCATCTACAGCCTTCTTTGTAATCTTCTTCTTCACCATTGCAGAATCAACACTACGAAAATCGAAAACAAAATCAAAATCAAAAACCTAAAAATCGAAGAATCAAAACAATTTAAACTAACAAAAATCTCAAAAAAATAAGTAAACGAACCTGAATTAAGCAAATAACAACTTCACCAGTGAAAAAGAAGAAAGAAAAAGCTCGAAAATCAACAATGGAGGATAGAGAAAATGCTCGAAATCGCCAGTTACTTGCTTTTTAGAGAGAGAAAAACGAAGAGAGAGAAAGCTATAGTGAATGAATGAAGAGAGAAAAGTTCTATTTCTTTCTTTATTTTGGCAATCATTAGGAAGCACGTGCCAAACCCACTAAATTGGCAGTTAATGCTTGTCCAAAAATTCCGCCATTCATTAAATTAATGAACACCGGTTTTTTTTTTAAAAATTTGTGATTTTAAATTCGTTACCCCGTCTTTGTCCAAATAAAAAAAAGTATAGTGTTTAACCGCTTTTTGTTTTTCCACGTATAATTTCAGACAAATTAATTGAGTTGAATATACTAAAAAGATGTAATTGGCCAGTCTTAAAAAAAAAAAAAAAAAATTAAATTAATGGCCAAGTTGGTGTAGACTGCTGTGTAAGTGCTTGTTTAATTCACCTTATTTTTGTTGCTATAATCTGATTATTTGATTTGACCAAATTTTAACCTTATGTGTACGACAATATATAAAGTGAGGTATTGTTAGATTTGTATTAATGTGTATTTTATTGATATGTAATTTTTATAATTTTTTCATTACATAATTAAAAATATTTAACGATAAAAAAACTACATGATAAACGATAATCTGATCTAAACTTATTCCTGATCTGTTTTATCTGAACTTATTTTTTCTGATATGAACTTATTTTCTGATAAGTTGAACTAAACAAGGCCTTAGTACTCCCTCCGTCTCTTAATACTAAGCATGTATACCATTTTGGTAAACCGAAGTACAAAGTCTATTTCAGAATCTTTCTATATTAGATTATAATTTTGGACCAAAATAACCTAAAAAAAAGGGGAGGTGTCCGTGTAAGTTTTTCGGAAGAATGAGCTTTTACTTTTAGCAACATATAGTGACTCTTTTAACAGCATAAAGTGACTCTTTTAACAGCATAAAGTCACCCTTTTAACATCATAAAGTGGACATTGTCAAAACATATAAATGACACACATGTCTATTACTCAAACACAATGAGCAATGCATATATGCATGTTAATCAAACACAAATGCACAAACACAATGCGAATATGCCTATTATACACATAATCTAACTAAAACATAAAACCTAAACAAATAATCAGTTTAATTAGCATTCTCTGACTAAAACCTAACATACAAAATTTGAAGATTAATAAGTAAAATTTTGAATCAATTATATACAATGAACAATAAAATAAAGCAAAATTAAACATAATAACTTCATAATTCAAATTCAATTATCATAATATGCATAAAAAATCAACTGAAAACTATAAAAAAAATAACATGCACTAGTAATTTGACATATATAAGCGAAATTTCAATTGAAAAATTTGAAAAAATGATGAAAAATTTAAGTAAACACACCTTCTTCAGCATCTACAGCCTTCTTTGTAATCTTCTTCTTCACCATTGCAGAATCAACACTACGAAAATCGAAAACAAAATCAAAATCAAAAACCTAAAAATCGAAGAATCAAAACAATTTAAACTAACAAAAATCTCAAAAAAATAAGTAAACGAACCTGAATTAAGCAAATAACAACTTCACCAGTGAAAAAGAAGAAAGAAAAAGCTCGAAAATCAACAATGGAGGATAGAGAAAACGCTCGAAATCGCCAGTTACTTGCTTTTTAGAGAGAGAAAAACGAAGAGAGAGAAAGCTATAGTGAATGAATGAAGAGAGAAAAGTTCTATTTCTTTCTTTATTTTGGCAATCATTAGGAAGCACGTGCCAAACCCACTAAATTGGCAGTTAATGCTTGTCCAAAAATTCCGCCATTCATTAAATTAATGAACACCGGTTTTTTTTTTTTAAAAATTTGTGATTTTAAATTCGTTACCCCGTCTTTGTCCAAATAAAAAAAAGTATAGTGTTTAACCGCTTTTTGTTTTTCCACGTATAATTTCAGACAAATTAATTGAGTTGAATATACTAAAAAGATGTAATTGGCCAGTCTTAAAAAAAAAAAAAAAAATTAAATTAATGGCCAAGTTGGTGTAGACTGCTGTGTAAGTGCTTGTTTAATTCACCTTATTTTTGTTGCTATAATCTGATTATTTGATTTGACCAAATTTTAACCTTATGTGTACGACAATATATAAAGTGAGGTATTGTTAGATTTGTATTAATGTGTATTTTATTGATATGTAATTTTTATAATTTTTTCATTACATAATTAAAAATATTTAACGATAAAAAAACTACATGATAAACGATAATCTGATCTAAACTTATTCCTGATCTGTTTTATCTGAACTTATTTTTTCTGATATGAACTTATTTTCTGATAAGTTGAACTAAACAAGGCCTTAGTACTCCCTCCGTCTCTTAATACTAAGCATGTATACCATTTTGGTAAACCGAAGTACAAAGTCTATTTCAGAATCTTTCTATATTAGATTATAATTTTGGACCAAAATAACCTAAAAAAAAGGGGAGGTGTCCGTGTAAGTTTTTCGGAAGAATGAGCTTTTACTTTTAGCAACATATAGTGACTCTTTTAACAGCATAAAGTGACTCTTTTAACAGCATAAAGTCACCCTTTTAACATCATAAAGTGGACATTGTCAAAACATATAAATGACACACATGTCTATTACTCAAACACAATGAGCAATGCATATATGCATGTTAATCAAACACAAATGCACAAACACAATGCGAATATGCCTATTATACACATAATCTAACTAAAACATAAAACCTAAACAAATAATCAGTTTAATTAGCATTCTCTGACTAAAACCTAACATACAAAATTTGAAGATTAATAAGTAAAATTTTGAATCAATTATATACAATGAACAATAAAATAAAGCAAAATTAAACATAATAACTTCATAATTCAAATTCAATTATCATAATATGCATAAAAAATCAACTGAAAACTATAAAAAAAATAACATGCACTAGTAATTTGACATATATAAGCGAAATTTCAATTGAAAAATTTGAAAAAATGATGAAAAATTTAAGTAAACACACCTTCTTCAGCATCTACAGCCTTCTTTGTAATCTTCTTCTTCACCATTGCAGAATCAACACTACGAAAATCGAAAACAAAATCAAAATCAAAAACCTAAAAATCGAAGAATCAAAACAATTTAAACTAACAAAAATCTCAAAAAAATAAGTAAACGAACCTGAATTAAGCAAATAACAACTTCACCAGTGAAAAAGAAGAAAGAAAAAGCTCGAAAATCAACAATGGAGGATAGAGAAAACGCTCGAAATCGCCAGTTACTTGCTTTTTAGAGAGAGAAAAACGAAGAGAGAGAAAGCTATAGTGAATGAATGAAGAGAGAAAAGTTCTATTTCTTTCTTTATTTTGGCAATCATTAGGAAGCACGTGCCAAACCCACTAAATTGGCAGTTAATGCTTGTCCAAAAATTCCGCCATTCATTAAATTAATGAACACCGGTTTTTTTTTTTAAAAATTTGTGATTTTAAATTCGTTACCCCGTCTTTGTCCAAATAAAAAAAAGTATAGTGTTTAACCGCTTTTTGTTTTTCCACGTATAATTTCAGACAAATTAATTGAGTTGAATATACTAAAAAGATGTAATTGGCCAGTCTTAAAAAAAAAAAAAAAAATTAAATTAATGGCCAAGTTGGTGTAGACTGCTGTGTAAGTGCTTGTTTAATTCACCTTATTTTTATTGCTATAATCTGATTATTTGATTTGACCAAATTTTAACCTTATGTGTACGACAATATATAAAGTGAGGTATTGTTAGATTTGTATTAATGTGTATTTTATTGATATGTAATTTTTATAATTTTTTCATTACATAATTAAAAATATTTAACGATAAAAAAACTACATGATAAACGATAATCTGATCTAAACTTATTCCTGATCTGTTTTATCTGAACTTATTTTTTCTGATATGAACTTATTTTCTGATAAGTTGAACTAAACAAGGCCTTAGTACTCCCTCCGTCTCTTAATACTAAGCATGTATACCATTTTGGTAAACCAAAGTACAAAGTCTATTTCAGAATCTTTCTATATTAGATTATAATTTTGGACCAAAATAACCTAAAAAAAAGGGGAGGTGTCCGTGTAAGTTTTTCGGAAGAATGAGCTTTTACTTTTAGCTTTAAATGCCACAATCTCTCTCTCTCTCTCTCTCTCTCTCTCTCTCTCTTGATCACATTTCCTCATCTTTCTGATTCTTCTCTCTCTCTTTCTCTCTTGATCACATTTCCTTATCTTTCTGATTCTTCATTGCTCTTTCTACACTCTTCTTCAACCCCTTTTGAAACCCTCGTTAATTCTAGTAAATGATTCAATTTTTTGCCAAAAATTCGATCTTTAAACACAAAATAGTCCCCTCTATTAAACCACTCTATTAATTTGAGAGTCTTTCGCTGAATTTGGATTGATCTGGGAATATCTCAAACACTGGTCATTTTCTCTCTCTTCTGAAAAATCAAGATCCGGGTTTTACTTGTTGAAATATTGTTTGTCACGTTGATTTAGCACCATTACGAGTTTTTTTTTTTTTTTTTTTTTTTTTTTTTTTTTTTTTGGGAATTGCGAGTTTAATACACTTGATTATGTGTTTAAATCAATTTTTTTTCCTATAATGTCCAGCTTGATGATGCAACAAAGGGGTTGGTCATGAAGATGTATACATGCGGTTGTATGAAATTTGGATAAAAAAATTGTGATTTTGTATTGAAATCTAGAAATTTGTGATCTTGGAATGATTAATTTTCAAAGAAAAAAAAACATTTCATTTCAAAAAAAAAAAAAAAAGTAAAGTATGAAAGTAAAATGAAAATATAAATGAGGGAGAAAGAAAGTTGTATGTGATTCAACTGTGGAGGAGAGAGAAAATTGTGTAGATTAATTTGGATTACTAATTTTTCTAATTTTTATTTTTTATTCTGTAAAGCATTTAATGAACCTGCATGCAATGTACTTCCAATAATGAGTTTTAAGGAATTTATAAGTGTTTCGGGTTTTTTTGGAATCCCTCGGGATACAAGTCTTGAATATAGTCGGACGGTCGCGGACACCTGAAAAACAACGAATATTTCTCTTAACGGAATATTCGCCTCCGACGATCAAATTAGTGATTGGAAAACGAAATAATTTAGAGAGAGAAAGTAGAGAGAAGTTGAATGAGATGTCTCTATCCACCCCTCCCATCATAAATGATTGGGGTATTTATAGGGTTGGGAGTGTGTGCTATCTAGGGTTTGGTGACCTAGAATGGTGTGCTCTGATTGGTAGCGCAATCAGGTAAGGACAAATGTCCTTTGGGGCCGTCGTTTTAGCGCCTTTCTCGGAATTTAGGCCTCCTGATGTAAGGAGGTCTTTCTGTCATTCAGGTGCTCTCTTGTTTGTCGCGTGTTGCCCTATTATTGGGTCACGTGTCGCCCTGTTATTAGGCCACGTGTCTCTATAGGGTTGGACCAAGTGTTAGTAGTATTGGGTCACTTGTTTTATTTTTTAAACACGAACTGGCACTATATTCGTTTCTCCTGATCATGAGGTCAGCCGTTCGCCTGGGACTGAAGAGTCTAGAGTGGACGGAGACGACTCCTCCTCTCTTTCGAGTGGGTCCATTTGTAGTGCGTACCAACTCATCCCACCTATTCTTATCTGTCCCTACAGTCGAACATGAACGTGTACGAGACAAACATACGAGCGAGATGCCCGTAGAAATCCAGACGGTAGTATGGTGGATCCCCTAGTCCCTTTTAACCCCTGTAACACGGACGGGGAGAGTACGGGCGCCATAGCTAGTGGTAGTTCCTGTTCTGTAGTGGAGGTGACCGCCTCCTTTTCTAAGCGACAAGCTCAACAAGTCACTTCTTCTCAAACCTCTTCTAGGGAGGCGTCCGAGAAAAATCCGGTACAACGCCTCTCCCAATATACCAGCTTGGTCCTGATGCCGTCCAAGCTGCAATCTTTTGAAAGGCATCCTTCAGCAAATCAGGCGGACACTAGGCCCGGCCGAGGGGGATCGTCCGACCAAAATCCCCAACAACCCTCAATCCAAACTACCCGGCTAGGCCTAGGACTGGAATTCATATCTCTAAGCCGTCCGACCTGCTCCCTCGCAGCGCTCCTCCTTCAGGAAATCAAGCAGACGCTGGAGAGAAGAAAGATAAGGGTAAAAAACCCTTGGTGCCTGAGGGCACCATTGTCACTGAAGCCGGCCAAGGCCCGGGAGAGGGAGCTCGACTAAGGCTGCTGCCATGGACACAGTGTTGTCCTCCGAGTTCGGCTTGCCTAGGGCCCCTAAACCCAGGCTGCCGAACAAGAAGCTGAGAATCCGGATGCCGATCAGGCGGCCAAAGAGGCCAACACCGAAAATTTCAAAGACCCATACGCCTGTACGGTTGGCGATGTTGCCGTCGGCTTTTCACATCATAAATTTGAGGAGTTCAAAGAACTCCTCCAACTTGGAGAAGGCTACCAGATTGTGGCACTGAGCCGCTTATACTCGGTGGTCGTTGGGGAAGGTAGGAGGCAACGGAAGAAATGCTTCAGCGTCTACCGCGCCGCCTTGGAAGTGGTCCCTCACTTCCCCTTACATCCATTCGTCCAGGCTCTGCTGGACGAATACAACATTGCGATTTTCCAGCTGGTGCCGAACAGCTAGGTAAACATTTTGGCAATCTGGTGACGTGCCTTCGGCAAGGCTTTAAGCCGGAGGTCCCATTTTTCTGTGAGATGCACTCAATGGTCCGGCTGGACTCTGAGACGGACGACTTGTTTATTCTAAACACTCAGAAGGAATATTGGGTGGTTATGCACAAGTCCTCTAAGTGGCGCGACTGGAAGCACCGATGCTACTGCATCAGAACTAACAACGAAGAATTCAACTTGCGGATGAATCGCTTCAATGCCGAGCCTATCTAGCTCGGACGTGGGTTGCACAAACCCACTAAGCCACTCGTCCATCCTGACAACAGTTTTCAGCTGGAATACTTCAAGGTTTAGAAGGTGGTCAGGAATGGGAAGTCGGTGATCGTGCCGTCCAATTGGATCCTACTGGCCAACTGGCTTAGGAACCCGGTATTCATGTCGCCCTACGACCTATACCGGAACTACCCCCAAGGTGGAACCTTGTGACTTGACCGTTTGAATGTTTTTACATACTGAAGATGATATAACACTTCTTTTTTCTTTTTCAGACAAAGCTCTTGCAATGTTGGACCCTGAACAAAAAGGAGAGACCAACATGTCCGAGTTCGACTATGTGCGGTACAAAGTCCGCGAGCAGCAGTTCGCGAGCAGCAGTACGATTGGGTCAAGGAGGTACTGATAATTTTCTCTCTCTTTTTTTCTTTTTTTTTTTGGCGAGCTGGTATGCTGGGAAGGGGATCTTTCCTTATTTTACTCGGACGCAGCTCTCTTTAACATGATGCCAAGTTGGTATGTTGGGAAGGGTGTCCTTCTCAATTTTTCTTGGACACTTTTTCTTACTTTGGCTTTCTATTCTTTTCAGGCGTCCACTCCCACTCCTAGGGCGAAGAGGAAGCATTCGACTTCTGCTTCCAAGGACGGCCAACCATCGAAGTCTAGGAAGACAACAACCTCAAAGGCTAAGTCTTCCCCGTAAGCAGCCAAGAGCACGCCGCAGACTGCTTTAAAGCAATCCAAAGGAGAGCATCCCCATCTGACACCTAGTGGGGTTTCCATGTCCGTGGAGCCGCAAACTAAGGCGATTCACGATGAATTTGTTCGCATGGGCGAAGGGAGTAAGTTGTCCCCATCCAAAACGACCGGCAACATAGCCTCGACTCCGCATGTCGAGGTAATTGACAAATCTGAGTGGCAGAAGGATGCCACTCAGTCGGCTAAAGAGCAGCCTGGTTGTACTTAAGAAGTAGGGGATCAACCGCTGCCCTCTCACTCGGCAGCGTTCAACATGCTATCCCCTCCATCCTTCTCGGAAGGTATATAAGACATAAGCATGCTTCTTACGTGTGTTTTGATAGATTGTTAAACAATCTAACTTCTTTTCATGGTTGGCACAGATATAACCGAGGAGATGAATATGAAGACACCCGGCCTGTCACTTACCGGTGCTGACCGGAAGGCCATTAGGGAGGCCATGCTCAAGGCCATCCCTAAGGAGCAGCGAAAGAAGTTCCGCAGAATTGATGAGGGCTTCCTTGGTCCCATGATCAACTGCAGCACCGAGGTAACCGCACTTTTCCTAAGCTTCAATACTTAGCTTATTTCTATACTTACTGTAATCCCCCATAAATTTAAGTGAATTATTATTATATTTAATTATTAATTATATGATTATTTTACGATGATGAAATATTTTATAAGCATTTCTAAAATATTAACTCTAAATTATTTAGTCATTATTCTACAAATACAAGTTAAGACCCTAGTTCAAATTACCTCAAAGCCCAACTTTACATCTTATTTCTAACCCTTAGTATGTATTTAGGCCTAAACAAGCTATTCTAATTCTAATTGGATTAGGAAACCTCAAAACCCCACTTCTTATTGCTATTTAAAAAAAAAAACCCATCATTCTTCTTCTTGCTCCCAACTCACATACATTGTTATTTCCCTTTGCTCGCTTCCCCTATTCACGAATAACACACACAAATTATATAAAAAAAACTTCGCTGAACCTGCTGCTGACCATCGCTGCACCTGCTATCGCAGCCACCACCGCTTGTTTGCTGCCTAGAACACCGTCGCCCAGCCAATCGGTTCCCCCACTCTCCTCCCCTTCTATCTTTTTCTCTTTTATTTTCTTGTTTAAATTCCTTTAAAGCTTCAATCTTTATATGATATGCTCCATGATTATTGTTTATTATGATTTTATTTTGTATATGGATTGTAAAAGATTATAAATTTATGAGTTTTATTATGTTTAAACTATGAAATAAAATTTCAGATTCATTTAGTTAAAAAAATTAGGGCTTAAACCTTGTTTTTCATGATTTTAGGGCTTAAAACGTGTTAATCAAGTCACCTAATCATACTATATTTAAATAATGTTAAAGCTTAATTATTTTGATTGTAAACAAAATTTCAGATTTTTTTTTAAAGTTTAGATTTTGGGTTTTGATTTGTATTAGTTTCATATTTTCATGTTCCTAATTCTGTTAGATGATTATTATGGATATGTTGTAACTATAAAATGTTAAACTTTGAAGTTTAGTTTCATGACTTAATTTTCAGATTCTTGTCTTTATTTTTGGAGTCTTTAATCACTTTAAATTAATGGCTTTTTAGGTTTAAAGTCTACTAATCTACTATATAATGAAAGTAGTAAGTAAGGATTTCAATAACTTCAAAATACTTGTTTAAAATAAAATTTCAGGTTTTTATTATGTTTTAAACTTGCTGAAATTTCATAGATAAAGATGTATTTTAAGGATTTTTCTATGGAAATTCATATTAATACTTCTAAACTACTAACCTAGACATTAGGGGAGCTTAAAGATGTCGTTTCAATGATTTTTGAAGCTTTTAAATTTATTGGTATTGCTATAAATTTTATTGCTTGGGTATTGATTTAATTATTGTTGTTTAGTTTAGGAGAGGACTTCGTAGAGGACGATTTCTAGTTCCTAAAGGGGCCAACCAACTCATTTACTCAAGGTAAGTACAAGGATACGAAAAACCTTGACTTTAGGAGCATGTTTAAGGACTTGGAAAATTTAGAATCATGTTAGGAAACTTGTGGATTGGTTGGAATTTTATGGTAGTAAGTTTGATTGGTGATTAATGTGATGATTGGTTTTGATTCATGTATGAGAATTGAGTACTGATTTATCTTGTATGTATTATTTATGATTAACTTGCAAGATGAGCTAAGAGGCAAAGGTACGTAAATATATGGAGTGAACTATCTTATTACTCGTTCATGTTTATTGAAATGGAATGAATAAAGGGAGAATTAAAGTCTTATAAGACGAGGTTGAGGATTTGAGGTGCCTTATGCACTTAAGGTGTTTATAAACCGAGGTAGTTAAAGGATTCAATAATAAATATTGTATGTCACTAATAAATCAAGAATTGAATTGGAAATTTAAATTGTTTGAATGATTGATGATTGATTGATTGTATTGTTTTGCATTTGAGTCATCACCAAGTTTAAACTTGTAAATCACGTAAAATGCAAAATGGGTGAGCAATAAAACTTTGGATTTGTGCACATCTAGAGTAATGACATACAGGGATTGGGGTACACGAGGTATTAGCCGTGCACTTTTCTAGAGGCCGTCTGATCTACGAGTCTCTTGTTTTCTAATACTTTTTTCTTAAAACTATAAGGATTTAGATGAGATCTCGTACTACCTATGGCCACGGAGGCGCGCCCGTCTACCATTGGATGTTTATTAATGCTTCCGAAAGGAGGCATGGGGTTTTTCTTTTATTGATGTTCCAAATTGGAGCATGGGGAGACAACCTTGTCTATTGCTTAATCCAATGAATGAAATGAAATGAATTATTTATTATTAATTAGTGAAGTCTTAGTAATGTTAACAGTTGAGGCATGTGTTTGAGTTAATAATTAAATTGTGTGTGTTGATTGATTATTAGTAGCATGCTAGGAATTCTTGTTATACTTTGTAGCTTGTATGTACTCAGCGTTGCTGATTGCGTGCTTTTGTGTGTCTTTTTCTTGGTCATGGCCTTCGCCTTTAAATGACCATGTAATGATTCAATTTTTACACTTGTAATATTGGGGAGCAGATTAAACACAGGTGTTTACATAGTCTGGAGTTGCATCAAGGTGGTGGGATTTTTGAGTAGAGTGTTGGTTATTGTTCATAGTTTATTTCATTTCATAAGTTTAAATTTATTTAAACTCTGGTTTGACTTATTTACTACTTTTGTTGGGTTTTGAATAAGGGCCTTAATGGTTCTAACTTATAAGACTTAATTTGGTTTTGTTCATTGGTTTTGAAACTTATTTATAATTGAGTTAGTTTTTCCACTACTAAATTCTGAATTAGCCTTAACGTTTGAACACGTGGCTGTAGCACGTTAGTAATTCTCTTAGATTTTTTTAAAGGAATTACAAGTTTAAAGAGAGAATTTTTGGGGTGTTACACTTACTCTGACTCATTTCCGTATAAATGCAGCTCTTCCTTAGGCTCAATGCCTTCTTGGACTGGAAGGCCAAAGAGAATGAGAAGATCAGGGAGGCTTGGGCCGAAATAAGATGGATCTCCGATGAAATTACTGAAACAATTGCTATGCAGGAGATCCGGCACAAGATAGCCATCAACGCGCTATCAGAGAAGTTTGCTCGGCAGAACGAGGACATCGTCAAAATGGGCGATGCCCTTAAGCAAGAGCGACTGGCTTGGGAGGCTCTTCAAAAAGAGAAGGAAGAGGCGGAGGCCAATGCTTCTCAATGGAAAGAGGGCTTTGAAGCCTCTCAGAAGCTGAAGACCGAGTTGGACTCTACCCTCCAGGCTCTTCAGGCGGCCTTGGACCAAGTGGACCTCTCAAGATTGAGGTTAAACATTTGAACAAGTCCATTGCAGACTTGTCTGAGTAACTAAAGGCGTCGCGGCCGATAGATCCTGAACAGGCCATTCAGATTGAGCATAAGGCCGAGCAACGACTGAAGAGCCGCTTCTATGAGTCGTTTGCCATGATGGTTGACATCGGTGAAGTGACTTATTATTTGAAGCGCTTAGCCCGCCGAATGGAGCACGTCTCCTTGAAGAAGAGGTCGAGGCTATCGGCTTGCCCCCCCTGAGTTTGTCGAAACTCCTTATGAGGACGACGAAGATGATGATGAAGGTGATGGGGAGGGGGAGAAGAAGTCGGCCGAGGAAGAAGAGACAGGCAAGGGAGAAGAGCCAGCCAAGACCAACAATGTTGCCAACGCCAATGCTGATGAGGTGCTGGCTGAATGAGGAGCCTGGGTCCCCTTGCTGCAGTAATCAAGCTTTTAGTACTTTATTTTCATTTCTTTCTTCTGAACAGTTTCACTCTTGCCGCCAATTTGAGCAGTTTTGTAATATAATTTTTATTGTCGTCTATTTAAATGGCTTTTATATATACAAACTTTCTTCTTTCTTCATTTATAATTAGCATTTTTTTGGAATCAATTTTTCATGCCTTTATTATGCGTTTTTGCGTATGAATGATTATATACTAGGGGTATGCCCCTTTATTCGGCATTTTGTCTAGTCCATATTCAAAGAGTTTTGATTAACTTAATAGGTTTAATACCTTGAAGGGTATGAGAACAAGTAAGTTAATCAAATCATAATAATGATTGCCTTTGGACTAGACAAATGCCGAATGAGTTATGCGGTCGTTTAATTGGCTTTTGCCGAGTTGTCCTTTGACATTATCTCTCGGACGTACTCATGAAATTTCAAGTATTATCTCAACCTGGAATTTCTAAGTGTTTATAGGGCTTAATTAATAGCCTAGGTATGCCCTTGCCCTTAAGGTTAAATTGCCTCAGAAAAATTTTGGGCTACCTTATTTCTTAACCGTCCGACCAGATTTCTGACCGAATGGTCTTAAAGACAACCTGACCATTGTGGCCAAGTTTCTTTGCAGGGAGAAACCTTGCTTAGGCATTTTTCCCGACATTCAACCCTGCCCTTGTTAAAGGCCGAGCTGCTATGTTGCAAAAAAACCCTTCTTTCCGTGTTAGGTGGCAACTTTGCTTATCATTAGTGTAACACCCTAGAAATTTCTTTCCTTTAAAATACTTGTTTTGCTCTTTTAAAATACGAAATAGGAAATTCTAAGACAACACCGCCACCGTGAAGACGGCTAAGGCAATTATCAAAGACACACAACAAAAGACTCACAAAAAAAAACCATTCAAAACAAGTCAACTTAAAAAGTCAAACCAAACGAAAGTAAAGTCAAAGAAAAGTCAAACTACAACTTGGAACCATTGTAGGCCCTTATCAAAACCCAAAACGAATATTAAAACCTTTGTGTTAGTCTCACAAGCAAATAGATAATAATCAAAGCGAATAAAACACATCATATTCTTATGGAAACTAAACAGGAATCACTCTTCACTCATGCCCATCATAAATATACTTCATCACCTGAAAAGCTTCTCTTTACTTTTTCCCCACTACTCGCCATTAGATTTAGGTCGTCGTAGGGCCAAGATAAAGAAAAGGCCAAACAAACATACAAACACACAATCAGCAAAGCTGAGTACATAAGCATAAACAGTACACACTAACATGCTCTTATCCTATCAATATACAACTTACCTTAGCTTGTTGCACCTGTTTACAAGCGTACGACATACAACACAACCAACCAATAACAAATGGTTTGTTTATTTAATTTGATTATGCATCAAACGGGTTTCCCCCCTAACCTGCCCTAAATAAAGGGGTACTAACACGGTAGCTAACCGTGCCAGTATAAAAGAACCACTCATAAGTGGCGGAATTCCTGCGTATAGTAAAAAGAAAAATACAGCGTCCTGTACTCCCAGTAAGCTATGGTTAAATATAAAACCCCATAACTCCCCCCATATATTCGTACTCAAGGTATATACGTTCCAAAAGTTTTGGTGCGTAATCTCTTTCACTTTATTACGTTGTCTACATATTTTTAGACTTGGTGATGACTCTCAATCCACAACACAAATCAATCATCATAAATCATTCAAGAAATCAAACATACCAATTTAATTCTTGAATAATTAGTGACCACATTTAATTTAATGTTGAACCCTTTTTAAACTACCTCGGCGTTAAATAATACCTTAAGCGCATAATGCACCACAAATCCTATTTGTCGGTGTTTAAAACACCTTAAGTGCACTTAGGCACCAATATATAATTTAATCCTCATGAACATAGACACTTAAATAACTCCTTTCCCATGCTTATAGCATCAATAAAAATTATATGAACCATAATAAATTCCCCTTTCAATATTCCAAACTCAATTAAATATTTAGTTTAATTAAACATGCTCTCAATCATGCCAATAATAAAAGTGTGAATCCTAATCAACATGCCAATATAATTAATTCCAATCAACAATTCACCTCAAATAATTCATACTTCACAAATCAATCACCAAAATCAATCCAATCAACAATTCCAACCTATACCTATCATGATACTACCTTGGAATTAATTAAACCAAGCCTAGCATGCTTCTACACACTTAAATAATTATCGAGTACACGAATGTACCTCGAATATGATCTCAAAATCGCCATAACTACACGAAATCACTCACTTGGAAGTCTCCTACAACCCAAAATTACAAAGAGACATTAATACTTATTCAATATAAATTTCCAGCAATATATACACTCTTTAAATCACTTTCAAACCTACTAAAACATGCTGAAAATTAATTTAAATCACCTACTTTTATTTCCAATTAATGGGTAATTAAAAATCCTTTCAAGAAACATAATTCTAGCCTTTATATAAAAATTCCAGCATTATAAAAACATATAAACTTGCTGTAATTGTGTTTTAAAACATCAATTTCAATAGTTTTGATTAACTCCAATCAAATTCCGTCAATAAACAATAGTTTAGAAACCTAGGGTTTTTAATTTGGGGCTTTTTAATTCAAAAACCAAATCTGGAAATTATATCCATAATAATCATTATTAAAACACCATAAAATCATCATACACACCAAAAATCAATAATTAAACAAGGTTGGATTAATTTAACACAAAAGAGAGAAGTAGAGAGGGTTTTTTTTAACACAACCGCATGCACGTGGAGGGTGCTGCTGCCGCCCTCCACGCCGGTTGCTACTGCTGCCGGTTGCTGCTGGCGATGGTGGCCAGCCGATGGGAAGTGGTGGTGGTGGCCGGCCACCTTGATGTGTGTGCGTGTGAGTGTTGTGAGGGAAAGGGGAAAATTCAGGGGAGAGAGAAAGAGTTTAACTTTGTGTATTCTCGACATTGAGCAAGATCTAATTTGCTCATAAGATGAGTATTTATACCCCCTCTCAAAACCTCCTAACTTAAATTCCTTTTCTACCCTTAATGATTCCTTCTCCGATTCAAACTAGTTATTGACTTTCTTTAAAATTCTACTGACCTTAAAACTTCCTTTTTATAAAATAATTATGCCCCAAAGTTTACAAATATTAAAAATAAAATATTTTTAAAACAATTAAATGAATAAAAATGAAATTTCAATTAAAATAAATCTTTTTAAATTATTAAAATACCATAAATAATTCATTTCGAATTATTTAAATTTTTCTTAAAATAATGTTTTAAATTTATATACGTATAAAAATACGAGGTATTAACAAAAAATCAACCTTTTCCTTAATTTGTATAATATTGCTGTTCTCTTTTAACATACTTTTACCATTAATGTCTGATAAGGGAAGAAACACGTCATTGATTTGTGTATCCCTAAATCAAATACATTTTATAACACTCAACTAACCTAATGGTATATGGCAAGAAGAGGGGTCGAACCACAGGGAGAAGCTAAGCACTACGATCACAACCAACAATTAAGCTATCTCGAAAAGGGGGAATGAAGTTGGCTAAGATATTAAAACTAAGAGTGAAATGAATTAGAAACAATGCAATGAAAACATTAAGGGATATGGGTAGATGTAAGCTTCACTTGAATACACATAGGCATGGAAACAAATTAATCATGAACTAAACATGCTTGAATATCGATATAAGGTCCAATCTAGCCGCCTATCGGGGTCAATTAGCTTCTCCTAATATAGCCTCTATGTTATCACATTAGAACCATATATTGGGGGGTGAAATAATCAAGTAACGATTGATATAAATGAATCTAGCTAGCTCAATTATCGCATCACCCAGCATAAATTCACCCTCAATCAACTAGCAACGTGCACATTGCAAGAAGATCGAGGAACATCAAGCAAATAAAGGCTTCAATCACAATCAACTTAAATTCCAAACCAAAGCATGAATAAATTCCAACTACATCATCCCCACACCCTTAGCTAAAAAACTACTCACTATCCATGGCAATTAACAAGTTAATCATGAAATCAACAAGCAAAGGCATGATTAATGAGTAATCAACAAAACAAATGCAAACTAAAGCAAAATCAAATAGGAAGATAAAGAGAAAAGAGTAAGGTAATGCTCATTAATTAAAGTTGAAAGTCTACAAAGAGATTGATTAAGCTTCTTCTTCAAAATCCAAGCTTAACAATGGAGAAATCCACACTTTCACTCGTTAAAAAGCTAAACTAAAGGTGTTTCTCTCTCTAAATTAAGGCTAATAAAACCAGAAAATTAAGCTAATTTAATCCACCCAAAATGTTCTAAAAAGGGACTTAAATTGTCCGTACAAAGTCGGCTAAGATCGAGAAAAGGTCCGAACGAACTCTGGGTAGGTTCGGTCAGACATCGGGGTAGATTCGGCCGAACCTCCCTACTCCTTGTTTGGTCAAACTTCTGAGGTTCGACCCCTCCTGCAAAATCGCTGAAAACTGGTTTGAAACTGCCTCATTTGCACCCTGGAAGTTCGGTCAAACTTTTGAAAAGTTTGACCACACCTTGGTTCGATCGAACCTTTCAGAGGTTCAGCCACTCCTCCTCTTGCACTTCCTCTGCTTGCTTCCTCTCCTTCCCTTTGCTTCTCTTGCCTTTATCTATGCTTTCAAGCTTGGCCAAGGGACCTTCCACCGTGCTTAGGACCACCATGGAACCTACAAAAGATAGCTAAAATAAAGAGAGCAACGGGATGATAAAATAATGCATAAAGATTATCAAAACAAGCGGAAATAAGCATACTTTTCATCAACACATAACGAAGCCATATGAGGAAAAATGAGGTAGAAATACCTAAGAAAATAGGAGGAAAGAGGCCTAAACACTACTCCTAAGAGTAACATAAATGTCACTCATCAAACTCCCCCACGCTAAGCCTTTGCTCGCCCTCGAGCAAAGCAAAATAAGATGAACAAGGGATAAAGATTAAGTTATTCAAACAAGCAAAGAACAAAAGAAAAGTCGAAATTGCTTTTAGAAAAAGCA
The DNA here is from genome assembly GCF_001683475.1 of Chenopodium quinoa. Lineage (NCBI taxonomy): Eukaryota > Viridiplantae > Streptophyta > Magnoliopsida > Caryophyllales > Amaranthaceae > Chenopodium > Chenopodium quinoa. Next base: position 10,134,996 of record NW_018744239.1, read on the forward strand.
ACAAGCCATTTAAACCCCAAGGTCGCCGATGAGGTTGAGTTGTGCTCTCGTGAGGGTTTCCAAAGAGCATACCCCACGACTCTTACAAAATTGTGTTCAAGACAAACCAAAAACAAGGGAAAGAAAAGCAAAAAATCTAACACAAATCATAGTCAAGTTAAGCTTTTAGAGATAACAAACATGAATGAATGCCAAACTTCCTAAGTAGTAGAAGTGAGCATGCAAGGGGATGCCAAAGGTTGATTGAAGGAAAAGTCATGCTAAGCATAGAGAACTCTAACATGCACCACTCCCCCTGCATTCCATACAATCTTACCGCGTTCCCTCATCTAGATTCAAATCCACCCTTGGAGGTAGCATCTCGTGATTCCTCGAAGGAGCCGGAACAAAGATAAACAATACAAAATAGGGGAACCCGACATCTTACCAAGTCATGCCCTCTCCATATGCTTGAAATCTAGCTCCCTCCACCGACTATGACTCAACCAACCTAGGTTAAAAGAGCATCGAAAGGGTTGTAACGTCGGCTAGGGAGTAAGGGTGTGGAAAAATTTGGAAATTGGTGTTTAGCCTAATCGTGAAGCAAAGGGTGATCAAGCCTCTTTTTCAAAATCAAACATCTACCAATTTTCAAACTACGTTGCCACAAACTTGAACTACATTGCTAAACACTTTTGAGCTTTCATTTTCCTCTTACATCTTCATTCATCAACTCTTTTTCTCTTTTCTTCCTTTTTTTTTTTTTTTTTTTCTGCTTTTGCCATTTTGTAAATCCTCATTTTTTTTTCCAACTTTATTCCACTGTCCTTGCCTTTTGTAACTATAGACGACTTTTTCTAGGATTTGCATTCGCTTTTATTGAACACATATTCACAAAATCACTACTTCACTTTCCATTTAGAACCATTACCTTCCAAATTTCAAATCAAAACTAAAATAAGATTTCATGGCTTGAGCTTCACGATTCTAAGGGTGAAAGTAAAACAAAATGGCCATGGGCTTGTAATGTGCTATAATCAAGGAGGGTAAGGCTCAACATGGTAAGAAAAAAGGGCAAATGCAACCAAAAATACAAAAGATAATAAATATAAAAGCTAATCCTAGAATACAAAATATTCACCAAATGAAGAATGCCTTTGTCATTCCTAGGTTAGTTCGGTCTCGATTTCGGGAGCCAGACGCCAAGTTCTAGATCTAAGCATGCCTTGGTGAGGATCCTACGCCACTCATACAAGTAATGTTGGAGGCTTGAACAATAAAGCTCACATCGGGTTACAAAAACTATCTCTAAGGCTTCAAATCCCCTAATGAGAGAAACACCTTCTTACCACAAACAAGTGAATTTGGGTTCGATAGGCCTTACGAGTTCCAGAGCAACTACCTTAGCATGAACATATCCTAGAGTCAACCAATGGCAATCCCGAAGCATGCAAACTTATAACACTCAAGAAGTAAAGCATTCAAACACATAAGTCAACTTTATTATGCTCGAAATGAAAATGAAATGACTAAGCTTTTCGTGGTTTGCCTTGAACAAAAAGGAAAATCTTTTTCATTTTTCACATTTTTCGATTTTTTTTCCAAAAGAAAGTAGTACAAGAGAGATAAGAGGCAAGTAAACATATAATGTCCAATCGACAAACAAAGATCGTTCGGCATCAATACCAACGATCACCAGATTCCGTGGAATCAAATGCTAACAACCTCGAACAATCAACTCCATCCTAGTCTAAACTAACTATGCACACAAAGGAAAATAAAAGAAAGTAGGGAAAGATCTCACCAAAAGTCGCTTGAATTAGAACACAAGACAAATATTGCGATCTCACCAAGGTTTCCGGAGCTTGAGTTGCTCCTTAGTCCATCCTTTTGTGTTTCCGTTTTCAAGCTACAAGTAAAGTGAGCCAAAAGAAAAGACTTTACAACTATACAAAGAATAGTTAGTGAACAAAGGAAAAAGACTAGAATTATAAACAAAAGAAAATGACTAACAAAAAGCTGTCTACAAATTTTGGATTAAGGGATTTGGATTATGGGATTTGGATTGAAATTTGTTCATTAGATCAAGAGAGAAGAGGGAACAACAACTTATTCAAAAATTTTCACACCATAACATCATCATCATACGAATCATCATCATCATCATAAAAAACCAACCAAAAATCATCACTAACTACAACAAAATCATTATCCTCAATGGTTCTCCATATGCACAAGCTACCATCCTACCACATTACCCTCCTATGTACACTTCAACCAAAAAGAACATCCTTCCCCATGCTAGTCATTTGCACGTCTCGAGCAAAAGTGAAAGGCATGGAAATCCGGGAGGGGGGGGGAGGAGGGGGAGAACCCTCATTGCGGGTTTCTATCCTCCCGTCCTTAGGAGGGTTGTTGAAATCAAACCCGGGGCGATCCATGAATGGATGGAAGGGTTGGTTAAAGTGCTCATAGGGCCACCCTTGGGTACCCCTACCACCATCAAAAGGATTTGGGGTTGATGGACATGCCGGATCATAGGCGTAGTCACACCCATCCGACCGATATGGGTTGAATGGTGGGGTACCAACACGTTGGGACGGGTCGATAGGACCTTCCCAATAAGAATAGGTGTTGGGGGGTGGGGTTGTTAGGGTCATAGGGGTCCCAATGTGGAACCGGACCCTGTTGAGGCGGGTGGTAGGGATAGTTAACATAGAGCGCTTGAACGCCCGCTTGCACAAGATTATCATAGTTCATCCTTCCGTAGTACCCCCATTATTCAATGGAAGTTTGATTATCATGACGAATACCATCAAGGGTACTACGGAGGGCACTCATATCAAAAGGAGAAAAGGAAGAAGAAGAAGATGCCTCACCTCCCCCACTAGGGGGGGGGGGGGACGGGTTGCCCTATTTGGTAGGCCGGTTGAGGGTGTGGAATTGCGCTGCGGACTTGATTCTTCCTTAATTCATCGGAGATGAATTTCCTCGCAAACTTCCATCTTAGCGGGTTAGAAGGATCTACTAAAGTGTGAGGGGGATCCGGGAGGACACACCATTCTTCTCTATTATCGACCAAGATGATGAATTTGCGTTTTTGGGTGGTGTAGTTGATGAAGTGTTGGTTGCGGAGTGCAACAATAGAAAGAGCATATGGAGGATAGTCGAAGACCTCTTCTTCTTTGTCTTGGAGCACATGGGGGAACAAATCAATTTGGTCCTTGTAAGCTCCACCTTTCAAAGAAAGGGCAATGAGAGTGATCATGCCCCCCCATATGTATCTCATCACCAAGCCGCCCATCACGAGTATCCAACAATCTCGAGATAAAGGTGGTGGAGCATTGGAACTTCAAGCATTGAGGATTGTAGGCTAAGTAGAGGCAAGCTACCTCATCTTTCACCATAGAGCCGAGGTTTCCCTTGAAGAAAACGACATATTGAAGGAGCCGGACAAAGTATCTCAAAGTAATATGAATGATGTTGTTGACCTTTGCGGTGTTAGTGCGAAAAACGGGCTTGATAGAGATGCTCCGCCACCATTCTTGTTCATTATAGGGGATGCGACACATTGAGGTCATATCGGAAGGTCGATATAACCCGGTTGCTTACCAATGGAAGACGTCGTTGAGCTCACTCTTGGTTAGGGAATGGTCTTCGTTGAACATGCGAAAGTGAAGAGCAATTTGAGATTCATTCCCTTCATCATCTTCTTCAATGACTTCCTTGCAGAGGGAAGCAAGGAACTTTAATTTGACGCGCTCATAGGTGTGAGCGTGGAGGTCGATGAACTTTTCCCAACCAAAGTTTTGTGCGAGCCGGACTACTTCATCCATGATGCCAAGTTTTCTTAAGGTGCTGTCGCAGAATAACCTTGTCGATCGTATAGGAAGATCTATGAGGGTCTTATAGACATCCCAAAAGTGCTCGTTCGGAGCGATGATGCCATGATCATTGATGCCGGGTTGAGGTGGAAAAGTGGGTGTTGAAGATTCACCCGTCCTCTTCCTCTTGGACTTGCCTTTGCCAAAAAGATGCATTGTCAATCTACAAAATCACCAAGAACTAACATTAGGAAGATTCAAGGCAAGAGGAGACACAAGAAGCTTGCCAAGATAAAAATTGTATGCAATGAGAGTAAAAGCCATGATTTGTGAAATAGATGTAGAAGATAACAACAATACAATTCAAGGCATTAATGACACTTATAAACCAAGGCATGAGTTAAATGTCCTATGGCAATCAAATGCAAATCCTAAGAAAGACTAGGTGAATTTGGGCATAATGTCCCCTAAAATTCATGAAAATCACTCAAAACTCATCAAAATCAAACCAAGAACAATGAGTAATAATCACAAAATTACATCCAACTCAAGAATTTCTCAATCAAAATGTAGCATGAACAACCTAGTGAAAAATTAACATATTCAAGCAAATAATTTGAAATCATGAAATATCAAGGCATACATGCATATTCATCATGAAACAAGTTCTACTATCAACAACCAACCAATTACAACAAGGAAATCCCAAGAACCACATAAATCAAACAAGCCATGACTAACAATTTCAATAATACCACAATTCATACTTGAACATGTAAAACATGGTAAAACTAAGAGAAATTAAAGAAATGAACTTGCAAAAGCTAGAATAACCATACCACAATTGATTGGAAGCAACTAGAAATCCAAAAATTTCAAGTCACTCAAACCCTAGAAATTGGGGAAAAATTGAAGAGATTGTAGGAATTGAGTAGTAGATGAAAAATAAGTGAGAATGAGAAGAGATTGGAGTGATTTTTATGGAGATTTGAGGTTGGAGGATGGGTGACAATGGAGTTTTAGGGGGTGTTTGGTATGGGTTTTTGGTAGAGTTAGAAACGGAATCAATTACCGTTTCCCTTATAATGTGTTTGTTTAATGGCTAAAGAAACAAAAACCGTTTCTTGCCTCTAACCGTTTCCATCATTTTGTTTCCAGAGTAAATTAAGAGGAAATAAATAACGTTTCCTGACTTTAGCACAAGAAAACAAAGTTTTCTCTCTCATATCTCCTTTCGTTCAACCCTTCTCGTGAGAATTCCTAACCTCGTTCAACAATTTTTTTGAAAATTCTCCGAAGAAAACTGCAATTCTCCTGATTTCGCTTCAAAATTTTCAATTTTCTGCCTGAAATTTATAGAATTTTATAATCTCAAGTACGGTAAATTCTTTGCTTTCGCTTATTCAATTTCTAGGCTTTATACGATATCAATTTTGTTTTTGTGGTTCATTTTGAGCTGGTTATTGATTTATTTCTGTGTTTTTTTATATTGATTGATTGTTGGTTAATGTTGTTGGATTGATTTTGATAGCTTTTTGGTTGATTTGTTTGTTGAATGTGAGTTATTGAGATTTGAATTTGTTTGGAAGAGTTTTGATTTGGGGAAATGTGATTTGGTGATTGAATTTGTTTTTAGTGGATTAGAGTAGGTTTGATTTGAATAGATTGGAAATTTAGTATGTTGAAATTTACTCATTTCGCGATATTGTGTAGTATATCAAAATCACAGCTTCAATTAAAACTTAAATTTCTCTCCAACTCACAATCATCTTCTTATATAGGCATACATAACAGAACCTAACTTCATGTAATCAAAAGGGAGTAATTTATCCAGTTCACATGAAAGTAGGATTAGGGTGTGAGATATGATCATGACTTTATTGATTTTGAAAATGGAATTGGATTGAAATTCAGGGGTTAGTGGGTGCGCAAATGCACACCATTAACACTCTTTTGGTCTGACTAATGCATTCAACTTCAGCAGAAGAACATTAATGGAATTGATGGTATTGATGGTATTGATGTAGTATTTAATGGTATTGATGTAGTAATGGATTTTTCAGCTTTTGAACTTGAATGGAAGCTGAATTTTGCTAATATAGGCGATAATGTGTATAATATTAACATTAGAGTAGTGAACTGGATACTCTGTTCCAAAAGGATACTCTGAATTTTGCTACTGCTTGTGTTATCATCATATGGGTTTTTTTTTTAGAAATTATTTGCTAGTTAATGATGTTGTTTGTGAAAGTGTATATTGGTACTATTGTACATTTTTTGGACTGATTTTTCAAGGTTTCTACAATGCCTCGACTTATGCGTTCCATAAGGAAGAAAAAGCTTAAACAAATACAACTATTATTTCAATGGTTATTATTATTTTGTTGATGTATTGGATGTGGAATATGATGTGTGTTGTTACAATAAGGGGTGTTCAACTAAAAGAAAGGAAAAGAAATAAAAAATTGCTACGAATGTTAGTTTTGAGAGGGCTTTATAGAGAGAGTGATGTGAAATGCAAGAGTGAGCTTCGCGTTAATAGAAGAACTTTCAATATTATTTGTGAGATGCTTAGAGACATTGGGGGTTTAAGTGGAACAAAAAACATGTCGCTTTAAAAGATCGTAGCCATGTTTTTATACACGTTGGCTCACCATAAGAAGAATAGGTCTATTGGACAATATTTCTTTAGAAGTGGAGAAACCGTGAGCCGACAATTTCACCTTTGTTTAAGGGCTTTTCTCAAGTTGCATGAAGTACTACTTTAAAATCCCACGCCAATATCGGATGATTGTGAAGATGAAAGGTGGAAATCTTTCAAGGTATTGGTTTCTTCTAAGCCCCTAAAATTTGCTAGGATTTTCTTATTTTTTCTTGTTTATAAGTAATATTTTTCTTATTTTTGTAGAATTGTTTAGGGGCATTATATGGGACTTACATTAATGTAAATGTGCCTTCACAAGAATGCCCAAAGTATAGAACAAGAAAAGGAACAATTGCTATGAATGTATTGGGTGTTTGTGCACCCAATATGCAATTTATATATGTTATTCCTAGTTGGGAAGGTTCGGCCCATGATATACGTGTACTTCGCAATGCTCTCTCTAGACTAAACGGTTTTAGGGTACCTCGAGGTAAGTGAAGCTCATTCTTTTGTGAGTGTATAAGTTTTGTTAGTTTTGGTAGGTAGTAATCCTTTTATTTAATAACTTTGAAGGTAATTATTATTTGGTTGATGCGTGATATACGAATTGTGAGGGCTTTCTTGCTCCATATAGAGGTCAAAGATACCATTTAAAGGAATGGATAGATCAACAACCCGAAAGTGCCGAGGAGTTTTATAATATGAAACATGCTAGGGCGTGGAATGTGATTGAGAGATGTTCCGGCCTACTTAAAGGAAGATGGAGTATTCTTAGAAGTCCTTCATTTTTCCCTATAAGAACTCACGGACGTATCGTAATGGCTTGTTGCTTATTGCATAATCTAATTAGAAAATTCATGCCTACGGCTGACATAAACGAAGATGAATTGAATGAATTCGATGATGATTTCGAAAGTGATTCCGATGATGAAAGGGAATTTATCACAAGTGTTGCTACTTCGGATCATTGGACCAATTTCAGAAACGAATTAGCCCAAGATATGTTTAATGATTGGAGGGAGAGAGGTAGACATGGTCAATAGCACAAAATGTATAATTTTCTTTCTTTCTTTTTTTTTTTTCTTCGAGTACATTATGTTATGTTCATTCTCTTCAACCTTGTAATCTATTTTGTTCAGCTCTAACTAACATGCCTTCCAATCTTTTCAGTTTTAGTTATGTCTAATATGCCTTGTAATCTGTTATGTCAATTATATTATAATCTGTCTTGCCTTGTAAATTGTTCTGTTAAAGTTTTATTATGCCTTTTAATCTAATTTTTTTTTCAGATGGAGGCTAGTCAAGCTAAGGGTGAGGCAAGAAATCGAGGAAGAGGTAAAAATAAAAGGTATTGGACGTATGAAGAAGATGCGGTTCTAATAAGATATTTGCATGAGTTGAGTTGCGATCCGAAGTGGAAGTGTGAGAATGGGTTTAAGAATGGTGACATGAATAAGTTGGAAGAGATGATCAATGGTGTACTTCCTAATTGTGTCTTGAGAGCGGTTCCTCACATTAAGTCGAGGATCAAGCATTGGTCGGAGAAATATAGTGCATTTGCGGAAATGCTATCCACCTCAGGATTTGGATGGGATGCTGAAAAGAAATTGTTGCAAGTAGACAAGGCCGTGTATGATGAATGGGTGAAGGTATGAACTGCTATTTCATTCCTCTGTGTTTCTGCTCTTAGAATGTCCACTGGTGATGTGCTGCTTGTGACTTTTTGATAGCATAGTTGTAATCCTTGGTTGACTTCTCTATTCAGATAATAACCTGACTTCTCTGTGCAGATTGCAATTGAAATATGCAGTGTTTTATTTCCAAAATCCTGGTTTATTTCCTTGCTCTAGGTGCATGCCTAAATCATCCTGTCTTCTAACTCCTTGACTAAATTTGCAATATATTTAGTTTCAATGTCCTTGTCTAAGAAAAAGTTTTTCCAATTGTTGTGACTCTTTCTGATGGATTTTGTTGGTTCTTTATCAATATCCACCATGACAGGAACCTTTGACAAAAGAGAATAAAAAGATGTTAGGATTGGTAATTCAATACCTCCATGATCTGGCAAACATCAACTCGAATAAAAATTGCTATTGTAAGATACTTAGATTATTTTGGACTTGACAAAGATACCAATGCTTAGAAAAAGTACTTACTATATACTGAGAAAAAAAATCATGAAGTTTGGAATTTATAATCTTGTATTTCTTAATCTGAGGATGGAAGGTCCTTTTGCCTTCATTCTGTTGAAACAAGAAAAGGCCATCTTCGTGCAGAAACAGATATAGAAAAATATAAAGATACATGAATGAATCAATCAATGTACTGTA